>NC_090446.1:56570085-57176007 GCF_031143425.1 Pleurodeles waltl | reverse complement strand
TCATGTCACTCCCAAAAAGGGAGCCCTAGGTCGCTGCACAGACGTGGTATAATCCGGGAAGAGAAATACTCTGGCATTTTCGTATCAGAATGGCTTCGCTGTTCTAGCTGAGAGCCTGTGCACACCACTTAACCAGCAACAATGTCAGCCCCTGCTGCACTCTACACCCAGTAATGTTTGTTGTAAAACCCGACTTACCCCACGTAGCAGAGGGGGACAGGCAGTCCCAGTACTGCACTGGCAATTACTCAAGTGTGGTCACTATAGGCCCAAGGGATAAAATGGGTGGTGGCCCGCAGCCCTTTCCAGTCTGCACTCCTTTGTCAAGCCCACAGTGGGGTTGTTGGTCGAAGCTCAGGCACACTGCGTGGCCAGGGTTCTCAGTGACTGGCATCAACCAAAATCTGTTCACTGATGTCTGGTGCAACCTCATATGCTACGGCAGTTCTATGTGAGATGCTAACTAAGGTCGCCAGCGCCCTGAACTCATGCTTTGCTGTGGCCAAGAGTTTTGAGGTGGCGGGTTGGTCGCAAAAGCGAAGCGGCCTGCTTGGTCTGTTAGCATGACACCAGCACACTCTGATCCCCATACATTCTGCTTGGGGGTCAACAGTAGTCTACAGCAGATGTGTCAATAATCCCCCCACAACTAGTCTGCATTACCAGCAGAAGAAAGATGTGAAGGGGTATATGGTGGAGAGGTAAGCCAGTGTATAATACCATTGGAAAATGATCATATAAGCTATTTCCCGGTGGGATAAGCTTTCTTAAGTTTTAGGTATGTCTCGCCAAAGGGGGGCCAGCTGCTTAGACAGAATGCCCTCTGTAGTGGTAGTCTGCCTGAAAGTTTGAAATGTGTGGGTTTGAGGAGGTGTAGAGTGTTGAATGGTCTGGTATGTATTGAAGATTAGTCCTTTAGACCCGTCATATGCGTTCACCAATTTTTCAAGTCAGTATAGGATATGGTAGCCCCAGAATAATTGGAGGGGTGCAAAACCCAATGATGCAGCTGGCAGTACTGTAGCCTTGTTGTTTCAGGGAGAGGGTAATAAGCCTTACACTGTACGAATGACTTAATGGAGGCTCCCGCAAAGAGGTCTCTCAATTTCCTACAGTCCCCTGCCTCCAAGCTAGTAAATAATGGAGGCAGTAGAAGAAGAGTGAAATCAGGGTTGCGTGCAATTGGAGTGTTGGAGGAGGGGAAGGTAGTAAGCCCTCACCTTTTTCCCAATCTGTCTCATATGTCAAGTACCATCCTAATGGGGGGTAGCTATGTAGGTGCTGAAAAATCAAACATGCTAGGGTAGCCAGGCTAGGACCCAGAGGGGCCAGAAGTCCACTGACAGATCCATGTGGAACCAGCGTTTCTCACACTCGTGGACCACCTACTCAGAAATGTATTGTGAGTGAGCTGCCCAATAGTGCTCGAGCATATAATGGTAGGCTAGTCCAGCACTTTCTGAAGGCTGCATTGGTAAGGAGTTACAGATCCTTGGATGCTTGCCATTCTTGATAAAGGAGCGAAAGTCCCTCTGTAATCGAGTGATATCATCTTGGGTGATCAGAGTAGAAAGGGACTAAAAAAAGGTGGAGGGCCTTATTTTTATGACATTAATGCATACCAGCAAAAAGACAATGTGGGGTTTCTAGCGTCTGAGATCTGTTAGAATGGATCTCCGTAGTTGCGGCCAACTGGCCTGCGCCCAAGGTGGCAGTGTGGGAGTTAGGTTAAGACCCCAATATCCTATTGTGTTAAGGGCCCATTGGAACATCACTAGGGCTTGCATAGCAGGGATGTCCTTCTTGGGTATAGTTAAAATGAGCAGTATTCCATGTAGGTGCGTGTGCATGGATCCAGCCCCCTCTCCATGTATACAAGACTCCATATTCTCATAATTTACTCAATGATGGGTTGGCCACTACTTCAACTGGGCCCTTAGTTGAGTGAAACATGTCCAGTGCAGAGTTTCTTAGCAATATTAAAAACTCCAGTTGTCTGCACATAGGATTCATTCTGCCATCTAATTTTACACCTATCAGATACCATCTGAGACAGATGATTACCCCTATAATAAAAACAATTTTCAGGAGACGCAGGCCTTCTGCCTCTCTGTGAGCCTACAGTTTAGTCCTCCGGGTCCTAGGCTTAGTCGACCCCCAATACGAATTGTTTAATCTTTCTTTCAACACCCGTCAATAAAGATTTAGCAATTCTAAGCAGGAGCATATCAAGAACATAAATAAACCTTGATGAAAAGGTAATTTTTATAATACTTCCATGACTTATTCTTTCAAAGGTTATCTGCAATATTTAAAAAAGTTTAAACATTGCCCATTTAATAGAAGAATTGGGAAAAATTGGGTGTGGGTGTCTGTGTGGGGGACTGGGGTTAAAAGGTTTGAAGATCAATGGTGTAGGGTGGAGTGGCTTAGTGCTGGTGGAGTGGAGTTGGTATTGCGTGGTGTGGTATTAAGAAAAGTTTAATTGTGTGGTGTAAGGTGGCATTGTGTGGCTTGGAGTATAGTGGCATGGAGAGTAGTCACATTATGTGGTGTGAGGTGTGGAGTAGTGAGGCCCCGAGTATAGTGAAGTGGCATGGTGTGGCTTGCAGTTGCATTGAGTGGAGTGGAGCCATATTGGAACACACAGATATACATGGAATTATGAGAAAATGAGGAATAGCAATATTCCGTTCATAGACACAGAGGAGTACACCAAGTACAAAAGAGGACTAAGGGCCTGATTCTGACTCTGGCGGACGGCGGAGGCCGTCCGCCATAGTCCCGTCGCTAAATGACCGCACCGCGGTCAAAAGACCGCGGCGGCCATTCAGACATTTCCTCTGGGCCGGCGGGCGCTCTCCAAAAGAGCGCCCGCCGGCCCAGAGGAAATGCCCCTGCAACGAGGACGCCGGCTCAGAATTGAGCCGGCGTAGTTGCAGGGGTGCGACGGGTGCAGTTGCACCCGTTGCGTATTTCAGTGTCTGCAAAGCAGACACTGAAATACTTTGCGGGGCCCTCTTACGGGGGCCCCTGCCGTGCCCATGCCATTGGCATGGGCACGGCAGGGGCCCCCAGGGGCCCCGCGGCACCCCCTACTGCCATCCTGTTCCTGGCGGGCGAACCGCCAGGAACAGGATGGCGGTAGGGGGTGTCAGAATCCCCCATGGCGGCGCAGCAAGCTGCGCCGCCATGGGGGATTCTAAGGGCAGCGGTAAACCGGCGGGAGACCGCCGGTTTGCCTCTTCTGACCGCGGCCGAACCGCCGCAGTCAGAATGCCCTGCGGGGCACCGCCGGCCTGTCGGCGGTGCTCCCGCCGACCCTGGCCCTGGCGGTCTTAGACCGCCGGGGTCAGAATGACCCCCTAAATGTTGTAATTTGAATAAGACACTATTAAGTCAACGCAGTAACAGAAAAACAACAATAAAAAGGCAAAATAAAATGCAAAGAGTGCAAAAGAAACACACAGACCCACCAGACAAGACATAACCGACAACAAGCATCGAGTGACAATGCCTAGGAGCCGAGCTGAGCAATGAAAAGGGCAACTGCAGACCAAAAACTGTGGTAGGAGATGGTGGGGCAAAGAAGGAGCCCTGCTAAACAACAAATAACAAGGCATCAACTGGACCAGCAAGAACAGCTAAGGTCACACAACCAAGGGCAAAAAGAGGCCTACCTCTCTATGTGAAGAAAGTTACATAAACACAAACCAGGCTTGGCTAATATTGAGTCTCCAACAAGGCAAGTGCAAGAAATGCATCCCTACAAGAGTGAGCTACACACTAATGAAATATACTATCATGAGGCGTGAATAAACTGTCATACAGCATGAGCATTGATACGTTCAGACAACAGCTCAGCTATATCAGTAAAGAGAGATGCAAATGAAGCAGCTTGCAGTTGATGCAGGTCTCAAAGGAGTAACTCTGTGTTGATTACGGTAGATAGGATTGAGGTATATCAGGATAGATTGCAGTAGAGAGGACTGAGGTACACTGGAATGGGGTAAATTGGGGAAGAGTGGATTGGGGTATACTGGAGTAGATTGGAGTGGATTAGTTTGAAGTGGGTTAGATTGGAGTGGACTAGTGTAGGTTGGAGTGGAAGAGAATGGGGTATAGTGGAGTAGATTGAGGTGAAGTAGATTGTAGTGGAGTATACTGCACTAGACTGGAGTGCCGTATATTGGAGTGGAGTGGGTTAGATTGCAGTGGTGTGTGGTAAATCTTTAGTGGGATTGATTGGAGTGAAGTGGGATAGATTGGGGTAGAAAGGGGATTAGAGAGGAGTGGGCTAAATTGTAGTGGAGTACAGTGGGGTGGATTGGACTGAAGTAGAGTGGAGGTAGGTTACCATGGAGTGGGATACACTGGAGTAGAGTAGATTGGGTAATTTAGAGTATGGTAGATTGAAATGGAAGGTTTGAGTGGAGTGGCATAAATTGCAGTGAAGTGGAGTGTGGTAGATTGGGAAGGATTTAATTGGAGTGGAGTGGGGTAGAATGGAGTGTAGCGGTGTGGAGTGGAGTGGAGTGGCGAGCCGTATCATAGAACGTCTTACAGTGGAGTGTCTTTGAGTGGAGTAGCATGGCATGAAGTGAGGCTTGCATAGAGTGGAAGGGCATAGAGTGGAGCAGAGTGTTGCAGAGTGAAGTGATGTAGAGTGTTGTAGGGAGGAGTAGTGTAAAGTGGAATGGTGTGGTGTTGCCCTACGTAGGAAGCTTATGCCCAGATGTTTGTCCTGTGGTCACTGTGCCACTGAATTCAAGGAATTCTAGCTAGCCTGGCCCATGGGTGGTGATACCCTGAAAACAGTCCCAGAATGCTTGTTTATGGTCCAGGGCCGACCTGGCCTAGCATTTCGGGCTGGACTGTTCCTTGAGGAGTAGGGTCAAAACTGCTTTGCATATGGCAGGTTCCAAACTGGGGTGATATGGTGGCACGGTGGGCAAAAAAATGTTGTATTGGGATGCTGCCCGAGCGATTTCCATGGGCTGGGATTAATTCAAGCATTCCATCCATCACCTTGTTGTTTTTGTGTCCAGTCAAACAGCAAGCGATGGATAGGCTACAAACCCCAAAAGGTAAGCTATATATATTGCAGAGGCAGCAAATGCACTGTAGGCAGGGGAGACCTAAAAATGGGGAGGAAGTGACCCCTAAGACATCAGATGTATGTACACTCCTAAATCCCATACATTCTTTCAGGCACCTGTGGAATTCAGCTTCACAGAGTCCCAGTAAAAACATAAAAAGAAAAAGTAACAGGGTATGTATACCCTAACCCACTAGCTTTGGTCTAGGCGTCCCCCTGGGACCCCACCAGGGCTTAAAGTTATGTTGTTTTTAAATCTCTGCACAATCTGCGGCTGGAACTGTAGATTTTGCAGAGGTTTAAAAAAATGGTCTCCCAAGTTTCTCAGTTATTTTGCCACAGGGTTTGCCAGGTCCCCTGGGCATTATGGCTTAGAAATAGGATAGGGGCACACAGGATCCCCCTTACTAGTGCTTTTAGAAGCCCCAGAGACCACCACCTCCCCAGGGCTAAGCTTAATAACTATGCAAAGGCCGCGCCTAGCCCCCACACCCTGGAGACCACACTTCCGCAGGGCTACAAGTAAAATAATATGATAGAGGGTAAATATAACTTGTGCACTCGCTGTGCGCTGCTAATTAACCCAGATATTACAGCACTCATTACATCTCTTATAACAACATTGATGTGTGACCATAACATTTGTAGCAAAATGTTCGATGACATAACTGCATGGCGGGGCTCAGGTTTTAGTTACTGTAGCACGGCTGGGTGCTTCGCGCTGACTGTGGACTGTACGACCTAATGGGGGAACAAAACCACGCTGCAGCCAGCTGTACAGTTAACTAGTGTGCCAAGACCGCACGGGCCGGGTGCCTCTTTATTTTATAACCTCCGCTCCGGACAACGTATGGTGTCACAGAGCAGGCAACATTATAGGGGAGAGCCCGGGTGGTTGTCTACTTCCCCCCCATGTTTTAGTGAACTACTACAAAAACCATCACCTTCGAACAAGGCATATGAATAACAATAACAACCAGGGATACAAAAGAAGAGATAGGGAGAAAAGAAAAGAAGATAACAGCAGGAGTTATTGGCTGTACACGGACACCAGTCACTTTTCTTTTAAACATATGAAGTCTCTTAAGACTATGACTGGGTTCAGGGTTGGGCAGCAGGTGGTACCTTTCACTTCTCCAGCTCTGCTTCAGCCCTCGTGTGGGGCCCCGATCCAGGTAACAGGACCCTTCGAAATCTCTGCTGGGACCTCCGTCACTTCCTAGTCGGCATTCATCTGGAGACCTTGGCTGCGAAACGTAGCCTCCTTCAGGCTCTTCGCCACTCTCCTCCACCAGGTCAGCTCCTGAATCGCCATCCCGAAGCTCCACCCTCCAGAACCACGACACATTCCGGGTCACCTGACACTCCCCTTTTCTGGCAGTAACGATGGTCCCATCGATGTTCTCGACTATCCAGACATCAGGTTCAAAAGGGGTATGGAACTTCCAACCTGGGTGGCGATCCTTCAGAATGACAGATTTCCCCACTTTTAGGTCAGAATGTTTCGCCCTTCTCCTCTCGCTGGCCTAGACATTGGTCTGTTTTCGCTTCTCCTGCGTCTTGAGTATATCCAACTCAGCGGGTTGCCACTGCTCATCAGCGTGTCTGCTGTCTTGTGATGGCGAACAAAACATCAACGCTGGGGCACACCCCGTCGTGCTATGGGGTGTCTGCCTGTATGCCCTCAGGAATGCATGCAGGCATATTTTGGCGCTCTCTTGTTGACTTACTCCAATTCGTAAAGCGCGGTTCAGGATACACATGAAGCGCTCAACATCTCCCTTTGCCTGGGGCCATTGAAGTGTAATTCACCGATGTGATATGGCTAACGAAACCTGAAATTCCTGGCCGTAAAATGGAGGACTATTGTCTGTTCTTATGTCCTCCAGCAGACCCAGGAGAGCAACAACCTTCTCCAAGTCAGGATGGATGTGCTCAAAGGCCGTGGATATCACCAGTTCCACCACCAGGAACTGGGGCGCACAAGTCAGTCATGACGGCCGTCAGCCGGCCATCAGGAAAACTACCAAAATCCAGGCTTACCCGGGGCTATGGTTGAGTGGTGGGAGGTTCGGTCATCAGTGGAGCAGGGACGGGATCTCGCACGGCCGCACAGGGATCACCTCTTGATATCAGGTCGTCTACCATTGTGTCCATCCTGGGGAACTACACCTTCTCACGCAAACAGGCCTTAGTCTTCGCTGTCCCCTGATGACCCTGGTAAGCTAATTCTACAATTCTAAGGTGTAGACTGCGGGGTATTCCTAAGCGCTGGCCCTGGAGAGGAAGACCTTCCGGACTCACGGAGAGCTCCAGCCTCACCTTACAAATCCACTGCAATGCCTTGCGCTCCTCAGAGTCAAAATCGTGCTTCTTGTCAAGGAAACGTTTCCATGACCAATTGGCTCGGCCGATGAATGTATCTCGGATTGAGGCGTCAGTGATCTCTGTCACCATCAGCGCTGTGGAACATGCTAGGTTCACAATCATGGTTACGAAACTCTCTGTCCGTCCATCCTCCTACTCTTCCTCTCCATGGGAACGTGGCCACAACGGATGGGGTGATGAGTAATCCGCAGGATTGTTGACTACAGGCCAGCAGACAACGTAAAAGTGGTAGGGTTGAAGGAGCACCGCCCACCTTTCAATTCTTGGCGGGGCAAGTCTGGCCGTGCCTGCAAAGTGGGACACCAGTGGTTTGTGGTCGGTAACCATCATAAATTCGTGCCCACAAAAAAACAGGTTGAAATGCTGACAGGCCCGTCGCATGGCCAGCGTTTCCACCTCAATTCGCGCATACCGGACCTCCGTTACTGAGAGGGCCCTGATGGCATAGGCCACTGGCGTCCACTGCTGGTGGCTCTGTTCCTGCAGCAACACGGCTCCTAGCCCAATGGGGCTGGAGTCCACCACTACTTCCGTTCTCTTGTGCGGGTAGAAGTATACCATGACCACAGAGTCCAACAGTGCACTTTTGACTGCTTGGAATGCCCTGTCCACTTCTATGCCCCTCTCCCAGGGGGTGTTGGCCTTCGTGAGCTGTTGAAGAGGTTCGGCAAGTGTGGCCAGATTGGGAATGAACCTCCCACAGTACGTTGCCATACCGAGGAAGCTTCTGACGTCAGTGGCGGTGCAAGGTAAGGCTGCTCCTTGGATGGCCTCTACTTTCTTGTGGTCAACCTTCAGAACTTCCCTTGAAAAGATGTAGCCAAAAAGGTAAATGGAGTTTCTGTACAAGGTGCATTTCTTCCGGTGCAACGTTAGTCCTGCTTCCGCTAACCTATGGAGAGTGGCTCTCAGCTGTTTTTGACGTTCTCTAACGTGTTGGAGAAAATTAAGATGTCGTCACTTAGGTTAATGACGCCGGTCAAACCGGACAGTGTCTCCCGAATGGCGTTGTGAAAGATCTGCACAGCCGAAGAGCCCCCAAAGCTAAGGCACTTGTAATGTCGCAGCCCCACATGGGTTGAGAATGTGGTGACGTTCCGGTGTTTTGGGGTTAGCTCCCGCTGATGGTATCCTATGTATAAGTCCAACTTAGAGAACCACTGGGCCCCGTTAAGATCCGCAACAATATCGTCCATGATGGGCGTGATGTGGCGTTCTCGCTTTATGGCAATGTTGGGAAGGTGCATGTCCACACACAGGCAAATGGCATCAGGCTGCCTAGGCTTTGGGGCGATGATGAGTGGCGACACCCAGGGCGTCGGGCCAGTCACCTTCTCTATGACCCCCTTCTCCTCAAGGGTCTGTAGTTCACACTCCACGTGGGGCTGTAAGTGGAAAGTCACCCGCTGGTGCCTTAGGGCAGTGGGTCGTACTGCAGGTTCGACATGTAACTGGAACTGGTTTCCTTTCAGTTTTCCTAGCCCCCGAAAAAACTCCGGGAAATGGGTCAGCACCGCCTCAGCGTGGGAGTCGTAGACTTGCCAGGCGAAAAACACTAGCTCCAGGTCTTTCACCGCGTGGCATCGGAGAATGGTTCCTTTCTTACCTTCCACCACATGGCATTTGGCATGTGTCGAATGGCGTTCACTACCAACGGTAACCTCTATCGCTCCTCACAGGGGTAACGGGTCCACGCCCCTAAAGGCATATATCTTGGACCGGCATGGTGTGAGTTCTGGCGGGGGAGATATCTTGCTGTATTGTTCCACATCTATAATGTCTACCGACGCCCCAGTGTCTAGTAGCGCAGTGACTGTCGTGCCATTTACCGTTAATGGTACACATGGGTGGTGGCCTCCACCTCTGGTCCAACCTGTCAGCAAACGAAACAACAAATTTCTCCTTGTCTTCATCATCCTCGTAGGGTTTGTTGCCTGGGTACGTGCCCACCGGCACCATCCCAGCGCCATCGTCTGGCATCACTTGCTTTATTGCCGCCTTCCGGGCCAACGTGGTCCCGGATCTGGGCCGCCCCCCTCGGAAAACTTTGGCAAACTCATTGGGCTTACCATATTTGTAGCAGTTCTTGCCCTTGGTGGGGCATACTCCTGGTATCCTGTGCTCTAGACCGCAGCTCCCGTACCCCTTTTCCTAAAATCTCAGTGGTCGAGCCACATGCGGCTGATTGTAGCATCCTTGGACGGCGTCAACCTGTTCTTCCTTTACCGGGCCCAATTTGGCTTGGTCTGGTGCCAGAGCAGATCAGGCAGGGGCAGCATCCATGTCCTCTGCGACTATTGGACAGATTGTGTGGCCTTGCAAGGATAAGTGTTTCATCCAGCGATATGCCTGTATAACATCACGTTCAGGGAGGCACCGACAGACACACAAGCTCAAACATACAGGCAGCAACGGTATTTCTGGGCACCCTCTGACGTTAGGGGGAGCGCAGGCAGACGGTGATGCGCAGACAGAACACTGGAAGAGAAATGCTTTTGCATTTCTCTTCCGACCGGGAGCTAGGCGGGAGGGACAAGAAAGGAAAGGAAAGACCTTTATTTTTTATTTTTATGTGTGGGAAGCGACCCTTACCCAAGGGTCACTCCCCGGGGAGCCAAAATTATTTTTAGGCCATTTCTGCCCCCCCCGGGGGTAGAACGGCCTAATATAATTAGGCCGATCCGCCCCCAGGGGGAGGCAGAAACCACAAGACACCAGGGAATTTTATTTTTTATCATGTTGACACATGAGGGGAGCGGCCCCTTGGGCAAGGGTCGCTCCCTAGGGGCCCACAATATTTTTAGGCAATTTCTGCCCCCCCACCCCGCAGCAGATCGGCCTAATATAAGCCCCTAGATACCAGCGATATATTTTTGTTTTGGATTATTTTATTTGTTTTATATGTGGGGAGCGACCCCTTAGGCAAGGGTCGCTCCCCGGGGGGGTGAAATTATTTTTAGGACATTTCTGCCCCCCCCCGGGGGCATAAACCACTAGATACCAGGGAATTTTTTTAAAATCATACTTATGCATAAGGGGAGCGGCCCCTTGGGCAAGGGCCGCTCCCCAGGGGGGGCAAAATATTTTTCGCCCGTTTATGCCCCCCTGGGGGCAGATCGGCCTAATATAATTCGACTGATCTGCCTCCAGAGGGGGCAGAAACATCTAGACACCAGGGATATAAATATGTTTTATTTACTTTGGGTTTTTATGTATGGGGAGCGACCCCTTAGGCAAGGATCGCTCCCCTGGGGGGGAAATTGTATTTAGGCCATTTCTGCCCCCCTTGGGGGCAGATCGGCCAATTTTTGTTAGGCCAATATGCCCCAAAGGGGGGAAGAAACCACTAGACACCAGGAATTGGTGTATGTGTATGTGTGTGTTTTGTTTAGGGGGGCAACCCCCTGGGCAAGGGTCGCTCCCCATGGGGGCAAATTACTGTTGGCTATATCTGCCCACCATGGGGGCAGATTGGCCTATTTTTGGAATTCCCATCTGTCCCCAAAGGGGGCAGAAAGCCCACCAGGGAAGATTTTTTTTTTCAAAATAAGAGGTTGGGTTTTGGCCATACCCCCACCCCAACTAAATGGGGCCAAAGTTGTTCTGCTCACCAGTGGGCAGATGGGGAAATTACCCCTGATCCACACCCCAGGCAGGCCAGAAAGTCTACTAGATGCCAGGGATTTTTTTTTTTTTAAACAATAATGGGGTGGTGGCTACCAACCGGTATGGCCCTGGCTATACCCCCACCCCAAATTAAGTGGGTAACAGTCTTTCTGCTCTCCCCAGCACACTAAAACATCTTTTCCCATGGCAAGCAAAAGGACATTTGATTATGTTGGGTTTTGGTTTTACAATTGGGCCATGAGAGCTTGGTAACTCTCAAAATCGTCCCACTTGGAATGGTGAGAGCTGAACTTTTTGGACTTTGGGACGCTGCCATGTAGAAAAATCCACAAGACCTAGACACATCTGAAAACTAAACATCTGTGTGATTCCAGGATAGTGTGCTTCACATGCATCCCGCACCATTTTCTTTCCCACAATGCCCTGCAAACCCCCAACTTTGCTGGAAATCCACATTTTTACTACATTTTTGTGATGGAACCTTCCGGAATCTGCAGGAATGCACAAACTTCCTACCACCCAACTTGTCTCATCTATACCGATAAAAATTATGCCGCACTTGTCAGACTAAAAATGTTTTATTTCAAACTGCCCTTTTGGACCCGCTTTGGTTCCCCCTCAATTTCCACGTTTTTGGCTCTCCCTATCACAGGCACTTGGCCCACCTACACAAGTGAGGTATAATTTTTACCCGGATACTGAATTTGTCCCAGTGTGGTGATCCCACACAGAAATGTGGGTTTTTTTTTTTTTTGTTTAGCTAAATGTGAGGTTTGCTGAGGATTCTGGGTAAGAAAACATTGGAGGATCCACGCAAGTCAACCCTCCCTGCACTCCCTCTGGTGTCTAGTTTTCAGAAATGTCTGGGTTTGGTAGGTTTCCCTAGATGTCTGCTGAGCCCAGGACCAAAAACGCAGGTGCCCCCCCGACCCCTCCCCACAAAAACAGGTAGTTTTGTATTTGATAATTTTGATGTGTCCAGATAGTGTTTTGGGGCATTTCCTGTCGCGAGACCTAGGCGTACCCACACAAATGAGGTACCATTTTTATCGGGAGACTTGGGGGATCGCTGGATGGAAGGAAATTTGCGTCTCCTCTCAGATTCCAGAACTTTCTGACACCGAAATGAGAGGAAAAGGTGTTTTTTTTTTGACAAATTTTGAGGGTTGCAAAGGATTCTGGGTAACAGAATTTGGTGAGAGCCCCACAAGTCAACCCATTCTTGATTCCCCAAGGTCTCTAGTTTTCAGAAATGTCCAGGTTTGCTAGCTTTTCTTAGGTGCTGAATGAGCTAGAGGCCAAAATCCACAGCTAGGCACTTTGCAAAAAACATCTCAGATTTCAATGTAAAAATGTGATGTGTCCATGTTGCGTTTCCTGTCGCAGGCACTAGGCCTACCCACACAAGTGAAGTACAATTTTTATAAGGAGACTTGGGGGGAAAAACAGAATAGAAGAACAAGTGTTATTGCCACTTGTCTTATTCAACATTTTTTCCTTCCAAATGTAAGACAGTGTGTAAAAAAAGACATCTATTAGAGAAATGCACTGTAATTCACATGCTAGTATGGGACCCCGGAATACAGAGATGTGCAAATAACCACTGCTTCTCTACGCCTTGTTATGTGCCCATTTTGGAAATACAAAGGTTTTCTTGATACCTGTTTTTCACTCTTTATATTTCACGAAATGAATTGCTGTATACCCGGTATAGCTAGGGTTCTTGATGAACGTACAAGCCCTATATACCCCCGCAATCAGAAGAGTCCAGCAGACGTAATAGTGTATTGCTTTCAAAAATCTAACTTTGCAGAAAAAAGTTACCGAGTAAAACGTGGAGAAAAATGGCTGTTTTTTGCACCTCAATTTCATTCTTTTTTTTATTTAAGCTGTTATTTCTGTAGGAAAACATTGTAGGATCTACAAAAAGGACCCCTTGGTGAATTCAGAATGTTGTCGCCTTTTCTGAAATGTTTAGCTTTCGGGGATCCAACATTGGTTTCACACCAATTTCTGTCACTAACTGGAAGGAGGCTGAAAGCACAAACAACAATCGTAAAAATGAGGTATGTCACAGTAAAATGCCAAAATTGTGTTTTCTGATTTAAGTCTGTCTGTTCCTGAATGCTGGTGATTTTAGCACTGCAAACGCTTTGTTGATGCCATTTTCAGGGAAAAAAACAGAAGGCTTCTTTTACAGACCTTTTTTCCCTTTTTTTTTGAAAAACCAAATTTTTTGCTGTATTTTGGCTAATTCCTTGGTTTCCTTCAGGGGAGCTCACAAAGCCTGGGTACCTCTAGAATCCCTAGGATGTTAGAAAAACAAGTACGCAAATTTGGCGTGGGTAGCTTATGTGGACAAAAAGTTATGAGGGCCTAAGCGCGAACTGCGCGCGGGGGCTCACACAGAGACAGTGTCCAGCGTGAGCAGCACCCCTACTGTATATACACATTGTCGGGCCCCCGACGCAGACTCTCGAGCCGGCGCAGCCTGCACTGGGGGTTTTGGGGTGCCTTCAGCACCCCCACTCTTCACAGACTGCACACTCGGAGTGATGGGGGCGAGGACTCCTATGTACCGGGGACATCGCCTGTGCAATCTCTTTCTGTGGTAGCTTTCTGAAAACCTCCTGACGCGGGGGCCGTGACACCCCTCTCGCCCTGGGAGAGGTTTTACCCACAGTCCGGCACCGGCACGGGGTCCGGTAGAAGGAGCCGCACCTCACCGGTGACAGGAGGCTCGTGAGACTCACAGGGCGGCAGCGCCTCGAGACCCCGGCACAGGGTTTGGTAGAAGGAGCTGCATCTCATCGCTGAAAGGAGTACATCTTACCATCTCACAGGGCGGCAGGGCCTCGAAGCCCAGCATCTCTCTGGTGAAAGGAGCACTCACGGGGCAGCAGCGCCTCGAGGCCCCGGCACAGGGTCTGCTACAAGGAGCCGCATCTCTCCGGTGAAAGGAGTACATCTTACTGTCTCATAGAGCAGCGCCTCGAGGCCGCGGGGGCGTCTGTCCGTCCGTCTCACATCAGCCGGGGAATTATATGGGTGTACCAGTGTGCCAATTAGAATTGGTAAAATGAGTCACTAGCCTGTAGTGACAAATTTAGAAAGCAGAGAGAGCATAAACACTGAGGTTCTGGTTAGCAGAGCCTCAGTGATACAGTTAGGCACCACACAGGGAACACATATGGGCCACAAACATACCAGCCCTGTTCTGCAGAGAGAGGGGCCCCTGATAGAGCCAGCCCCGTTCTGCAGAGAGAGGGGCCCCTGATAGAGCTAGCCTTGTTCTGCAGAGAGAGTGGCCCTTGATAGAGCCAACCCTGTTCTGCAGAGGGAGGGGCCCCTGATAGAGCCAGCACTGCTCTGCAGAGAGAGGGGCCCCTGATAGAGCCAGCGCTGTTCTGCAGAGAGAGGGGCCCCTGATAGAGCCAGCCCCGTTCTGCAGAGAGAGGGGCCCCTGATAGAGCCAGCGCTGTTCTGCAGAGAGAGGGGCCCCTGATAGAGCCAGCTGTGTTCTGCAGAAAGACTTGCCCCAGTGACCTTGAATAAATCTTAAACAGAGTGTTATACATGGAATTTCCTTTAATTTATTTTAATGTGGGTGACATGTGAGAGTCTGTTACAGATATTTTGCAGAGTAATGAGTTTAAGTTTCATGCAAAATTCATAAGCAAAGTTTCTTTTAGATCAAAACAAGACCTCACATGAGAAACGGGCGGGAGTCACAGAGATTATTTACAGTAAAGTTAGTGAGCTGCGGCTGTGTTGCAATATTCAAAATACCCACGACTATCCCTCAATATCACATGAAGCCACATTTAGAATGTGGACGAGCGTTTATGAGCACTCCCAGTGACCTGGCCACAGAGGGCCTGAAAGAGCTGAAATTGGGTTACAAATTTCAAAACAGTTCCGCGCAGGGGCCCAGGGGCCCCACGATCCTTAAACTGTCCCTGAGGGCCGGTGTTGTATGTGTAGTCACCATCACACCAGCAGGGGGCAGAACTGTAGGGTGAGGTTCGAACAATGAGGCAGGGCTGTCGCTGGGTTTAAGGCTATTGGGGCATCACTTGCAGGGCGGACTGTACTTTCATTGCTGGGATTTGTGGATACAAGAGTGGGGGCTTGTGTTAGGGCGAAGCCTAGAAGGTAGCAAAGCTCTCTGGGGGCGAAGGATGTACCGGGGACAGGCGGAGAAATTACCACCTTTTACACGTCTTTTCCTTTTTATTTTCGGACCCAACTGGGAAAATAAAAAAGAACGAACGGAGTCTTCACTGGTTTTGTGTTATTTAATGATGTAATTATTTGTATCCCTCTCACACAAATCATTCCACATGTTTCATTCCTTTGCAGAAGATGCTCCCGTCGGGCTCGCTACTGGTGTCATCTCCCCATCAGGACTCAGATGGGTTAATAATATCTCTGTAAACAAAGCGCCTCTCATGCTCAGACCTGCAGGACTCCGGCCACTTCCTGGGTCCAGCCTTCTCTTCCGCGTCGAGGCGCTCACGTTGTAACATTCAGTTTGTTTGTGTGTGGCCGGCTGTCACCGCACTCCCTGAGAATGATCTTGGCTGCAGCGCGCAGATGTCTTTTGGGATCTTTTCGACTGCACCGGGCCACTAACAATAACCACTTTTAATATGTATTAAGAAAGTATGCCACACAAGAGTGCGGTCTAACACAGGCCTTGCACCTTACCTAACCTGTCTCATCACAGACACTCACCCAGCCCCTCTCTGGAGGCGTGGGGAGCCGCAGGGGCCAAGCAACACCAGAGCACAAGCACAAGCACACCCACAGCCAGATGAGTGCAGGAACAACAAGATGAATTGCTGTGTTTCTAATCGTCATTCTAGCGGGTATTCACCTACAAATGGAAGACTGATTTCTGCACTGAATGGCAGAATGAATTATCCAGTGCTTAATTTGTAGAAAATAGCAGAAGGAATTACCCAGTGCTTAATTTGTAGTAAACAAGTGCCGGGGCCCTTGCGGGGCGTGCACTGCAGCTTGCACGGCGCTCACTAGCGCTGCCAATGACGGCACCGACACACCTGCCACCCACCACACGCCTGCCACCCACCACACGCCTGCAAACTGACAATTCAGACGATTCAAGACCCCCAACGCTGGAAGAATGGCTTGGGTGGAAGGTAATATTTATCTTTAATGAATATTGAAGTCATAAATAGCTGTTGTGCTTATCTGTAAGTAAACAGCGCCACCGTGTGGAATACCGTCATCAGTGCTGGTGTTAACAATAAAGTGCCGGTGTCGAGCAGCGGAAATCATCGGCTCAAATGAAGCACTGGAAATATCATTTCAGCATCACTTCCTGCTCTGTAGGTGCTGTCTAAGACATCACATAAAACAAACAAAACTGTGTCCTAATAGGCATCCAAATAGTATTTCATGTGCCATGATTATTACACTAGGGAAGTAACAAATGCAACAGCAATAATATTGCATCACAACACTAATATGACTACAATTATATACATAATTTTATTTGCAAGAATTATTTCCTAATTTCTATTATTAGTAGTTGCTGAACTAGTAGCAGTATTATTATTATTCACTTTAATTATATATTTTTTCTTTTTATTTACCTTTCTAACTCTGACCAGTAAATAAAAAGAAAAAACGTTCCTGCATCATTTTGAAGGAACACACACAATACCTCCGGCCGCATCATAGGCTGTTTTTTCTTCTTTAGGCATGCTGCGCAGCGTTGGGGAAGCAGTGCAGCGTCGCTAAAAAAGATTAGATCCTGAAGGGGAGACCCATTGGCTTTGCCTATGTTTGCTTATAAAGTGGCCTTTTGGGAATCTTGGTGGTGATAGAACGCAGCTTTTTGTAGGGTAATTCCTTCCTTTTCCTCTCCCACCGCTGCATCCCTTGCAAATTTAAAGGAGGATATACCTTATTGGTATTATATTTATAATTATTTTTAAAACATTTATTTATTTTACTATAACTTATGTGGCATTAAGTAGAGTAGAGTTTTCAGTTACTTCTTTTAAAACGCTTGTCGCCCTTTTAATAAAATCTGAAAACTGTGTACATCTAACCAGTTAGTAAAAGTACAAAATTACCTACCTACCGGGCTCATAATATTATTTTTAGTGGGCTCCTCTGTTCTCCCTGCTTCTGCCCTTCCCTTAATGTCTTCAGTACTGGTGATATTGTAGATTTAGTTTGAGGTCTGGGGGCTGCCTTTTCTGGTTATCAGGGTCTCTCATCACTGTTTTGCCAGCAGGTCCTGAACCCAACACTATTTTTTGGAGACTGCATTACAATTTCTGTAATTTGATTACAAACCATTCCACGCCCTTTTGAACTAGTTTTGTACTTGAAATGTCCCAGCAGCGCGGCCTCTTCTTTCGCCGCCTCCTCTGCCAAAACTTGCCGATCAGACTTACTAAATAACTTTTTTCTAAGTCTTTCAGGAACCATTCCTAATGATCTGCCAGGGGCGGTTTCTTCACAATGGTGAAGGAGCATCGCCCCCCTGGCTAAACCAGGAGATGAAAGATAAAATGATATTTAATTATCGTTTAATCTTTCATCTGCTGGCTCAGGGTTCGGCGGGACGGGGCTGTGGGAGGTGGGAGGGGGAAAGATGGGAGAGTGCTCTAATTGCGCATGTGTGTTTGGCCAAACACACATGCGCATTTAAGTTTCTCTAGCCCGGCTGTATACAGAGCCGGGCTGGAGAAACAGCACACACTACAGACGTTAGTCTGAATGGCAATCACTGCTGCTCAGACCAATCCTGACGATGCCTACATGCTGTGTTTAGCATGTAAGCAGCACCAGGATTGCTGGGTATACTCCATATAGCACGACTGAATTCGAGCATGGTAGCAAGCCAGTGACCATGACCATAGGGCCGATCTGTTTGATATGAAATATTATGATCAAGACACTAGCCCTGACATTTATTTTGAAAAACGTATGATAAAGTTGATTTAAGTGCTGATTCTTACTACTTGATATTAAAGTCTACAGGTAGATATTTTGTTACATGGAATCTCACAAATGACCGTGGTATGCAATGGTTTTCGTGTTTGTTACCCAGTGCGATGAACCGTAGATACAGAAGGTTTGTTCTGTGAGAATCATTAGGCCGTATTAGGAGGGATAGTATTTTGCTTCGCTGAGTGTAATTTTATATATCTGTATAGTTTTATGCTTATGTGTCGGACGGCTGCCCTGGGGAGATGTTTGTGCTCAACACTGTAAGCCTGAGCTGGTTACGGTGACAAGCTACAGGCCGGCTTGGAGCACAGACAGCGCGTTGTCCAGTGCCACAGGTCTGCTGTGCTTATCATGAAATAGTTTGAACAAGGCAGTTTCTTATTAATTGTGATAAGTGTGTGTTAAAGCCAGGACACCTTTAAGAGTTAGTTCTTATCACCTGTGTTACAACCTATAGATAGATCTTTTGCTACACGTAATCTCACAGACTACCATTGTAGGCAAGAGTTTTGGGACTGGCCACCCACCCTCACAAACCCTGGGTGTTTTCACCGTGATTATTCTTGGTCAGCCTTGTTGAGCTGGCTTGTATATTGTTTTTGTATTGTTTTTCAAGCTGGATTTTCTACATATTGGTAATTATACACGTTTGCATTATAGTTGTGAGCTTATGTGCCCTTGATTGGCCGCTGTTGGGTAAAGTCTGAAACTAATATTAAAGGGTAAAGGCTTTAACTGTACATTGGGAAAAGTCATGCCAGATCTCATAAGTTTGATCTTAACACTGTATAAAAAAGAGTCAGTAGGCCTGACCTGCTTTTTGTGAAAAGCATGTGTTAAAGACAATGGGCTTTATGAATGGATTGTTACCGCACTGGGCTAACGTCTGTGGGCAGGTATTTTAATGCATGAAATTTCAAAGAATACCATAGTAGGCAAGGGTATTGGTGTCAGTGATTCACCTGAACAAACTATATGCACTATAATGATCTTTGTTTTGCTCTTTAAGGAGATATAGGGCCTGATTACAACTTTGGTGGACAGGGTTAAACCGTCCCAAATGTGACGGATATCCCGCCCACCGTATTACGAGTTCCATGGGATATAATGGACTCGTAATACAGCCGGCAGGATATCCGTCACATTTGGGACGGATTAACCCCCTCCACCAAAGTTGTAATCAGGCCCAAAGTATTTTGCTTTGCCAACAGATATTTTTTATACATTTGTACCTTTAGCACTGTACGCCTGATAGTAGCCAGGGCTTGAATTGGTTCTTGTGACAAGCCAATGATAACGGCAATAGACTTTGATAGGTGTGCAGGGAAATGTCAGCGATAGCCAAGCAATCCTCTAAAAGTACCTATACGTACCGGGGTTTCACCCACGGGTCTGCTGTAGAGCCCTTCAGATTTTGGTGCTGCCCATTACTTTTTACAATATAGATCCATCGGTCCTCTCACTTCAGCCAGTGGTTCTCTTCTGTGTGAGAGGCACCATTTTCCGCCCAAGCACAATGTCATCATCCACAAGACAAATAGTATTCTTCGGTGCTGGGGGGTGGTGTGTCACTGTTTGCTTTCTAGTAAATTATTTCTTTCTTTTTCAAGTTTTGGATAATTTTGGGAGGGCTCAGCAGTGCACTAGATAAGCTTATCAGACCCTGGCCGCTAGTTGTAAAGCTCTGCATGGCACGTGGGCACTGCAGGTGGCGCCCCTTCTTAGAAGAGACTTTAAAACTATTGAAAGGTGGGTGTCTAGCTCCCCTCATGTCCACACTCACCTCCTACAGTATTTTGCATTTCATACTTATTCACCCAGGCTCCATTTTGCACGGCTGTTAGGTCATAGCTAGAGTGGCACTACATTCTAAAAGTCCATTTTAGTTGTTAAATTAAAAACCCTTGCACAACAACGTTGTCCTCTTTCCATATCTATGGTTTTTACTTTGACTCCTGCTTATGTTTCCATTGCAGCAGCTGTAGGAGTTACAAGTGTGCTGTGATTGCAGTTCTGTCCTAGACTTTACTGATGAGCTGGGTGTGCTTAATTGTAATGCCTCGCTTGTGAAGGTAAATACCCTGACCACTGCAACCACAGTCAATTTAGCCTGATTTCCTAGAAAGACCAATGAAGCAGCTCAGGCATTTTTTCCGTCTGCCCGTTTGAGTCCAGCCTAGCGCGTGCATTAAACTGCCTTACTTTGGGTGAAATAACAATCGTGAATCCGGACTGTAGTGTGGTGTCGTTACATGCACGCAGAGCTGGCTTTAGGGCGGTATGACTGGTGCGGCCACACTGGGCGCTGACCTGGAGTGGGGGAACTGATCTCATGAGGGGCACTGTGTTGGGCAATAACTCAACATTTAAAACACCTACTGCAGAGTTTCTTGGGCCTCCAGCTTTCGGGCAACAATAAAAATGTCAAGATAACTCTTGTGATTAATGTTCCTGCTAGAGAGAGATGGAGTTTTTGTTTAGTGGCAGTTTTGACTCGCCCAAAAGTAGTGCGGAGGGTTAATATGCATGCTGCAAAGAACAAATCTGTATTTTGTATGGCTAGCTGAGTGGATTGGTAAAGCAGCCTCTACTAGTGTTTTAAAACAAACAAAATTCATGTCGGAGTGGGGGGATATAAAGAGATGAGCTGCACATTTTCCAGGTTGTAATGAGGGAATCTGAGGAGGCATTCGTGGGGGGGGGGGCAAAAAAAGATTGCCGCACCATGTTCCACAGTGCTAAAGCTGCCCCTGCATGCATGTGCTTCTTTTTATATAAATACATTTTTACTGCATACCAGCACTTATTTTTGGGGACCAGCACTTATTTCTCCACATCAGACATTTCCCGAGACTGACAGAGGGAAAACAAACAAAACAAAAGATGGAGGAAGACAAAATACAGAATATCTGTTACCAAGGGAGAAATAAACCCGTAAGAGTGAGATAACGGGCAGGGAGTGTCTGGCAGTGCATTAATGATGCTCTGAGATTTTATAGCACCAACCGCGGGTGTCTGAGTAGCGCTTTGGGCACTGGCACTTTCTATTATACAAATAAAGCACTGGGGGCTTCACTTTCAAGTGACACAATGAGCATAGTGTGCGTGAAACACTGATGGTTTAAATCGGATCTCTCGTGTCCTGATTCCAGCTCTCACCACATGCGGCTCAGTGTGTGAGGAGATGCAACAGTAAAGGTGCAGCTCACTTACATAGAGCCCTGCACTTCGGATCCACATGCGGCAAATATTCCAATAATTACCTCCAGGGTCTTGGAAGGGAAGAACGACTGTGTGGGTAAAATGTGTGAGATCTGCTGGACACACACACTCGAAAGAGATTGGGGAAACGCTTTAATGTGTTACAGTGTGCACACATAGGCATACACAAATACGCAGCTGTGCATATGTTTGCATGCTTTAACACTTTACAACTCAGCGCAATGACTTTGCCAGTGCTTGTTCTTAACTGCTTCCATTGCGTGCTTGTCCAACAGCCGGCCTCGCTCGGTGGTGCGTGCAGACATCCTCCATCTCAGAGCACAGCAGACCCCCCGCAGAGGATGTTAGGAGTTGCTTGGAAACTCAGTGCTTTGCACATAGTCCACGCTTGGGATTTTAGCTGCATCTTGTTCTCTGCGACTGTCTCACAATCAAACTCTTCCCTATGGGACCGACCTGGGCTTCATTCCAATTTAGCGCCTCAAACATTCTCAGTCAGGTGCATTGGTGTTCAGTGTGTTATATCATTCTCTTGTGCTAGTGTTTGTGTCATGCAGTTTGTGTTGCTGCAGTTTGCTACACAGTGCTCTTTGAATATAATATGAAGTGGTGCCCAGATTTGGGACCATATTTATACTTTTTAGCGCTGCATTTGTGTAATTTTTTGATGCAAAAGCGGCGCAAACTTACAAAATACAATTATATTTTGTAAGATTGTGCCACATTTGCATCAAAAAATGACCCAAATGTGGCGCAAAAAAGGTACAAATTTGGGCCTTGATGTGTTATCCCCTTGTGTAATGTGTTTTTCTGATATGATACGCTGTGCTGTTTCATTCCATGAAAAACTGTGCTGTAACGCATTATTCTGAGGAAAAGATGCTGTACCGTAGTGCCACATGGAATGTTGTGATGTAACGTGCTCTGGTTCAGCGGCGTGATTCCATGTATGTGCTACTCTGTGCTTTCCTGCTTGGGTTTGGGTGCATGCAGGAGGGTTGGGAACCGGGCCTGACCACAGCCAAAGACTGCTGCGAACAGCCAAAGGCCGCTGCAAACAGCCAAACCCCGCTGCGAACAGCCAAAGGCCATGATCGGCGCAGGTTATATTTACGTGTGAGCGTGCTAAAAAAAAAGAGAAATTAAAAGAAATTTCCCCCTTCAGCATGCACAGCTAATTACTCCACACACTACATCATTGATGACACCTTCATTGATATTATAACTGCAATATTTGGAATAAAATTATTGATGAGAAAACTGTATGGCAGTGCTGCGAGTTATAGTTACCTTGGGACCCAAGTTATAGTTACTTGAGCTAAGCGTAATTATAACTGTTGAATTTCTATGGTTTTGTGCAAGTAAATTTAGAACCTAACTATAACGTTCTTTTAACATTTTGTTTTTTCAGTGAATGTATATATATATATATCTATGAAACACACACACACACATATGTATATAGATATATGTATATAATTCTACTGCCTCACAAGCCCTCTGTCTCACAATGACTGTGGCGTGTGCTCAAGTGTGAGAAGCTTTTCTTCATTCGGTGGCAAACATAAAACTAGTTGCACCGAGACTGGAGCGCGAGTGCATCTTTGGCTCAAAAGGGCAAATACTTTGTTTGTGATATATATAATTATATCTTTATCTGTCTATATATATAGATAGATAGATCTATTGGCATTGCAGATTCTTGTATAAACGTGTGTGCTATTGGCAGGGCCGGCTTTAGCATTGGTGGAGTCAGGTGCAACAATCTTTTTTGCCGCCCCCCTCCCCGCCCCACAATGACCTCCTCCTTGGATTGCCTCACTACCACCAGGAAAAAGTGCCCGTCATCTCTTTCATACATTTCATTTGTTTAAAAACTCTAGTTTTACTAATCCATTCAGCTATCCACATAAACATAGTTCTGTCCTTTGCAGCAAGCACATCAACCCTCTGCGCTACTTTATATCGAGTCAAAGCTGCCCCTGGAGAGAACTCTGATCTCTCGCTCTAGCAGGAACATTAATCACAAGAATTATTTTGGCATTTTAACTGCTTCCTGAGGGCTGGACTCACAAGGAACTTTCAACAGGTGTTTTTAAATCCCAAGTTTCGGGAGATATTGCTAAACACAGCGCCCCCTGAGGTCAGCGCCCCCGCCACCATCCGGCCGCCCTGAGTATCGGCACAAGATTCTAGTGATAGTTAACAGGAAGTGACAGTGTGT
Source organism: Pleurodeles waltl (assembly GCF_031143425.1). NCBI lineage: Eukaryota > Metazoa > Chordata > Amphibia > Caudata > Salamandridae > Pleurodeles > Pleurodeles waltl. The sequence continues at coordinate 57,152,455 of NC_090446.1, read as the reverse complement.
GCGTGAGCCGCGCTCCCTCTGCTGGCGGGATGTGGCATTGTGTGTCAGCTTCATGCCAATAACAAGCCTGCTGCACGTTTAGGAGGAAAATGCTAAAATACCGATTGGCTAAATCGCGATTGTTGATGGTAATTCCGAAAACATGTGATTGGACACAGTGTTACATTTCTTTCTGAGCATACATCGCAAATAAATAACCTGGTATTGGAACTGTCAACTTCTGTTAAAAAAGACAAACACAAAAAAAGTCCATGAAGGTCATTTCTGGCTATTTTTTCCCCAAAGGCGTTAAAATGTAACTTGTTTTCAACATGAATACAATGTTATGCACGTGTGAGCTCAAGGTATCTTTATGTTTCATGGTGATAGAGTCTATTGCCACAATGTTTAACATTGTACAATGTTGCCTAGGTTTGGCAACAGAAAAAAGTTAACTTTGTGGCGGTTTGTCACGGTTAAAGCGCTTTTCACCCTCACCCTATTTTATTTTCTGAAGTTTCTGGCTCAGGCCCTGTGTTGAGGGGTGGTGGGGGTGGGTTGGGGTATCGCAGAGGTGTGAGTGTGTGTATGGGAGGGAGTGGGGGAGGACGAGTTTACACTGTTTTTCTTCCTAGTATTCAGAGCAGTAATAGATTCATTCATTGATCCTTCATGCTACAGGGAGTGCAGAATTATTAGGCAAGTTGTATTTTTGAGGATTAATTTTATTATTGAACAACAACCATGTTCTCAATGAACCCAAAAAACTCATTAATATCAAAGCTGAATATTTTTGGAAGTAGTTTTTAGTTTGTTTTTAGTTTTAGCTATGTTAGGGGGATATCTGTGTGTGCAGGTGACTATTACTGTGCATAATTATTAGGCAACTTAACAAAAAACAAATATATACCCATTTCAATTATTTATTGTTACCAGTGAAACCAATATAACATCTCAACATTCACAAATATACATTTCTGACATTCAAAAACAAAACAAAAACAAATCAGTGACCAATATAGCCACCTTTCTTTGCAAGGACACTCAAAAGCCTGCCATCCATGGATTCTGTCAGTGTTTTGATCTGTTCACCATCAACATTGCGTGCAGCAGCAACCACAGCCTCCCAGACACTGTTCAGAGAGGTGTACTGTTTTCCCTCCTTGTAAATCTCACATTTGATGATGGACCACAGGTTCTCAATGGGGTTCAGATCAAGTGAACAAGGAGGCCATGTCATTAGATTTCCTTCTTTTATACCCTTTCTTGCCAGCCACGCTGTGGAGTACTTGGACGCGTGTGATGGAGCATTGTCCTGCATGAAAATCATGTTTTTCTTGAAGGATGCAGACTTCTTCCTGTACCACTGCTTGAAGAAGGTGTCTACCAGGAACTGGCAGTAGGACTGGGAGTTGAGCTTGACTCCATCCTCAACCCGAAAAGGCCCCACAAGCTCATCTTTGATGATACCAGCCCAAACCAGTACTCCACCTCCACCTTGCTGGCGTCTGAGTCGGACTGGAGCTCTCTGCCCTTTACCAATCCAGCCACGGGCCCATCCATCTGGCCCATCAAGACTCACTCTCATTTCATCAGTCCATAAAACCTTAGAAAATCAGTCTTGAGATATTTCTTGGCCCAGACTTGACGTTTCAGCTTGTGTGTCTTGTTCAGTGGTGGTCGTCTTTCAGCCTTTCTTACCTTGGCCATGTCTCTAAGTATTGCACACCTTGTGCTTTTGGGCACTCCAGTGATGTTGCAGCTCTGAAATATGGCCAAACTGGTGGCAAGTGGCATCGTGGCAGCTGCACGCTTGACTTTTCTCAGTTCATGGGCAGTTATTTTGCGCCTTGGTTTTTCCACACGCTTCTTGCGACCCTGTTGACTATTTTGAATGAAACGCTTGATTGTTCGATGATCACGCTTCAGAAGCTTTGCAATTTTAAGAGTGCTGCATCCCTCTGCAAGATATCTCACTATTTTTTACTTTTCTGAGCCTGTCAAGTCCTTCTTTTGACCCATTTTGCCAAAGGAAAGGAAGTTGCCTAATAATTATGCACACCTGATATAGGGTGTTGATGTCATTAGACCACACCCCTTCTCATTACAGAGATGCACATCACCTAATATGCTTAATTGGTAGTAGGCTTTCGAGCCTATACAGCTTGGAGTAAGACAACATGCATAAAGAGGATGATGTGGTCAAAATACTCATTTGCCTAATAATTCTGCACTCCCTGTAGTAGTACCTGCATTGTTGTTTTGTGGTAAGTGGTAGTTGGCGGCAGCCAGTGTTGCCTTCCGTCTCATAAGTGCCTTCCTTGATTCCTGAAATGGTTTCTACCTGCCCTCTCCTGGGGCAGATTCAGGCGAGACCACTCTCTAACCTAGTAATACTTTGTAACTAGGGGTCCATGAATAATACTCTGCTGAAGGCCCCTCATCCTCTGCACCCCACGTCACAAAAATACCTCAGGGTACCGCACCATGAATGGACAGCTGATGCCGGAAATGGCAAAGAGGGCTGTACTTACGATGAACAACTTTAGGAAGTGCCAATCACCCACTGAATAAACAAAGCAAAATGATTCATTTTCTGATTCTTCATACCATGGCAGCTGCACCTGGAGTGGTAGAGCTGAGTGTCATCATTGTTGCACTCGTTTGGTGTTAAATCTCATCTATAAGTGCAGAGTAACCCTCATGAGGTCACAACCTGCCAGACAGTGCAGCTGTCTGGTTTGTGAAAGAAGTATTGGGGAGTTTCAGAAAGTTGACCTGGGGATGGGTTCTGCCTATCTCTTGTCATTGGCTTTGCAGTTTGTAACTCATGTTTTCTTGCTTCCTATTTGCTTTAGGTTGTCCAGGTTCAGTTCGTCCCGTTGTGTTCGCTGAATACTTCCTCGAACTTCTTTTCTGACCCTTATATCGTGTTCTTATCTGTCACGTTTGCTGGGCATTCAAAGACCAAGGTCAAATGTCAAGCAGTGTTTTCTGTGGAAACCTAGTTACTTTGTTTTGCTCTCTGCTGACTTCAAAGTGACAGCCTTTATAGGAAAGAGGAATGCATCCATTCTACATGGAGCCTGCTTGCGCCCTTTTTAAGAATGTTTTTTTAAACATAGTCATCTCAAAACGTACCTTGTTTTTCATCTGCACGTTCTTTGCAGAATTCTTCTTTTTTTAGCACATTTAATTTGTGAAACTGCCTTTTTAGAAACAAAGTAAAAAACTGCATTTCAATCTCAGCTTCAGCCTAATGTATGGTGATCTTGGGCAATTTATAATGTTTATGGCCCATTCACTGTCAAGCACAGGATAAGATCTTTAAGCAGAAAAGAACCAGACACATTATAACACAATTTATCAAAACTTGTTTTTCACTTTGATGTGTAAAGCATGTGCTTTATTTATGACATCTGTGACAACTCATTTTGGAGAGTTGGATAAGCTTAAAGGCATTTTTGTTATGAAAGCTTTTGTGTTTGTTTCTCTACAAAATAATAATTGCATCTGCAATTGTGCATTTTTCAGAAAACATACATTGCTGTATAGAAACGATTTACTCATGTTACCTTGCAGGCACTAGGGCCATGATTTGGATGATGCAGCAGGTGCAGTGGCACAGAGGCCAAAAGCACCTAGGAACCCAGTGAACACCAATTATTGCTGTATGTTGCCACTGCACAAGTAGTCACAAGAGCACTTATCTTCCAGGCACTAGGGCCATGATTTGGATGGTGCAACAGGTGCAGTGGCACAGGGGCCAAAAGCTCTAGAAAACCCACAGAGCACAGATTATTTCTGTATTTGACTCCTAAACAAGCATTCAGGACTGATGTTCTGATTCTTTTGTAACCATTGCACTCAAAGTAACACAGAGCCTAAAGTATCACTGTAAGAAAAAGCTGCACCTATTGGACTTTTCTGTCTACCTACAACTTATGTTACATTTAGCACCTTTATATGCCACATTTTCACAGTTTTTTTAAGGTCATAAAATGCTTTTCAACCTGGACCCAGTAACACCTTGGCAAGGGTATTTCCAGTTCTATAACACTAGCAATTTAACCGTTGTAAGCACTATATGAACAACTTACATAGGACATTCCATACAAGCACTGGCAAAGCCGATAGGTCGCTACTATGTGAGATCTATTAGCTTTGTTAATGCTTTGTTAGCCTTATTACTATACAGCAGTGTTAGCTTCAGTGCAGCATAACTGAAAATAAAAAAGCGGTATAACACGGACAGTGCTGGCTGTGTCATACAGCTTTTTTTTTACATTACTTTCAGCCATTTGCCACTTAGCTAAAAGCTTTAGCAAAAACAATTAATCTCACATAGGCAAGACCTTCTGGCTTTGCCAATGCTTGCTTTTCTAAATACAGTCACCACCACTGTGTATGAGGTAAGATTTAAAAATGGTTACTCATTGAGGAGTTTGATATAATATCGTGCTTCACGTAGACTATTACAGAGCGCTGGAACAGAAAAACAAAAAACTGGAAATGAGCAATATTGCCCAGGGATAGAGAGTCTAGATGGATGTGTAGGATGAGAATAGATCTGCCATACTTTGGTTGCATCCTAATTCCAGGGTGGAGTTTCAATGCCTCATTGAATAGTTCAGTTTTCAAGAGCTACCTGGATTTAAGGTACTCAGCTACAGCTCAGAGCTGGGGGCTGAGCCCCGTTCATAGTTCTGCTGAGAAGATCGGAATAACAAAACATAACAAAGGTGCCCTGATGTAGGGGTGGGAACTTTTGATTACCACACAAAGGGGGTGGAGAGAATAAAAAGATACAGTGGGATGCAGGGGATGTAGGTCATGTGAAGAGACCAGGTGGAACCCCCCTCATTATCAGGGGTCCAGATGGAACTGGTGTGCAGTCACACAATACCCCACAATTCTAGAAGTCTCCAGCCTGGACCCTGGCCCAGGGGTCTGCAGCTGGGCAGAAACAGAGGCAGCAGAAAAGGGGTCAGAGGACAGAAGTTGGCTCATCAGGGAGGCTGCAGCTTTGCAGGAGATGAAATACGGGGCGAGAGGGCCCCCTCAGATTGTGAAGTAACTGACAGCAATAGCCAAAGTAGAACCTTTAGCAATACAATACACTAAAGAGGCAGACAAGGGGAGTGTAGAGGGAAGAGTAGAGGGAAACAGAATGTGCAGGGAAAGGGAGGCAGCCTACAAGCCACAACCAGAACACAGGAGTCAGGGGTGGCACCGTGTCTGCAAGACTCTATCACTATGTTCCCCTGGCAGCAGAGAGCATATGAAGAGGGGCCTCCAGGGAACAATGCGATTAGCACGAGTGGTCGGCTGCAGTGGCCTAGACTCAGTTTGCACTATGAAAGTCCAGCTGCCCTAGTCTTCCACTAAGAGTTATATCCCACTTAAAAACACAAGATATGTAGATGGACATTAAGAGTTGAAGGGAAACTCTTCTCTTACAGAAAAATACACCACAACGAGGTGCAGACTGGTGAAGAAGGGTACATGTCACAAATAGAGGATGAGGCAGAAATCAAAAAAGCAATGGATATAAGTGATACAAGAGGAGCGGATGTGATGACCCAGCTGCCAACTCTGGAGCCAAGGAACCAGATTCGAGTCTCAGCGTGGGCTCAACATCGTGTGATTCTGGGCAAATCCCTTCATCCCCCTGTGCCAACCAAAAATGATTGTAATGCAACTGGTGCTCATGTAAATCAGTCCTATACCTTCGGTCAAATTTCTGCTATATAGAAACTGAAAAAAACTAACAAATACAAGAGAGGTGAAAATAAAAGGTAATAAAGTTAGAGGGAGAGTTCAATTACTCAATGAGTTCCCATTACACAGTAAAGTGCTCTGTTACTCTAGACCCGGTTCCTGGTGCTGAAGGGAGGAGCCTATACGAAGGTCTGGATGGATTAAGAGAATAATCAATTTACAAATGTAAAGTGGTTCAAATCAAAATAAAGATCCTAAGGTAGCAAGTTTCAGTGTTTTCCAGCCACGGAGGAAAATGAGTGGCTCCCAATGTTGGTCCTCACAGTGATGGGGACTCACTTGAAATTGGCTGAGGCAGAGCACGGTGAAGCATACAGAAAGTGATGGATGGAATGCTTGAACTAATCTCAGCCACTGAAAATTATTCGGGCTGCATCACAGTCCAGTGATATTTTGCACACCAAGCCACCTCAGTTAGGATCCAGCTATATGGAAATCAGTCTTGGCCCTGCTCCTATCCAGCCCGGCCTCCCAAGCTAGGTCCTCCCTGAACCAGAACACGGGCAACATAGGACCGGTTTGTCCAACTTATGGCCTCATCGGACAGGTACAGCATGGCTCCAGTGACACAGTGTGCATAGGACCATGTCTTGTCATTCCCATCCCCCTAAGGGTGACATACTAAAGCATACAAAAAGTGAAGGATGGAGGGCTTGAATCATTCTCAGCCACTGGTAATTACTCAGTGCGAGGATAGTGCCAGAAACAAAAGAACATGAAAATAGAGAGCTTGGCCAGCATAAGCCAATGATGTGACCTTAGATGAGCCGATACCAAGGATCCTGAGGTAGGTACTTGCTGGGGTGAACTGTACATTCAGCATATATTCAAACCTAGAGTAAACGCTGGGGGAGGCCAGGTGCAGGAAATTAGCATATGATAAAAATGGACAAGGTAACGGACTGTACCATAGTTTTACAGTAATCAGAAGGTTTTAGGAAAAGTGTTTGATTAGTTTATTATAGAAGCACAAGGAGGATATCATTCAGTTAACCTGGTCTAAGAAAGATGGATTCTGATAAAAAAGAAGGCTAAACTTTTGGCTAATTGGGGAGAAGAAGATGGAGAACCAGAAAAAGACATCCTACCCATGGGAGGACAAACAGAGACATGTCTCCTAAAAAGACAAACTTAGTTTGTCATCATTATGTTTCCAAAAGGTAAATGATATCCAAGGAGTGACCACTGAGAGTCATGAGCAAACTATATTCCTTGAAAATTACCTGTGTTATCAGTGAAAGGTACAATGACTGAGTATGACATGATGGAGAAACCATAGTAGTGGATTACATTGGCCAGTGGACAAAGGTAAAACCGACAAGTGGGGATTAGAGAAAATCCAGAGGGCTCCATGAGTTAAGGAGCTTGAGAGAGTATTGGAAAAGAGGTGTGCGTACTTGTAGGGTCCAAGTATGCAAACAAGCATTGGCAACTCCAATGGGTCTGCTATTGGCGGCCAGCCTTTTGGCTTTGTCAGTGCTTGATTTTTTTTTCATGGTTTTTGTAAATTGTTATTTTTGAACTTCTGGACTCCTGTCAATATAAAAAGAGGAAAACAAAAATAATTTTTCCTTAAAATGATCAGATTGCCATAGTAACCCCTGGCTCTGAAGGAACTACTTCCTGGGTGGAAGTGCTCCTTGTGTGAATGAACCGATAGCCTTCAATCACAGTACAGCACTCCAATGCCTTTAGGCAAGGTTTGTGCTATAGAAATATCATACACATACATACGTATAGTGAAGCTAGTCAACAGCTGAAGTGAGGGGACCCAATGACCCAAGCTTTATGCTATAATGTGACTGACACAAAAACTGGCCTGTGGATGAAGAGGGCTAAAAGTCTCTACATTAAAGTGTATATTTTTAGGATAATCAAAAGATCCTGGCTAACACCAGACTAAAGCAACATCAGCCAAAGTAAGACATTATCGGGAAGGCATGGTTTATTGATGAATGGGGAATGTGATCTTATGTCAAATTCAGCACTTCCTTCGAGAGGGAACAAAGCTTCTCTCCCCTTGATCTAAAAGGAACCTGATCTCATCCAAGGTCATAAGCAGGGCAACCTCTACACCATGGAGAGAGCAACCATATAAAAATAATTGACCAAAAAATCTCCTTGAAACCCCATAGAAGAATTGTATTGTATTAAGTGTTACAATATCCTTGAGCAACTTTCGCGTTTACTACCAGAGGTGTCGGGCAGAGTTACCTATTTGAATTTACACAGAGGTTACATCACATAGGCTGGCAGTGCCAGGCAGTCAGGGCATGGGCATTTGTTTGGTGGTTGAAGCCATAGTTTCATGTTTGGAATTCAGTCACACTTAGGGCCTGATTACAACTTTGGAGGAGGTGTTAATCAGTCCCAAATGTGACGGATATACCACCAGCCGTATGACGAGTTCCATAGGATATAATGGACTCGTAATACGGCTGGTGGTATATCCGTCACTTTACCGTCACCTTTGGGACGGATTAACACCTCCTCCAAAGTTGTAATCAGGCCCATAGTTCATTATTCACTATAGAAATAGGAAATCTGCACTTACAGACGTACTGCCACACGGGATATACTGATAGGATTTCAAAACAGTAGTAGTTTTTCATGGATACTCCCGGAAAACATTGAAATCCTAAAAGTGTCTATGTGAAGGGCTTTCCACATGTGCAATTACCCACAGGTTACAATTGCCAGTGCAAAAACGCCTTTGCAGTTCTGTAGTTCCACTCTGGTCCTTATGTGTTTTTTTTTCTGTCTGGGAGAAATCTTATGGTTTATACTTCCACCTATATATCCCAACCCATTTTCACTCTGGAAAGGGGGTTCACTCCCATTTGACAAGTATAAACATCTATTTTCAGTAGGTGGGTGGGCTGGGAACACTTTTGTGACTTTTGTGAATAACTACAAACTCACAAATGTGTGGGTAATTCCAAAATTTTCCTGTGTGGCATCCCAACCCTAGAAAATCCCCTCAACGCTCCAGGATTTACACATATGTAACACTACGCCATACTGGTTAAATATTAGCCACATGTAAATCACTTTATGGATGCAATTTGAGTATTAATACCAAGTCAAGATTTGCACTTGTATAAATTCCATTGGCACAAGTAAGCAGAAACTATGTATGTAAGTTGCTATAAGAGTTGAGCTCTCACAGTTTTCTACATGTCCAGTGCAATGCTGGTGATAGAAAGTCGAAGGTGACCTACGATTCTTTGTGCAGGGGTACTCCGGTTAGCCAGGTCCATGTTCCTGCTTGCTTCTGAAGTCCAAGCCAGAAGTAGCCCTTCTTGGTGGACAGCATGTTTGTGATGAAGTCCTGAGAAGGAACAAGAAGGATGGTTTAGACTTCGGAGTAAGTAAAATTTCTTCAGTTTTCTTGGGGTAATCTAAAGATGGATTATATCTACTAGCTGAATTTTCTCCTTTACTGGTATTGTATGGTAGCAGGAATTTATCCAATGGCCGCTCGTGTGGCACAATTTACTTATTTTAAAGGCCCTTGTGCGTACAACTAAATAGTGTTAAATCCCGTGAGCGCTCGCACAAACTTCAGTTAATGTGGACTGAGGTCTCAAAGCAGATAGCATTTGTGGGCTTTTAGCCAGCAATAAATGCATTTAAGGAAAATGTGCCACACTTTGAGAAACCAATGGGCAGCAGGTTTAAGTCACTGGAAGAGATACTTTCAACTGCAGCTCCCTCTTATAAATCTACTCTTTGAGACTCTTTGAGACTCCGGATGATCTAAGGGTGCTCCAACCTCAGCAACGCAACTTTCATGTGCATCCTACATAAGATCTTCAAGTGGCGACCCCTGCCCACAAGACACACCATGACACAGGCCCTCATCACCAGTTGAATAGACCATGGCAATGCCATCTACGTAGGAATCAACTTGCAACTCCTACAAACTCTCCAGACCATACAGAGCGCCACAGCAAGACTCATCCTTGACGTTCTTCGATGACCCCACATCACGCTACACCTCAGGCAACTCCACTGGCTCCCCGTGCAGAAGAGGTGTGTATCCAAGCTGCTGACCCATGCACACAAAGTTCAATATCACTAAGGACCCGCCTATATTATTCACAATCTGAATTTCCACCAACTGCAGCAAAAACCTGTACCAGCCTCCCCACGCATCTCCGGGCCATCTTCTCTCAACACAAATTCTGCACAGCCTTCAAGTCCTGTTGTTGCAAGGTTTTGCAGTCGCCACGTTCCAATGTGGAAATTATGGGCCTGATTAGGACCTTGGCGGATGGGACACTCCGTCACAAACGTGACGGATATCCCATCCACCATATCACAAGTTCCATTATACCCTATGGAACTTGTAAAACAGCAGGCGGGATATCTGTCACGTTTGTGACTGATTATCCCATCCGCCAAGGTTGTAATCAGGCCCTATATGTTTTCTGGCCTAACTTAATTCAGCTTGTTTCACTCTAAACCACAAATCTTGCAAGTCACCTCTTCGCTCACACAGCATGATTCAGCCGTATCGCTCATACCGTTTACAACCCATGACATCACACTGGTTACTGGCATTAGTTTCAAAATGGATGCCAAGCTGTCCAACAACAATGTTCCTGGCATTAATACTCCACAACTAGTGTTTGGTGCCATTAAATGTATTGCATTCCCCTTCTCAATGTCCGGGAGAGTAAACCTGTAGTTAACAAAATAATGGAAGGCTGCAAGGTGACCTTGTTCCTAACCTTGCTTGTTTTTATTCTCATGGACACCATTTTGCACTCCCAGGTTGTAACACAGGAGCACCAGTGCACGGCCTGTTCTGGACGTGTTTGGACTATTTATATATCTTGAAGTTTTGTGAAGTGCCAACGTGTCGTCTTCTCTGCACTACATAGTACGGAAAGAAACAGTTTGGAGTTAACACAGCATAGAGATGGAGAGGGATAGGTCGATTAGAAATGAAAGTAAGTTGCCACACTCCCGTCTGGCATTCCTCCAACGCTTCTTTCGCGATCACAAGTCTTCACAGGAATAGCATCTTAGAGATCACTTTTCAGGAGTTTTCTGGAAAAGAAAGACTTAGGTTCTGCTCTTGAAATAGGATTCAAGACGATCTAGAGCCTGGACACCCAGGAACCCATCTCAGACAGTGCACTGAAGAGTAGCTGTCAGTTTGGCTGTGCAGGGAGGAAGGTTTGCACTTTAAGGAATAAACAGAGCCTGGGCAAATATTAACTGTTTAACCGGTTCGGTGCGTCAGACTGCTGGGAGCCGTCTGATGCTACAGTGCTCATGTGTGGCAGATGACTCCCTGCCATCCGCGCACATGCCACTTGATTTTGGGTAGAAGAATGTGGTAAGAGCCCAACAAGTCACCTCATCCTGGATTTCCCTAGGTGTCTAGTTTTCAAAATTGTACAGGTGTACAAGGTTTCCCTAGGTGCTGTCTGAGCTACAGGCCAAAAGTTACACTAGGCACATTGCAAAAAAAGGGTCAGTTTTCAGTGGAAAAATGTGATATGTCCATGTTGTATTTTGGGCTGTTTCCTGTTGCAGGCACTAGGCTTCCCACACAAGTGAGCTACCATTTTTATCAGGAGACTTGGGGGAACACAGAATAGCAGAACAAGTGTTATCACCAATTGTCTTTCTCTGCATTTACACATTCCAAATGGAAGACAGTGTGTAAGAAAGAAGTCATTTTGAGAAATGCCCTCTAATTCACATGCTAGAATGGGTATCCACAAATTCAGAGATGTGCAAATAACCACTGCTTCTAAACTCCATAGTGTGTGTCCATTTTGGAAATATGTAAGTTTCCCTGAACCTTTTTTTCACTCTTTACATTTTGCCAAACTAAATGGTGTATACTCGGAACACAATGAAAACCCGTTGCAATGTACAGCTCATTTATTGGCTCTGGGTACCTTGAGTTCCTAGTAAACCTACAAGTCCTGTATAACCCCGCAAGCAGAATGGTCCAGCGGACATAATGGTATATTGCTTCTGAAAGTCTGCCATAGATGGAAAAAGTTACAGATGAAAGCGTAGACAGAAATGGCTGCTTTTTTCAACTCAATTTTTATTTCAGCTGTTACTTTCTGTAGGAAAACCTTGAAGGAGCTACACAAATGACCCCTTGCTGAATTCAGAATTTAGTCTAATTTTCAGAAATGTATAGCTGTCCAAGATCCACCATTGGTTTCATCGCCATTTCTGTCACTAACTTAAAGGAGGTTGAAAGCATAAAAAATAGAAAAATGGGGTATGTCCCAGCAAAATGCCAAAACTGTGCTGAAAAGTTTGGTTTTCTGACTCGTCTGCCTATTCCTGAAAGCTGGGAAGATGGTGATTTTAGCACAGCAAACCCTTTACTGATGCTATTTGCAGGGAAAAATGATGCTGTCTTCTGCGGTAATTTTCCCCATTTTTCCCCAAAAAAGCAAAATTTAGCTGTATTTTGGCTAATTTCTCAGTCCCCTCCAGGGGAATCCACGAACCATGAGTACCTATACAGGATGTTGGTAACAAACAACACAAATTTGGCATGGTTAGCTTATGCAGACAAAACTTTTTGGGGCCCTAACTACCCCAAATAGCCAAAAAAGGGCTTAGCACAGGAGAGGGGAAAGGCTTAGCAGCGAAAGGGTTAATGCCTGCAAATCTTAACTCACTCCAAGTATCCTCAACAGGCATAAAGGTGTAAGATTAGAACTTTCTCATTTCACTTCCACACAGTAAATTACATTTCAGAGAGATTAATAAAATGCAAAAAGTTTTGTGATTTACTTTTTCTTTTGCGCCTTGTACACTTGTTTTAACACAACCTTTAATATAGGTACTGTGCAGTTCTGAACTAGGAGGAGTTCACAAATAATGTGTAAATTACCAAACTCATAGAACTGTGTAGGAAATGCACCGGTCTGCACATTCTAGTTTATGCACAAAGTTTAAGAGAGGTGTGTATCGATGTCTATGAAAGTCATGAATTTCCATGCTTACTCCGTACCCATCCCACGTGCTTCAGTGAAGTGTCTGCAAAGGAGCATCCAACACCTGCAGTAAGTGTGGTGCAAATGTGTTAAATTCTACTTTTGTAAATATCCACAAAATGACAGGTTTGTAGGTGTTCACTATGGTTTTCGTGGACATCACATGGGTGACAGTCTGCCATCTTGGAGAACGGATCACACTTGTGAGTTGCACCTCCAAGCAGACTTGTTACGTGATGCTGATTCTAGGAATCAGAAGCGGGGTATTTACACAATCAAATCTGATTTCCTGCCTTTGGAATTTGGAAAGATATACTCTGCTTACTTTATTTGCCATGTGGTCAGAACTGGAAGTCAGGACCAGACCAGGCTCAAAAAGTAGTAAATTTATGCACCGCACCTGATCGCTGCCTCGGCCACTTCCACCCTCCTCCTCCTCCTCCTGTTCTCCTCGTGTTACCTTTCTATCTCCTTGACTTTCCCTACTTCTTTAATTTATTTCTCTGTATCACCAACCTTTTCTTCCTTCCTCTCCTGTCATTCCCTTCGTTCCTTCTACCAGATGGCGTTTTTTTCTTTCTTTCTTTCTTTCTTTCTTTCTTTCTTTCTTTCTTTCTTTCTTTCTTTCTTTCTTTCTTTCTTTCTTTCTTTCCTTCCTTCCTTCCTCCCATTCTTCCCTCCTTTTCTCACATGCTTCAACCACATTATTCCCTATCTTTTCTTCCTTACCTCCCTTGTCTGCCTTCCTTCATGACTTCCTCGTCTCTTTTTTTCATTGTTTTCAGTCTTCCTTACCTTCATCTCCTCTTTTCCCTCGAGAGGGCACATTGACGCAAGAGCTGAGCAGCGGTACACCAGAGCCTCAAAGGAGAGGCAACCAGCACAGAAGGGGCTGGTGTGGAGTTGTTGTGGAGTGAGGTGTTAATCGCACGTGCAAAGACGATCCCTCAAAGGATTTTTAGTCAGATTCACAGGATTCTTCATCAGAGAAATTGTTACATTTCTATTCACCATTTCAAATGGATTCATGAGTCGAGTCAGTGGGGAGCTGGCATTGGGCCTGATTTAGGACTCAGCGGACGGGTTACACTATCCCAACGGTGATGGACATCCCGTCCGCTGAAACCTAAATCCCATTATATCCAATAGTGATACTCAGTAAACTCACTGAAAAATAGCTTTCTGTAATCTGCCTTTTCCATTCTGATTACCTGTTGATTTATTTTTTTCTTTACTATATCCCACCTTCTTTAAATGCCTCGAACTGCGAGTGACACGAAGCGTATCCTAAAAATGAGTTAATGGCAATTTATTGCATACGCACCCCTTCAGGTGATTATTTTCCATTGGTTACTTCTACCTTTTAGTTTTAATTCCTGTCACCTACCTGTGTTGTCTTCCGTGTTCCCCGTAAACTGCGAGTACGCCGTTAGGCTCACAAACGGAGTCCGTTTTTCGACTTCCTGTTAATATACTCATCCTTTCCCATTATAGCCTACAGGAATAAGTTTTCGTTGGATGGCATACCATCACCACTGTGACGGTGTAACCTGTCCACCAAGTTCCAAGTCAACCTGTTGTCTTTTGCTTCACAAAAGTAGGTCAAGATTTGCCCAATACTCTTCCTATCATGGAAGCTTTGCAGCTTCATCGTAACTTGGATTCCTGAAAAAGGAATGCAAGTTTGCTGTTTTAGAGATTTCCGCAAAGTGTGCCATCGCTCACCTTCTTGACTGAGTCATCCAGCGACACCATGACAGCCTTTCTCCTCCGACAATACTCTTGTCCTTCTGCCCAGTTCTTCTTCTCCTCTGAGAAGTAGTAGCACATTGCCCTCTCGGACACCCAGTGCAGCGGGCAGAGCTTGCAGGTGGTATCCCCTGTGGACGAAACAAGAGGAAAGGTGAAGCTGGGAATATGCACTCCTTTTAATAAGGGAACGCCATTCACCGTGGTGCAAGTTAATATAACAATAATTACCATTGAGACAGCTGCAACAAAATGGAAACTATAGAAACTAAAGATGGATGAAACATGTTGAGCAAAGACTAAAAAACCCTGCACATTATATTAACAGCTCTCACATGAATTAAGAACTGTTATTTAAGAATGAAAGATATTTCACATTTATTCACATGCCTGAAACATGCCTATGATGCACAATTTAACAAATGCTGGAAGTCTCATAAAACTGCTATATTGTAGATTAGCATTTTTAGAAGAAGTAAATAATGCTGCTAACACCACTTTTAAACAATTTTAAAATCCCAACCAGCCCCATTTGTACCTGATCTTTCCCTTAACTATTGTTCACTCATTCAGGGTTATTCTGGTGTAAAATTGGAAACACTAGGGATGATTTTAGCACAGAAGGAAATGGGTGCCCCCCCAAATACCTAATCAATATAAATACTCGCAAAAAAGAGATCGATAGAAGTACCACGGCTCAACTGTGGACTTGGCATCCATTCACTGCTTTGCGATTGGGATTCAGTTGTAAAACATGAATACATGCTATAACAAGTCATTGTTAAAGGGACACCACAAACACACCTCTTCCAAACAGTAGTTTGTTGTGCCCTTCTCAACTCATTTTGTGATTCCGTAACTCTTACAGAGCAGCAAAATGGGTTTGTATATACTAAAAAGCCATTTAGCTCTTGCAGTCCCTGTGATTCAGCGAATCACAGGCTTTGTGACTGCTACGTGGCTTCATACATCTGGCCGTAAGTTAGCAGAATTGTTTGAGTGGCTGCTTCAGTGATCCACACCAAACTACAAGACTGGTTCTTGTTAGATTAATTAAATTAGTACCATTGACATGGATAGTAATAATACACTGCTATAAATTGAAATGGACATTATAAGCACATCACTTAAAATATATTCAAATAGCAACTTGATTCACATTACCAGAGACCCCAAAGAAATCATTGTAACCAGTCCAGAGAGTGAATATAAATTGTAGGTAAGCTGTGTGGATTAAGTGGCTGCTTCTGTGATGCGTAAGTGCCCACCAGGAGTGACTCTTGTTAGGTTTAGAGAATTAGTTCCCGAATACTGACACCTAATAGTAGGCTGGCTGATATTGTGTGTGTTGCAAAAGGAACTGATTTAGGAGACTTGCATTATCATGTTGACATACGAAAGGGTATTTTATTCAGTACACTACAATAATACATGGCCACGCCATTGTTCTCCATCCAAAAAAACGAAACCCTTGTCTTATGCTCTTTCATAATGAAATAGATAATATGATTGTTTTGTAGAGAAAGTGAAAAATCTGAAGAATGAATACAAAAGCCACCAACAGGCACACAGTACTTGATTACCAAAACCTGTTATGTGCTGTTTAATGCAAGTCACTTTACAACAACTACAGTTCTGCATGTGTGGTAACATGCACATTGGTTTCTGCTTGTGTGTAATAAACGCTAGTAGAGTTCAGAAGAACTGCAAATCTATTTCTCCCTTGAACTGTTTAAAGAAATTGTGATTCTGCTCTGCATCCTCCATTGTGACACCACAACTTAACTCTAATGAGATATTATAGTACTTTTCCTATTGCAGGTGACTGGAGATGTCAAAACGGAACTGCAAAAAGAAAACTAAGGTATGGGTTGTTCACACATTCTACATGCATTCCTTGCATTATATTGAGAATTCAAACAGAAATGGGACATATTTATGACTCTCACCTGCTCTGTCACACAAGTCTTCCTGGAATTCTTCCAAAGCAATCAGGAGTTTGGTGCACTGTTTCGGAGTTGATGTTCCTTCATCAGCACTGGTATGGTCTCTTCCCTGGCTCTGATAGGTGGTGCTGTTCAAGAGTTCCTTTATATCTGCTCGAGTGCGGTTGCTTTCACAAGCAGGCTTCACTACAGGTGAGAAATAAAGTGCCCAGAATGAGGCCACAGAACAATACCATGTAATGCAGTTTCCTGGAAACACAACTCCCAATGACTGTAGCAAATGCATATATTGTAGTTTCACCATTTGCAAACAGCAAGAGTTTTCTGATGCAGCCAATAAGGACTGTTATTTGGTAAATTAGTTTATGAGTTGTAATATTTTATTACTCTGGACATTATAACTTGAGTGTGAAAATATATCTAGCACCAGCTATTAGACAAGTAAAATGAAGATGGAAGAAACACATGAGGAGGTAAAGAATATAAATATTGTAAATAAGAGTCATTCTGGACACACAAGCTCAGCTTTGTGGGGTTAGGCCTAAAGAAAGATTAGGAATTTCAACTTTGTTTTAGTAACAATTAGATGAGCTTATTTGATTAAGCAGTATATAATTGTGTTGAATAACTGCAGCATTTATATATATATTCAGTGATATTTGTGGCACAGGTTTCTACTTTGCTCTGTTGTAAGTTGCCACTTTATTATTTGGTATATGAAAAGACTCAAAGATTGAGGGCTTCATCATGAGACTGGCGTTCTTGAGACCGCCAGCCTCGTGGTGGCAGTCAGGACCGTCGCTGCTGTGGGGGGTTGACCGCAACATTAAGACACTGGTGGTCAGACCGCCAGGGTACCGCTGTCACCCCCGGGATTGCTGACGGTGGAGGAGGTGGGGATCAGCCAGGGCCGCACAGCAGGCAGCACCGCCGTGCTGATTATGACCTGGGTCTCCGCTAGCCTTTTCATGGCTGGTGGAGAACAGGTGCAGGGAGCCACGGGGGCCCCTGCACTGCCCATGCGCTTGGCATGAGCAGTGCAGGTGCTGTGCAGACAGTCGCATTACGAGGGTGCTGGTGCCCCATGCAGCATTGCCGCCAGCTCGATTACGAGTCAGCAGCAATGTTGCTGCCACTTTCCCGCTGGGCTGATGGGCGGAAACCTTGCTTTCTACCCGTGAGCCCAGCCGGAAAGTCGTAATGGGTCTGGCGGGAAGGTCGCCACTGTGGCGGTAACCTCCCCATCGGAAATTCGGCAGACGGGTCTTACCGTCAGCCAAACACCTAATCAAGCCCGAAATATTAGTGGAATATTATTTTCAGGAATTGGTGACTGTGTTTTGTACCTTAGCTCAACTGGAAGCCTGTTCTTCGAGTCCTTTAGTAACTTCGGTGGTACAATAGAGCATTTGTAATAATGATAATGCAGTGATTGATTTGAACCTCTCTTATTGCCATATTTTGAGTCTACATTTACAGTTAGTTCATATTATCTACTTACAACTTATAACCACTCATATACTATTAAACGCTGGAATCTTTCAATTAAATTTTAGCAGCTACATCATGGTGTCGGGTACATTAAGTCAATATTGTTGAGCATAGGGCTCGAATCCTGCTTGAATGTTGTCTTACGTATTTTGGGCTACTGTTCTGATTTTAAGGATTTATCTTGTATGGCTTCAGTTTGCTTTCATAGATTTATTATTGTAATTGTACTTCCTGATGTTACACATCAGGTCTTACTTTTATGGTTAACATTGAATCTACATAGGCCGTGCTTGGGTTCCCATTAACAAGTTTGATTTGAGGGTGCGCCGATATTATCAGGAGTTTGGGATTTCTGTTTGCTGCACCAGTTGTTGGTTATGTGACAAAATAGTTTTCAAAATAGAATTCTTTCTAGTACAGTCCCTTCCATTGACACATGGGTGGTAGTTTATGAATGGAAGTTACTAAATAATAGGTAACTATTTCCCTGGAAAGGCTGGTCAAATGCTGTTATAATCCATGCCTACTGCTGTCACACCATTTGCTTGAAATGCTATTGCAGACTCACCAGCTAATGTTTTTAATTTGTTGAAGTTAGCTTACATTTACAATGCATTCCTTTTTATTTTCCCTTTCTTAATTTGGCGTTTGTCTCTTGTAGAATATCTTCTTTGCTATCGGGACAAGTACTGTGATCCTATAATGGATTTATGTGGTGCACCCGATATGTGAATACTGCTTCTCCTGAGTTATTGCTCAGCACAGTTGGGTTATCTGTCATTTTGTCGACAAGCCTACATTCATCCAACATTTAATGTACAATAGTTTTTGTTTCATTCCTGAATGGAAATTAAAGAATTGAGGCAGCAATGATAACACACAAACTCTGTACTTCTATTTCTGATTTTAGCGAATAATAACAAATAAACACATTTTTCACACTGAAATTGTAAAATGTAGTGTGGCTTAAGTGCTATAATTCAGTATCCTTCATCCTGATCTAGAATTCTAGATTATATGTCAATGTTAAACATTTTTTTAAATATGCAATAATGGGCAACTAATTATTTTGAGTACCAATGATTTTTATGATGAATTACAGTCATAACCAATGTATTAATAGTTTTACACTTTAAGTGTGTTTCCACAAAAGTTCAGAATTGTGCTTAAATATGTTAAATATGTCTTTTAGTTGTGCCACATTATACATTGAGATATCATTTCAGGTAACATAGTTAACATGGATGCTATTTCTGATGAACTGCCTATCCTGCACCTGCTCATTGCCCTTTCTGATTAATGTGTGACATTCTCTCCCCATTCTTTCTCTCCCCATTGTTTCTGTAGATTGTGCAGAGCACAGGACATTGTCATGTAATTGGTTATTTTCCTACGAGAGTGTTTATTATGAATGAAGCCTGTTTCTTGGGGTACCAACAGTTGCAATAATTGACAAGGTCTCTTCTGCTGAAGCTTCCTGGTGTGAGCTTGCTAGAACGAATCTGTATAGTCTATTGTTGAGCTGTAACATTATGCATTATACATCTCCAGATGTTAGATACATAGAAGCTGCTAGAGATTTCAGTGGAGTGACATAGTGCTAAAGAAACCTATTTCTGATGTTGTAACCTCTGATTTTCTCATTATGTCCTCATACAACTCTATGTTTGCAATTTCTTCTCATTAGTTTTGCAAAAATATGTACAAAAAACCTTGGTTTTGGGAGTCAGCCAGAGAGACTTTCCTGTTCCTCCCGAGACTCTGTCTATTTGTTCCGAGATTTTCCCTTTTCTACTGGGATGTTGTCAGATTGATCTCTACCCAGTTTTATAGAGATTATCTTTAATAACTTTGCTGCTTATTTTGAGACTCAACATATTTCTGATTTAATTCCGTGTTCATGTCTTCATCGCATTATTGGGTCTATTTTGTATCATGTATTTTTTAAATTCTGTAATAAGGTCATTTAACCTTTCCTCTGGTCAGGAGTTATTAACCGGCCGCAGTTGTCATTGTTCGGCCATATTGAGATGATTGATGCTTTTATCGCAAGAGTGTGAAATGTGGGGAAGGACCGCCAGAGGTAATTTTGGGGTGATCTGATTATTGGGGTTCCCTTAATTATTGGGTTTCGGTCACACATCCGAAATATAGTTTTTTGCTTACAACATATAATGTGATGCTTCTCTACCATGTGTTTTTGTGTTTCCTTTTTTTATTTTCTCATCTGTTTCCTTTATTGTGATTTATATTTTATAATTCATTGATTGGAATATTTTTCTGAAGAAACGAAGAACTATAATTATGTCAAAAACCACTTGTTGGCAAGTGACAGGCTAATTTAGATGTTATTGGTTCAATATACAATTCTTGGTAATTCAAAAAAATATAATATACATCCAAATTCATACTAATCAGAAAGTGATCATTCACAAGTGAGGAGATCACATCACATCGCTTCCCAACCGTGATAAGGTAGGCTGTGTACAGAGGGGTCTCAGGATATCAGGATATCAATTGGGCCAACATATCAAAAACCCAATCCAGAACTTTTAAAATAATGGGTTTCCCGCATGGCCAAGACCAGAAAAGGCATGTTGGAAATGCTAATAAAATATGCCAAAATTGACCTGGATTTTTCAAATCTCTAGATGAGAAACTGAACAAATATGAGGAGGAAATTAAGGCCAAAAAACAGCTCAAATTCCAGAGAGATAAAAAGGAATGCGCTGAGGCTTTTGCCCGAATGCTTTGATGGATTACAAAAGGATTTAAGAATAACACAACAGCAGCAGCAACAAGAATTACTCTCAACCAGCACAAGTTCAGATGTCCGCAGTGATTTGGATAATGCAACACGTGCTCTCCCTTTAGGGGTTTGGCCCCTAACTTTTTATCAAGAATTAAAACTTTTGAAACACAAGCAGGATATCCCCCCCAATACTCAAACAGAGGAGAAGAGAAAGGGACAGAAGTTGTGCTGGAAGAAGAGGCCAACCAGAAGGGGTGGAAGGAACAAGCAAATAACACTGTCAGATCCTAACAACAGTGACAATAAATCTGTGGTAAATCTATCTCAGACACCGCTCACTCCTTAGGAGGAATCAGTCCTGCAACTAGTTCCATCTTTCTTCCCCACAGTGGACTTTGATTATAGGACCACCAGAATTGATTTATTTATCTTTATCAGAAAGTTGAAACTACAAAAACTTTTTCAAATGAATGCTGATGTAAATTTTTAAAAAATCACAGACTGAGCAGAATATTAGGACATTAACTCTGATTTTGCTTTGAAGGAAATTGCTGATATTCCTGCCATTCGTAGCTTGAAATATGCTGCAGAAAGCTCACAGGTTAATTAGGTGGGGGATACCATTGAAAGATTGTTTTTTTTCAAAGACACTTCCTCGATTAGCATCTTATGAGCGGCATTCAACTATAATCCTAACACAACCCATGACAATACAGACCCCACCACAGGAAAATAAATAAGGCAATATCCACCTATAACTTATAGAAAACCAAAGTCTATAGGTGACATTATTGTCCATGGTTATTTCAATCCAGTCAAAACTGCTACTACTTGGTTAAAGCCCCCCACATGATTTTGCACATGTGGGTCATGCAAACCATGCAAATATAGCATAAACAGGTACTGCTACAAATTATCTAACAGTAGAATGAATAAGATATCTAAACTGATCACATGTACATCTGATTTTGAAGTATACCTCTTGGAATGGATCTGTACCTGTATTACCTACACAATGTAGGTAGTACTAAATTGTTAGTCACAAAATGCATTTTGGAACATTTACCTGCTATAAAAAATAATGACCCCAGCTACCCCGTGGCTAGACACTTCACCTGAAACATGAAGGAGACAACACCTTACTGAACAATGTTGGCATTGATCGTATTCATAGAAATATGAGAAGGCGTTACTGAGAGAAGGAGTAGTGACTCTTGGAGTCAAAATACATCATTCAACTCAATACAAAGTTTTCATATGGTTTAAATAATAATGTGGAATTGGCCATACACATTGGAGTCGAATGTATTTTGGAAACTGCTCAGTCTGTTGTTGAAAGAAGGAGAAAAAGAAACTGAATATTAGGATGATGAGTGTTCCCATTCTTGGTCATCCTCATGTCTGGCATCACCCCACTTGAATTGTTTTATTTATATACTTTTTCACGTTTTTCTTTCTTTTCACTTCTATTATTCCTCATGTATCTCTTATGACTGGGCTACACTACATATGGTTGTGCGGATAATTTCTCTTTCTTGATGCAATATATCTATTTGATATGACCTTATTATCTGGTGTTCCACCTCTATAATATTGGGGTCGAGATCTCAATTACCATGTATGCATAAGTTGTTATATCTGAGACGGGGCAATGTAATATTGAAAATGCATTCATTGTCCTTTTATCAATGTTTGGATATTTCAAGCACCTTTTTAAAGGTTATTTATCCACTGTTTTCAAAGATGCATCAGATTATGGGCATTTGCCCACTATCACCTTATTAATTAAAGGATTTTTCCTTTGGAATTGTTTTTGTTTTTACATTTTCTGTGAAAATATATATGTGATATACCTACTTGGCCCCTGGATGGCTAAAATAGAGTGTATGTATCTTTCATCTTTAATTTAGACATTACATGTGTATCATTCTGATCCACTAAATTGATTTTAAATTTCCACTCACTATTTTGGGTGTTCTAAGGGAATGGCATATTTCGTAAAAGAATATACATATATATTTTGTATGTGCTACTTTATATGCGTTTTTCACAGATGACTGCCTCCCCACAGCTCATTTGGTACTGCTACATATTTGCTTTTGTAATTTCAGCCACCCACATAATAACATATTTGTAGTCATTCTGTAATGTATATCAGGTACATACGTTCCTGCTATTTTGAAATAGATTAAGCGATTGGAATTCCTCTGATTGTAACTATAAATATTATCACATTCACATTATTTATATTTATAATCTGTATGAGTTTGACTTATTTTAACTATACTTACCTGCATGGTAAAGGCATGTGTGGTAAATGCATATTCACGGTAAACGCATGCATGGTAAAGGGTGCGTGGTAACGGGATGTGTTGTAAGGTTGCTCAACCCTTCCAAGACACTCAATGACTCAAGTAATCCACTGTTTCCACCTGTGTCTTAAATTTCTCATTCCCTAGCATCGCCCCATATTCTCCAATAGCTTGTCACTTGTCATTTCTCATTCCCTAGCATCGTCCCATCTCCAGATGTTAGATACATAGAAGCTGCTAGAGGTTTCAGTGGAATGACACAGTGCTAAAGAAACTTATTTCTGATGTTGTAACCTCTGATTTTCTCATTAACTCCTCATACAACTCTATGTTTGCAATTTCTTCTCATCAGTACACCTGTACTACCAAATACCAGGATAGCTTTTTGAAACTATGTTAACCTCACGAAAGAGAGCATGCACAGCCCTTTGATCTGTCTTAACATATTCATCCTAACACTTACTATAATTTCTTGGTATTTTTTGTACCTATAGGCATTTCCTTCAGATATACGGGTACATTCTTAGTTCCTTGTGCTATTTCTACATCTTCTTCAAGGATAAGTTGTTCCAAGTGTAAGGGACGTTGTTGGACCTTTTACTATCAGTTTCTTATTATGTGTTTATTAAATGCTGTGTAATTATAAGTTGTTGCTAAAGATCTACAAGTGGCCACATAATCTACAACAGGGCCACCCAGTATTTTTCCATTTTGAAAAATGTATGACTTTCTAACACAACATTC
Organism: Pleurodeles waltl; assembly: GCF_031143425.1. Classification (NCBI taxonomy): domain Eukaryota; kingdom Metazoa; phylum Chordata; class Amphibia; order Caudata; family Salamandridae; genus Pleurodeles; species Pleurodeles waltl. The sequence continues at coordinate 57,128,715 of NC_090446.1, read as the reverse complement.
TTTTTTGGACATCGCTTGTCTAACATATTCATTTCTGTGGCATGTTGCTCACAAGTAGTAGGGTCACCTTCCTCATCAGCTACTATTACTTCTACTCTAATTAAAACTTTGAGAAAATTCCCATGCTCAGGACCTCAACAATGCTTTTTTATTTAACCTTTGCTTTTAGGAGCAAAAATTATACTTTCCTGTATCTCCAAATAAGTTTCAAATCCCTCATTCCATTCTTGGCAGTCAAGTGGAGGAGGACCAGATGTGCTTAAAACCTAGTAGATGCATGCATCCTTAATACCTAATTGTGAGTTGTTGCACATGCCAAGAATTGTTTATATAACCAATGTTGAACATACAATACCATGGAGTGACGAATGGCTGCAACATGGTATTTCATTTCCTTGGAGTTCAAAGTCAACTTGTCACCATTGTAAGGAAGGTAAATTGTTTGAGGTAGGTTGAAGTACCTTTGTTCTTGAAAAAAGTGTGAGGCACGTAAAAAGAAGCCCCACAAGGCTCAGCCTCACAGGAGCAAAGGTCACCAATTGAGCACTTTTGCCAAAGCAAGACATTCTAATTCCATATTCCTACACAGTCTAGTCCAATCCCAACGAGTTGCAATGTGAAAATAACAGAAATATCCCTATGCTTGTGGAGTAGCAATGAACATCTTCCACACATGACAAGACAGTCTCAGTCCTCTTGTCCATAATATCTACATTTGAAGTTCATTCACCATATTTGTAATAATTCTGTTATTAGGATCCATTTGTGAAATATTTAGTGAACAAGCTCAGAGTGATTCTGGAGTTTGTTTCTGTAAAGGAGTAGGGGAGCAGATCTGTTGGGATTTGACTAAGTTATGTTGGAATTTGGAAATAGAGGGCCCAATTTTGAGTTTGGCGGACGAAAAACTCCATCCGTTAAACTCCCGACAAGGTGGGCATCTATGAGGCTTGCTCTCCACTGAAGTTAAAAGTGTCCTGCCAGGTCAAAGGACGGAAACCTGAGTTTCCGCCCACTGGCCTAGTCGGGAAACAGGCTACAGCGTTGTCTCCAGCTGGTAATCGAGCTGTCCGCAATGCTGTAGCCTGCAGGGTGCACCAATGCCCTCGCAATGTTCATTGTCTGCAAAGCTTCTCAGTCGCTTCTGGCAATGTCTGTCTCTGTAGAATGGCCTGTCTCTCCTAGGCCTTTGGTTCTTTCCTTGGTGTCAGATCTCTGATAGAAAACAAAGATAATATCTTCTTCTTCCATGGGTGGCCATGACTGGCATCTCTGGAGAGGAGGCTCTACAGTGGGTCACCCATACTCCCAACTCATGTTAGCAACAGTGAACCCTTCTTGTGCCACTTACCAAAAGAAACCAGTGCAATGATCTCTGCCAGCTTCAGGAAGGACACGAGGACCAGCGGCAAACCATAGAGACAACAGAACCGCAGTGGACCTAAAGGGAGGCAGAGAAAAGCGTGCAAGTGTTAGTGCTTAGAAAGCACCATACAAGCACCATACCGACTTGCAGGACTCCAGCAATGACCCACAAGGCATACACAGGTGCACAAGTTCCTTGCAGTGCAACGCCGAACAGGGGTGGCCCCTCTGCTATGGCGGAGGAGCACCACCCTACTGCTGAAAGGCAGAAAAATAAAATGATAATAAAAGCATTTTATTATCATTTTATCTTCCAGCGGACTGTAGGGCGGGCCGGGACGGCATGCTCCACATCACCATGGAGGAAGAGTGCTAGGTGCGCTCTAAGTGCGCATGTCAGTTTGGCAGGCCTTCTAGACTGGGCAGGGAGGGGAGCAGAGAAGCATTAACGTAAGCAGAGGAGCAGAGGAGCACCGAGGCGGCGTATGGCAGTTGCTGGTAAGTGTTTTTTTTCTTTATCCCCCTGCCCCCCGACACCCCCCCCGGCTCTGCCCCTACGGCCATTCCTGCAGTAGATAGGAGTTTGACACAATAAAGGTTTCTGCTCATGATACAAGGGTTTCAGTTACATCAGACTTCAGATTACAAGGTGAAGTAAACTAACACGCGTTCATCATTCACTTACACACTCGCCTGTTCTGGCCTTGTTTGTCTCCCTATTTCCTATGTATGCTCCTCCCTGCATTGCTTTTGAACTTCCTTCTTTGCGTCTTGTCATTATTCACAGTGAGTGCCTTTTTTCTGTGAAATACGAGCTTTCAAACTACTGCCAAAAATAAGAAGGTCCACCCATCATCCCATTATTTATATTTATATCTATATATATATATAAGTGTGCGCGCGCATGCGTGTGTGTACGTGTATATATTCCTTTGTTTCACTCTCCTATCCTTTCTTCGTATCTTATTTCAGATCCTTCATCCTGAGTGGCACGGCACAACATCTTACCTTCCTGCATGTTCCTTGAGCCTCTGCACCTTCTCTCCATCTCCCTTACATAAGTGCCGTTCATGCTAGCTGAACTACCAGCAGCTCAGGCAGAGCTCAAGCATCCTGCAGGGGAGGCTCGGACTGAAGATGAAGGCGCTATGTATGAAGGGGTGTCAGCAGGCCAGGGACAGGAAATCCCTTCCCCCTCTGCGCGTTAGCTTACTGACCTAGATAGATCAGGTGCAAAAGAGAAAACAAGAAACAGCAAATACTCCCCAAGAGGCAAATCAGAATCAAGCAGAGCCTTAAATCACTAATTACTACTGATAAAAGATTATGAGGCTCCATTAAAACCTGATCGAAAAGATGCAAACTGTTAGACCTGACAGCCTTAGGGTAGTCACCCCTAACTTTTTGCCTGCCTCCCTCCACTTTGTGGATACTGTTTTTGCTGGTTTTTAGACTCTGCGCACTTTACCACTGCTAACCAGTGCTAAAGTGCATATGCTCTCTCTCTGTAAACATGGTAACTTTGGATCATACCTGATTGAACTATTTAATCTACTTATAAGTCCCCAGTAATGTGCACTCCAGGTGCCTAGGGCCTATAGATTAAATGCTACTAGTGGACCTGCAGCACGGATTGTGCCACCCACTTAAGTAGCCCCTTTTCCTTGTCTCAGGCCTACCATTGCTAGGCCTGTGTGGGCAGTTTCACTGCCACCTCGACTTGGCATTTAAAAGTACCTGCCAAGCATAGAGCTCCCCTTTTTCTACATATAAGTCACCCTTAATGTGTGCCCTGGGTATCCCCTAGAGCAGGGTGCTGTGTAGGTAAAAGGCAGGACATGTACCTGTGTAGTTATATGTCCTGGTAGTGTAAAAAAACCCTCAATTCGTTTTTGCACTGCTGTGAGACCTGCTCCCTTCATAGGCTAACATTGGGGCTGCCCTCATACACTGTTGAAGTGGCAGCTGCTGATCTGAAAGGAGCAGGGAGGTCATATTTAGTATGGCCAGAATGGTAATACAAAATCCTACTGACTGGTGAAGTCGGATTTAATATTACTATTCTAGAAATGCCACTTTTAGAAAGTGAGCATTTCTTTGCACTTAAATCCTTCTGTGCCTTACAATCCACGTCTGGCTAGGTTTAGTTGACAGCTCCTTGTGCATTCACTCAGACACACCCCAAACACAGGGTACTCAGCCTCACTTGCATACATCTGCATTTTGAATGGGTCTTCCTGGGCTGGGAGGGTGGAGGGCCTACCCTCACACAAAGGACTGCCACACCCCCTACTGGGACCCTGGCAGACAGGATTGAACTGAAAGGGGGCCTGGTGCACTTCTTAGCCACTCTTTGAAGTCTCCCCCACTTCAAAGGCACATTTGGGTATAAAACAGGGCCTCTGCCCTACCTCATCAGACACTTGCTGGAGAAGAAACCTGAACCAGAAACTACATCCTGCCAAGAAGAACTGCCTGGCTGCTCAAAGGACTCACCTGTCTGCTTTCTACAAAGGACTGCTGTCTTGCTGTTGCCCTGCTGCCTTGCTGAACTCTTGTCTGGCTGTGAAAGTGCTCTCCAAGGGCTTGGATAGAGCTTGCCTCCTGTTCCTTGAAGTCTCAGGACCAAAAAGACTTCTTCCTTTCACTTGGACGCTCCGTGCGACGAAAATTTCGACGCACAGCTTGTTTCGCGGCGAGAAAAACGCCGCACACGACGCTGATCAACGCGACGCTCTCGGGACGATCGAGACTTCGACGCACAACCTCGCAAGGACAACGCCGCCCGACTTTCCAGGAGAAATCGACGCGACGCCTACCGTAAACGCGAAACTTTGACGCACGGCCTCGCAAGGACAACGCCGCCCGACTTCCGAGGAGAAATCGACGCGACGCCTGCCGTGAGACCAAAATTTCGACGCACGGCCTCGCAAGGACAACGCCGCCCGACTTCCAAGGAGAAATCGACGCGACGCCTACCGTGAGATCGAAACTTCGACGCGCAGTCCCGCAGAACGACGCGCAGCCGGAAAACAAGTAGGAGAATCCACGCACAGACCCGGGACATCTGGTAATCCCCGCGATCCACGAAAAGAGACTGTCTGCGCGCCGGAAAACGACGCCCGACTTCCCCGCGTGGAAAAGAACGACGCAAGTCTTTGTGTGCTGAGGAGAAATCGACGCACACACCCTTTTTCCACGCATCTCTTTTCCTGTGGCCCTCTGAGGAGATTTCCCACCAGAAACCAGGTACTTTGTGCTTGAAAGACACTTTATTGCATTCTAAAGACTTAAGACCCTTTATATCACTTCCCTGTGATATTTCTACAATTTTCCATTGCATCTTTATTCTTTTTTTGACCTACAATTATCCTGATAAATATTATATATTTTTCTAAACACTGTGTGGTGTATTTTTGTGGTGCTATATGGTGGTATTGTATGACTTATTGCACAAATACTTTACACATTGCCTTCTAAGTTAAGCCTGACTGCTCGTGCCAAGCTACCAGAGGGTGGGCACAGGATAATCTTGGATAGTGTGTGACTTACCCTGACTAGAGTGAGGGCTTTTGCTTGGACAGAGGGTAACCTGACTGCCAACCAAAAACCCCATTTCTAACATTGGTGATCAGCGGTGAGGATAGGACTTGTATTTGTGCAGTGACATACAGTAGCTAAGTATTTCACTACCTACCCACAGTTGAAGGTCAACTTGGTTTTTATCTCTTTTTGAAAATCCGTTTTTTCCTGACAATTTTCAAAAACTAAATCCTCACTCAACATGTCTCTGACTGGGTCTCAGACAGGGGACTTTGACCTAGTCCAGTTGGATACATACACGGTCAAACAACTAAGAGGATTCTGCAGGGCATTAAGGGTACCCACCCAAGGGGCCTCCAGAAAGGAGGACTTTCAAGTGGCGCTGAGGGCCTGGGCAGAAGCCCATTTAGAGGATGATGAGGAAGAGGAGCCAGAAAATGGCCCCTCAGAAGGATTTTCACTATCTATGGATGGTGTTACCACTGCAATTGTGCACCCTTCCAGACCAGGGAGCAGTGTTTCCATGCAAAGCCTGACCGCAGAGGAAAGGAGAGAGGAAAGGGAGTTCCAATTGCAAATGGCAAAACTGAAAATTGAGGCACAACAGGAGGAGAGGAGGGCAGAAAGAGAAGCCAAACAAGCTGAGGCTGAAAGAGCAGCCAAACAGATTGAAGCTGAAAGAACAGCCAAACAAGCAGAAGCTGAAAGAACAGCCAAACAAGTGGAAGCTGAAAGAGCTTTGGCTGAAAAGAAACTATTGTTGGCTCATGAACTGAGTCTCAAGGAGCTGGAGATCAAGGCAAGACAGTCTGAATCCAGCAATAATGGTGGCAGCATACAGACAGGACCTGCTGGAGAAAAGAAGGTTCGTATACCCAAAAATGTGGTGCCCAGTTTTGTGGTGGGAGATGACATAGATAAATGGTTAGCTGCTTATGAAGTTGCACTAAGGGCTCATGAGGTTCCTGAAGGGCAATGGGGGGTAGCTATGTGGGGTTATGTGCCGCCATTGGGGAGGGACACACTTCTCACATTGGATCCACCGGATCAAAACACATACCCACTCCAGAAAGCCACTTTACTTGCCAAGTTTGGGCTGACCCCTGAGGGATACCGTCAGAGGTTCAGGGACAGCACCAAACAAACCACACAAACATGGGTAGATTTCTTTGATTTCTCTAGTAAGGCACTGAATGGATGGGTGCGGGGCAACAAAGTAGCAGATTATAAAGGTTTATATGACTTGATCCTGAGAGAGCATATGCTTAATGTTACTTATACCGATTTGCGCCAGCACCTAGTGGATAGTAAGCTGACTGATCCCAGGAAGCTTGCTGAGGAGGCGGACCTCTGGGTTAGCACCAGAGTGTCCAAAAAGGTACCTGGGGGGGACTCCCACAAAGGTGGTCAGGGTTCCCAACAGAAGAAAGAGGGGGGAGATAAACTTACAGATAAGGAACTCTCTAAAGGCCCCCAAAAGAATTCCCAGGGAGGGGGTGGCAACCCTTCCTTTTCCAAATTTGGGAAAAAGCCAGGGACATTTGACAGGTCAGGAAAATCTAGCCCCAAATGCATGGAGTGTTACCAGTATGGTCACTATAAAGGCGATCCCCAGTGCCCCAAGAGGGCACCGTCCACTACTGGACAGGTCCCTGGGTTGACTAGTGTAGCGCTCGGGGGGGAGATGGACCCAGATAGCTGTGGGGGACAGGTAGAGATTTCCCTAGTGTCCCTGGGAGAAGGAGAAATGATGTCCAAGGTCCACATGCCTAAAAATACTTCCAAGTACCGGCAGTGGGTCCTCATTGATGGGCAGAAGGTGGAGGCTCTGCGTGACACAGGAGCCAGTATGACTACTATCAAGAGTCAGCTGGTGTCCACAGAGCAGATAATCCCTAATACATTCCACCAGGTCATAGTCGCTGACAATCGCGAGAGTCACCTACCGGTGGCTCGGGTTCCCTTTGAGTGGGGGGGGGTCTCTGGTATTCTGAAAGTAGCTGTGAGTCCTGCCATGCCTGTAGATTGTCTGTTAGGCAATGATCTAGAGCATACTGCTTGGAAAGAAGTAGAGCTCAGATCTCACCTGGAGATGTTAGGGTTACCTGAGTGGGTCTGCATGACCACCCGGTCCATGGCTGACCGAGAGGGAAGTCAAGGGCATCTGGAGCCTGGAACGATGGCCCAGAGAGCTGCCAAGAGGAGGGACGAGGGGCGCGGGAAACCGGCCCCAGAAGTTCCCACAGTGGCTGACGGGGCTCCTGAGGAGGAGACTCCCGAGCCAACTGGGGAAGACATTGCCACCCTAGGTGACTTACCTGAGCTTGCTGGCTGGCAAGTTGAGGGTGGACCCACCAGGGAGGAATTCTGCAAGGCGCAGAAAGAGTGTCCCACTCTAGAAGGGTTGAGGAAACAAGCCTTAAACCAGGCAGCAGGTGACGCCTCTGGCAATCACCACCTATATTGGGAGAATGATCTCCTCTACAGTGAGCCTAGGGTTCCGGTCTTTGGGGCAGCACGTGTGCTGGTGGTCCCCCAATGTTACCGAGCCTTCCTACTGGGTCTGGCTCACGACATTCCCCTGGCAGGACATTTGGGACAAGACAAGACCTTCAACAGGCTTGTCACCCACTTTCACTGGCCCAAAATGAGGACACACTCAGACAAATTCTGCAGGGCTTGTCCTACCTGCCAGGCTAGTGGTAAAGCAGGAAAGAGGGTTAAAACCCCCCTGATTCCACTTCCTGTCGTTGGCACCCCCTTTGAAAGGGTGGGCGTCGACATTGTTGGCCCCTTGGACCCCAAAACTGCCTTAGGCAACAGGTTTATCCTGGTTTTGGTGGACCATGCCACCCGGTACCCAGAGGCAATCCCTCTGAGGACCGTAACTGCATCGGTGGTAGCCAGAACCCTGATGGGGATATTTACCCGTGTGGGATTCCCCAAGGAGATAGTGTCTGACAGAGGCACTAACTTCATGTCCGCGTACATGAAGCATCTGTGGGATGCGTGTGGTGTAACCTACAAGTTCACCACACCCTATCACCCCCAGTCTAATGGGCTTGTGGAGAGATTCAACAAGACCCTGAAAGGCATGATTGGTGGCCTCCCTGAGGCCATGAGGCGTAAATGGGACGTCCTCTTACCATGCCTTCTCTTTGCTTACAGAGAGGTCCCCCAGAGGGGGGTAGGGTTCAGTCCCTTTGAGCTTCTCTATGGGTACCCCGTCAGGGGACCCTTAAGCATTGTCAAGGAGGGATTGGAGAACGCTCCAAAGACACCCCCTCAGGACGTGGTCAGCTACATGTTGGCCCTCCGCAATCAGATGACCCGCTTCTGGAAAGAGGCCCAAAGTAACCTGGAGGCCAGTCAAGAGGTGATGAAACAATGGTATGACCAGAAGGCCACTCTGGTAGAGTTTCAACCTGGAGACAAAGTGTGGGTAATGGAGCCAGTAGAGCCCAGAGCTCTCCAGGACCGCTGGTCTGGCCCATTTGAAATAAAGGAGCGGAAAGGGGAGGCCACTTACCTAGTGGACCTCCAAACCCCTAGGAACCCCCTAAGGGTGCTCCACGTGAACCGACTAAAAGCTCATTTTGAGAGGTCGGAGATCAACATGCTTCTGGTCACAGATGAAGGAATGGAAGAGGAGAGTGAACCTCTCCCTGACCTCCTCTCTGCCCAAGAAGGTGATGGGTCCGTAAGCGGGGTCATTCTGTCTGACTCCCTGACTCTAAATCAGAAAGGAGACTGCTATGAGCTGTTGGAGCAGTTCTCCCCCCTCTTCTCCCTTACTCCTGGACTGACCCACCTCTGTGTTCATGATATTGACACCGGTGACAGTCTCCCTGTGAAGAACAAAATTTACAGGTTGTCAGATAAGGTGAAGGCCAGCATCAAGGAGGAGGTCTCCAAGATGTTGACGCTAGGGGTTATTGAGAAGTCCAGTAGTCCCTGGGCCAGCCCAGTGGTGTTGGTCCCTAAGGCTACTGCCCCAGGCGCGAAGCCAGAACTCCGGTTCTGCGTGGACTACCGGGGTCTCAACTCAGTCACACGGACTGATGCTCACCCCATCCCCCGAGCTGATGAGCTCGTGGACAGGCTAGGCGCTGCCAAGTTCCTGAGTACGTTTGATCTTACTTCAGGGTACTGGCAGATCGCCCTGACTGAGGGGGCTAAGGAAAGGTCTGCCTTTTCCACCCCTGACGGCCATTACCAGTTCCGGGTGATGCCGTTTGGATTGAAAAATGCCCCCGCTACCTTCCAACGGTTGGTTAACGGGGTCCTGGCTGGCAAGGATGCCTTCTGTGCAGCCTACCTGGATGACATAGCTGTCTACAGTTCCAGCTGGGAGGAACACCTGCTCCACCTCAAGGAGGTGCTTCAGGCCCTGCAACAGGCAGGCCTGACCATCAAGGCTAGTAAGTGCCAGATTGGGCAGGGTTCCGTGGTGTACTTGGGACACCTAGTAGGTGGTGGCAAGGTGCAGCCACTCCAGGCCAAGATCGAAACTATCAAGGCCTGGCAACCACCTCGAACCCAGACTGAGGTGAGAGCCTTTTTAGGCCTCACCGGATACTACCGCAGGTTTGTCAAGGGCTATGGTACCATTGTGTCCCCCTTGACAGAACTCACGTCCAAGAAGCAACCTAGGTTGGTGAATTGGACAGAGGCTTGTCAGAAAGCCTTTGACGCCCTGAAGGAAGCCATGTGCACGGCCCCCGTGCTCAAGGCCCCTGACTACTCCCAGGAATTTATCGTGCAGACAGACGCTTCAGAGCATGGCATAGGGGCAGTTCTAGCACAGCTAAATGAGGAGGGCAGAGATCAACCGGTAGTCTTTATTAGCAGAAGACTATTACCACGGGAACAGAGGTGGAGTGCTATTGAAAGAGAAGCTTTTGCTGTGGTCTGGGCACTGAAGAAGCTGAGACCCTACCTGTTTGGGACTCACTTCCTAGTTCAGACAGACCACAGGCCCCTCAGATGGCTCATGCAGATGAGGGGTGAGAATCCAAAACTCTTGAGGTGGTCCATTTCCCTACAGGGGATGGACTTTACGGTGGAACATCGCCCAGGGGTTGACCACGCCAATGCTGATGGTCTCTCCAGGTACTTCCGCCTTAGCGATGAGAGCTCCCAAGAGGTCGGGTAGCTCTCCCCACTTTCAGCTGGGGGGGACACATGTTAGACCTGACAGCCTTAGGGTAGTCACCCCTAACTTTTTGCCTGCCTCCCTCCACTTTGTGGATACTGTTTTTGCTGGTTTTTAGACTCTGCGCACTTTACCACTGCTAACCAGTGCTAAAGTGCATATGCTCTCTCTCTGTAAACATGGTAACTTTGGATCATACCTGATTGAACTATTTAATCTACTTATAAGTCCCCAGTAATGTGCACTCCAGGTGCCTAGGGCCTATAGATTAAATGCTACTAGTGGACCTGCAGCACGGATTGTGCCACCCACTTAAGTAGCCCCTTTTCCTTGTCTCAGGCCTACCATTGCTAGGCCTGTGTGGGCAGTTTCACTGCCACCTCGACTTGGCATTTAAAAGTACCTGCCAAGCATAGAGCTCCCCTTTTTCTACATATAAGTCACCCTTAATGTGTGCCCTGGGTATCCCCTAGAGCAGGGTGCTGTGTAGGTAAAAGGCAGGACATGTACCTGTGTAGTTATATGTCCTGGTAGTGTAAAAAAACCCTCAATTCGTTTTTGCACTGCTGTGAGACCTGCTCCCTTCATAGGCTAACATTGGGGCTGCCCTCATACACTGTTGAAGTGGCAGCTGCTGATCTGAAAGGAGCAGGGAGGTCATATTTAGTATGGCCAGAATGGTAATACAAAATCCTACTGACTGGTGAAGTCGGATTTAATATTACTATTCTAGAAATGCCACTTTTAGAAAGTGAGCATTTCTTTGCACTTAAATCCTTCTGTGCCTTACAATCCACGTCTGGCTAGGTTTAGTTGACAGCTCCTTGTGCATTCACTCAGACACACCCCAAACACAGGGTACTCAGCCTCACTTGCATACATCTGCATTTTGAATGGGTCTTCCTGGGCTGGGAGGGTGGAGGGCCTACCCTCACACAAAGGACTGCCACACCCCCTACTGGGACCCTGGCAGACAGGATTGAACTGAAAGGGGGCCTGGTGCACTTCTTAGCCACTCTTTGAAGTCTCCCCCACTTCAAAGGCACATTTGGGTATAAAACAGGGCCTCTGCCCTACCTCATCAGACACTTGCTGGAGAAGAAACCTGAACCAGAAACTACATCCTGCCAAGAAGAACTGCCTGGCTGCTCAAAGGACTCACCTGTCTGCTTTCTACAAAGGACTGCTGTCTTGCTGTTGCCCTGCTGCCTTGCTGAACTCTTGTCTGGCTGTGAAAGTGCTCTCCAAGGGCTTGGATAGAGCTTGCCTCCTGTTCCTTGAAGTCTCAGGACCAAAAAGACTTCTTCCTTTCACTTGGACGCTCCGTGCGCCGAAAATTTTGACGCACAGCTTGTTTCGCGGCGAGAAAAACGCCGCACACCGACGCTGATCAACGCGACGCTCTCGGGACGATCGAGACTTCGACGCACAACCTCGCAAGGACAACGCCGCCCGACTTTCCAGGAGAAATCGACGCAACGCCTACCGTAAACGCGAAACTTTGACGCACGGCCTCGCAAGGACAACGCCGCCCGACTTCCGAGGAGAAATCGACGCGACGCCTGCCGTGAGACCAAAATTTCGACGCACGGCCTCGCAAGGACAACGCCGCCCGACTTCCAAGGAGAAATCGACGCGACGCCTACCGTGAGATCGAAACTTCGACGCGCAGTCCCGCAGAACGACGCGCAGCCGGAAAACAAGTAGGAGAATCCACGCACAGACCCGGGACATCTGGTAATCCCCGCGATCCACGAAAAGAGACTGTCTGCGCGCCGGAAAACGACGCCCGACTTCCCCGCGTGGAAAAGAACGACGCAAGTCTTTGTGTGCTGAGGAGAAATCGACGCACACACCCTTTTTCCACGCATCTCTTTTCCTGTGGCCCTCTGAGGAGATTTCCCACCAGAAACCAGGTACTTTGTGCTTGAAAGACACTTTATTGCATTCTAAAGACTTAAGACCCTTTATATCACTTCCCTGTGATATTTCTACAATTTTCCATTGCATCTTTATTCTTTTTTTGACCTACAATTATCCTGATAAATATTATATATTTTTCTAAACACTGTGTGGTGTATTTTTGTGGTGCTATATGGTGGTATTGTATGACTTATTGCACAAATACTTTACACATTGCCTTCTAAGTTAAGCCTGACTGCTCGTGCCAAGCTACCAGAGGGTGGGCACAGGATAATCTTGGATAGTGTGTGACTTACCCTGACTAGAGTGAGGGCTTTTGCTTGGACAGAGGGTAACCTGACTGCCAACCAAAAACCCCATTTCTAACACAAACATTTTAAAATACATGTGAACCAACAGGTTACTCGTACCTGCATTTCCATGTCCTCCTCATCAGCGCACTCTTCTTAGTTCCAAGAGCCTGTCTGCTCTTGCACTGATTACTTCCAGATGGTCGTGGCTTGCCATCATGAACGGTGTTGTGGTTTTTGCTCCATCTAGGTGTTCCTGGGAGGAGGCAGGGTCACACAGCTGCCACCATTCCTCTGAACAACCTCTACCTTCACCACCACAGTCTAGTATTGCGTCCAGCGCAGCCCCCTGAGGTAATTTATCCCTTTGCTTGGTTCTTCATATCGTATGTACAGCACTGCAGTCATTCTGCCCCTAATAAAGGAACCCTGTGCTAACCCCACCTCTTCCGCCCTCTATCATCCAGTATCACAACTGCCAATGTCTCCCAGACTCTGGAACTCAGTGCGCTCATCCAACTCACTCAATCTCCCGGTGCACACTGCCAGCTCACAGGGTGCCACCCGGGCCTGCCTGTCCTCAAAGAGCACCCTGGGCAGAATGAAATGTGATCTAAACTCCACCCACTCCAGGATTGTGGTGGGTTGGAGAGGATCGCCGGGGTGGGCTGGCAGAGGAAGAGAGGGAGGTGGGAGGGCAAGGAGCAAGGCTGCTGGGGCGCTAGAAATGGCTCAAGCAGTAACTAAAAAAATATTTAAAACAGAATAAACTAAATAACTGAAGACAGCTGAAAGCGACGTGGTGGCTGTGGGTTGGGTGAAAGGTCCTTCCTCAGAAGCAAAGGTCTTGGTGGTCTACGGCTTCTTTAAGAAACAGACATTTACTTGAACACGTTAAAAACTGGACAGTTCCCTTACCAGAAGAAATACTAAAAGTGTAAAAATAAAACTGAAAGAAGAAAAGTGCTGTGTTCTGACCACTGTAAGAACAGGATATGGGGGTCATGAACACGTGATAAAAGCCTCTTGTGGTGATGAAATTTCAAAAGTGTTAGCTTTGTTTAACAAGTCATTCTAGTTAAAAAGTGCCAGTTTTTTCAGCAGGGTAATCGTGATGTTTCTGAACTTAATTTGCCTGTCAGGTTATCAACAGGGTTTATGTCCGGACAAGGGAAATCCTATCACGACCCTCAAAGTGTTTCTAATGCATCATTTTAGAGCGATAAGATTAACAATCGACTAGATTGGTTGTGGCAAAGACAATGGGTCTGAAGCTGAGGGTAATTCAGGTTACTTCAGACCATCCATCCTCTCACATCACTATATCTAACTGTGTTAGAGATGAGGGTCCTCCTTTACATCCTTGTAGCTCCCAAAGGAGACATAGCGCTGCTTTGCGTGACCTTGCATTGATTAACCATTACATGGTTGAAGCATGGGCGTTCACCAAATACCAAATACCATGTCGTACAGACACTCAGTTGTGGCTTATTACTCAATCACATTTGCGTTCCAGAGGTTTTCATTTCATTTTTAAGATTGTAAATATGGAAATAAATCAATCAAACCTCAGTTTGTTGAGGCAGTTCTGTTTGTTAAACTAATAAACTACAAACAATGAAATCCTCTTTAAAAGTACACAGAAACATGTTTAATCCCTTTAGTGAGGGTGTAGAACCATTGCAGAAGGCAGCACCACCTCTCCAGTGTGGCCGCCAGCAACGATTCAACACAGGCTATGGGCGAGGTGGACCCTCAAGCGCAAGCAGCAGAGATTTCATTCTTCATTTTCCTCGATGGGAGACAAAGCAGAACCACTCCAACTCCAACACACACCCATCATCCCGCCCATCAGTGACGTCAACGTGCTGTACCGCGTGCTGAGTTTACAAACCCTACCAGAAAAGCAAGGATAAGCTATGCTCTCTTCTACTTGAGATACGTCTCCAAAGGTGGCACCCTCAAGTTTGTGAGAGAGAGAAAGAGAGAGTTTCCCATTTCCAGCCACACCTATTTCGAACTCATTCCAATTCATTCCTGACTATGCATTAGGGATCCATGAGCAGGAAGTCACTAGAGCCACAGATTTTGTGTTTTTGAGGAGGTCCGCCACCCTGGCAAGGGTTTACCTCAAGGGGGGCATTATTTTTCAGTTTGGCATGTCCCATTCTCAGCAGCTAATGATTGGGCACTTGAACGGTGGAGTGGTTGCCCTCCACCCCCAGCTAAGGAAAAACATGACAGCCTTTTTGTATCACTCCTCAGGTACCCAGGTCTTTTATGGCATCTCTCTGGACAGCAAACAATGTCCTTATGGTTGGTGGTGGGGAAGAGGATGCACATGGGGCAAACAGGTGACGTGAGCTTACCCCATGCCCTCATGTTAAATGCTGTGATGGACAGAAGTATATAATAGATAGCACAATAACTGATCAATGACTGGAGTAGCCTAGCACATTGTCTGTGGTGAATAAAAGCAGAATGTGTGTGGCAGACCTCTGGATGAAGAGGACTCACCCATTGTCCCAGGATGTAAGCTGAGATGGCAGAAGCAAAATTATATTGGCACAGTGGCAGAACCGTGGGTGATATGCACTTACCCCTACCCCCACAATGTATGCTGTGATAATGCATATGTTGCAAGTTTAACTAGCAGTTTTTTCTTTTTGTCTCCTTTAGCGTCTTTGGAGAATATATTTGGATGACAGCGAGAAGAGTAGGATAAGCGCCAATTCCACCTAACTCACTAAATTCTTATTCATTTCACCTGAAATTTATTTCGACTCATATCACACCTGGACACAAACATAGACATACACACACACACACACTTTTGACAGAATACATGATGGTGTCTTGTTGGATGACTGCTACTTAGGCCCTACCTCAAAAAATATAGTACAGCTTTGAGACAGGTTTCGAGAGTAAGACAGCATTTGAGGGAGATGATCATGGGCAGAATCTTGCAGTTGTCAGCAAAGTTTCATCCGATGAGTTGCCTTTCAGTGATACTGAGGAACATGTTCATTGGAGTTGTGATGTGCCTTCGCAAGCACAACATGTGCAGCAGAGAAACAGTAGTAGGGTAAGCCAATCCAGATAGCAGGCAGGTTCTGCATCGAGCGCAGACAAAGAGATCACTTTGCAGCACCCCAGTTTAGTTCAGGCCCCAATTCCACCATTTTCTACAGTTGCTTGATGTAAAGTCAAAATTGACTACTTCCATCTTTTTCCGATGGAAACTTCTTTCAGGAAATTGTGCACCAAACAAAAGTTTGTGCCAAACAGTTTCTGTGGAAGCATAGAGGTACTCTTGGGCCTCTTTCTGGAGTACACTGGTGGACTTCCACTTCGCTTGGGGAGTTGAACAAATTTAGGGCCTTACGATCAACATGGGAAAAATGCAAAAAACAACTGCACAGTCATGTTATTCCACCCGTACAGTTTGGGAAACACCTAGTATAAGACTGGTCATTATCAGAGACATGCTTTTCATTTTGTACTATATGCTGCATTACAATTATAATTTTGCAGAATTGCCAGGCACCATCCAGAGTGTGACAGGTTGTTCGAAATTTGGCCTGTGGTGGAACCTTTGCCTGCTCAAGATCTTTACTCATGGAAAGAATATAGTAGTCAATGAATCCTTGATCTTGAACAAAGGACAACTGATGTTCAGGCATTACATATTATGCAAGAGAGCATGCTTTGCATCAAGATGCGTGGTATGCAGGAGGTCTAGTGGTTATGTATATAGATGGCTGAAATCATGAATTTTCCTCACATTACTGTTACGTAAATTTGTGATTCTGGGGGATCCACAAAACTTCCATTACCCAGTGTTTCATCTCTTCTCCCAATAAAAACGCTCACTTGTGCCTAGCGCTCGCGACACAAGGGCAGACAAACACATCGTGGAACACATCGGTGATGGGGAAAGCTTCAGTATTTAGACTCAGGCTCAGCCTCCACCCATGGAACTCTACCAAACCCAGACATTTTTTTAAATTAGACACACAGGGGAGTCCAGGGTAATGTGTCTTGAGTGGATCCCATAACATTTTCTTATCCACCATTTCTTGGCCAACCACTGGTACTACCTTGCCCTCCCATAGAAAATAATGGCAGTAGCGACTTAAAATAAAACCCCATAGGAATGTTAAATTAAATTAAATAATGTAAAATATACTAAACATATATATAAATTGTACACATAAATCTAATTTAGGGGGTTATTACAACTTTGGAGGAGGTGTTAATCCGTCCCAAAAGTGACGGTAAAGTGAAGGATATACCACCAGCCGTATTACGAGTCCATTATATCCTATGGAACTCGTAATACGGCTGGTGGTATATTCGTCACTTTACCGTCACTTTTGGGACGGATTAACACCTCCTCCAAAGTTGTAATAACCCCCTTAATGTTTAAAAAACGATCTCAAAATAAATTATTTATTTTATTTTACAGTGTTTACTGCTTTGTTTCTCCCTTTCCACCTTTAGAGTATAGGGTGATTTTAACATTGGGGCAGAACAGCCTTCTAATACACACAGACTGCACATTTTATTAATACTCTTGAAGCTTGAAGTGGTAACAGGGCCTACCTACCAAGACGGCCACATGCCTGACCTTATTTTTGTTCCTATAGAGGGGTAATTTGTGAGAAGACTGATCCACTGGTATGTACAGACCATTTTTGGCCATCTTTCACTTCCACAACATCTGCTCCAGAGAGGCTCCTATGAGAGAGCCCCATATGGTATGTCCATGGGTGAAACTCTGGTTAAGAACATTAAGGCCCTCATTATGACATAGCCGGTAAGTTCTGCTTACCGCCATGCCGACTGCTGCCAACTTACTGCGGGCAGGGCGGATTACCGCTACCCATATTATGACACACACATAGCAATCCATCACTATACGGCCACACGCACAAGTCAGCCAGCCCAAAGGTCGGTGATAAACTGGCGGTATCCAAACCCACACCGTTACGCCAACAGAACTACGCCCACAATATTATGACCCACAAATCACTGAAGTGGACATTCAATGGCGCTAAACCATTGGCGGTACATACCGCAACGCTCAAAATACACACACAGAGATTGTTTACAGATTTCGCTCATTGCCCTCTCTTTGCTCTATGCAGTCATTTGTGAATTCACAATTGCTCTGTGATGAACTCTTACATTTGTGAGGATAGAATCTCTGCAATATGTGAAAATCCTAGTCATCAACCCACCTAATGGGGCAATTGTAAATTATTCTGGCTCTTCCTTTGTTAGCCCTGTACCTAGGCATCTGAATTCTCTTGTATTGGAATGCTATTAGAAATAGCCTTTTCCATCGCTTCTCTTTAGAACCTATTACACATAGGGTCCGGAAAGAGATCCCCTTGGACTCATTAGTGCCTCTTCTTGGTATCTCTAACAGCTTATTAGTCAATGTCCCAGTTCCAGATGAGGGGAAAATGGCTTTGGTCACTCCACTCCAGAAAAAGCTCAGTGCCAAGCCATCTGCCTTAACTTCTGTCCAATCACTTTAATACTGTTTCCAATAAAAATGTTGTCAGTGGACAAATATAAGGTGTGTTGAGCAACACCATCTATTAGTCTCTTTACAATCTGTTTTCTACCTTGCGCATGGTATGGAGGCATCGCTGGTATTAGTTCTTTGTAACCTTAGAACGTCTGTAGATTGTGGATAGCCACTTGCCATAGTACTGCTGGACCTTTCTGCTGCATTCAGTACTCCCTCCCATACCATCCTGTCAACTATATTTGCAGAGTTGAGTATTCATGGCCCTGTCTTGCAGGGGTGTCAGTCTTATTTTGAGGGTAGATGGCAAGAGTGTCATCTCCTGCCTTTTTAACCCAAATACAAGGGCTGAAGTCAAGGGGTACTACGAGTCCTTTACTTTTTAACCTGCATATACACCCTCTTGCCAAGCTCATTAGTTCTTATAGCATAAATTGTATGCATTATGTGGATGACACACAACTAATAATCTCAAATGACAATAATGATTCCTGCTCTCCTAACCGTTTGCATGTCAGAATGACGGCAGTAACTATGAGGTTTGCAAGTAATTCACTGAAACTTAATGCAGATAAAACAGAGGTTTTGTGGCTTACTAATTAGAGACACTTTCCAGGTTTCTCATTAACATTTTTGGTCGTCCACTCTTCCCAATGCCCTTGGCCAGTTGAGGTGGTGCATAACCTGGGTTTCTACATAGATAAGAATGCTATTTAACTATCTGCCACTTGTTTCTTATTTTTGCGTAACACTTTGCCGCTACTTCCCCCTTCCACACATCCTTTTGTGGTCTAGTCAACCATTTTTAGTTGACTGGATTATTGTAATTCCTTATTTTTGTGGTAACCTACTAACCTTCTAGGAAGTATACAGGACAAACAAAGCATTAACATAGTATAATGAAATTATTTTAAATTAATTCTGAACATCACTATTATTAATTATTAATACATAATAATAAACTTCCGAAAAACATTTAACATTTTAAATGATATATATGCAAAATAATTAAATGATACATTGAAATTAAGGGGGTTATTACAACTTTGGAGGAGGTGTTAATCTGTCCCAAAAGTGACGGTAAAGTGACGGATATACCACCAGCCGTATTACGAGTTCCATAGGATATAATGGACTCGTAATACAGCTGGTGGTATATCCGTCACTTTACCGTCACTTTTGTGACGGATTAACATCTCCTCCAAAGTTGTAATAACCCCCTAAGTTATTCAAGTAACACGTTTTATATTGTTCTAAATTGAAACAAATATAATTATTTAACATTAATAGTTTACTTAAAAATAGGTTTTCAATTTTTTACATGTTTCTCTATACTTTACATACAGGAATCTCCACAACAGTGGTGTAGACCCCTGCCTATATGTCAGAAGTTAATATTAATCTGAAGTGTTATCTTATTATTTAAATACATTTTACATTAATTTAAATATGATAAAATAAATACAAATATATTTCTATAGATTTAAAAAATCCCACCAGTAGCAAAATGTTTACATTTCTATATTATGTATTACAAATTAAAAAACATTATGTATAGAATTAACTGAAATTAATATACATTTTAAAATATAATTATTTACATTTATTTTCAAAATTACAAAATATATATTTTTCTCAAATATGTTATCATTAAATAATATATATATATAATAATTTTAATATTAATTGTCATGTATATATTTCTAAAAAGTCAAAATAAATTATTTGAATTTAACATTACTTACCAGGGGTTCTATTTTATGTCACTACGCCTGGTATTTTCTAGGGAGGGAGTTGCAGTGTCAGTCGTTAACCATGTGTGGTCCTGGACTTACTACTGCTCCTTTTTGGCTGTAGTACCTTACACTTGCAACTTTAGCTCCAACCCCTGTTTCAAGACATATAAGTCTAAATTTGTAGGTAAATGTGCGTTCCTAAATGGTGAACAGCAAACAGCAGCTAAATTACTGAAAAGTGTCAGAGTAAAACCTACATATGTAGAGTACTGACAGGAGTAAGTTACCTTGGTGAGTAGCCTTTGTAGTGTTATATGGCCATAAACAGATGTCTTCTATTGCTACCCACGCCGAGCAAAAACCTGGTGCAGCATATATTAGGTTAGAGCCCAGACAGAATTATAACACGGGAAGTATGATTTAGTTTGCATCTTATTCCCCATACCATTCTTCATTACTGCAAATTTAGATGTTGGTTTAAATATCTACTCTCCATAAATTCCCAGGAGGGAATTAGGGTGGTGTAAGTAATGGGGCAAGAGAATGCCCCACTTCCATATCCATAATTACATTTAACTAATGCTTCTGATGAAATTTTAAGGAAATCAAGATGTTCACCCCGCTTTAGATCTCTTGTGAAATACAACACTAAGGGACAGATGTATCAAGCTCCCAGTTTGCATTTCTTAAATAGCAAATTTTAAGAAATCGCTATTTAAGAAATGCAAAATGGGATGTATGAAAATTACGATTCAGTAATAATGATTTCTTAATAATCGCAGTCGCAATTTGCGAGTTCCAAATACTGAATCACAAAAATAGCGAATCAGTATTTGGAAATCGCAAATTGCGATACTGGCATTCTAGAACAGCCTGCAACATCACAACCAGGAAGTGAGTCTGTGCATGCTGTTTCCAGAGGCCCTAGCCACAGGAGCAGGCAAAGAGACCCAGACAAGCACCAGAGAGGCAGTCTTAAGAGTCAGCCAAGACCAAACAAAACAATGTCAACTGATATGAATGTGAAGGACAAAGGAGAGAGGAAGCGTAAACTTAAATTCAGTGAGCAGGAATTGAAGGTGCTCACAGAAGAGGTGGTCAGAAACCACAACAAACTATTTGGAAAACATTCATTACAGGTGCAGGAAAGTGATAAGAGAAAAATGTGGTCAGACATCCAGACCAAAATATGCGCAGTGGGTGTTATACAACCCTCCATCGAGGAGATACGCAAGCGCTGGTACGACTTGCGTTCACGTGCCAAAGAAAGGGTAGCAAGCAGGCAAAAGGAGACAAGGAGCACTGGAGGAGGACCACCCACCCAGACATCATGAAGTCAACACTGCTTCCTGAAGCTGTCAGTGGTGTCACTGACATTGACACCTCAGGCATACCCAGCACCAGCAAAGATAGGGGCAGTAATGATGTGTTACTCCATATGTGCATGTACAAATGGCCGTTTGAAAATAGCTATGGCACTATGCAGGTGATCAGTAGTCCATGCCAACTTTTACATACAACACAACAAAAGACTTTCAGAGATACTATGCCAGGGTGAATTGAATCCTATTGCACAACTGTGGGAGTACATATCCAAGAATGACATGCTGTCCAGATATTCCATGCCCTGACGCAGCAGAAGGTGGAAATGTGGGGGATTGCGAAAGTCAGCCACAGTCCGACTCAAACACCAGTGAGTCCATCATACAAGCACCAACTAGACGCAGGGCAAGAGTGCTACCCCTCCCTGAGTATAACCTGGATGCAGATGAATTGCCGGATGTAGTACCCACACCACCCCCAGAGGCTAGAAGCACTGACAGACTGCAGTCCCTGCCCCAGCATCAGTCCACTTCCCTCAGGAGGCGTTGCGAAGAAGGCAGACAGTGCACAGAGGAAGGTGAGGGCCCATCACTGTTTGGTGGCCTAGAGGCTTCCATGGTGAAGGTGCAGCGCCTGCAATGTAAACACATGAGGTCAATGCACAGGCAGTTGGTGTCAATCAATCATAACATGGGAGCAATGCACAGGCAGTTTGAGTCTCTCAATGACAACATGAGCAAGCTGCATGAGTGACAGCAAACAGTAGCAGAACACGCAAGGGAGATTACAAATGCCACTAGGGAACTCTGCACTGTGATGTAGCAGGAGCATGTCAGCCACCTTAGGTGCCATCACCAATTGATGGGCAGGTTAGATGGGTTCTGCAGATCTATCAATCAGCTCACTACCAAAACTGCTTTGGTGTCACAACGTGCTGTGGGCATGCCAGTGGAGATGGCACATTGCAGTCAGGAAATTGCATGAGGATTGGTGCAAATCACTAATGTTTTGGATACAATGCAGACAGCCCGGAGTGCTACAAACAGCAAACTGGGTGGTGGGGACAGTGAGGAGCTCTCTAGCCTTAGCAGTCTCACAGCCCCTGTGATGGATCCTGGGCATCGCAGTACCAGACACAGTATTGTCTTGGAACCCGCAACAAGAGGTTCCACCAAGACCACTGAGCACTCAAGTGGAGTGTATGGACGTAGAAAGTAATGTTGAGAGGTAGAGGGGACTTGCATATCATGTAGCAATGCAGTGATAGCATGATGCTAATAGTGTGATACTGTAACCTGGATCTGTTTGTGTCTAGTGCTTACCCATGTCCTAATCACACATAAATTACCTGAAGTCAAGGCAATAAAGTGCTACCTACAGCAATACATAAAAGTAGACGTGGTGTTGTCATTACTTCAGAAATAGTTGTGCATGATCTCAGTACGTCTAAGGGGGTCATTCTGACCCCCGCGGGCGGCGGAAGCCGCCCGCCTGGCGGGAACCGCCAGAAGACCGTACCGCGGTCCAAAGACCGCGGCGGTCATTCTGACTTTCCCGCTGGGCTGGCGGGCGACCGTCAAAAGGCCGCCCGCCCGCCCAGCGGGAAAGCACCAGCAACGATGAAGCCGGCTCCGAATGGAGCCGGCGGAGTTGCTGGTGTGCGACGGGTGCAGTTGCACCCGTCGCGATTTTCAGTGTCTGCCAAGCAGACACTGAAAATCTTAATGGGGCCCTGTCAGGGGGCCCCTGCAGTGCCCATGCCAGTGGCATGGGCACTGCAGGGGCCCCCATGGGCCCCCAGGGGCCCCACGACACCCGTTCCCGGCATTCTGTTTCTGGCGGTGAAAACCGCCAGAAACAGGATGGCGGGAAGGGGGTCGGAATCCCCATGGCGGCGCTGCTTGCAGCGCCGCCGTGGAGGATTCCCTGGGCCAGCGGGAAACCGGCGGGAAACCGCCGGTTTCCTTTTTCTGACCGCGGCTTTACCGCCGCAGTCAGAATGGCCCCAGAAGCACCGCCATCCTGTTGGCAGTGCTTCCGCGGTCGTTGGCCATGGCGGTCCATGACCGCCAGGGTCAGAATGACCCCCTAAGTCTGCCCACTGCTGCACTGCTCCTGTCTGCTGGCTGAAAGGGCGGCAAGGGATCGTCATCCTCATCGGGGTCAGGCTCTGTGGGTTCCACTAGTATGTCCCTCGTTGTTGCGATGTTGTGCAATGTAGCACATGTGGCCATGATTTTGCAGGTGTTTTTTGGGGCTGTATTGCAGTGCACCACCACTCCTGTGCAGGCATCCGAAGCGGCTCTCAGCAGGTCGAAGGTCCTCTCTACAATGATGCGCGTTGTCCTGTGTGCTGCATTGTACCTCCTTTCCCCTGGCGTGGCAGGATTCAGATAGGGTGTTAGGATGAAGGACCGCACTGCATATGCACTGTCTCCTAGATTAACAGAAGAGTAAAATTATTAATTGTTAACCATGGGAATTGGGCAATCTGGTAGAAATTGTATTTGGTTTGTTGCAAATCCTGTGGGGTGTTGGGGAATCTTAGGTGCAGATGGAGTTTGCTAAGCATGGCATTAGGGAGTGCATTGAAGAAGTGTGAAAGCACACTCTGTGAGACACCTCCAGCTGCTGCTATGACCCCTTGATAGCTCCCTGAGGCAAGTAGGTGCAGGGAGCATAATACCTGCACATGGGTGGGTATGCTATTGGTCCTGTGTGTGTTTCGCTGCAGTAGGGGTTGTAGATCAGCTATCAGGTCAAGTATTATGGCTGAGTTTAACCTGTACTTAAATATCTCCTCCTCTGGCTGGTCAAAAAGAGTAATGCGCACTCTGTAAATGTGCTCCTGTCTCCTCTTCCCCGTCCTCAAATCTGCCAGGATGCTCATCCTCCTCGCCATGACATAGAGTTCAGCCATTGTGGAAAAGAGGCTGAGTCATTCTGAGTCATTCTGGGCCTCCTTATATAGGTTGCACCTGTTTACCACCTGATTTAAATTTGTGGTAAATTGAACATGCAAAAACCCATTCTGCGAATAATCGCAATTTGCGACTGGTTGAATCATTGCATTGCAAATCGGGTTTTGGGAATTGCAGTATGTGATTCACAATATATTGTCGCTATTTGTGAATCGCAGTCGCTATTGTAGCAATTCCTTAAAATTGCACTGCGAATGCCTTTCATACATCGTGAAAGGCGATTTTGCATTTGCAAATGGTGGAATTTACTGATTTGCACCGTTTGCGAATGCAAAATCCTTTGAAACATCTGGCCCTTGAGTCTTATATAAGTTTACTTCCTGTACTTTGTTTTCTTGGTAAAGTGATTTGCTTTACAATCATTATAGAGTTTCATTTGTAATCACACTGCATTGTAATCTAATGATATCAGGTCATCTGCATCGATAGACAGAGAATATATGCTTCCTAAATCGTTGAGTAAATATAACATATTTATTTTAAGGCTGACTGTTTATCTGTCAGGAATAACCCATGCCACTGTTGTTTTCAGTATGTCTTGAAAAGCATCCTATGGAGCCCCACTTAGAAGTTGGGAAGGATTAAATGATGGTTAATAGACCGGCCAAAATTTTACAATCACTTAATTTCCTCCAAAGGCATCCATGATCTACCAAAGCAGATGCTGCGCAGAAGTCAACAAAACAGCAATTTAGGGTCATGTTTAGAGGTTGGCAGAGAGGGTAGTCCATTGCAACGGAGAAAGTATAGCCTCTGTGCCAAACAACAGATCTTGGTTCAGCTCCACTGTCTACATATTCCCCTGACACCTTGACAGAGTATGGGCCATCAGAGGTTAGTCATCTGACTGTTGGCCCTATTTAAAGTGGGCAGTGGATTTTTTTTGGGCTGCTGGTCATCACCGAATTACGAGTCACATATTGAAGACCGCCCAAAAACAGGCAAAGATCATACACCACCCTCCATATTATGACCACAAATCAGCCCAGCGGTCCTTCCACTGCAGTAAACCATTGGCGGTGCGACCCACCACACTCAAAAATACACCTCTAAAAGAACCCAAAGCCACATTAGACAGTACAAACATCCCACACCTGAGACACATACACACATCAGACTCACCCACACACACCACTATGAAAACCACAACCACACATCTCACAATCCATTGCAAAAGGAACGATTCACACAGACCCGCAGATGCTGCTTTACCCAATATATAGCACATATACACCATTGGCATACTCATGTGTCACACACAGCACAACTGCACACAAACACCACAGCCCACCACCAAACCAACCGAGCCACCCCACACACCTCATCAACCACCAAACACACCACCCTTGTGCACAACACCTCCTCAGCCCCTCAATCCACTTCACTACTACCATGTCCCCTAAAAAAAAACACGATTCACAGATGAAGAGTTGAGGGTTGTGGTTGATCAAATCATCAGGGTAGAGCTACAACTGTTTGGAGCACAGGTCCGGCAAACATCCATAGCCAGGAAAATTGAGTTATGTCGGAGGAACGTCGACAGGGTAAATGCAGTGGGCAACCATCCATGCACAAGGGAGGATATCAGGAAGAGGTGGAACAACCGACGGGGAAGGTGCGTTACATGGCATTACAACACCACAATGCCATCAACAAGACTGGAGGTGGGCCCCCACCTCCTCCCCCAGAGTTCACATTGTGGCAGGAGAAGGTCTTGGACATCCTGCATCCAGAGGGCCTGACTGGAATAATCAGAGGACTGGATTCCAGTAAGTGACTAACTGCCACCAACGACTCCTGTACAGCATGCATCCCCACCAACCTATCACTCTCTAATTCAACCCACCTCATACTTCCTCCCCCACCCAATCACCCAATGCCCCTACCCTGCATGCCACACCACCCCACTTCCATCATCCCCACACAGTCCACCCCTATTGCACGGATAGCACTCACAATGGTAAGCACTACAACTCCCACAATGCATGACTCCCCACACATGAAAAGCTGCCAGTCCCACTTCACAGTGGAACACCTGTTCCTAAAACCATTGCACCAGCTACAATAACTGGATGCTTTGACTCCATACCACTACATGGCAATGACAGCTACGCTACCCTCAATCCACAACCCTCCATGGAACATGGAACCAATTCCACAATCCATCACCCACTAACAATGTCTGCAGTGCATCATCTGTCATTGCCATCACGGGGAAGCAAGTTAAGACACTGTATGCATCAGACAATAATACGAACAAGTACACCTCCACAATGTAACTCTCCCCCTCTCCATCCACAGATACCCCTGCCACTGCCACCCTGAAGAGGATGCCAGAGACAGACATCCCTCCCTAGGTTGAAGGCCCCAGTGAGGACTACAGCTCTGGATGTCTGGACATTGACGACTTACGTGGCTCATCTGGGACATCTGGTCAGTCCACCACCACCAGCCTCACCCTGCCCACATCTGAGCCCCCCACCCCTGTGGTAACAACAACACAGGCAACCTTTTGTCCCTAAACCTGTTTCCCAAGGAATGTTCAATCAGCAGTGTGCCCCACAATACAGGAACATGAGTCTACCCCTCACACCCAAGACGATGAAGGTCCTAGTGTAGCTTGGAGTGGTCACATCATGCTAGAGGTACTGGCACAGGGGGCAAGGCCGGTGGGATGGCACCTGTGGGCCAAGGGATGGGGACCCCAAGGGAAAGGACTGGCCAGGAGGCCAACCCCCGATTCCTGGGAGCATATCAGCAATCCCAGGACAAGATGGGCCATATACTTTCCACTTGCAGGAGAACCAGAGGCTGCAGATGGAATACCACTAGGAGGCCATGCAGCAGTTGCAAGCTCACAATGCCACCATGGCCTCCATTGCAGGGGTGCATCCTGCGTACATCCTCCTCCTACCGGCAGGCCACTTCCACTAGCCATCTGTGCCCTCCACTTCTGCATCAGCTAGTGGAATGGAGGCCCTGCCAGAGGACCCACTGGCAACTAGCACCGCTTCCCCTGTAGCTGAGGAATTCCCCCGCAAATGAGGCCTTCCATCCAGGCATCCTGCATGAGCTGAAGCCAAGACCAAGACCACTTCCAGGAAGTGAGAATCTCCTGAACATTCTCCTTTGTGTGCCACTGACATACCCTGTTTACTTTCCACTGTTTTCTCTCCATTTTCCCATGGCCCTTGGATACTGGACCTGTACTACCTACAGCTGGCCCAAATGCTCTGATGATGTCATCCACCATGACCCCAGTCATCACCCATTGCACTTGTAAATCACAATAAACACCATTGCACACAGCTACTGCATACTTGTCTTTATTGTAATATGTATTAATTAACTGTTGTACAGTGTGTCAGCTTATTAAAACCATTGACCAGCAAAAGTCTGTAAGATGGACAGAAGGGGGAGGCACGTGTAGCAAGTTTGGTAGGAGAAGAGACTCATCCTCAAATCCTGTGTCAAGGGAGCCACCAATCAAGACAGGAATCAGAGAAGCACCACCCAAATTACCTGCAAAGACACCAAGACAGGAACAACCACTACAATAGGAGTCACTGTTGCCCAGCCAACACAGTACATTGTCGTCCTCCTAGTCCGAGTACCCAAGTGGTATGTGAACACAAAATACCACAGCAGTTCCACATTTCCAAGACATCTATTCCCAATGGTCCATCCCTCACAGCTCACAGTACCCAACTAAAGCCAAGTTCAACTGTCAATCTGAATTAGCTTCCATAACTGTCCATTGTCTACAGTGAGGATAAGTTGCTATACTGGTGACACAACATGGCCAATCCCTTGCAAATGTGGTGGCAGCCAACAGCACAGTAAATATAGCACTGACATATGAACAGTAACACCTCCCCTGATAGGCAATACGTTATTGCCACAAACCCACACAGAGGGATAGCTGCACTTGACACCTCCACTGATGGCACAACCAGGATGAGCTATATCACAAGGCAGACAGGAGTACAGTTCACATACAAAACACTTGACACATACCTGTAGAACATCGGAAGTATTGTTGGATTAACTCTGTCCTAGAGTCAGCTACAACCTCATCTGCCCCCTCATCAGTATCTATGTCACCATCATCAGCCGCAGGTCTAGCTGCCACCTCCTCAACATCCAGTAATGGTATGTGATGTCTCAGAGCCAGATTGTGTAGCGTGCAGCAGGCAACTGCAATCTGGCAGACCTTCAGTGGTCTGTAAAGCAGGGCACCTCCTGAGACGTGTAGACACCAAAATCTAGCCTTCAGCAGGCCAATGGTCATCTCAATGACACCCCTTGTCCAGCCGTGTGCCTCATTGAAAAGGTTTTCACTATCTGTTGTTGGATAATTCAGTGGGTTCAGCAGCCACGGAAGGGTAGGATAGCCAGAGTCACCTGTGTGCACAAAGGTTCAACCTCTCACAATACTGGTAGAGACACACAGTAGAAAGTGAAGAGAGGTGTCATTCCAGTTGCACACACACTATTGGATACATACTGGTGGTCACAACCATTTGTAAATAACTTACCATCATATATAAAAATACCAAGGCTCTATTATGCAAAATCAGTCATTTTGAATGGACGGAAGGGAATTTTTCAGTAACCCTGGATGTTACTTCACTATACACTAGTATTTCTAGGACCATAGGTATGGTTTACATACAACACTTTCTAAACACAAGTGGCGATACTTTTTTGGTACACTCCAATATGCTGAGAGACCTTATTGAGACTGTTTTGGACACCACATCTTTATACATAACGGCACATGGTACCTTCAGATACAAGGAGTAGCGATGGAGGCAACATTTTCACCGTCCTTTAAAAATCTTTACATGGGATATTTAAAAAAAATACATCTTTGGAAAAAATGCCCTCCAAAACTAACACACACATCCTTTACTGGGGAAGATACATAGATGAGATACTTCTGTTTTGGTCTGGGGACGCCACTCTTCTTGATCTTTTCTTCCAACATCTGAACATTAACACGTACAATATCAACTTTTCGTGTGAACATAGTAATACATCAGTCAATTTTTTAGACCTTACTCTGTATATTAAGCAAAATAAAATCTGTTCCAAATTAAACATAAAGCTGACAGCCTGCAATGCCTTACTGCATGCAAAGAGTTCGCATCCTAACTCACAAATCAGAGCAATCCCTTTCGGTGAAAGCACTAGGATTAGACATAACTGTAGTGAGGATGAAGTCTTCCTAGAAGAACTTAATCAAATGACACAACGTTTCCTACAGTGGGGTTACCACCGCAATATTATACTCAAAGTTAGTGATAGAATCATTAACACCAAACGTTCAAGCTTATTGACTACATTGAAAAAAGACAAAACATACAACAAATTATCCCTAATCACTGTACACAGTGTACTGAGTCCTCAGGTCTTCAAAATCCTACATAAACACTGGTCCTTTTTACTAGCGGACAACACCCTTAAAAAGGGTCTTACCAGCAAACCTAGCATTACCTACAGTATAGGACATACACTTCAGGACTCTTTGTATC
The DNA here is from genome assembly GCF_031143425.1 of Pleurodeles waltl. Taxonomy (NCBI): domain Eukaryota; kingdom Metazoa; phylum Chordata; class Amphibia; order Caudata; family Salamandridae; genus Pleurodeles; species Pleurodeles waltl. The sequence goes on along the minus strand of NC_090446.1, from coordinate 57,099,323 downwards.
ACAGTTTCATACCACCTGACATCACAGAGACTTGGTTACCCAAACAACCCAACTGCTCCTTTAAATGTGGCGATTGTAATATATGCTGCTACATTAACCCCTAGAGTGCCAAAACGAGCTGCTCTCCCCCTCGGCACCGGTTGCCCGGTTGCCCGGTGCCGAGGACGAGACCAGCTCATCCTGCTATGCTCCCCCAGATGGCCAAGCACCCCTCTCCCCTGGGCAGAGATGGAAGGGGAATCGCTTCCCCTTCCACCACGCCCCCACTAACCCCCGTGGCATCTGATGACGTCAGCAGCTTGCGTGCGCTGACCTCATCTGAGGCCTTCCCCCCGGTGCTGGAAGCATTTCTCCTCCCATCACGAGGAGGGGGCAGGGGCATGAAAGGAGAGGAAAGCACTAGACACCAGGGATTTTTTTTTTTTTTTTTGTACTTGCACATAAGCGGAGCTGCCCCTTGGGCAAGAGCCGCTACCCAGGGGGCAAATGATTTTTAGGCCATTTCTGCCCCCCTTGGGGCAGATCGGCCTGTTTTTGTTAGGCCAATCTGCCCTGAAAGGGAGCAGAATCCTCTAGACACAATGGATTGGCGTGTGTGTATGCGTGTGTTTTGTTTGGGTGAGCAGCCCCTTGGGCAAGGGTCGCTCCCCATGGGGGCACATTACTGTTGGCCATAACTGCCCCCCTTGAGGGCAGATAGGCCTATTTTTGGAAGTCCCATCTACCCCCAAGGGGGGCAGAAAGCCCACCAGAGCCTAGAGAATTTGTTTTTTTTTAAATAAGAGGTTGAGTGTATGGCCATGCCCCCACCCCAAATAAATGGGGCCAAAGTTGTTCTGCCCACCAGTGGGCAGATTGGGCAGTTACCCAGATCCACACCCCGGGGTGATAGAAAGTCTACTAGATGCCAGGGAATAAAAAAAAAAAATGAAAATAGTGGGGTGGTGGTTACCAACCAGTATGAGCCTGGTTATGCCCCCACCCGAACTGAAGGGGCTAACAGTCTTTCAGCTCTCCCCTGCACATTAAAACATCTTATCCCATGGCAAGCAAGAGGACATTTGATTATTTTTGTTTTTTGTTCTACATTTGGGCCATGAGAGCTTGGTAACTCTCAAAATCGTCCCATTTGGAATGGTGACGGCTGCACTTTTTTTTACTTTGGGACGCTGCCATGTAGAAAAATCCACAAGACCTAGACACATCTGAAAACTAAACATTGAGTTGTTTCCAGGGTGGTGTGCTTCACATGCACCCGCACCATTTCCTTACCCACAATGCCCTGAAAACCTGCAAACCTGGAAAGCACACATTTCCCCACATTTTTGTGATGAAACCTTCCGAAATCTGCAGGAATCCACAAAATTCCTACCACCCAGCATTCTCTCATCTATACCAATAAAATTTCTGCTGCACTTGTCAGCCTAGAAATGTTTTTGTTTTCAAACTGCCCTTTTGGACCCACTTTGGTTCCCCCTCAATTTTAACATGTTTTTGTCTCTTCCCTGTCACAAACAATTGGCCCACCTACACAAGTGAGGTATCATTTTTACTGTGAGACCGAGGGGAACGCTGGGTGTTAGGAAATTGTCCTGGTGCGGTGATCCCACACAGAAATGTGGGAAAAATTCGATTTTTTAGCTAAATTTGAGGTTTGCTGAGGATTCTGGGTAAGGAAACATTGGGGGATCCATACAAGTCACACCTCAATTGACTCCCTCGGGTGTCTAGTTTTCAGAACTGTCTGGGTTTGGTAGGTTTCCCTAGATGGCTGCTGAGCCCAGGACCAAAAACTCAGGTGGCCCCCGCAAAAACAGGTAGTTTTCTATTTGATAATTTTGATATGTCCAGATAGTGTTTTGGGGCATTTACTGTTGCGAGCACAAGGTCTACCCACACAAGTGAGGTACCATTTGTATTGGGAGACTTGGGGGAACGATGGGTGAAATTTGTGGCTCCCCTCAGATTCCAGAACTTTCTGTCGCCGAAATGTGAGGAAAATGTGTTTTTTTAGCCAAATTTTGAGGTTTGCAAAGGATTCTGGGTAAACAGAACCTGGTGAGAGCCCCACAAGTCACCCCATCTTGGATTCTCCTAGGTCTCTAGTTTTAAAAAATGAACAGGTTTGGTAGGTTTCCCTAGGGGCCGGCTCAGCTAGAGGCCAAAATCCACAAGTAGGCACTTTGCAAAAAACATCTCTGTTTTCTTTGAGAAAATGTGATGTGTCCACTTTGTGTTTTGGGGCATTTCCTGTCACGGGCACTCGGCCTATCCACACAAGTGAGGTACCATTTTTATCGGGAGACTTAGGGAAACATAGAATAATACAACAAGTGTTATTGCCCCTTGTCTTTCTCTACATTTGTTCCTCCCAAATATAAGACAGTGTGTAAAAAAGACGTCTATTTGAGAAATGCCCTGTAATACAAATGCTAGCATGGGCACCCCAGAATTCAGAGATGTGCAAATAACCACTGCTCCTCAACACCTTATCTTGTGCCCATTTTGGAAATACAAAGGTTTTCTTGATACCTATTTTTCATTCTTTATATTTCAGCAAATGAATTGCTGTATACCCGCTATAGAATGAAAACCAACTGCAAGGTGCAGCTCATTTACTGTATTGGCTCTGGGTACCTAGGGTTCTTGATGAACCTACAATCCCTATATATCCTCGCAACCAGAAGCATCCAGCAGACATAACAGTATATTGCTTTAAAAAATCTGACATTGCAGGAAAAAGTTAGAGTAAAACATAGAGAAAAATGGCTGTTTTTTTTCACCTCAATTTCAATATTGTTTTATTTCAGTTATTTTCTGTAGGAAACCCTTGTAGGATCTACACAAATTACCCATTGCTGAATTCAGAATTTTGTCTACTTTTCAGAAATGTTAGGTTTCTGGGATCCAGCATTGGTTTCACACCCATTTCTGTCACTGACTGGAAGGAGGATGAAAGCACAAAAACTAGTAAAAATGGGGTATGTCCTAGTAAAATGCCAACATTGTGTTGAAAAATTGTTATTTCTGATTCAAGTCTGCCTGTTCCTGAAAGCTGGGAAGCTGGTTCACTTTAGCACTGCCTACCCTTTGTTGATGCCAATTTTAGGGAAAAAAACCACAAGCCTTCTTCTGCAGCCCTTTTTTCCCATTTAAAAAAAAATACATTTTCACTGTATTTTAGCTAATTTCTTGGTCTCTTTCAGGGGAACCCACAAAGTCTAGAATCCCTAGGATGTTGGGAAAAAAAGGACGCACATTTGGTGTGGGTAGCTTATGTGGACAAAAAGTTATGAGGGCCTAAGCGCACCCTGCCCCAAATAGCCAAAAAAAGGTCTGGCACCTGAGGGGGAAAAGGCCTGACAGCGAAGGGGTAAGGACAAGTTGATCAGTTTCCAATACAATAGCAAGATCACATATGTAATTCGGAATTTTATAAACTGCAACACCAAATTTGATGTATATTGCCTTGTATGTATTTGTGGCCTTGTTTATGTTGGCAGTGCTATTAGATCACTGAAGGAGAGAATTCAAGAACATGTTAGGGCCATCTGTACTAACAACTCTAATTATGCCTTTGCTACACATTACAACACCGCCCATGGGCAACGTGAAATCTTAGGCATTACGGCACATGGAATAGATGCTGCAAACACCTCACCATGAGGCAGGGACAGGACCCTGACACGTCTGGAAAGTAACTGGATTATAAAACTTAGGGCGGTTGAGGAGGGATTAGATATTGAAAAAGATTTACATGTCTTTCTTTAAATAATGTCATCACCTACTAACACCAGCCCTTTCATCTGCTCACTGTATGACAACAATGTATGCATTATGCATGTTTTCTCTTTACAATTGAGCTTAACTATGTTAATATATTTTCTCGTGATTTGTTGACTCACACATACGAACTCATGTGCCTATACTTTTATACATATAGGCGGTCATTCCGACCCTGGCGGTAAAAACCGCCAGGGCCGAGGACCGCGGGAGCACCGCCAACAGGCTGGCGGTGCTCCCATGGGCATTCTGACCGCGCGGTACAGCCGCGGTCAGTAACGGAAAACCGGCGGTGTACTGCCGGTTTTCCGCTGCCCTGGGGAATCCTCCATGGCGGCGCAGCTTGCTGCGCCGCCATGGGGATTCCGACCCCCTTACCGCCATCCTGTTCCTGGTGGTTTTGGCCGCCAGGAACAGGATGGCGGTAACGGGTGTCGTGGGCCCCCACCAAGATTTTCAGTGTCTGCAATGCAGACACTGAAAATCGCGACGGGTGCAACTGCACCTGTCGCACCCCTTCCACTCTGCCGGCTCCATTCGGAGCCGGCATCCTCATGGAAGGGTGTTTCCCGCTGGGCTGGCGGGCGGCCTTCTGGCGGTCGCCCGCCAGCCCAGCGGGAAACTCAGAATGACCGCCGCGGTCTTTTGACCGCGGTACGGTCTTCTGGCGGTTCAGAATGACCCCCATAGAGTTAACCAAAACTCACTTTCGTAATTCTGTTTAGTTCTGAGAGAGCGTAGTTTAAAATATTACATGTTATAGATGTGAAATGCTTATGTTTAACAATGCTGCCTTAATAATTGAAATGTATTAATAAACGTGGAGAATTATTCACCTGTGTAAACTAATGTCAACTAGAAGAATTAATCATTTATAATTGTGTGCATTATCACGTATAAAACCGCATTCATTAAAGCTCGTACATCTTAAGTTAGCATGAGTCGCGAATTAGCTTTGTAACTCTCATATTAAAGGCGTATTTTTCTGTTTCTCCAGTGTGCTGACTTGCAAAAGACCATGACCCACAATTGTTATTTTTCCTCACTTATTCGTTACAAAGCCCAATTCTCCCATTCGCATGCTAGTAGCTTTTAGTGTAAACTATGTGGCTTCGAAACAAACATGGACACTTTCAAGGACAATAAAGCGAGGAGAAGAGAACTCTTGACCCGAGATGTGTGCCAAGGAGATGAAATAACCCCGGATATGCCACCTACGAAAAACGTCAATTATGAAGACCAATCAGGATTTAGGAGGATATCACGAAATTACATATGCATTACTTAATGTATAATTTGATTGGGTACCAATAGTGGGGTGTAGTGATTGACCAATAGAATTTTGGGGGAATGTATTTTAGGAAAAGGGATAAAAACCCATGACACAGGAGACAAGACGCATTAGGTAGGGAATGATATTGATTGCATCCAGAAACTCTGTCACTCTATTTGGTGACTTGAGACTAGACAATAATCTTTGCCCATAAACTGCCCATTACACTTTCCTCCTTAAGGGGAGAGTGTCCCTTGCCTTCTACTTAGATAGACTGACGGTGATCTGACTGATGTCCTGAAGACGAAGACTGATCCTGTATGCTGACCTATCCAGAGGAGGGTAATATATTACTAATGAAATCTATTTGCCTTTTCTTTCTAGGTACCAACTGCTGTATGTTTTTGATTAGAGATCGTAGCTAGAAGTTTTCCAAATTGATGTTCTAAATTATTTTACATGAAGCCCCACATGTTAATGCTAATTCGGGGTTAGATGAGGTATCCATTAGACTGACGGAACTGACGTGACTAACGTGTTGCTATGCTGAACTGAGACCTCTAGGAGGTAATATGTATCGTGATTTGCTCTTATCAACATAACTATCTTATGTTCCTGATCTTTGCATTATTGAAAGCTTATCGTAGTTGTCACCTTGTGATTATGTTCATATGTTTCTTGGTTTTGAGACTAATGCACTTACTATTAGATTGTAATCAATAGGGAATAAAATTCACTAAAATCTCTATTAAGGTGTGGTTATTCGTGACTGAAAGGTCATGATTGCGCCGAAGGTTTATTAATGACTGATGTGAAATATATTTTGATGCTAACTTTTGACAATGTTATTGACATATTGATTGGCTTATTGGTTGGTTATCTCGTCTTACGGAGTCTCACCACTGGGCCCAAAGATTCATCGACCTAAAACGAGTCCTGATGTGTATAAATTAACATAGACGGGCGCGTTAACAGTTCTGGTAGCAGAGCGACGGTTAGGCCCTTGGGGGCCCTAGGACGGAGTTTTCATTGTTAAATTTGTTTTCTGTGATAATGAAATTTGGTGAGACGATGAGTGGCTAGGTTCGCCATGGCTTACCTGGGATCTCGGAGCCTGCCTGAATGAGTTGGGAATGTTCTCAGCGCCATAGTATGTGTGGTTAGGGTCTTTTGCGCTTATTAAAATCTTATGCATCTTGCAGGTGGTCGTGAAAATTTGTATGTGTCTAGGACAAACTAAGTGTTAATTAGAAGGAGTGGGCGTACTCCACAGTATGAGAGTAGGGAAGTCGGCATACTTCATGTGAATGCAGCGCTTATTGCTCAAAATTATCCACATGGTTGGTTGTTGTATACTGACCCATTGAGGTCTAAGACTCGGGAGTATGATGATAAATATGGTTTATGTTGTAATCTGTGCGGTTTAATAGGTCTATCGGGCGTGGTTGACAAGTTAAGTACGAGTTATAATGCATGTGTGAAACCTTTGATGAAGATTTGACGAGTTCTAAAGTGCACTAGAAGGAGTCATTGACAAGTCGAGAGTAGGATTTGCAGGTCGAATTCTGCTTGCGTATGTGGGAACTGAGAAGGAGAAAGTAGCGGCCGAGGCTTCAAGTGAAATCTCTGTAAAGTTCTGAAGCGAATGTGTTACCCTTCCTGTAGTAAACCGGCAGATTTGTATTGTCATTTAAGGTGCTTGCAATAATTCGCATTAGTTTGTATGAATTGTAAGGAGTTAGTGAGGGGTAGACAAGCCGCAAGACTTTGTCAGCCCCAGTATGTGTGAGTGTGACGTCAGTGGTGCCGCGCTGAGATAGGTCAGATGCCGAGAGGGGTCGCGCACGGATTGGCTGCCGTCCGTGAAAGGCAATAGGTTGAGGAAAGGGTAGGTGAAGAGTGTCCTGGGAATTAAGCCATTTTTCTGATCAAATACGAAATAAAGAATTGCAAAATGAATTTTGTTAAAGCATTCAAAAGCGCTTTGAAAGGAGATGTATATATTGTAGCAACTGATGGGGAACCTACACCACCTGAAGGTACTCCAGCTTATACAGTTATGGAGGAGAAGGGTGTTGCACCTTGTTTATGGATGAAACAATGGCGCAAATTAACAGAGAAAGAGGGGTGTCTAGCGTTTCTGGAACATGGGACATTCAATCCAAAGGTATTAGAAAATTTGAGGTGGATGTTAAGTACGCAGAAACCACCTCCGAGACCGGCACAATACAAGGCTTTGGCGATTTGGGACCTGATGGCTCCTAAACATAGGCAAGAAAGGTTTCACAGAAGATTGACAAGAGCAGAAAAATCCTATGCAGAAGCTAGATGGGACAGTGAGAATAAAATGTGGAGACGAGGAATAGTAGATGGGTTAAAACTGTTTCCAGCAATAACACAGGGAGAAGAGACACAGGGAAAGAAAGCTTCTTGTAAAACCGACAAGGATTCAGGAAAAATTAAAGAGAACAAAAGGTCCTGGGAAGAAGAGGATGATTCAGATGATGAGGCATTTATGAATAGATTGTTGCATGATCGTCCACCACCGTATGCAGTGAGCGACAGTGTTCCGAGCACTAGCTTGGATCCTGGGAACCAGACGCAAGAGAAGGGAGTTACTGATACGGTACAGACTAGTGATACAGCCTTGATACAGAATGGTGACAGTGTACCCACTGCACCAGACCCACCGATACAGTTGCAGCCTCCACCGCAGATAAAAAGAATTTATCCTGATGTTCCAGTGCTTGAGACTACTACAAACTTGGTGGTGCCGCCAGACCCGATATATACAAAGCCAAGGCTGATTCAGATTGAGTCAACCCCGAAGCTAGTGTCTCAACCGCCACAGCTGATACCTGGGTATAACCCTGTAGCAGGACCTCCATTGGTACCCGTACCAGGTACATTAGAACAGACCTATGGTGTTGCAGCTCCCAGAAGCCTAGGACCAGGTCAGACACCTGCTGCTATATCACTACCTATTACTGTTGGTCCCCCGGTGCCGTTATATGCACAAGAGAAAACAGGGACATACGAACAGGGAGTTATGACTCATGAAGCGATAAGAGGAGGGCCTATTAGAACTCCACAGATAATGGGCCAAGAAGGACAGGTATGTGAACAACAGAGACCCTTAATGGACCTTAGTCCAATAGGGGCACCTCTTGAAGCAATGCGGCAAGCAGGGTTGGGAGTCTTGACTCCCCAAACTATGAGCACGAATACCTCTCACACTCCAATGATACATGCAGGGAACATTTCACTGCAGGGGTTTACAGTACAACAGTTAAATGAGTGGTTAGAGAAAACTTGTGCTTCACAAAAAACTACAGTGACCACAATCGATCCTGAAAAGGGAAGACAAGATGAATATCTGAATATCGTACGATTAGGGACAGAAGCTGCTGAATTGGTGGAAGGAACTATGGGAGTGAATAGGTTGGAATCATACACTGAGGCAGAATTGAGGTACTTATGCCCTAAGATTACCAAAGAGGTAGGAAAAGTACATCAGAGATTAACTAATTTGTCAGACAAATACAATATTGATATTGGCAACACGAAACATTTGAAAAGGAGCTATAGGTTAGATTTCGACACTAAAGATTTTGAACACATGAGATCTGCAGGCATGAAGACCCACCTGAAAGAATTGTTGCAAAGTGCCCAAATTTAGGGAGCACTAGAGAAATGGGAAGGCCGGTGCGCAAAGAAAAGAAATAAGGAAAAAGGAGATGGCCCAGGGTCTAATGAAGTAACAGTTACACCTAATTTAGACACGGTAAAAATCCTACCCATGAGAGAAACAGCTGGTGGTATTTTAGTGCATGTGCCTTGGTCAAGGGGAGACATTTTGGGGCTGATTCTGACCCCGGCGGTCCTTGACCGCCGGGGCCGGGGTCGGCGGGAGCACCGCCAACAGGCTGGCGGTGCCCCGCAGGGCATTCTGACCGCGGCGGTTTGGCCGCGGTCAGAACAGGAAAACCGGTGGTCTCCCGCCGGTTTTCCGCTGCCCTCAGGAATCCTCCAGGGATTCCGACACCCCATACCGCCATCCTGTTCCTGGCGGTTCACCCGCCAGGAACAGGATGGCGGTATGGGGTGTCGTGGGGCCCCTGGGGGCCACTGCAGTGCCCATGCCAATGGCATGGGCACTACAGGGCCCCCGTAAGAGGGCCCCACAAAGAATTTCAGTGTCTACTTAGCAGACACTGAAATTCGCGACGGGTGCAACTGCACCCGTCGCACCTTCCCCACTCCGCCGGCTCCATTCGGAGCCGGCTTCCTCGTGGGGAGGGGTTTCCCGCTGGGCTGGCGGGCGGCCTTAAGGCGGTCGCCCGCCAGCCCAGTGGGAAACACAGAATAACCGCAGCGGTCTTCTGACCGCGGTGTGGTATTCTGGAGGGGGGAACTCTGGCGGGCGGCCTCCGCCGCCCGCCAGAGTTAGAATGACTCCCTTTGTCCTTTACGAATGATTACCCTAGGTTAAGAGAGAAACCGATCGAGTGGTATTAACAGACAGATAGATTCGTGAAGCTTGCGAAGTGTCTTTGGGAAGACTTGAATACCTTATTTGAGATCATTGTTCCGCCAGACTTGTGGCTCGAGTGCAAGAGAGGGGTAGATTGGCCCACGAAAGAGCCGGCAAGAGATAAAGGGGCATATTTATACTCCGTTTGCGCCAAATTTGCGTCATTTTTTTCGACGCAAATTCGACGCAAAACTAACTCCATATTTATACTTTGGCGTTAGACGCGTCTAGCGCCAAAGTTCATGGAGTTTGCGTCATTTTTTAGCGTGAACACCTTCCTTGCGTTAATGATATGCAAGGTAGGCGTTCCCGTCTAAAAAAATGACTCCGATGCATATGCGTCGTATTTATACTCCCGGGCAAAAATGATGCCCGGGAGTGGGCGGGTCAAAAAAACCCGCATTAGCGCCGGATTTTAACGCCTGGGTCAGGGCAGGCGTTAAGGGACCTGTGGGCTCAGAATGAGCCCAGAGGTGCCCTCCCCTGCCCCCAGGGACACCCCCTGCCACCCTTGCCCACCCCAGGAGGACACCCAAGGATGGAGGGACCCACCCCAGGGACATTAAGGTAAGTTCAGGTAAGTATTTATTTTTATTTTTTTGTGGCATGGGGGGCCTGATTTGTGCCCCCGTACATGCCACTATGCCCAATGACCATGCCCAGGGGACATAAGTCCCCTGGGCATGGCCATTGGGCAAGGGGGCATGACTCCTGTCTTTGCTAAGACAGGAGTCATTTCAATGGGGGTTGGGCGTCGTAACAAAATGGCGCAAATTGGGTTGAGGCGATATTTTTGCCTCAGCCTGACTTGCCCCATTTTTGGACGCCCAAACGCCATTTTCCCCTACGCCGGCACTGCCTGGTGTACGTCGTTTTTTTCCACGCACACCAGGCAGCGCCGGCAGCTAACGCCGGCTAACGTCATTGAATAAATACTGCGCCCGCATGGTGTTTCAGAATGGCGTTAGCTGGCGCTAATTTTTTTGACGCAAAACTGCCTTAGCGCAGTTTTGCGTCAAAAAGTATAAATATGGCCCAAAGTGACTGGAGCACCTTCTGAAGAGGTGATGAAATATTATCATAAAGTTATTGAGTTTTTGAAACAGAAGGTGCCGCCAAAGGTAACTGATTGGCAGAAAATCGACCGGACTTCGCAAGAGGTCAAAGAATCAATACATGCATATTATGAGAGATTGTTGAAGGCGTTCAAACATTACAGTGGTACTGAGGCAATCGAACCGAAGGACATGAATCATCTTGTGTTTAGGTTTGTCGAAGGACTGAGACCGGAGGTCAGCCAGATGATTAAGAATCATTTGATTTGTTGGCAAGCTAAACCAATTGATGAAGTGTTACAGTATGCAAAATACTGTAGTGATGAAATTAAGTTGTAGCAGAAAAAGTTGAAGGAGAAAGTGATGGTGATGCAGATAAGGGCTGCACAAGCTGGAATTCAGGGAAGTGGTGTTCAGCAGATAATACAACAACAACCGCAAATGAACGGTGTGTTTCAGGCACAGCCGAGAGGTAGAGGTCGAGGTTTTGTGAGCCGTAATTCGGATATGAATAATGCTGTCATTCAAAATGACGGGCAGGTAATGAAAAGGATGTCACCATGTCATGCGTGCGGGGGCATGGGACATTGGAAACGGGATTGTCCGAATGTGGTGCAGGATGGTACAGTTCAGCAGAGCATTAATGCGGGTACACTACAAAATCCACGAGGTCCAAGAATGAGACACCAGAACCCGAACTTCCAAAATAATTTGGTGCAAATGCCAGGGGTACAACCCATGCAGCAAATGCAAATGCCGCGTTTCCAAACAATGTCAGTACAACCAATGCAACAGCAGATCCCTATGGTGCCTAGACAGCAAATGCAGTTACCCCTAGCTCCGATGGGACAGCAACAGGTGACGCTTCCTCAGCAGGTCACAGGCCAGGTAACAAACCAAAACAACACTGTACAACAATTCCCATTACGAGGTGAAAGTGATATGAATGAGGAATGGTCAGACGACAGCTCAGACAGTGAAGAGTGTATGCTTGCAGCCTCTTTATAGGTTGACCATAGAGGCCCATATGTAGAGGGAAAAGTAATGGGCTATAAGGTTTCATTCTTAGTTGACACAGGAGCTACGCGCTCTACAGTTCGCAGTGTAGAAGTACAGAGATTACCTCTTTCAGGGCGCACCATACGAGTGGTTGGTGTGGCTAACCAGTATCTGACAAATCCAATCACTGACCCAGTACAGGTTGAAATTGGAAATTTCCAAGGCCTGCATAGGTTTGTTGTATCCGATTCAAGTCCAGTGTCCTTGCTAGGAAGGGACTTACTATGTAAGACCAAATGTTCAATTACCTGTTCCAACGATGGAATAGAAGTTCAGACAAACAGTGATGATGAAGGAGATGAGGGTCAATTCATAGAAGGAGGAGAGACAAATGAAGTCTACCCTCTCATTACTCTGTTCCCAGTGTTTACTTTGATCGATCTACCTGCTGATCTGCAAGGGTCTGTAACAGAGAAAGTGTGGGACTTGACTGGAAAGGAGGTTGGATTAATCAAGGGAGTAGGGCCAGTCAAGGTACAAATAAAGCCAAATGCAGTGTTCCCACAAGTACCACAATACCACATGACTCAGGATGTCCTCATTGAAGTGACACAGATAATTGCAGATTTTCTCAGACAGGGAGTTTTGAAAGACGTTTTGAGCAGTCCATGTAACTGACCAATTATGGGTTTAAAGAAGCCCTGTGGAAAGGTTTGGATTGTGCAGGATTTGAGAAAAATAAACGAAATTGTGATAAAATGCTGCCCTGTGGTACCTAACCCAGCGGTAATAATGTTCCAGGTTCCTTGTGATGCTGAATGGTTTACTGTAGTAGACCTATCACAAGCATTTTTCTCAATACCTTTGCACGAAGATAGCCAATTTTTGTTCAGTTTCAAATTCCTGGATAAGGTGTACAGTTGGTGCAGAATTCCTCAGGGGTTTTCTGAATCACCTTCCATCTTCAATCAGATATTGAAGAAGGATTTGGAACCTCTTGTGCTGCCGTTTAATTCGACTCTTGTGCAGTACATTGATGATTTGTTGATTGCATCCAAAACCAGAGACAGCTGTAAATTCGATACTATTGCATTGTTGAATCATTTGGGAAAGAATGGACATAAAGTGTCACCTAAAAAGTTGCAATACTGTCAGAAAGAAGTGAAATATTTGGGGCATCTGATTGAGAAAGGGTCCAGAAGAATTTCAAAGGAAAGAATAACAGCTGTTTTACAAATGAATCCCCCCAACAACAAAGAGAGATGTCAGGATGTTTTTGGGAATGGTGGGTTACTGTCGCCAGTGGATACCCAGTTTCTCGATCATCTCGAAACCCTTAATAAAGTTGACAGGAAAAGAGGTCAAAGACGAACCATACACAATCACTTTGACAAAAGAAGAGCTTGAGTGATTTTTAGAGCTGAAGGAGTGCATGTGCAGGGCTCCAGCACTAGGAATGCCTGATTATGAGAAACCTTTTCTGTTGTTCTGTCATGAACGTGATGCCTGTTCTTTGTCTGTTTTAACACAGGTCCATGGAGATGCAAATCGCACTGTAGCGTATTTTTCAGCTACTTTGGACCCTGTTGCAGCAGCCTTACCGAGCAGTCGCAGCAGTTGGTCAAAGCCTTTCACAATGTGAGGGCATAGTCATGGGATACCCTTTGACAGTATTGGTTCCCCATTCTGTTGAAATTCTGCTGACACGAACTAAGACGCAGCACATGACAAATGCACGACTTACAAAATATGAGACAATTATTTTGAGGTCACCAAATGTTACATTAAAAAGATGCACTGTGCTGAACCCGGCAACTCTACTTCCCAATGAGAATACAGAAATCAAAGATGGGGAAGAATTTGAGCATGATTGTCTTGAGGTGACTGAGCTCTGTACCAAACCTCGCCCAGACATACAGGATACCCAGTTAAAAGAAAACGACTGCATGATGTTCGTTGATGGGTCCTGTCTAAGAGATTCAACAGGAACCTTGAGAGCTGGTTACGCAGTATGTACTATATCTGGCATAGTCGAGGCCTCTTGGCTTGAGAAAGTGTTTTCTGCACAGGTGGCAGAATTAATAGCTCTTACAAAAGCCTGCCACGCTGCTGTGAATTTGAAAGTCACAATCTATACTGACAGCAGATATGGATTTGGAATTGTACACGATTTTGGCCAACTCTGGTCGCAGAGGGGTTTCATGACTTCCTCTGGTTCACCAGTGAAAAATGGAGAACAAATAAGAGATTTGTTACATGCGATTCAGTTACCTCTTGAAATTGCCGTGGTGAAGTGCAGTGCTCACACCAGATCACAAGACTTTGGGGGTCATTCTGACCCCGGCGGCCTGGCTGGGGCCGCCAGAATACCGCTGCGCGGTCAAAAGACCGCCGCGGGTATTCTGGGTTTCCCGCTGGGCTGGCGGGCGACCGCCAAAAGGCCGCCCGCCAGCCCAGAGGGAAACACCCTTCCATGAGGATGCCGGCTCCGAATGGAGCCGGCGGAGTGGAAGGGGTGCGACGGGTGCAGTTGCACCTGTCGCAAATTTCAGTGTCTGCTAAGCAGACACTGAAATTCTCAGTGGGGCCCTGTTACGGGGGCCCCTGCAGTGCCCATGCCATTGGCATGGGCACTGCAGGGGCCCCCAGGGGCCCCACGACACCCCATACCGCCATCCTGTTCCTGGCGGCCGAAACCGCCAGGAACAGGATGGCGGTATGGGGGTCGGAATCCCCATGGCGGCGCAGCAAACTGCGCCGCCATGGAGGATTCCCCAGGGCAGCGGAAAACCGGCGGTACACCGCCGGTTTTCCCTTTCTGACCGCGGCTGTACCGCCGCGGTCAGAATGCCCAAGGGAGCACCGCCAGCCTGTTGGCGGTGCTCCCGCTGTCCACGGGCCTGGCGGTTTTTACCGCCAGGGTCAGAATGACCGCCTTTGTGTCAATGGGGAATGGTTACGCAGATCAAGTTGCAAGATTTTGTGCATTAAACTGTATATCATTTAAAGAGCAGTGGGAATTGTTACCACAACCTGAGAACGACACAACCTTGAGTCTAGCATTACGAGTGGTTGATACCTTAGACGAATTAAAGACATTACAAAGTCGTGCTAGCAAAGAAGAAAAACGTTCCTGGCAGAAAATGCAGTGTGTACAAAGAGCAGATGATATGTGGGTTTCAGAGGAAGGAAAGCTGGTTTTGCCCAATAGTCTTCTGTCACAATTTGCCCGATTATATCATGGGCAGGCACATTTAGGAAGAGATGCCATGATCAGATCTTTTAAAATTGATTGGTTCAATCCAAATTTCAGACATGCCGCAGAAATTACTTGTCACAGGTGCGTCATCTGTCAGCAGATGAACGCTGGAAAAGGAACAGTGGTAACTTTGAGCCACATTGGAAGAGCTGGAGGTCCATTTAACAAAATGCAAATGGATTTCATTGAAATGCCTGTTTGTGGAGGATTGTAGTACGTGTTGGTAATTGTGTGTGTATTCAGTCATTGGATTGAGGCATACCCCACACGTAGGAATGACAGTCTTACAGTTGCAAAACTACTGCTCAGAGAGTTAATACCAAGGTTCGGGTTTCCGGTTTCTATAGAATCAGATAGGGGAAGACACTTCGACAATGAGGTGATCAAACTTCTGTGTGCAGCACTCAACATTGAGCAGAAGTTGCACTGTAGCTATCGCCCTGAAGCATCAGGACTAGTTGAACAGATGAATGGTACTTTAAAATCAAGAATAGCAAAAATGTGTGCAGCAACAAACATGAAGTGGCCAGATGCGTTACCTCTAGTACTGATGTCTGTGAGAAACACGCCAGATAAGAAAACGGGACTGTCCCCCCATGAAATCCTCATGGGTAGAGCAATGAGGTTACCAGCGGTACCTGCAAATGCACTAGTGAATATTACAGATGATATGGTGTTGGATTACTGCAAAGGTTTGGCTGACTTGATTCGCTCTTTCTCTCACCAGGTGGAAGCTAACACATTGCCGCCAATTGGCGAACCAGGACATTCTTTGCAAGCTTGTGACTGGGTGGTTGTCAAGAAGCACGTGAGGAAATCGTGTCTTGAGCCAAGTTGGAAGGGGCCATATCAAGTAATACTGACTACCACTACTGCTGTGAAGTGTGCCGGGGTTCCCAACTGGATACATGCCAGTCACACAAAGAGGGTAACGTGTCCTGTTGAAGAGGAACTTGAAGCTTCCAGTACAGCAACCTCAGGAGGAGAGGTCTCAGAGTCAGAAATTAGTCAAGAGAGATCTGAGACTGCGGGAGAGCCCACTGAGAACAGCCTTGTCCCTCAAGCTGACAGTGAGTTCGAGAGAGGTGACAGAGAGCCTATCTCAGTTGAGGCAGCAGGAGAACTAAGACAAGGAAAGGTTCTCCCAGAAGTAGACGAATACAATTCAGAGCCTGAGTACAGTGTAGAACCGGAAGACGGCAGAGAGAGAGAAGTTGAACCAGTTGCAAGTCCGTCAAGAGACAACACCATATCACAAGAGGAGGGTGCTGTTCAGCGTCCTGAAGGAAAACATCGAAACAAAACACACAGAGGTGATAATTGGCCAGACAAGCCACACTTCAGAATAAGGGAAATAGCGAACGAAACAATAATAGAAGAAAGCGATACTTCACAGGCAGATGATCTGAGTGAAGGAGAGCAGCAAGGTGAACGAAGACTAAAAAGAAAGAGAATAGCGAACCGAAGATACACAGGTCCTAAATGGGCATATGCTACAACCTCTGAATGGCAACAAGAATTCTTAGCATTCTGCTTTGATCTAGAAGTGCCAGGCCAATACTACGGTACCTGAAGGAAATCTACGAGAAAATTTGATCAAATTAATATCGTAAAAGCTTAAAAGAAAAAGAGACTTTAGAAAATTACCAGAAAAGTGACACTAAACCTGGATTTGACTTCAAGAAACCTGATTACGACAAGCTGCTAACCTGAATTGACGAAAAGGGTCCTGGAGTGAGTGAAGACGCTGTAAAATACGCAGAAAGAGTTTGCCTTCTTGAGTTGATTGTTGATCTGTTATTCTGATTCTATACAAACATGGCTTATAGTAGCAAAGGAAGTAAGGTGTGTGGTTGGTTAGGACTTATGGTGAGTGTTGTATGCAATAATGATTGTGGGAGTGATTGTGGGAATGCCGTGGAGAGAGAGTGAAACTATTAATGCAACTTCAAAACCTGAAACTACTACTGCTAGTAAACTATCACCGTGGGAGAAATTTGAGGAAGACGCCAGACATCTGCATGAGGGAACTAATGCAAAAGGGGAACTTTCTACTAATGTCTTCTATCGCTTACTAAATGAGTATGTGGAAACTATGGATGCAAAAGATTGTTATGTGTGCACTAAAATTCCTTCATCTGTGCAGGAGGGAGTTACTTATCATAGCCTCCCTCATACTTATGGGATTAGCTGCAGCTTGCTATTAACAAGATTTTATAATCAAGAACATGTGCAATACTTTTATTCAAATTTGGATGTTGTGTTTTCTTTTGTACCTGTGATTGAATTTTTAAATAAGTTAGCTAAAGAGCATGATATTAAAATAGTTAGAGGATTCTTCGAGCCAACACTTACATTTGGAACTGCTTATGCACATCGCAATAATCTGACTTGCTTACTGTCTTCTGTAGAGAAAAGCTTTTTAGATCACACAGATGATAGACGCAAAGCATTAAAGGAAAGGTTAGAAAAAGGCTTAGGAAAACGTACTTACGCAAATGATTGCGCTTACACGGCAATTAAAACACAAGGCAAATTAGCTTTAGATGCATTACATGTAGGTAGACTGTGTAAATATAGACCAAAGTCTGATCAAGACAATCTATTTGTAGGTACGAGTAAATGTAGACATGTGTTTCTGTTTCAGAGTAAATGGACCTTTATGTTAAACGGACAAGACCCAGCGAGTGAGAAGCTGGTTTACCAACATTTGGAATGGGGTACTTGCAAAAATTATGATAGGTCGATTAATTGTTTTGATTTGTCTATTAGGATTATGGGGGGCATGCAAAATTAATGACAAAATAAAACAAAATTTATCAAAAAGAGCCCGACAAAATGAAGAAAGTGAAAGAGAGAAAATGTTCAATGAAATATGGGAAAGCTCACATAAAGGGCAAGATGTTGAAATGCGTATCATGCGAAAGGTGAAAAATTAAAAGATCAAAAGATTGTGTGATGACGAGCGTCATCAGAGGAGGGACTGAGAGAGCGTAGTTTAAAATATTACGTTATAGATGTGAAATGCTTATGTTTAACAATGCTGCCTTCATAATTGAAATGTATTTATAAACGTGGAGAATTATTCACCTGTGTAAACTAATGTCAACTAGAAGAATTAATCATTTATAATTGTGTGCATTATCACGTATAAAACCGCATTCATTAAAGCTCGTACATCTTAAGTTAGCATGAGTCGCGAATTAGCTGTGTAACTCTCATATTAAAGGCGTATTTTTCTGTTTCTCCAGTGTGCTGACTTGCAAAAGACCATGACCCAGTGATTGTTCTTTTTCCTCACTTATTCGTTACAAAGCCCAATTCTCCCATTCACATGCTAGTAGCTTTTAGTATAAACTATGTGGCTTCGAAACAAACATGGACACTTTCAAGGGCAATAAAGCGAGGAGAAGAGAACTCTTGACCCGAGATGTGTGCCAAGGAGATGAACTAACCCCGGATATGCCACCTACGAAAAACGTCAATTATGAAGACCAATTAGGATTTAGGAGGATATCACAAAATGACATATGCATTACTTAATGTATAATTTCATTGGTTACCAATAGTGGGGTGTAGTGATTGACCAATAGAATTTTGGGGGAATGTATTTTAGGAAAAGGGATAAAAACCCATGACACAGGAGACAAGACGCATTAGGTAGGGAATGATATCGATTGCATCCAGAAACTCTGTCACTCTATTTGGTGACTTGAGACTAGACAATAATCTTTGCCCATAGACTGCCCATTACACTTTCCTCCTTAAGGAGAGAGTGTCCCTTGCCTTCTACTTAGATAGACTGACGGTGATCTGACTGATGTCCTGAAGACGAAGACTGATCCTGTATGCTGACCTATCCAGAGGAGGGTAATATATTACTAATGAAATCTATTTGCCTTTTCTTTCTAGGTACCAACTGCTGTATGTTTTTGATTAGAGATCTTAGCTAGAAGTTTTCCAAATTGATGTTCTAAATTGTTTTACATGAAGCCCCACATGTTAATGCTAATTCGAAGTTAGATGAGGTATCCATTAGACTGACGGAACTGACGTGACTGGCGTGTTGCTATGCTGAACTGAGACCTCTGGAGGTATTATGTATCGTGATTTGCTCTTATCAACATAACTATCTTATGTTCCTGATCTTTGCGTTATTGAAAGCTTATCGTAGTTGTCACCTTGTGATTATGTTCATATGTTTCTTGGTTTTGAGACTAATGCACTTACTATTAGATTGTAATCAATAGGGAATAAAATTCACTAAAATCTCTATTAAGGTGTGGTTATTCGTGACTGAAAGGTCATGATTGCGCCGAAGGTTTATTAATGACTGATGTGAAATATATTTTGATGCTAACTTTTGACAATGTTATTGACATATTGATTGGCTTATTGGTTGGTTATCTCGTCTTACGGAGTCTCACCACTGGGCCCAAAGATTCATCGACCTAAAACGAGTCCTGATGTGTATAAATTAACATAGACGGACGCATTAACAGTTCCTTAATGTACTTTTTGTTTCTATTATGTCTATTGGTGTTCTGATTTCATTTTTACTGTATGTCATCAGCATTTGACATTCTTTGTATGTTTCTATATTTTAGGCTATATTCAAATTTTCTTATATCACATCTTTTTCTCTTGTTTGGTAATAATGATTCACTTCACTTTATTTCACGAAATAGCTCACTCCAAGATGGCGCTTACTGCTTCTTCCTCTTTTATTTCATTTGGGCTAGTTCATTTTCTATTACTTTGTTTCCTTACAAATGGCGGCCGTTTTTCCTGCACGTAACCATACACGAACAACATTTGCCACTTGGCACAGAACACTTCTCGATCAGGTGAGCGCGCAGTTCCTCATTTGACCAAAACAGAGGTTTATACTTCTTCTTTAGTTTTACTTTGCTGATCAATTCGCTACTTATAAATACCAATTTGTTTGTATGAAGTCATATTGATCTACATTGTATGTTTCAGTGCCTCTTTTTTTGCATGAACCATGACCACTACCCGCTATACATTTACTAGTCTTATATATTTGTATATGTATATATTTTTTTGGCATGTTGCTGGTCAACGCTTTGCATCACTTTACGGTTCCAAGCCCTCTAACAGCTACAATATTTTCAGTCGCTGTTGTCTGTTTTCAGTAGTTAGAAACAAAACACTACTTTTCAATGTTTGCATTTAATCTTCGTTCGTTTTACATTTTTACATTTTCACTCCATGGTTAATTATAAGTCCTCTCTACACATATTTTGACTCTTCGTGTAGTGGCTTGCTATTACCGGGGTAATTTGATGCTACACCCTCACTATTTAATATATGCCTTATATTAATAGTCTCTTTTTTTCTGTAACTACACAGCACCTAAGACAATTATGGATTCACTAGCTACATAGTGTTCCTTTTATTTTTAACTACCATGTCCTAGCATCAATACACGCTACCACTAACCGCACATCGTCAACTCTCTCTAATATTGGACCGCTCAACACACTGGGCTTTTTTATATATATTTTTATATATTTTTTTATATATATTTTTTCGATGATGTTCTATCTTTTCAGGCTTATCATGGCCATGTCCTTTTCAGAGCCTTCATGGATTGGACAATTACTACAACGCACCAGTAACTATCTACTCAAAACCGCTGAATCACGTTTTCCCATTATTACTGGCTACACGTATATCGCTCATTACTTCTGGACATTCTCTCACAACAATGTCTCTCTAGGTACGTTTGCATATTCTCATACTATACTTTAGTCTTTCCTGGGCTCTTTGGTGACATTGTAACCTCATCTTAGGTGTTTAAATATTTACACTTTTCTCATCCTATAGCACTACGTAGGTGCTCTATATAATTCTGTTTTCTCTTCATTTCTATGGTCTCCACCTACATACTGAAGTTGTTTAACATCAACTACCCTTCTTAGACGTATTAGCTAATCAATCAATATGGTATAATTGTCTGAATAATTGTAATTCTTTTTCCTCTTTTTATTATTTTTTCTATTATATGATGAATATTTCCCTGTTACCGTCTTTAATGTGTTTTTAATGTCATCCTTACTTATTTTGCTTATTTAAATCTGCAGCCTTGAGAAAGTCATTATGATGAAACACGTGTCAGCCATGTTTGGATGTACTACTGTTTAACAGGAATAAACTTTGATCTACTACAGTAACGTATTTGCTTCGACTTTGAACTTACGTTTCCACTTGGATCAATACTTCTGGACCATTTTGGTGTGCCCTGGTTTATACTGACATGGTGGTCACAATGGGTTTTTATATACATCAATTAATTTCAGATTAAAATGGTGCACATGGATGCATGCATTTATATGTTCCAGATAATGGAACTTTTGCAGAATTGGATTGTGTTTAGTTTTCACGCTCACAATAGTTGGTGATGGAGTGATTAATCTGTTTGATCATATTCCTGAGGACGTTGTTTTAATGATATTTTCAGCCCTGACGGAGTGGGTGGGATATTTACCAGGACGATACATGTGTTGGCTGATCTGAGGCTGATTTGAAACCGATTAAAATCGACTGAACTACACTGAGGACTGGAGTTTCAATTTGTGATAGGCCGAATTGAATTGAGCCAATTGGAGTTTGGATCTGGAGCTTAAGTGTCATCTGATGAATGAACATTATTTGTATATGGACTATCCACAACATAAGTGAATAATGTCTTGGAATTGCTTTTAGGCATGTGCCTTAAATGTAGACTTACTGGATACATACCAATGGGCCAGGCCCCCTCTCTCTCTGTAGTTGTGCCACCATGAGTGGGACATTGCTGTTCCTCAGGATGTGGAAGCCATGCACAGATCCTAGAAACTTGGCTGTCACTTGTGAGATGTACTGGTCAGCGAGACACACCAACTGGACATTAATGGAGTAAATGTTTTTCCTGTTCCTGTACACTTGTTTATTGACCCTGGGATGAACCAAAGTAATGTGAGTGCCATCGATGGCCCCTATCACATGAGGGACATGTGCCATAGCATAGAAGTCAGATATGATAGTACATTGTTCAACACTATAAAGAACATAGACTGTGACAACCCTGCTGCCAAGCCCACTGCCATCTGGAACGAGCCTGAGGCAAGGGAGTGTAGCACTGAGACCTGTACTGTGGGTGGGTTGGCATAGTGATTATGGATGGCTGCCAAGAGATCCGGTTCCAACTGGGTACACAGTTCCATGATGGTCTCAAGGTTCAGACAATAGGTCTGAATGATGTGTCTCTCTTCCAGGGTAGCAAGGTCGACTAGGGGCTGGTACACCGGTGCATGTCTCATTCTCGCCATTGCACGGTATCTAGAAATGAGAGAGAGGAAAAGCCACATGTTGATATTGACAGCTCACATGCCACCTAACACTATACATGTAGCTTGGAAACACACACATTTGGTTAGGCCGTCTACAAGCCAGCAAGTGACTGCACATGCTGTGTTATAGTTATCAGTACATTCACTTGACTATCCATGAATGTCACATGTGTGAATCTTGCTATGATGTGTGAACATGGTTCGTATATGCACATGTCACTAAAAATCATATATAACACACTTATCATTCACCTACAATACACTAGCTACATGTTAAATGGCAGCCACCTGTCCTGCAAGCACAAGAGAGATGGAAGTGACCTAATTCCACAGGTGTTAGTCGTCATGGCGGTAGGCTGTCGCAACTGCGTGCAACTCTTCATTGGATAACATTGTTGCCTATGGGAGACTGGGGCCAATGATGATCACCACCGGCCGCAGCATTTATGTACACTGCGGCCGTGACCACCACTATGTGTTGCATAGCTCACTTGACTCCTGACACTCGTGCAAGCAAGACCTCCACTGCGTGATCTGCTGTGTTCTGTCTCTGGGAGTCATTATGCCATGTCCTGCAGGAGATAGGGCCCCTGACTTCACCTAGGAGGAACTGGAAAATCTCGTGGATAGGGTCCTACCCCTGTATGGACAGTTCTATGGGGAACCAAAGCAACAGGTGAGTTCAGTGTTCCTGTCCTGTCTGATGGTGATGTGTGTGGGGTTGAAAGGCGTGGAGATGATGCACACAGAGTGGATGCATGCAGAAGGCAAAGGAGTAGGTGAGAAGTGCCATAAAGACCCATTTGTGTGAGAAGTGCCATAAAGACCCATTTTTGTGGTCATGAGATGTGTTTGATGTGGGATGGCCACTGCTGTTGGTGTGATGACACTCAACATGACTTTTTCCTTCTGTCTGTATCACCCATGCAGGTTAGCGCCCATCAGAAGAAGGGGATTTGGTGTGCCCTCACTAAGCAAGTGTGTCCATGCCCGGCGGAGCACCCATTGCAGAAAGCGGAGGGGGGACCTGAGATGCTGGGCTCAGAAGACTGCGGAGCTCCAGCTGGGGATGTCCTTGCTACAAGGGAGGGGTGCCCGTTGGACCCTGACCCCTCTAATGGCCCGCAATTTGGCAGTGGCCTACCCCAAGGGGAATGGGTGCTTGAAGGCAACACTCAGCCACAAGGAGGTAAAACAGACTCACATATCCCTAATGGTAGGCATGTATGGGTTTTGGTAGCCTACTAGTGGGTAGATGTTGTGTAGATCATTGGTAGTTGCACATCTGCTATGGGTATGAGCCACCCTGGCAGGAAGTGTATCGGTTATGTGTGTTAATACCATGCAGAGGGTGGCTCATGGGGGTAGGATCTTGACTTTTGGATATTGTCTCCTGACATTTGTCATCTTTTAGGTGACCAGCTCCTTCCATCAGCATCAGTATACCTGAGGTGTCAGGGCATTGCCATCACTAATAGTCTGCCACTATGGAAGAGGTAATTGGTGTGATCTCAATCAGCTGCCTCAGACTGTAGGTGTAGATGACTGCAGGGGCAAAATGTTACTGGCAACATTGTTTATGGATTTGTTGGCATGCTACCTTGCCATGCAGGAATCTGTAGAGTAAGAAGTACAGGGTAGGTCTATGTAAATGACAATGGGTGTGTGCTAAGGTCCATTGTGTGACCCTTCATGTAGTCAAAAGTGCCAATGTTTCCTCATTAGTTGGATTGGAGTGCATAGCTTCTGTTTCTCCTCTGATTTCCCAGAGTTGAGCATTTCAATGTAAAGGCATGCAATGGCATGGCATACCAACAGATATTTTGGTTGTCAGTCTGTGTGAATAATGTGTAGGTATTGACCCATTGCACCCTTTCTTTCTCTCCCACTTTCCCTCCTTCCCCTCCTCTGTCTTTGTGTGCATCAGCATCATCAGGCAAAGGAGAAAGGGAACCGCTGAGTGGGGAAGCAGCAGCCCATGGGAGGCTGATACCAGTGGAGCCGAGAGGACCAGAGGGACGGAGGGCAAGGGGAGGGCCATGGGGGAGACTGGATCTACAACGTCCTCTTCGGATTCTTTCTCTGATGGACGCTCCCTGGGGGTGGCAGATCCACCTGGGACAAGCCCAGGACCATCTTTGTCCTCCACCCCCCTTACTCTTATCGCCTTCCCTGTAGCTTGCCACCAAGTTGCCCGCGCCCACTCACCCAGGAGGGTGGGCATCTCCTTTGTTGCATGCACCTCTATCCCTGCCCCACTCAGCCCTGCTGACCTCAATGAGGAGGCTATTGACCTCTTGATGCCCATCTCTGTGGGATAGTCAACCATTGTGAATGCCATCCAGGGTCTGGCATCACAAATGCAGCAGACCAATGCCTTCCTTGAAGGAATTCACTGTGCCCTGATTGGCCTGCAGAGATCCTTTCAGGCTCTGGCCTTCTCGTTGATGGCAGCCAGAGACCCTTTGTCATTGGTACCCCCTCCAGCTACCTGTGCCCAATCCCACACCGCTCTCCCCACACCTCTCCAGAGCATACAGTCAGACCAGCATTCATCCCCTTAACAGACACGGTTTGCAAAGACAAACACAGGCACACAAGTCCCACCACCGCCATGCACACAGACAACAGACGCAGGCAGTCACAGCAACATCCACTCCCTACACAGACTCCCCCACCACCTTTTCCCTCAAAGACACTACACCACTCACACCTGCTTTCACCACATCAACACTCCCAGATCCATCCACAAGTCCCCTCATGCCCACCATATCCACAATAGCACACCCCCATACATCCACCCTATTCACCACATGCGCACTCACCACTACTACTGACACCCCTACATGCAGCACATCCACCTTACCTGCAGCACCACCCCAACAGGGAAAGTATTCTCATTGTGGATGGTAGTTAGCATGTAGACATCACTCCTGTCTGCAAATTTCAGAGCTAGCAGCTCATCATTCCGCAAGACACTGCACTGTCCCTTCTCAAGCTTTTTTACAGAAAAGTTCTCTTGGATAGCCTTTCCGGTTAGAGCGGATTGTGCCACAAGCAACAGTGTCCACTCTAAACAACTCCTTGAACAACTGCACTCCAGTGTAGAAATTACCTACGTACAAATGGTTAAACAGTCGTCTACCAAGTACCCACACAATTTTCTCACTAACTCCAAAAATGGGGGTCAATAACCAGTGTAGAACCAGAAATTATAAACATATCCTGTACTACTTTCAGACAGCATACACAATTTAATTCCATACCGTGCCAACTTGCTAGGAATATCCTGCCTGAAAACTAAACAACACTTGAACAGGACCAAAGACTCATCTACAGATATTTATTGGCCTGGAACCTCTGAATACCAATCTACAAAATGATCAAGGACAGGTCTAATCTTAAAAAGAGAGTCAGAATCAGGCTGATCTAGTGGCAAGGCTAAAGCATTGTCAGCAAAATGCAGCATCAGAAGAAGAAGCAAATACCGATTACGAGTTATGGTTGCAGGAAATATAGCTATTGCCATCAAGGGACTAGTAAACCAACATGAAGACAGTGATGGCTTCCTTATCAGCCCCATCAAAAAAGTCAAACCCAGTAACTTTTTCTACTCTTCCAGTTTTGTGAGGATCCAGCAGCTAGCTCTAGAGTGTTGCCTAAGTATGGCAGCGTTGTCCCTCAAATACTGCTCCGCATGCAAATTAGTCTGCTCAACAATCTCTTCCAAAAATACATTGTCCATAAACAATTGAAAGAAATTGACAGGCAAACTGTTTTCCAGATTCACTCTACACCCTGGGAGACCGGTAACGGCAGGCAACTTTGGCTGCTTCATGTTTGGGGCATCCCAGAGTTCAAGTCTTCCAATGGGAAGCCTTTCAGCCGCTGGCTGCTGCACTATTGGCACATCAGTGTCCTCCTCTTAAACAGGTCCTTCATCTGCACTGAGAGTGGCTTCCTCATCAGAAGATTCCTCTCAAACAGAAAATTCACTTGCAGAATCTTACACTTCCACCTCAGCCTCAGATGCAGAGTCAGTCTCATAATCATGATCAGAAGACGACTCAATAAGCACACCAACAACCTGCTGAGCAGTCATCCTACGGCTAGCCATGATCCTTCCTACGAAAAGTAATTGGACAAATTCACCACTGACAACCAGCACTGTGTCAGATAAGTCATAAACAAAGTGAGGCTTCATCACTAAGAGTTATAAACTCAAAAACTATACCACTCACTTGCCTGAAAAGCTAGACTCACCAGCAACTACTCTGCACAGACACAGCAATCACCAATGATATCCCACTAAAAGGAAAAAAGAAAAGAAAATTACTCATAAAACAACACAAATATCACTGTGCAGTAAACTAAAGACAATTTAACACACAATCCTGCATTTAGTACACCACTTAAAAATTGTCATTCATGCATGGCAACAATAGTAATTTGGAGTACATTGTTTTTTCTTACCTTAAACATGCAACTACGCAAACTGCTGATCAACCATTGCCAAAACTGCAAGGAGCCACAGGAAGGGAAGCAAAGGCTTTGAACTAGAACAAAAAGGAGAAATAAAACATAATCACAAATGCATATACTTTGTAGTTGACAAACACCCCACCACCAAACATTTAGAAATTTCCCCTGGTGCCTTAGTGGCTTCTGCCCCCCCCTTGGGGGCCCCTAGGCCGATCTGCCCCCAAGGGGGGCAAAAATGGCATAAAATATACTGCCCCCTTTGTGGGGTGACCCTTGCCCAATGGTCACCTCCACACAAAAAATAAACACACAAGAAAATCCCTGGCTTCCATTGGCTTCTGCTGCCTTATCGCATTGCGAAAAGGCAGCAGGAATGCTAAAAGAGACATTGAGGGAAAGGAAAAGCCTTTCCTTTCCTCCAATGCCTCTTTTTCAGCAAACCCCCAACTGCCCCCCTCCAAGCCAGAGTAGAACTCACCTGTTTACTCCTCGATACGCTAGAAGCAATGGGCTTCCAGCACGTCCGGCATCCTCTGATGATGACATAATTAGGGGGGGCAGGAATGGAAGGAGAAGTGATTCCCCTTCCATCCCTGCCCATGGGAGGGAGGCTCAAAGTGCTCCCCCCAATGAGCCACTCCATGGACGTAACGGTTACGTCCTTGGCGCCTCAGCCCGCAGCCAAGGACGTAACTGTTACGTCCATGGCAGGGAAAGAGTTAACAAAGGGAGACAACACAGTTGGGGCTGAACTCTCCATATGGTAAAGTGTAGGGAAATGTTAAATATTAATGTAAATACATTTTTATATATATATGTTAAATGTAGAACAAAAGAAAAAATGCAACAACAGCATTAACATTATTTGAATTTAATTAATTTAAATATATTAAATTTTAATTAGTTATTTTTCTGATGTTTAAAATACTTAATAAATTCCCATTAAAAGGAAAAAAACTATGGGCTTGATTATGAATTTGGTGGTCGGACCGCCAGACCACCATGTTGGCGGTTCTAAAAACGACTGCTGAGTTGGGGGTCCGTAGTATGCCGTATTATGATGTGGAAAGGCAGATCTGCTGCCCGAGAAGCATAAAGGTAGACAGCTAACAGCGCAGCGTCTGCAATTTAGGTTGTCCGATCTCCAGCACCATCTGAGCCACGGTCAAACACCGAGCCTATTACAAGCACACAGTCGCTGTGCCAGTCTCCTTGAGGCGGTCAGCCAATGGCGGCCAACCACTGCGGTCCATGTTCAGCTAAGTAACAGCAAGTGCATATTGGATGCATTCAAAAACAACACAGATGACAATTATGGGCCCGGTGGACACACCTGCAAATCACACTACAAAGCACACCTCTTCATAGACCATAATCCTTTGCCTCTCAACTGCAAGAAGGAGACCAGAGCCCACCATTTTTATCAGCATTCATAGATAAGACATCAGGGGCGGTTTCTGTTCAAGGGTGTTGGGGCTCTGCCCCCTTTATGTCCCTTTCGCACTCCCATCTAGGACAGCTCAAAATAAAATCATTTTTGAAGCTACAACAGTGCTTCATAAAAAATAATGGATGTGCACACAGTCAGTCTTGCTGGCTAGGAGGCAGAGTTGTCGCAGTCACCCGAGTCACGCTTGTTGTCTTCTGCAGCCTGCCTCTGCATTCCTGGCACCTGCCCTCCCCTTGGCCTGAAGTGTCTATTTAGTGGGCTGAACAACCTCACAACCCTGATGCCTGTGACGTCATTATCTCGACAAAGGTGTAGCTTGAATGAGTGATCTCCACCCACTGGCAACGTGAAGATACATTTAACCCTGGGCGTTTCAGGCTGAAGCCCTTCAGCACTGAGACTGCACATCAGTCAGGGAGCAGCGTCCCCAACCTTTCCCAACTCTTCAGGGTGGGGGGTGTCCCCAGGCTGTGATGATTTGGAAAAGGCTGGTGTAGAGGCTGCAGATGGGAGTCTGCGCCTTTTATCATCAGGAGTTTTGAAGATACTCTGCGCAGATTCAAGGTGTCTTCTTCCCGTGCTGCATTTAGTACAGGATTGAGGGGCACCATTTCAGCTGTAGTGGATCCAAAGTGTGCTTTGCAGATTGCATTTGGGTGCGGCTCCAGAAGGGGCCTTAATTTCATCTGGATCCTGCCCTGCAGCTCCCAGCCCTGTTTTCATATGTGTGGACAAAGTAAGTAAATAAACAAAGTAAAGAAAAACAGTACCATCAGCTGGGGAAGAGAGTGCTCACACAGCCCTTTTAAGGTTAACCTGCTGAATTTTGGTTGTAGAATGCTTTCCATCGTCGAACTGTGTCTGAAGGTGACTTTTTTTAATGGAGTGATCAATGAAAAAATTTGCTTTGTTCGTCCGTGTGAAGGAGTGAACTTTGCATAGAAGCTGCCTCTTAATTAATAGAAGGCTAGTCTAAACTCGGGGTTACTGGGCACGGTTACCTTTCTTTTATTTCATTGCGCTATTCATAATATCAGTATATGTATTAACAATAAGTGCACAAACCCATGCTTACAGCGCACAGCAGGAGGCCTTGAAAAGTTTCAACCTCAAAAGAGGTATTGAAATTTGTTGTGGGTATAGATGTTCATGTAGTGTGTTTTGTTTTACTCATTTGCATATAGATTTGGATTTAGACCGCAGAGGGACTTAGAAGAGAATGGAACATATTATATGTTACACATGTTATACCTGCAGGCTCGCTTGGTGCAGGATGACATACCAAACTCTTCTACCACCACCTAGCCCTGATGCCTGGCACTGCGGGGTGTCACTGCATTTTGCATGCAGTGCTAACATGAGATGAGCACAGAGTGTCCTGCTGGGCTTCCTTCCGCTCTCAGCCAGCTGCACTGCACCAAATTGAATCTCTAAGGGGAAGAAACCACCGTAAAACTTGGCTGTGATGCCGACCCCTGAACTCATGCTACTCGCTTTAAATTGCCGATTCAATATTTGAGCTATTTCACCAAATGGACATGCAAGGAGGCTTGAAAGCTAGAGGACCGGGATCCACAAACTGAGGCGTGTTGAATAAAGTCAGCGTCCCTCATCCTTATCTCACCCTGTGTAAGAAACCAATAAAGACTGCTTCTTCACTCGGGGCCACGGATAGACACCATAACGTATATTACACAAAGTGTTTTGCAGCAGGAGGAACTAAGCCCACTGAACTATCTAAACAACTAAAATGAAGACAGAGTAAGGGAAAATCACCTCGAGTAAACATGGTATTTATTAACAGATGTTTGAATATCTGAATGCATATGTGTTATTCATATATGTCTGTAGAAGAATATGAATGTCTCTGTACCTATGTGTCATCAAGTTGTGATAATATCAGAGTGCCTCAACACCTCTGTGTGTGTTCATTGAAGTGTGTGATTACTAAGGGGGTCATTACAACATTGGCGGTAAAATCCGCTTACCGCCGAGCAGAAGACCGCCAACACACTGCCGCGGAAATCCGCCATACCTATTATGACCCACAGCACGGAATCCGCCGAAATTCAGACACCCACACAGCTCCGCCACACCAAAGGTCAGTGATAAACTGGCGAAAACAATTCCTCCACCGTCAAGCCAACAGAAACACGCCCATGCTATCACGACCCACGAATCCACGCGGCGGTCTTTCAACCGCTGTATTCCATTGGCGGTACACACCGCCGCGCTCAAAATACACACACTCATACAAAACACAGCCACATTGGACAATTCCAAATACACACACCTGATACATATACACACACCACTCCCACACACCCAATACAATATAAAACACACACCCACATCACCCACAAACCCCTACGACCAAAAAATCAGAAAGAAGGCCAGAGAAAGACTACAGCAATAGACAACCCCACCACACAGAGGCACACAACACCATCACCCATACAACATCCACTCTCAAAACACCCCGCACCACCACACATCACCACAGTCATCAACACATACACCACCCCACACATCACCTACGCCACCCCATGTCATGGCAAAGACACCCCAGGTTTTCCGAGGAGGAGCTCAGGGTCATGGTGGAGGAAATCGTACGGGTAGAGCCACAGCTATTTGGCTCACAGGTGCAGTACACCTCCGTAGCCAGGAAGATGGAGCTATGGCGAAGAATCGAGGACAGGGTCAACGCTGTGGGACAGCATCCAAGAAATCGTGAGGACATCCGGAAGAGGTGGAACGACCTACGGGGGAAGGTGCGTTCACTGGTCTCCAGGCACAACATCTAGATTCAGCGGACTGGCGGCAGACCCCCACCTCCTCCCCCATAACTAACAACATGTCAAGAGCAGGTCTTGACCATCATGCATCCAGAGGGCCTCGGAGGAGTCGGTGGAGGAATGGACACTGGTAAGTTAAATCTTAACTATCATATCCCCCACCCCACCTGCATGCTATCACACACCCCCACCCTCACCCCCTCCCCTATCACTCTAACTCCTCACTAATGTACTACTAACACAAACCACCCATCCCAACACCAAGCCATGCATGACACAACTAAGCTGGACACCCAGCACTAAATCATGCTCACTGCACATACCCATAACAACCCCCCAACCATCGTCATACAAGCCACCACACAGGAATGCTTGCACTGGGGTACACGCACACCCACCCATTGCACACCATGACACACACACATGCAATAATCATGCTCTTATACCCCTACAGGACCACTACGGAACGTCACCACACAGGAGGGTCCAGACATCTCCACTCAACCCACAGAAGAGGCCCACAGTGACGACAGCAGCTCTGGCCAACTGGATCCAGATGACCAACCCGGACCATCGTGGGCCTCGGGACAGTCGGTTCCCCTTGCACAGGCACAGCCCAACACTGACCTTCCTCCCTCAGGTAACACCAGCACAGCACCCACCCAGCGGGCCCATAACTCTGTCCCCAGGACACGTCAATCAGCGGTATGTCCACCACTACAGGGAACCCAGGGTAACCCACCACCCCAACAACAACAGGGACCTGGGGGCAGTGGTAGTGGGCACATGGTCCAGGGGACGGAGGCACAGGAACACAGGAGAACTGGGAGGGCTGCTGTGTGACAGGGGACGTACAGGCCAAGGGAACCCACCCTCCACGAGGCCCTCTCCTCCATCATGGGAGCATACCACCACTCCAAGGAGGCGATGGCTACGGTCCTGGCCAAGTTTCAGGAGACCCAGCGCCTGCAGGACGAACAGTATTTGGGGTTCAGGGAGGAGCTCAGAACCATCAGCTCCGCCCTGGGCACCATCGTAGGGGTGCTGAAGGACATACAAAAGACCATGAGGGACACCGTGGCACTCCAAGGGGACCCTGACACTAGCATGGATGATGAACTGCCCACCACCTCCGCCGGCGCTAGTGGACAGGACACCCCGCCACAGGACCACCACACCAGCACCCCACCCCCTGCAAATGGAGAACCACCCCGCAAGAGGTCCCTGAGATCCAGGAACAGGACAGAGCAAGATGGCGAGACTCCCGCCAGGAAATGAGACCACCCTGATTGTCCTCCCACTGTCCCACTTTGTAACCCTGTCCATATTGGAACTGCCCCAGCTCCACTTCCTATGCCCATATGGGCAGTGTACCTGTGAGACTAATAGAGTGGACTCTGCCATGGACATTCCTCCACCATCACCCATCACCATTTTGCCACCCCCTCCAATAATTAGCACTTCAATAAACACCCTTGAACCACAAAACAATCTGGAGTCAGTCTGTGATTTTAAAAATGTGTATTAGCAATGACAGTGACAAAATGCGTTTTCAAATGTAATGCCAACATGCCTATGTCACACATCACAAGTCCATGAAGGATGCAAGCAGATGACACACGTTGGTAACCACACCTGTGAAACCGTAATGGAAATGTACAACTCAGCTACCAAATACTGCTACTAATTGACAGACAGGAGAGAGGTAGAACTATGAAAGTGAATGTAATAGTAAAAAAATGGTTCTCACCTGTGTGTCACTGGAAATATTGCTGTATGACTGACTCCCTGTTGTCTATGTCTTCTTCCTCAGCTTCCTCCTCATCACTGTCCACAGGCTCCATAGGCTCCACAGCTGCCACAACACCGTCATCTGGACCATCCTCCTTCAGAAAAGGCACCTGGCGTCGCAAAGCAAGATTGTGAAGCATCGAGCAGGCGATGATGATCTGGCACACCTTCCTTGGTGAGTAGAATAGGGAACCACCTGTCATGTGGAGGCACCTGAACCTGGCCTTCAGGAGGCCGAAGGTGCGTTCGATCACCCTCCTAGTCCGCCCATGGGCCTCATTGTAGCGTTCCTCTGCCCTGGTCCTGGGATTCCTCACTGGGGTCAATAGCCAGGACAGGTTGGGGTTACCAGAGTCCCCTAATAGCCACACCCGGTGCCTCTGGAGTTGACCCATCACATACGGATGCTGCTATTCCGCAGGATGTAGGCGTCATGCACTGAGCCAGGGAACATAGCATTTACCTGCGAGATGTACTGGTCTGCCAAACATACCATCTGTACATTCATCGAATGATAACTCTTCCGGTTCCTGTACACCTGTTCACTCCTGCGTGGGGGGACCAGAGATACATGGGTCCCATAAATAGCACCTATGATGTTGGGGATATGTCCCAGGGCATAGAAGTCACCTTTAACTGTAGCCAAATCCTCCACCTGAGGGAAAACGATGTAGCTCCTTACGTGTTTCAGCAGGGCAGACAACACTCTGGACAACACGTTGGAAAAAATAGGCTGGGACATCCCTGATGCCATGACAACAGTTGTTTGAAATGATCCACTTGCAAGGAAATGGAGCACTGATAGCACCTGCACTTCAGGGGGTATTCCTGTGGGATGGAGGATTGGTGAGATCAGGTCTGGCTCCAACTGGGCACACAGTTCCTGGATTGTGGCACGGTCAAACCTGTAGGTGATGATCAAATGTCGCTCCTCCATTGTTAACTGGTCCACCAGCGGTCGGTACACCGGAGGATTCTGCCATCTCCTCAAATGTCCCAGCTGACTGTGCCTAAGAAGGACAACAGTGACCACAGAGTCAACAAATTCCCAGGTATGTACCCACAGCTACATAGAACACGACACCAAATACAAAACTCTTCCTGTATGTGTGTTGAGTGTAGGCCTAGGTATGTGTGACGCAGTAGTAAATGAAGCCACGTGGGCCCCTGAAATGGTGGCTGCCTGACCTCTAAAGTGGGACAATGGGATGTGAGGTATCTGCGCTGGTGTTGTGCACCGTCGCGGTAGGCGGACATAGACCGCGGCGCAATGCTGCATTGGTTAACATTGGACCCTATGGGTCCCAGGAGCCAATGATGAAGTGCGCAGGCGGTGATGATACGCACCGCCGCGGACGTCACCGCCGCGGACGTGACCGCCATTTTCTATCTGTTCAATCACTCGATACCTGATCTTCGACAGGAAAGGACCTACACTGCAAGTGCTGCTGTGACCTCGGTCTGGAAGAGACAATGGCTGCTGCATCTGGGGAAAGGGCCCCTGCCTTCACTGCTCAGGAGTTGGAGAAGCTAGTTGACGGGGTCCTCCCCCAGTACACGCTACTCTACGGCCTCCAGACCAACAGGTAAGTACAAAGGGAGCACATTGTATGGGCTATGCTGGGTGGAGAGGGCTGGATGTCATTAGCAAGGGGGCAGAGTTCAGCGACCATGAAGGACTGTGAATGCATGTGCCACATGGCAAGGGTAGGGATGTGGGCCACTCACTTCGATGGTGCAGTTGGTAATGACTTCTCTTCTTCCCCTGTACATGTCATGTAGGTCAGCGCCCACCAGAAGAAGGACATTTGGCGTGCCATCGCCAAGGACGTCCGGACCCTGGGGTTCCACCAGAGACGGGGCACCCACTGCCGTAAAAGATGGGAGGACATTCGCCGCTTGAGCAAGAAGACGGCGGAGGCTCAGCTGGGGATGGCCTCCCAACGTGGGAGGGCTGCCCGTCGCACCATGACCCGCCTGATGTTCCGGATCCTGGTGGTGGCCTACCCTGAGTTGGATGGGCGCTTGAGGGCATCACAGCAGACACAAGAGGGTGAGTACACTCTCATTCTGCGGACTTTGCACGCAGTGGAGGGGTCTGGGTGGGGGAGGAGGGCTGTGGGTTTCCCTAGGCCAGGGCGAGTTACGTAGGCTAGGCCCCTCCAGAATGCAGGCCATGTGGCACTCCACCCCACCTCTGTAGAGTGCCAAGTACAGGTATACATGCCCCTGTGTCATCTATGTGTGCAGATGTCCACCATAGCCATGTAGGCCAGATCCCAGGAATTGTATCTGTAGAGGCCAAGAGCACGGCATAGTGCAGGGGGCTGCTGTGTCTGTATGGTCCGCCAACGGTAGCAGTAAGCCATGCACTCAACCTGTCTTTCTTCTGTCGCCCCCCCCCCCCTTTTTGTGCTCTCCCTGTTCTTTTGTGCATCAGCATCATCAGGCGGAGGTACAGTGACACCGGAGCACGAGGGAGCTGCATCCCACATGGCCATGGAGGGCCACACCACTGACTCTGAATACACCAGTAGGACGAAGGGCGAGGGGAGCTTCACGTCGGTCACCGGATCAGCAAACAGCGACACGGACTCGTCCGCTGATGGGAGCTCCCTTGTGGTGGCTGCACCATCTGTGCCCCACACTTCTTCAGGTACAGCCGCCACCCCCCCCTACCAGCACCGCCCTCCCAGCAGCCCCTCAGCCTTCGCTCCGTGCCTGCTCACCCAGGAGGGTGGGCATCACCTTCGCCCCAGGCACCTCAGGCCCTGCCCCAGTCCCCCCTGCTGCCCTCAGTGAGGAGGCCATTGACCTCCTCAGGTCACTCACTGTTGAGCAGTCTACCATTGTGAATACCATCCAGGGTGTAGAAAGGGAGTTGCAACACGGTAATGCATTCCTGGAGGGCATTCATTCTGGTCAGGCTGCCCTTCATTGAACCCTGCAATCTCTGGCCTCAGCACTGATGGCAGCCATTGTCCCTGTGTCTAGCCTTCCCCCTCCAACTTCCTCCACCCAGGCCCAATCCCCTGTACCCCAGCCTATCCCAAGCACACCATCAGACAAGCATGCACACACCCAAACACACAAAAGTAGGTCAGGCAAACATAAGCACCACACAACCCACAGGCACTCACACAAGCATCACCCACATAAAGACACAGCAACATCCACTGCCTCCACTGTGTCCCCTCCTCGTCATCTCCCTCCTCCCTCCCAGTGTCGTTTACACTCTCACCTGCATTCACTACATCTCCAGGCACTAGGACTCGCACCAGAACACCCAGCACCACACCCTGCTCACCTGCACTCACCACCCCCACTACCATTTACACGTCCCCTGTGTCCACTGCCAGTGTGTCTGTGACGCCCCCTCCCAAAGTACACAAACGCGGGCACCCACACACCCAACATCCATCCACCTCACGACAGCCTCCAGTACCTGCACCTGCGCCAAAATCACCTAAAGTTACACCTCTTACAACCACCTCCTCTTCCTCCACTCCCAGACCCCCTCCAGCTACCCATCCCAGTGTTCGTCAGAAACTCTTCCTCGGCAACGTTGACCTCTTTCCCACCACCCCCACCCCTCCAATTCATAGGTCCCATAGTAGCACCTCAGCCAAAAAAAGTCCAGTACCAGTGGTGCGTGTTAAAGGTGTGTGAAGTGCACCGGCCACCAGGGCAGCCAGTGTGACAGGGAACAAAAGCACTGCCAGTCCACCCCCTGTAAAGCACCTTAAGTTGGAAAGTGGCCGATGGGATAGGGTGAAGACTCCTGCCGGCAAAACAGCTCACAAGGGTCCCGGGGGGAGTGCCGAGTCAGCTGTGACTCCTCCCAAGGTGGTGAAGGGGCAGAAGAAGTCTCCAAAGTCTGGGAAGAGCAGCACGGCGGAGAAGGCCACCATCGTCCCTGCCGGCCGGGACGCCACCGCCAGCAGTATCGTCACTGGTCCAGAGACCACCGCCAGAGTCAGTGCCCTGGAGGGCACCAGTATTGTCACTGTTCCGGAGACCACCGCCAGAGTCAGTGCCCTGGAGGGCACCAGTATCGTCACTGGTCCGGAGACCACCGCCAGCATCAGTGACCTGGAGGGCCCCGGCAGCCACAGCCCCGCTGGGCACTGAGGGACTGTAATGCCACACACCGCTGCACAGGTCAGAGACAGCAAAGGCAAGCACCGCTGAACAGGCCAAAGACTGCCATGGTGAAGACCGCTGAACAGGGCAAACACTGCCATGGCACAGCACCGCTGAACAGGCCAAAGACCGACATGGCAAAACACCGCTGAACAGGCCAAAGGCCACCATGGTGAAGACCGCTGAACAGGGCAAAGCACCGCTGAACAGGGCAAAGACCGCCATGGTGAAGACCGCTGAACAGGGCAAAGACCGCCATGGCACAGCACCAATGAACAGGCCAAAGACCGCGGTGGTGAAGACCGCTGAACAGGGCAAAGCACCGCTGAACAGGGCAAAGACCGTCATGGTGAAGACCGCTGAACAGGGCAAAGACCGCCATGGCACAGCACCGCTGAACAGGCCAAAGACCGACATGGCAAAGCACCGCTGAACAGGCCATAGACCGCCATGGTGAAGACCGCTGAACAGGGCAAAGCACCACTGAACAGGGCAAAGCACCGCCAAATCAAGCATCGTTAGCCCATGTGCAGCTGGGACAGTGACGGAACTGGGACCGTCACGGGGAGCGTGATGCACTCTGGGCACCAGTCCCGCTCCAGAACCAGTGGAGACCTACATCCACTTGAGAGACTGTGGCTTTGCACTCCCCAGGATGTAACAGTGGGCAAACCACCCACTGTAGAGACTTGAGAGACTGTGGCTTTCCACTCCCCAGGATGGAACAGTGGCCAAACCACCCACTGTAGAGACTTGAGAGACTGTGGCTTTGCACTCCCCAGGATTGAACAGTGGCCAAACCACCCACTGTAGAGACTTGAGAGACTGTGGCTTTGCACTCCCCAGAATTGAACAGTGGGCAAACCACCCACTGTAGAGACTTGAGAGACTGTGGCTTTGCACTCCCCAGGATTGAACTGTGGGCAAACCACCCACTGTAGAGACTTTAGAGACTGTGGCTTTGCACTCCCCAGGACTGAACAGTGTGCAAACCACCCACTGTAGAGACTTGAGAGACTGTGGCTTTGCACTCCCCAGGATTGAACAGTGGGCAAGCCACCCACTGTAGAGACTTGAGAGACTGTGGCTTTGCACTCCCCAGGATACATCAATGGGCATGGAGCCCCGTCGTGGATCTGGCGTGGTGCTGTAATCTGGCTAAGGTGCCCCCCTTCCCTAGTGGGTGAGGGTCGGGTTGGGGGTGGGGGTGTTGCGTGTGTGTCC
Organism: Pleurodeles waltl; assembly: GCF_031143425.1. Lineage (NCBI taxonomy): Eukaryota > Metazoa > Chordata > Amphibia > Caudata > Salamandridae > Pleurodeles > Pleurodeles waltl. Next base: position 57,061,180 of record NC_090446.1, on the reverse strand, counting down.
CCCTGACTTTTGCCTCCCCCCTCCCCTATGTCGTAGGTGCAGCACTCACCGTTGTCTTCAGCGCCTACGTTGCTGGTGATCGTAGAGGAGCAGGAAGACAAGCGCAGGGAGTATTTGTAGTTCGGGCTCCATGGTGGCCTCCTTCCTCGTGGAGTGTGTTAAGGTGATCGTTTTCCCATTGCAAAAGCTGTTTCCGACGGGTTTTTATCCACGGTGAATCCTCCCCGGAAAAGGTGGCGGGTTGGCGGGTTGTGATACTGTGGGCGGTACATTGTCTTCCGCCTGTCTGTTGGCGGTGACCGCCGTGCTGCTTGTCTGTACCGCTGTGGCATTCGGAGTGTTAAAGTGGCTGTCTATGTTGGCGGTTTCCGCCATGGTCATAATTCAATTTTTTTGTCCGCCGGCCTGTTTGCGGTATTACCTCAGCTTCAACACCGTCCACCAGGGTTGTAATGACCACCTATGTGTCTGTGTGAGTGGCAGTCAGTTTCTCAGTGTTCCAATAGTCTTCAGTCACTGTGGGACGTGGTGAAGTGAGACAGGTGTATGCTTTCTGTCATGCATTATTTTGGATAGGGCAGTATTTGTGGATTTTTGTGGATGTTTTGTTTGTAGTTTATTTTTTAATACACCTCTTACAGCTCAAATATGAGATAGCCACACAATGAGAGACCTAGGAAATCTAAAGGCTTGTGGAGGTGGGAGCGAGTCAGTCACCAGTGGCACAGCATGAATGAGTCTGACATATGTCAAACTCTTCAACTCATTTTTCATACGTTAGGGGGTTGGTGATGAAAGTCTTCAGTGCATTATGACTGAACACTCCATTGTGAAGGTCCTTGGTACATTTATATACACTCCATGGATAGTTGATGCTTTCCTGTAGAGCTGGTAGAGTGAGAGCAGAACTCCGTGCTGAGTGCAGCAGTTTATGAGCACTTGAGAAATGCCTGAGTTTTAACCCTAGTGGCCCCTGACACTTCTTGAGCGAGTGCACATATCACAACCACCTTGTATACCTCAGCTGTAGAGAACTGTGCTGAGTTTGGTTGCACAAACAACTTCCAATGGTGAAAATTCCTATACTGTGTGCCCCCACCGGGCCACATCGTTTTGAGAACAGTGGGTTCATAGGGGCATGGGTGTGGGACAGGGAATGGTTTCTCTTTACAAAGGGGTAGTTAACTGGTTACAACAGGCTTGAACAACAGCCTCCTTCCTCGTCCTTGTGAAAAGATAGCAGTCTGAATTTGGAGGGGGAAGGTACACATTACACCTGCTGCCCTTCTTGGTACAAGGTGAGATACCTGACTTTTCAGCCCCCACCTCACCCTCCAGGGTGGCACTTTGTATGCAGTGCCAACATCACATGCACATGGGGTGGCAACAGAGTGGCCCTACTGGGCTTCCTCCTTCTCTCTGCCATCTAGAATGCAAGTGGGCAAAGCACTGAGGGTAATAATCAATCACAAGACCTCCACTGAGCTTATTTATTTGGGTGTGTATGTAAATATATATATTTTTATATATATATATATATATATATATATATAGAGAGAGAGAGAGAGAGAGAGAGAGAGAGAGTTTCTTTCCAAAATGGGCTTTGGTATTGGAGAGGGAGGCAGTGACTTCCACTTCAACTGTTTGAGGGTTGGAGGGCTTGCCACAATACTGCAGGCTCGTGTGGACGGGAGCTGCTTTGTCTGGGGGAGACAGGAGCCCTTCTTTTTCCTTTGCCTTATTTTAGGAGCGGTGGTAAGATGACTATGCAGGGCCACTGGCAGTATGTGACTTTGTGGCTGTTATGTCTTTTTGCGTAATTGATTTGCCACATCTGCCACATAATCCACCATCTGCTATGTAATTTGCAGATTTCAACAAAAATAAAATTTCAAGGTCAAACAGATCAAAAGTTGCTAAATAACTGGAGGGCAATTCTCAAAGGTTGTTTTTTTCATTTTTCAGTGGCATATTGCTCACAAGACCCTTGCCCAGCCCCACCACTCTCAAACTTCACCAACCGCCACTGTAAGACACCCATTTTGTCACCAACCTATTCAACACCTTTCATGCACTTGTCCTCTTACTCCCTATATCATTGTTTTGTTAAGTAAGCCCTGGTAACCCAATTTCAATTTATGAATTTTAGAAAAAAAAACGCCCATTTCTGAGAGGATGAGTTGAGAGTCATGGTGGATGAAATCATAAGAGTAGAGCCACAATTGTTTGAAGCCCAAGTCCAGCATACTCCGATCAGATGGAAAATGGAAATGTGGCAAAGAATCGTTGACCGAGTGAATGCTCTTGGCACAATCCTGCACACAAAGGAGGACATTAGGAAGAGGAGGAAGGGCCTAAGGGGCAACTGATGGAGGCCAACAAGGCTGGTGGTGGCCCTCCCAGTGCCCCGTTACAACTCTTTCACCGGGAGGAGAAGATCTTGGCCATCCTGCATCCTTAGGGCTTGACAGAAATACCTGGGGGAGTGGAGTCTGGTAAGTTGCAACACAAAAACTGTTGCTATACTGCAATGTTATGCATGCTCACAGCTCAGCTTTTGCTACCATGTTGTTCATTGACTCCACCAACATTCAATACCCAAATTATCTGAGATGTAAGACTGTAAATGTTTATTGTTCGACCTAACATCACAGCTACTAAGGACCATCACTTGACATAAGTTTCAATAACAGAAATTCATCCCAGGCCTCATGATTGTTTCATCATGTAGATGTATGCTCCAACATGAATGCAGTCTGGTACCAGATATATGATACCTAACATTTGTCAAATTTTGGGAAGTAGAAAGACTAACCTGACTGCGAAGCCCAATAGGCTCTGTTTCTCTAACTCCAAACACCAGCCTAGTGTTCACTTGCCCAAATATACCCTTGTGTGTACCCTCAAGTGAGGTTTACTCACCTGGTAGTATGCCATTTGTCAAGTGTTGGGAGGTAGAGGGATTGACCTGACTGCAAAGCCCAATAGTCCCTGTTTCTCTAAATCCAAACACCAGCCCAGTGTTCACTTGCCCAAATTCATATGTTACTGATCTTCCAAATGAAGTTTACTCACATGGTAGTATGCCATTTGCCAAGGGTTGGGAAGTAAAGGGATTGGCCTGACTGCAAAGCCCAATAGGCTGTTTCCCTAGTTCCAAACACCAGCCTAGTGTTCACTAGCCCAAATACATCTGTGTGTACCCTCAAATGAAGTTTACTCACTTGGCAGTCTGCAGTTTTGGCCTGACTGCAAAGCACAACAGGCCCAGTTTCTCCACCTCCAAACACCAGCCCAGTGTTCACTTGCCCAAATACATCTGTTAGTTCCAAATGAAATGTACTCACCTGAGAGTGAGCAATATACAGATCATGCTCAACTCAGAGATAAGTGTGTGTCTAACTAGCTCCATCTTGACCTGGCATCTCAAAATGAAACTAGTGAGGACCGGAATGACACTTTACCAGGTTAGTACACCAAGTATTGCTAAGGCCCTAAGCTGCCACAGCAGATTGGTAGCAGCAACAAACACATTGACACACCACTGCACACACGATGACCACAAATACAGATACAACAAAGGTGTGTGTTTGCCTGTATCACCCTCAATTAGGCCTCCAAATGGTCAAATACACATAGGTGGTCATTCTAACCCTGGCAGTAAAAACCGCCAGGGCAAATGACCGCGGTAGCACCGCCAACATGCTGGCGGTGCACCGCTGGGCATTCTGACCGCGGCGGTTCAGCCGTGGCCAGAAACGGAAAGTCGGCGGTCTACCGCCGACTTTCCGCTGCCCATTTGAATCCTCCATGGCGGCGGAGCGCGCTCCGCCGCCATGGGGATTCTGACACCCCCTACCGCCATCCTGTTCCTGGCGGGTCTCCCGCCAGGAACAGGATGGCGGTAGGGGGTGCTGCGGGGCCCCTGCAGTGCCCATGCCAATGGCATGGGCACTGCAGGGGCCCCCGTAAGAGGGCCCCACAAAGTATTTCAGTGTCTGCAAAGACACTGAAATACGCGACGGGTGCAACTGCACCCGTCGCACCTTCCCACTCCGCCGGCTCAATTCTGAGCCGGCGTCCTCGTGGGAAGGCTGTTTCCCCCTGGGCTGGCGGGCGGCCTTTTGGCGGTCGCCCGCCAGCCCAGGGGGAAACTCAGAATCACTGCGGCGGTCTTCTGACCGCGGAGCGGCCAATGTTAGAATCACCGCCATAGTGCCTCTCCACTGTGTTGGCTTCACTGTTGGTAAGATGTCATCCCTCATCCACACTGCAAGTGATCGGCACATCTATTGAGCTGCTTCAGTTCAATAATCTAGGCAAGCTTTACACATGTCATGTCAAGTACTCCAATACCATGGTAACATAGCATAATGGACTACTCTACAACTTAAGAATTTCCAATGTCTCCACTTACTGTGACACAAAACCTTTGGAGGTAGACGGCACACTTTGACCAATAACAATGTACTCTATTACTCAACAGGTTGAGCTGGCACAGCCCCTGGGGAGACCTCTTCCACTGACCTGACTACAAATCCACCCCGGGATGAAGCCCTCAGTGATGACAACAGTCCTGGACTGGTGGATGTGGAGGACATTCCTGGCACATCTGGGCAACCCGGTCAGATAGCAACAGTGAGGCAACAATGTGCCCCCCAAACCTGTGTACCTAGCATAGTTCCACCATCTTGTGCCCCCCAGTCCAGGACCCTGAGGTCCAAAACAACAATCCTGACACTGAGGTTCCAGGACCCAGTGGGAGGAAGCACCCTGTTCCAACGGCACAGGTTTGTGGGGGTAGAGTCCGTGGGAGGGATGCTGTGGGCTAGCAGAGTGAGGCAACTGGGGCCACTCACAACCAGGATACCCTCAGCCAAGTCATCGGGGTCTATCAGAAGTCCTAAGGCATGATGGGCCAGGTATTGACTGAACTCCTGGAAATGCAGCAGCTGCATAGGGGCATGCATGGAGACATACGTGAACTAATGAAGGCCTACAATTAAAGCATGGCCTCTCTAACAGGTATGCTGAGAAACATCCATACAACCCTCAGCAGGGATTTTCCAGCCCAGTCTTCCCCTTCCTTTGGGTCAACACATCAGGCCCTTGTACATCGGCGCAAGCCACAGGAAGGGAGGCCCTGCCAGAGGCACATCTACCCACAGACACCGCTGCATCTGTAGCAGCTGATCCACCCTCTCGCAAGCGGGGATGTCCATGCAAGAATACAAGAGGTGCGGATGCCAAGAAACCCGCCACTGCCAGCAATGAACCTCTCCTTAATGTCCTGCTGCGTGTGTCACACATACACTCTGGACAGATTCTAAACCACATTCCAGTTCCAATGGGATGAATACTCTGGACTTTGGCCTTCCAATAGTGTGGCATCTACTCCAATGACTTCATTCATCAAGACTGATCCCTTCACTTCACTTTACATATTCATTTCTTTCTGTCACAAATATTTTTGAATGTAGCAGCATTGCAATAAATTCACCCTCACAAATTCATTGTCTGCTGTCTTAAATTTCACATTTAGCCATGTAGATATGTCATACTATGTGAACCATATGATGATGATCCAAGGTACTTGTGTAGCAGGGATATGTACAGAGTCTTCAGTTTAGGATTACAACCATTCCACACAAATACATTGATACAGGTGTTTTGTCAAAGATGTTTAATTACATTGTTCAGCGCATAGGCTGTCAATATGTCTGAAACATAGCAAATCATACATGATTGAATCATACCGAGTAAATGATCATATTTACAGATACAGACCTCCAGACCCAGAAGAGATTTCTCAGAGATTGTCGTGTAGAAAAGGCAATCATTAGAGTTATTGATGTCATCAGCTGGAGCCAGATCACCTACCACACAAAAGTAATCCAACACCACATACACTCATGAGATCTTGTCACAAGGCAGCTCCTTCCTCTTCACCACTATCATCTTCATTAGGCATTTCAGGATTCTCACCCTGTGGCACTGCAGGCTCCCCTCCTCTGGGATGTAAGCGATAATTCTCCACAGGGCGATGTTATGGAGCATGCAGCATGCCACAGTGATTTGACACATTTTTCTGGGTGATTAGAGGAGGGCTCCCCCAGTCTTGTCCAGACAGCGAATCCTGGCCTTCAGGAGCCCAAAAGCCCGCTCCTCTGCCTGCGGGGTTCTTCCATGGGCCTCATAGCAGCGGACCTCCCCTGACATAGTTGGATCCCTCAGTGGTGTCAATAAACAAGGACGGTTTGGATATGCTGTCTCTTGTTTAGGAATGAGACATGAGTGCAACAATGAGTCACTCACTTTATGATTATAGCACCTACCATTGAACACACAAATTCAGGACAGATGTAACTTACCAAACAGCCAGGCCTTCTCCGGTTGCAGTTGTGACATTGTAGTGCTTTCCTCTTATTTAGTTTCTAAGCACTAACATAACACAACAGAAATGCACTTCTGAGGTCAAAGAAGACTTTTATTGTTATTTTATTCTTCCCCAACCACAATGTTTATGAATGAATGACGAATTAGTAGCTTTCAAGTCCGCGTTAATCAAACAAAATATATCAGTTTGCAATATACACAGCAGGTTATATTTATAAGATATTGAATGCAAAGCAAAACAAATACTTCACCGTGTGGGAACTATTCACAGCTTCATCTTTCTAAGGTCTGCAAGCTGAGGACCCCTGTCAGCCGCGAGAAAGAGAGATTCATCTACCCACACGGGATTGCTGGCAGCCTGCGCCAAGCTCCAGCACGAGGTCCGGCAGATTCGAATCTGACTCTCTGCAGCCTGTTACATTCGTTACAAAGGTGTGCCCCCTCCTCTCAGACCTGGGAAGCTGAGCAAGCCTTTTGGAGACTGGCCAGGTCTCCAAGACTACTTCTGTTCCCAAGCTCAAGGGAAGAGAAACAACGCCCATGTACTCTCTCTTATCAGGTCTAGTCTACTGTGAGAGCAAAACATCTTGGTTCTCTGGTGCAAAAACACAGCTTGGAAAAATACAGAACTATTCTCAACTGCAATGTCTAACTCCACGTTAAAGGCAATGGGCAGCTAACCTAAATATCAAATGCAATGTCATGTTAAAGGCAATAGGCAGCTAACCTAAATATCAAATGCAATGTCTAGTGTCATGTCAAAGCCAATAGGCATCTAAGCTGAATACAAAATGCAATGTCTTATATCATGTCAAAGCCCATAGGCAGTTAAGCTGAATATCATGTCAAAGCCAATAGGCAGTTAAGCTGAATACAAAATGCAATATATAATATCATGTCAAAGCCAATAGGCAGAATATCTAATAGCATGTCAAAGTCAATAGGCAGCTAAATTGAATACATCATGTCAAAGTCAATAGGCATGCAATGTCAAAGCCAATAGGCGGCTAGACTGGATACAGCATATCAAAGCCAATAGGCAGAATACAGAATGTAATGGCTAATGCAATGTCAAAGCCCATAGACGGCTAAACTGAATACAGAAAGCAATGGCTAATGCCATGTCAAAGCCAATAGGCACAATACAGAATGTAATGACTAATGCAATGTCAAAGCCCATAGGCGGCTAAACTGAACAAAACATACCATGTGCTACTGGTGAACATTGAGCAACTAATATGCGCAGTGGTGAAACACAAAGTCATTGGTCAAAACAAAACTTATCAAATGGCAGGACATTCCGCCCTTTGACCAATGAATTTTTGTTTCATATATCTCATATTTCAAACAAAAAAAAAAAAACATCAGCACAAAAAACATTATGATCAAAGCAATCCCTGTAAAGCAATAGAAGTGAATTAACACATTGATCTCATAACCTTTCACATCAGATACATCTACATAGAAAAGACTGGGCAATTTTTTTTTCTGAATGAGTCTCTAATTCAACAGTGTTAGCAATTTGATGTGGCGTGAGTTCTACTCATGTAAAGGTGCACGGTCCACCTGAAAGGTTTTCTGGAAGGTAAGCAAAAGTCAGAGTTCCATACGAGAGGGAAAAAAAAAAAAAAACACAGCAAACAAGTTGAACTTGAACTGAAGGCGCAGTTTGCGCAAAATGGATCCATGGTGCTGGCACTTTACTCAGCCAGGTTCAGGTTGGGGATTCGGTCCCTTCCCCGACCCCACACGCACACACCGGAAGGGGGACCACACAGCACACTCAGGGACAGTGGCGAAACGTGGTCGGATCTGCAAAAGAAACAAGTATGACTTTTCTTGCAAATAACATTTTTCATTTAAACTGCACCCTTCCTCTTTCTTTCCCTGTTTTATAATCAGCAGGACGTTTTTGAGGCCCTTTGTTATATTTTCTGCAGGTTCTGGAGGATCACTTGGGGCTTCAGCCCACACATCAGCACTGAGGTTTTTATCTGCTGCGCCACAGCTCCCCTTTTCTTGCACTGTCAGAAGGGCTGGGGCAGACTCCTTCTTTACCAAACCTCCATTCACTGCATTTTTGTCAAGTTGGGCCATTCTGTCTCCAATTTGTATGAATGAATCAGATTCTTTTCTAGGTATCAGCATAATTTCGATTTTTCCTTGGTAATTTGCAGCAATCACTCTCCCTAAAACCTGATCACTTTGCCATTTCTGTCCTGGTAACTTTCCTCTCCCCAACTGCTCTGTGACTGCTTGCATGACAGATTGCTTTTGTGCGTGCTGCACAGTTTTTATCAAATCTAGGGGAATGTGCATCTCTCTCATCTCTGCCCACCTGTAAGTGGCCTTTTCACATTTCTGGGGCACCCACATAGCCATCCCCACTAAGGCAGAATTCTGGGTGAACACTTCTCTCTCTGCATTTTTCTCATTAACATCTGCAAGGTAATTGAACCAGTTAGGTGCTAAAACATTATCAAAGAACCAAAAATCAGCATAAAAATGACACATCTCACGTAGCTCTTGCTTTAAAATCTGACACACATTATACAACGCTGTTTCTTCTACTGTGCCAGAAAGCAACATTTCAGTCAATGAATCATTAGTAAAACAAACATGCTTTTTATCTTCAGTAGACACGAATTCAAATGGTGCACACAATTTCATTGATAATTCTTTTACCTGTGGTACTCTAGCCCTGTCTTGCAAGTACCAGATCCATTGTATGATTCTAGCTAGGGGCACTATTTTCTTTCCTTGTTCTTGATTTAAATATACATAAGTATTTCCTTCTTGCACTGCGCAGAAACCTAAAGTCTGCATTATTTCATTTGCCAAATCACAAGCGCGCAGCTGCATATTATTTTTCACAGTGACCATGTACAAAAGTGTTAGGATTTCTCTCAAATGAGGGCTATTCTTTTTCCAAAAATCAAACAAGCTAATGAAACTCGGGGTGTCTTGCTCTAAAATCCTTCGTTTTACTTGTGCATTTTGCAACGGTAACTCGTAAATCACATTCTGAGCTCTCTCGTCCGTGTTATCAGTTAAGGAATGCACTTTGGCTGCCAAAAACCCTGGCTCACACGGAAACTCAGTGCAGCTCGGAGCTGTCTTAACCCCCTCATTACTGGAATGGGACAAGAAAGATTCTTCATTTTTATAACTTTCAGCATTATTTTGAATTATCGTATCCTGGCTAATTTGCTCACGTAAATTCCTATTTTCATGTTCCAACTTCCTACATTTCTCCTGCATTTCTCTGTAAGCAGATAAAGGTATCCAGACCTTTCTGTCATCATTACTTCCAAAACACACGTTTTCTACATATATACAACGGGAATTATTTCTCAAAACATTATCAGGCCTTTTAGCTACACATGCATTTTCTTCTGTAATTCCCCAAACAGAAAACAATTCACAGTTTTTCTTAGCACCATCAGGCAGTTCATCAACACATGTATTCTCAGACATGGTCTGCCGTGCTACTGTGATTCTCCAAACAGAAAACAATTTCTGTAATTCTCCAAACAACAAAAAAAACAATTACACTTTTAAAGTGTGCACTTAAAAATCTACTAACTCGTCAAACCCCTTCTTAATCACCTCTTAATGACCGACCCCACGACTCCAGGTACCAATTGTAGTGCTTTCCTCTTATTTAGTTTCTAAGCACTAACATAACACAACAGAAATGCACTTCTGAGGTCAAAGAAGACTTTTATTGTTATTTTATTCTTCCCCAACCACAATGTTTATGAATGAATGACGAATTAGTAGCTTTCAAGTCCGCGTTAATCAAACAAAATATATCAGTTTGCAATATACACAGCAGGTTATATTTATAAGATATTGAATGCAAAGCAAAACAAATACTTCACCGTGTGGGAACTATTCACAGCTTCATCTTTCTAAGGTCTGCAAGCTGAGGACCCCTGTCAGCCGCGAGAAAGAGAGATTCATCTACCCACACGGGATTGCTGGCAGCCTGCGCCAAGCTCCAGCACGAGGTCCGGCAGATTCGAATCTGACTCTCTGCAGCCTGTTACATTCGTTACAAAGGTGTGCCCCCTCCTCTCAGACCTGGGAAGCTGAGCAAGCCTTTTGGAGACTGGCCAGGTCTCCAAGACTACTTCTGTTCCCAAGCTCAAGGGAAGAGAAACAACGCCCATGTACTCTCTCTTATCAGGTCTAGTCTACTGTGAGAGCAAAACATCTTGGTTCTCTGGTGCAAAAACACAGCTTGGAAAAATACAGAACTATTCTCAACTGCAATGTCTAACTCCACGTTAAAGGCAATGGGCAGCTAACCTAAATATCAAATGCAATGTCATGTTAAAGGCAATAGGCAGCTAACCTAAATATCAAATGCAATGTCTAGTGTCATGTCAAAGCCAATAGGCATCTAAGCTGAATACAAAATGCAATGTCTTATATCATGTCAAAGCCCATAGGCAGTTAAGCTGAATATCATGTCAAAGCCAATAGGCAGTTAAGCTGAATACAAAATGCAATATATAATATCATGTCAAAGCCAATAGGCAGAATATCTAATAGCATGTCAAAGTCAATAGGCAGCTAAATTGAATACATCATGTCAAAGTCAATAGGCATGCAATGTCAAAGCCAATAGGCGGCTAGACTGGATACAGCATATCAAAGCCAATAGGCAGAATACAGAATGTAATGGCTAATGCAATGTCAAAGCCCATAGACGGCTAAACTGAATACAGAAAGCAATGGCTAATGCCATGTCAAAGCCAATAGGCACAATACAGAATGTAATGACTAATGCAATGTCAAAGCCCATAGGCGGCTAAACTGAACAAAACATACCATGTGCTACTGGTGAACATTGAGCAACTAATATGCGCAGTGGTGAAACACAAAGTCATTGGTCAAAACAAAACTTATCAAATGGCAGGACAGACATCAGTTGGGAAATGGTGCTGTTCCGCATTACAAAGGAATCATGGGCTGAACCTAGGAACTGGGCACTGATGTTTGAGATGAAGAGATCTGATAAGCAGACAACTTGTACATTGATGGAATGGAAGTGTTTTCTGTTGCGACAGAGTTGTTCATTTGCCTGCTAGTGCACCAAGGCAAACATGTATGCCATCAATGTCTCCCAACACATGTGGGAGGTGAGCAAAACCATCAAAGTCAGCCTTTACATTGGCTAAATCCTCACGTCTGGGGAACCTGATAAAGCTGGCAATGTGTTTCATCATTGCTGATAGCACATCTCCTAACACAACACTGAACATAGGTTGGGACATACCACCAGATATGGCCACTATATATTGGAAGGACCCTGTGCCCAGGAAGTGTAATACTTCCATGAGTTGAACAGTGGGTAGTATGTATGTTGGATTTGTGTTTTCAGGCATCAGATTTGGCTCCAACTGATGACATAAATCCACAATTGTTTGCCTACTCAGACTGTCCTGTTTTATGATGTTCTTCAATGGTTTGAAGGTCTGTCAATGGACGGTACACTGGAGGTTGTCGCCTCCTCCATCTCCCAAGGTACCTATTTATGAAAATGCATGAGTTGGAGCATTAGTCACTGTGTCCATACCAAGAGGTTGTATGATGGAACAATGCATGCGTGAACCACGCATGCCTGAACAACATGGTTGGAACAACTGCGTTGTTTCCAAGCATGCCTTTACCACGTACGCCTTTTCAATGATTTTTCATTGTAAAAGCATGCATAGTAAAGGCGTGTCTGGAATCTCTTACATGGTTCTAGCATGCCACCCCCTCACCCACCCTAAAAACATAACTACCCGACCCCCCCACCCTAAAACATATCTACCCGACACCCAACACAAGTTCCCGGACCCCCACCACCTGCCCCAAAAATACTACTACCCCGACCCGCCCTAAAAACACTACTACCCCATCCCCCACCTGCCCTAAAAACATAACTACCCCACCCCAACCTTCCCTAAAAACATAACTATCCCAACCCCAACCACCCGCCTTAAAAATATACCTATCCTGACCCCGGATCCGCCCTAAAAACATAACTACTCTTACCTCCCACCCACCCTAAAGACACAAGTGACGCAACCCCCACCACCCGGCCTAAAAACATAACTACACCTCCTGCAGTAAAAACATAACTAGCCCGCCCCCCACCCACCCTGAAAATACAAGTACCCTGACCACCCCACCTGCCCTAAAAACACTATTACCCCACCACTCCACCCGCCCTAAAAAAATAACTACCCCGCACCCCCACCTGACCTAAAAACACAAGCAACCCGCCCTAAAAACACTACTACCCCAAACCCCTCCCCATCTACTTAAAAACAAACTATTCCGACTCCCAACCCGCTCTAAAAACACAAGTACCCTGACCCCCCACCCACCCTAGAACACTATTACCCCAACACTCCACCCACCCTGAAAACATAACTACGACACGCCCCCACTGTCCCAAAAAATGCAAGTACCCCAAACCCACACTACCACTCTAAAAACACTACTACCACAAACCCTTCCACACCCGCCCTAAAAAAATAACTACCCCACCCCCACAACTGCCCTAAAAACCTAACTACCCGGACCCCCCACCACCTGCCCTAAAACCATAACTACCCCAACCCCCCACCCACCCTAACAAAATAACTACCTTGACCCTCCACCACCGCCCTAAAAATATAACTAGCTTGAAAAAAAAACTACCCGACCCCCCACCACCTGCCTTAACAACATAAGTATCCTGACCCCCACTCCGCCCCTAAAAAAAAAAACTCTACCTCCACCCGCCCCTAAAAACTACCCCCAACCCTGCCCCAGTCCCACTTACCTGATTACGTCCTCTCCTGATGCACTCTCCTTTTTCCTCTGCCTTAAACACGCATGTGCATTGTTCAGCACATGCTTGGTTAAAGTAGAGAAAAAGAGAGACGTTGTTCTGGCAAGCGTGGTGAGGCTTGCGTTGTGAAAGACAGCATTGTTCTGGACTTGTTGTTCCAGACATTTCCCCATACCATCATATTTGCTGTATAGCAATAAAATCATGTGCTATAGCATTTCTGACTATAAAAACATTACACCCAGTACAAATCACAACTGACAATTACACAAGGGTCAAATGTGACCCCCATGGTTGTCAACACATGTGTCCACAACATGGATTTGGACAAGACCCAACTTTCTGCCCCTGAAATGCCCCTCACAATTTAAAAGTTTGTTCCGGCCGCCAAAAATACCATCAGCAGCAGTGAGAAGTGCACCCTTGTAACATGCCATCTGTGCCCAGCAACACTCTACATTGTGATTGTGTACTATACCCACACAACAAGGCTGTTTTAGAATGTTTGTGATGATTCAACACATATATTGGTGTAGTGACGCATTTATCAGGTCCCAATACAGTATTTACAACTGCCAAAATGCGGATGCCTGACCTACTTCACTGGACATTAGGAACATTATTTGACCACATGGTGAGCGGTTCCAACTGCAGTGGACACAGCCATAGGCTTACGTTGTTGGCTGTGATTGTTGCAGGTTAATGGCTGTGGCCATCGGCGTTGATGAAGGTACATGTATGCCGCATTTTGCAAATTCCCTCACTTGACTCCTGACACTGCTGCAATCGACACCTCCACCTCTTCAGCTGCTGTGTGCCACCTCTGGGACCAATAATGTCAGGCCAAGCAGGTGAAAGGGCCCTTGCCTTCTCTCCTGAGGAGCTGGAGAGGCTCGTTGAGGAGGTCCTTCCCCTGTATGATCAGCTCTATGGCTCACCAGAAGAACAGATAAGAACCTCATAGGCATATTTGACTCTGTCCAACACCATTATTTCCTTCCACATAGGTTACAATGTGCCTCTGTGTACCAGGTTCAGACTTTTTTGGTGCCTGTTGTCACATTTCGTGTGCCATACACGGGATGTACATTGTGCAGGTGGTGGTGAAAAGTACTCCATGTATTTCAAATTAACATTGTGTTGTGTGATGTGTGATAAGGCCTACATCCTTCTTGTGTTGCATTCATATAGGTAGGTAAGGAGACTTTACAGCCATACAATGACATATCTTTAGATATGATGATTGTAAATGTCAACTGACATCCGTGCATCACAACATGAGCTGTGACGTATACTGCTTGAGTCATTTTAGGATCTTGTTAGCAATGTGTATAGTTCCACAAAGCACTCTGCCGACATCTGGCTTGGAAAATTGTTGATGAGAACCATGTAAAAATCACTGTGTCCTTTAGAGTGCCACACAAGCCACACCACACAGAGAGGATGGGTGTTAGAAATGGGGTAATGGAAAATTGTAGAAATATCACAGGGAAGTGATATAAAGTGTCTTAAGTCTTTAGAATGTAACAAAAGTCTCTTTCAAGCACAAGTACCTGGTTAGGAGTGAAAACATCTCCTCAGAGGGCCACAAGAGAAGAGGTGCGTGGAAAAAGGGTGTGTGCGTCGATTTCTCCCCAGCACACACGGACTTGCGTCGTTATTTTCCACGCGGGGAAGTCGGGCGTCGTTTTCCGGTGCGTGGACAGTCTCTTTCTGTGGATCGCGGGGATTACCAGATGTCCCGGGTCTGTGCGTGGATTCTCCTGCTTGTACTACGGCTGCGCGTCGATCTGCGGGGCTGCGCGTCGAATTTACGAACTCACGGCAGGCGTCGCGTCGATTTCTCCTCTAGACTTCGATCTGCGGGGCTGCGCGTTGAAATTACGATCTCACAGCAGGCGTCGTGTCGATTTCTCCTCTAGAGGTCGGGCGGCGTTGTCCTTGCGAGGCCGTGCGTCGGATCTTCGATCGCTCCAAGAGCGTCGCGTCGATCAGCGTCGGTGTGCGGCGTTTTTCTCGCCGCAAAACAAGTTGTGCGTCGAAATTTTCGGCGCACAGAGCGTCCAAGTAAAAGAGAGAAGTCTTTTTGGTCCTGAGACTTCAGGGAACAGGAGGCAAGCTCTATCCAAGCCCTTGGAGAGCACTTTCACAGCCAGACAAGAGTATTCAAGGCAGCAGGGCAACAGCAAGGCAGCAGTCCTTTGTAGAAAGCAGACAAGTGAGTCCTTTGAGCAGCCAGGCAGTTCTTCTTGGCAGGATGTAGTTTCTGGTTCAGGTTTCTTCTCCAGCAAGTGTCTGATGAGGTAGGGCAGAGGCCCTGTTTTATACCCAAATGTGCCTTTGAAGTGGGGGAGACTTCAAAGAGTGGCTAAGAAGTGCACCAGGTCCCCTTTCAGTTTACTCCTGTCTGCCAGGGTCCCAGTAGGGGGTGTGGCAGTCCTTTGTGTGAGAGCAGGCCCTCCACCCTCCCAGCCCAGGAAGACCCATTCAAAATGCAGATGTATGCAAGTGAGGCTGAGTACCCTGTGTTTGGGGTGTGTCTGAGTGAATGCACAAGGAGCTGTCAACCAAGCCCAGCCAGACGTGGATTGTAAGGCACAGAAGGATTTAAGTGCAAAGAAATGCTCACTTTCTAAAAGTGGCATTTCTAGAATAGTAATATTAAATCCGACTTCACCAGTCAGTAGGACTTTGTATTACCATTCTGGCCATACTAAATATGACCTCCCTGCTCCTTTCAGATCAGCAGCTGCCACTTCAACAGTGTATGAGGGCAGCCCTAATGTTAGCCTATGAAGGGAGCAGGCCTCACAGTAGTGTGAAAACGAATTTAGGAGTTTTACACTACCAGGACATATAACTACACAGGTACATGTCCTGCCTTTTACCTACACAGCACCCTGCCCTAGGGGTTACCTAGGGCACACCTTAAGGGTGACTTATATGTAGATAAAGGGGAGTTCTAGGCTTGGCAAGTACTTTTAAATGCCAAGTCGAGGTGGCAGTGAAACTGCACACACAGGCCTTGCAATGGCAGGCCTGAGACAAGGAAAAGGGGCTACTTAAGTGGGTGGCACAACCAGTGCTGCAGGCCCACTAGTAGCATTTAATTTACCAGCCCTATGCACATAAAGTGCACCTTACTAGGGACTTATAAGTAAATTAATAGTCCAATCAGGTATGATTCAAGGTTACCATGTTTTAAGGGAGAGAGCATATGCACTTTAGCACTGGTTAGCAGTGGTAAAGTGCGCAGAGTCTATAAACCAGCAAAAACAGTGTCCAAAAAAATGGAGGGAGGCAGGCAAAAAGTTAGGGGTGACTACCCTAAGGCTGTCAGGTCTAACATGTGTCCCCCCCAGCTGAAAGTGGGGAGAGCTACCCGACCTCCTGGGAGCTCTCATCGCTAAGGCGGAAGTACCTGGAGAGACCATCAGCATTGGCGTGGTCAACCCCTGGGCGATGTTCCACTGTAAAGTCCATCCCCTGTAGGGAAATGGACCACCTCAAGAGTTTTGGATTCTCACCCCTCATCTGCATGAGCCATCTGAGGGGCCTGTGGCCTGTCTGAACCCGGAAGTGAGTCCCAAACAGGTAGGGTCTTAGCTTCTTCAGTGCCCAGACCACAGCAAAAGCTTCTCGTTCAATAGCACTCCACCTCTGTTCCCGTGGTAATATCCTTCTGCTAATAAAGACTACCGGTTGATCTCTGCCCTCCTCATTTAGCTGTGCTAGGACTGCCCCTATGCCATGCTCTGAAGCGTCTGTCTGCACGATAAATTCCTGGGAGTAGTCAGGGGCCATGAGTACGGGGGCCGTGCACATGGCTTCCTTCAGGGCGTCAAAGGCTTTCTGACAAGCCTCTGTCCAATTCACCAACCTAGGTTGCTTCTTGGAAGTGAGTTCTGTCAAGGGTGTTACAATGGTACCATAGCCCTTGACAAATCGGCGGTAGTATCCTGTGAGGCCTAGAAAGGCTCTCACCTCCATCTGTGTTCGGGGTGGTTGCCAGGCCTTGATAGTTTCAATCTTGGCCTGGAGTGGCTGCACCTTGCCACCACCCACTAGGTGTCCCAAGTACACCACGGAACCCTGCCCAATCTGGCACTTACTGGCCTTGATGGTCAGGCCTGCCTGTTGCAGGGCCTGAAGCACCTCCTTGAGGTGAAGCAGGTGTTCCTCCCAGCTGGAACTGTAGACAGCTATGTCATCCAGGTAGGCTGCACAGAAGGCATCCTTGCCAGCTGAGACCCCGTTAACCAACCGTTGGAAGGTAGCGGGGGCATTTTTCAACCCAAACGGCATCACCCGGAACTGGTAATGGCCATCCGGGGTTGAAAATGCGGATCTTTCCTTGGCCCCCTCAGTTAGGCCGATCTGCCAGTACCCTGAAGTAAGATCAAACGTACTCAGGAACTTGGCAGCGCCTAGCCTGTCCACGAGCTCATCAGC
Source organism: Pleurodeles waltl (assembly GCF_031143425.1). Taxonomy (NCBI): domain Eukaryota; kingdom Metazoa; phylum Chordata; class Amphibia; order Caudata; family Salamandridae; genus Pleurodeles; species Pleurodeles waltl. The sequence goes on along the minus strand of NC_090446.1, from coordinate 57,043,497 downwards.
TCGGGGGATGGGGTGAGCATCAGTCTGTGTGACTGAGTTGAGACCCCGGTAGTCCACACAGAACCGGAGTTCTGGCTTCGCACCTGGGGCAGTAGCCTTAGGGACCAATACCACTGGGCTGGCCCAGGGACTACTGGATTTCTCAATGACCCCTAGAGTCAACATCTTGGAGACCTCCTCCTTGATGCTGGCCTTCACCTTATCCGACAACCTGTAAATTTTGTTTTTCACAGGGAGACTGTCACCGGTGTCAATATCATGAACACAGAGGTGGGTCAGCCCAGGAGTAAGGGAGAACAGGGAGGAGAACTGCTCCAACAGCTCATAACAGTCTCCTTTCTGATTTAGAGTCAGGGAGTCAGACAGAATGACCCCGCTTACTGACCCATCACCTTCTTGGGCAGAGAGGAGGTCGGGGAGAGGTTCACTCTCCTCTTCCGTTCCTTCATCTGTGACCAGAAGCATGTTGATCTCCGACCTCTCAAAATGAGCTTTTAGTCGGTTCACATGGAGCACCCTTAGGGGATTCCTAGGGGTTTTGAGGTCCACTAGGTAAGTGGCCTCCCCTTTCCACTCCTTTATTTCAAATGGGCCAGACCAGCGGTCCTGGAGAGCTCTGGGCTCTACTGGCTCCATTACCCACACTTTGTCTCCAGGTTGAAACTCTACCAGGGTGGCCTTCTGGTCATACCATTGTTTCATCACCTCTTGACTGGCCTCAAGGTTATCTTGGGCTTCTTTCCAGAAGCGGGTCATCTGGTTGCGGAGGGCCAACATATAGCTGACCACATCCTGAGGGGGTGTCTTTGGAGCTTTCTCCAATCCCTCCTGGACAATGCTTAAGGGTCCCCTGACAGGGTACCCATAGAGAAGCTCAAAGGGACTGAACCCTACCCCTCTCTGGGGGACCTCTCTGTAAGCAAAGAGAAGGCATGGTAAGAGGACGTCCCACTTACGCCTCATGGCCTCAGGGAGGCCACCAATCATGCCTTTCAGGGTCTTGTTGAATCTCTCCACAAGACCATTCGACTGGGGGTGATAGGGTGTGGTGAACTTGTAAGTTACACCACACGCATCCCACAGAGACTTCATGTATGCAGACATGAAGTTAGTGCCTCTGTCAGACACTATTTCCTTGGGGAATCCCACACGGGTAAATATCCCCATCAGGGTTCTGGCCACCACCTGTGCAGTTACTGTCCTCAGAGGGATTGCCTCTGGGTAACGGGTGGCATGGTCCACCAAAACCAGGATGAACCTGTTGCCTAAGGAAGTTTTGGGGTCCAAGGGACCAACAATGTCGATGCCCACCCTTTCAAAGGGGGTGCCAACGACAGGAAGTGGAATCAGGGGGGTTTTAACCCTTTTTCCTGCTTTACCACTGGCCTGGCAGGTAGGACAGGATCTGCAGAACTTGTCTGAGTGTGTCCTCATTTTGGGCCAATAAAAGTGGGTGACAAGCCTGTTAAAGGTCTTGCCCTGCCCCAAATGTCCTGCCAGGGGAATGTCGTGAGCCAGACCCAGTAGGAAGGTTCGGTAACATTGGGGGACCACCAGCATACGTGCTGCCTCAAAGCCCGGAACCTTAGGCTCACTGTAGAGGAGATCATTCTCCCAATATAGGTAGTGATCGCCAGAGGCGTCGCCTGCTGCCTGGTTTGAGGCTTGTTTCCTCAAACCTTCTAGAGTGGGACATTCTTTCTGCGCCTTGCAGAATTCCTCCCTGGTGGGTCCACCCTCAACTTGCCAGCCAGCAAGCTCAGGTAAGTCACCTAGGGCGGCAATGTCTTCCCCAGTTGGCTCGGGAGCCTCCTCCTCAGGAGCCCCGTCAGCCACTGTGGGAACAGCTGGGGCCGGTTTCCCGCACCCCTGGTCCCTCCTCCTGGCAGCTCTCTGGGCCATCGTTCCAGGCTCCAGATGCCCTTGACTTCCCTCTCGGTCAGCCATGGACCGTGTGGTCATGCAGACCCACTCAGGTAACCCTAACATCTCCAGGTGAGACCTGAGCTCCACTTCTTTCCAAGCAGTGTGCTCAAGGTCATTGCCTAACAGACAATCTACAGGCATGGCAGGACTCACAGCTACTTTCAGAGTACCAGAGACCCCCCCCCACTCAAAGGGAACCAGAGCCACCGGTAGGTGACTCTCGCGATTGTCAGCGACTCTGACCTGGTGGAATGTATTAGGTATTATCTGCTCTGCTGACACCAGCTGACTCTTGATAGTAGTCATACTGGCTCCTGTGTCACGCAGAGCCTCCACCCTCTGCCCATCAATGGTGACCCACTGCCGGTACTTGGAAGTATTTCTGGGCATGTGGGCCTTGGGCACCATTTCTCCTTCTCCCAGGGACACTAGGGAAATCTCTACCTGCTCCCCAAAGCTAGTGGGGTCCATCTCCCCCCCGAGTGCTACACTAGTCAACCCAGGTGCCTGTCCGGTAGTGGACGGTGCCCTCTTGGGGCACTGTGGATCGCCTTTGTAGTGACCATATTGGTAACACTCCATGCATTTGGGGCTAGATTTCCCTGACTTGTCAAATGTCCCTGGCTTTTTCCCAAATTTGGAAAAGGAAGGGTTGCCACCCCCTCCCTGGGAATTCTTTTGGGGGCCTTTAGAGAGTTCCTTATCTGTAAGTTTATCTCCCCCCTCTTTCTTCTGTTGGGAACCCTGACCACCTTTGTGGAAGTCCCCCCCAGGTACCTTTTTGGACACTCTGGTGCTAACCCAGAGGTCCGCCTCCTCAGCAAGCTTCCTGGGATCAGTCAGCTTACTATCCACTAGGTGCTGGCGCAAATCTGTATAAGTAACATTAAGCATATGCTCTCTCAGGATCAAGTCATATAAACCTTTATAATCTGCTACTTTGTGGCCCCGCACCCATCCATTCAGTGCCTTACTAGAGAAATCAAAGAAATCTACCCATGTTTGTGTGGTTTGTTTGGTGCTGTCCCTGAACCTCTGACGGTATCCCTCAGGGGTCATCCCAAACTTGGCAAGTAAAGTGGCTTTCTGGAGTGGGTATGTGTTTTGATCCGGTGGATCCAATGTGAGAAGTGTGTCCCTCCCCAATGGCGGCACATAACTCCACATAGCTACCCCCCATTGCCCTTCAGGAACCTCATGAGCCCTTAGTGCAACTTCATAAGCAGCTAACCATTTATCTATGTCATCTCCCACCACAAAACTGGGCACCACATTTTTGGGTATACGAACCTTCTTTTCTCCAGCAGGTCCTGTCTGTATGCTGCCACCATTATTGCTGGATTCAGACTGTCTTGCCTTGATCTCCAGCTCCTTGAGACTCAGTTCATGAGCCAACAATAGTTTCTTTTCAGCCAAAGCTCTTTCAGCTTCCACTTGTTTGGCTGCTCTTTCAGCTTCCGCTTGTTTGGCTGCCCTTTCAGCTTCTGCTTGAATCTGTTTGGCTGTTCTTTCAGCTTCAATCTGTTTGGCTGCTCTTTCAGCCTCAGCTTGTTTGGCTTCTCTTTCTGCCCTCCTCTCCTCCTGTTGCGTCTCAATTTTCAGTTTTGCCATTTGCAATTGGAACTCCCTTTCCTCTCTCCTTTCCTCTGCGGTCAGGCTTTGCATGGAGACACTGCTCCCTGGTCTGGAAGGGTGCACAATTGCAGTGGTAACACCATCCATAGATAGTGAAAATCCTTCTGAGGGGCCATTTTCTGGCTCCTCTTCCTCATCATCCTCTAAATGGTCTTCTGCCCAGGCCCTCAGCGCCACTTGAAAGTCCTCCTTTCTGGAGGCCCCTTGGGTGGGTACCCTTAATGCCCTGCAGAATCCTCTTAGTTGTTTGACCGTGTATGTATCCAACTGGACTAGGTCAAAGTCCCCTGTCTGAGACCCAGTCAGAGACATGTTGAGTGAGGATTTAGTTTTTGAAAATTGTCAGGAAAAAACGGATTTTCAAAAAGAGATAAAAACCAAGTTGACCTTCAACTGTGGGTAGGTAGTGAAATACTTAGCTACTGTATGTCACTGCACAAATACAAGTCCTATCCTCACCGCTGATCACCAATGTTAGAAATGGGGTTTTTGGTTGGCAGTCAGGTTCCCCTCTGTCCAAGCAAAAGCCCTCACTCTAGTCAGGGTAAGTCACACACTATCCAAGATTATCCTGTGCCCACCCTCTGGTAGCTTGGCACGAGCAGTCAGGCTTAACTTAGAAGGCAATGTGTAAAGTATTTGTGCAATAAATCATACAATACCACCATATAGCACCACAAAAATACACCACACAGTGTTAAGAAAAATATATAATATTTATCAGGATAATTGTAGGTCAAAAAGAATAAAGTTGCAATGGAAAATTGTAGAAATATCACAGGGAAGTGATATAAAGTGTCTTAAGTCTTTAGAATGTAACAAAAGTCTCTTTCAAGCACAAGTACCTGGTTAGGAGTGAAAAAATCTCCTCAGAGGGCCACAAGAGAAGAGGTGCGTGGAAAAAGGGTGTGTGCGTCGATTTCTCCCCAGCACACACGGACTTGCGTCACTATTTTCCACGCGGGGAAGTCGGGCATCGTTTTCCGGCGCGTGGACAGTCTCTTTCTGTGGATCGCGGGGATTACCAGATGTCCCGGGTCTGTGCGTGGATTCTCCTGCTTGTTCTCCGGCTGCGCGTCGATCTGCGGGGCTGCGCGTCGAATTTACGAACTCACGGCAGGCGTCGCGTCGATTTCTCCTCTAGACTTCGATCTGCGGGGCTGCGCATTGAAATTACGATCTCACGGCAGGCGTCGCGTCGATTTCTCCTCTAGAGGTCGGGCGGCATTGTCCTTGCGAGGCCGTGCGTCGGATCTTCGATCGCCCCAAGAGCGTCGCGTCGATCAGCGTCGGTGTGCGGCGTTTTTCTCGGCGCGAAACAAGTTGTGCGTCGAAATTTTCGGCGCACGGAGCGTCCAAGTAAAAGAGAGAAGTCTTTTTGGTCCTGAGACTTCAGGGAACAGGAGGCAAGCTCTATCCAAGCCCTTGGAGAGCACTTTCACAGCCAGACAAGAGTTCAGCAAGGCAGCAGGGCAACAGCAAGGCAGCAGTCCTTTGTAGAAAGCAGACAAGTGAGTCCTTTGAGCAGCGAGGCAGTTCTTCTTGGCAGGATGTAGTTTCTGGTTCAGGTTTCTTCTCCAGCAAGTGTCTGATGAGGTAGGGCAGAGGCCCTGTTTTATACCCAAATGTGCCTTTGAAGTGGGGGAGACTTCAAAGAGTGGCTAAGAAGTGCACCAGGTCCCCTTTCAGTTTACTCCTGTCTGCCAGGGTCCCAGTAGGGGGTGTGGCAGTCCTTTGTGTGAGAGCAGGCCCTCCACCCTCCCAGCCCAGGAAGACCCATTCAAAATGCAGATGTATGCAAGTGAGGCTGAGTACCCTGTGTTTGGGGTGTGTCTGAGTGAATGCACAAGGAGCTGTCAACCAAGCCCAGCCAGACGTGGATTGTAAGGCACAGAAGGATTTAAGTGCAAAGAAATGCTCACTTTCTAAAAGTGGCATTTCTAGAATAGTAATATTGAATCCGACTTCACCAGTCAGTAGGACTTTGTATTACCATTCTTGCCATACTAAATATGACCTCCCTGCTCCTTTCAGATCAGCAGCTGCCACTTCAACAGTGTATGAGGGCAGCCCTAATGTTAGCCTATGAAGGGAGCAGGCCTCACAGTAGTGTGAAAACGAATTTAGGAGTTTTACACTACCAGGACATATAACTACACAGGTACATTTCCTGCCTTTTACCTACACAGCACCCTGCCCTAGGGGTTACCTAGGGCACACCTTAAGGGTGACTTATATGTAGAAAAAGGGGAGTTCTAGGCTTGGCAAGTACTTTTAAATGCCAAGTCGAGGTGGCAGTGAAACTGCACACACAGGCCTTGCAATGGCAGGCCTGAGACAAGGAAAAGGGGCTACTTAAGTGGGTGGCACAACCAGTGCTGCAGGTCCACTAGTAGCATTTAATTTACCAGCCCTATGCACATAAAGTGCACCTTACTAGGGACTTATAAGTAAATTAATAGTCCAATCAGGTATGATTCAAGGTTACCATGTTTTAAGGGAGAGAGCATATGCACTTTAGCACTGGTTAGCAGTGGTAAAGTGCGCAGAGTCTATAAACCAGCAAAAACAGTGTCCAAAAAAATGGAGGGAGGCAGGCAAAAAGTTAGGGGTGACTACCCTAAGGCTGTCAGGTCTAACAATGGGCATATGATGTAGTGTCATGCATGGAAGTAAAGGAAATGTGAGTGTCATGTAGTTTCTGTATTCTCAGTCTGCAAAGACCAGGGCCTGTAATATGTATCTCCCAGTATGGGACATAGGCCAGGCTGGGGTAGCGTTACTGTTGCTATGCTACTGTGGCACCAGGCCCACTCCCTTTATATCTGCAGATTCTGGCATATGGCCAAAATTAGTCTCCAATGGTAAGACGTGGCCTGAAGGCCTTTGTCCATTGAATACATTAGGGATGGGTACTAAGGTAACTTCATGACCTAGTACATTTGTGCATTTTGCCTCAGTTTACCATTCAGAAAGCCAAAATGGTGTGTTGGTTTCATTGTGGCTCACATCACAGTACATGTTGCTTGAGCCTGGGCTAACTGATGTCAGTAGGCTTGCTTAGTCAGTGCAGGCCAGAATCAGGGTAGTGGGTTAGTCTGATGATAACCCCAAAAATATGTAGTCATGTCCCTGTACTTAACAACACTTGTGGTGTGTTTACAATTACACATTTTTTTGCCTGGTGTTTCTGAAATGTGTGTGACACAACCATTTGGCCCAAAAATGGATTTGTCTCCTGCATCCATATAGGTCAACACCCATCAGAAGAAATGGATTTGGAGAGCCATAGTCCGGAAGGTCCGGACCCTTGGGGTCCAGAGCTGGCAGAGTGCCCACTGTCAGAAGAGGTGGGAGGACCTGAGACACTGGGCCTGGAAGATCACAGAGGTCCAGCTGGGGCTGTCCTCCCAACATGCACAGGGCACATGTCAGGGCCTGACACCCCCAAATGGCCCACATTCTGGCAGTGGCATCCCCATCTTGATGGGCATTTGAGGGGAGCACAGCAGCTACAAGGGGGGTGAGTCCTGTGTATATTCCTGACTGGTAGATTGCCAGGTTGAGGTGTTAGAGTCTGGCATCTCCTGGAGATTGTAGATGGGCCATGTGTGACACACAAGGTAAGTGATTGTTTGAGTAGGTATGGTAGTTGGTACATGCTGATGTGCCTTGCCTATTGTCCCAGTGATCTAGGACATAACAGAGATCAATCAAGCCATGTTGCTTGTTGCTGTGGGTGTCATTTGTAACCAGCAATCAATTGTCTTTAGTGTGTCAGCCCAAACAATATGGAGTAATGAATCATTGTACTCATTCATGTGTCTACTCAAGTCAGTCTACTGGCATCTATCCCCAACAGGCCATGTGTCTTTAGTGTGTGAAGAGTGCTAGTACCTCACTACTGTCTGTCATGTGAAGGTTGCCATCAAACATTTGACAGAGCATGTATTGCTCTTTGGGTGCAGTCTCAGATCAATACTTTCCCTTGGTAAATAGTGATTGTTCTGTGACATGCTTTTGGTGACATCACTGTTGCCATAATTCATTGTGCCTACATGTTAGCATGTGTACCTCCCACTTTAGCCATATCATTTCACTGCTGTTTCATGCATGGTCTACCTGTCTTCATGGAATGATGTCAGATTCCCTCACATATGTCTGCATGCCAACATGTTTTTTTAATTGGACATATGTGATGGGGCTACAGTTCATGTGGTTCCACAGACAAGAGTGTGTCACCATTGATTGGTGGCTCACACATACCCTCATTCGTCATTCCATGTAATTTGGCATGTACAACTGCAGTATCAATGAAGGACATGACAGGTAGGACTACAGTCTTTACCCACAATGTGCATTTGTATGCCGTTGATGTAGAATCATTTAGCAAAGTGCTTAGCATATGTTAAATGGTGAAGGTTCATTACCTAAGTGTTGACATGCATCAGTGAATGACTTGCAGTAATGTGGGAATCATATGTGGTTGTGTGCAACCATTCATCCAAGGGAATCTGTGTTTGCACAACAAAAAGAGACAGTGATATGCCTTCCGATTGGGAAACATGCTAAGGGCCTTCCACAAATACCTAGACCTCTACAACATTCAAAGGACTATTGGCTTCTACTGGTGCAACCGGACTATAGTATTGTCAAGAATGCCAATCAAGAGAGGTGATTTCCCAGGGGCTAGCAGATTTATTTGTGGTGTGGATTTTGTACATAAATCTCCCTTACATTTTGTCCAACTTGTCTCCAGTGTACATTTCTGTGCAAGATCTTTTATCGATCTGAGCAACATTAGTACAACCTCCATGAGTACATTCAGACAATGTACATATAGTGAAGTGAACATTGTTGATTTTTTCCAGTGTGACATGGGTGTTTACATGTCACCTTCTTCTGGCTACTGCACTTCTTACAGCAACATGGCTGGATTACTAAGCCATTGTTTCTTCATGATGTGCCATTGGGTATATCAGAATTAGCTGTATGCATGAGCTTGTGTGAGATCTGTGGAACTAAACTTGCCAACCCCCTTCCATTGTGTAATAACAGAGAACTGAGGGATGCTACATGAGGCAACTCACTGAAGGTGATAAGGTCTCATACTTGTTCAGTGGGTACTGTGATTGCACAACTTCACTCATATAATTGAAGTTGTATGTGATTCAGAATTTTCTTTGGGCAACTGTTGACCGTTCATGTAGCATGCATGTATATGGTGGTGCAAATGTTGGAGTCCCTTTGCTTGAGCTTGTTGCTGGGGGCTACTGTACATCTTGATAATGTTTGCTTATCACTGCTGCTCTTCACGTATGATCAGGAACAAGTTGTGACCCTATTTGTCTTTGTAATTTCAGCATCATCCGAGGCAAGCAGTGGAGACAGGGTGGAACTAAGTCGGGAAGCAACTGCCCACGGTACCTCCAGTCATGAGACAACCGATACAGAGGGACCCAGGTGTTCAGAGGGTGGGGGGAGTGCCACGGAGGACACATAATTCATGTCACCGTCTTCAGATTCTTCCTCCAGTGGCCACTCCCTAGTGGTGGCAGGTCCATCAGGACCTGCTCCTGTTCCATCCTTGTCCGCCATGCCAGTTCTATCTCCATTTCCCTGTTGTTCTCCACCCAGTTCGCTGTGCCCATTTCCCAAGAAGTTGGGCATCTTCTTCTTCTCCTCAGGCACTTCACACCCTGCTATCCTTGCTGCTCTACGTGAGGAGGCTATTGACCTCCTGAGGGGTATCTCTGTGGGTTAGACCACCATTCTGAATGACATACAGGTGCAGGGCAGCCAGTGCCAGCAGATGGTTGCATAACCTGGAAGGCAATCATAGTGCCAAGCATGGCCTACAGAGATCTCTTCAGGCTCTAGCCTCCTCACTGACAGTAGCTACCTACCTCCATTGTCCCCCCACCTACCTCTTCCCCATCCAAGTTCCCTATTCTCGTATCTGTCCCAAGCACACAGACACATCCCCATGCACCCATCTCAACACACACAAACAGCACACATAAACATAAACACCACATGACACACCGGCATGCAAACACTCAACAGTCACTCACACATACCACAACAACCACCATGCCCACAGGCAGCATCACTACCCCCACTGACTCACACACCACAACCACCATACCCATAAATACCACCCCGCCACCCACTGATACATCCGCTACATCCACCATACCCCTAGACACCACTTCAACATCCACAGACCCACACACCACAGACAACATACCCTCAGACACCACCTCAACACCCACAGAGTTACCACTCCCACATTACCCAACACCTCCCCTCATAGACTCCAGGAAATGCAAATGCACATACTCACACATGCAACAGACACCACCCAAACCCAAGCATTCCTCAGACATGCACACACCAGCCGCATCAACACCTACATGCAAGACAAGCACTCCCTCATCCTCCCAACCCCTAACCCCTTCTGCAGACCCTGCATATTTTCCAAAAGAAAGTTTCCTTTTTGTCCTTGCCCTTACTCCTGTGATCCCACCTTCTCCGAAAACCAAAATCACCCCACCCACATCCCAACGCATCCCTTCCACATCCAAGTCCTCGACTGTCACACCTGGCTCCTAGGCAAGCAGCCATACTTCTCCCACCCAGAAGAAGGCCACCACTCCAAAGAAGTTGACCCCTCCAAAGGTGAAGCCCACCCCTCCCAAAGCCAGCCATCCCAAATCTGACCCCACCCTACCTCAGAATGATCCCCAAGGTGCCTACATGCCCACTTGATGCCCCTTCTGGTGGAGGTTCTCTGGGGCAGTGATCAGAGTGAAGCTGGTGCACAGTAGTGTGCATGGACTTTGCCTTGGACTGGTGAATGGCCTTTGATCATTATCATTTTCCTATAATAACCCCATGATGTTGTTTTGGGGTACACATTTGTCCTGCCATTACGTTTCTACCTTTCCTTGTTCCTGAGTATTTTGTGTTGTATGTTAACAGTTGTGTATGTTTCACCCTGATTCTTGATCCATTTACTGTGGTTGGCAAGATTTGACTTTTGGGCAGTGCTGGTGTCAACCAAGACAAGGGTATATGTTCACTGTATGGCTATGTGGGTAGTAATTCAATTGGGGGGGGGGGGGTCCTTGCACTGTATTTTGTTTGATATGGTAAGTATATCATCCTGGCTTGGCCAATGTCAACATGTATTGTCTTACATTTGTCCCCCTGATGTCAATTGGACATTTGTCTCATGTGTGCAAACAAGAATTTTGTTTGTCCACACATAGAGGGTGTTCATTTGTGCTACCTTCCTCTACGTTTGTCTGACCATGTGTCCATTGTCAGATGTGTACCTTGCAGCTACTTCATCTACATGTGGGACCAATGCTGTTGTATTTGCTTTCTTGACTTCACTTACACATTTGTCATATTGACATATCACTTGGCTCTACTATTGGCTGCCCCTGAGATACAAGAAGGGCCAGTTCCTGTGTAAATGGTGCTTTAGAGTCATGTGCAAAGTGAAATGTGTCCCTGGGCAGCATCCTTCCTGGGGTGCCCCTAATGCCACCATCCCTATTGTGCAGGTATTGTTTACATTGTGAGCTTTGGATATTTGTCTCACAAAATATTGTGCATCCCATTGACCTTCCATTGTGTTGCAATGTGGGTGATATATGTGGGTTCATCATAGGGATGTTTCATGGAAGTGGATGTGTTTAGGTTAAATGACACATCCATACATGGTGTCTACAATGTAATGACAGACCATGGCATGTGAGCAATGTGAAGGTGTATGTTTAAATATGTGTGATGTTGAAGTGGTGCTGCTGTTGTGTGACACAATGTTCTGTACACTTCACTATCCCTAAAACTGGGATGAGAAGACATGTGTGTTTTTGTGGAGTGTGTTGGTGCAGTGTCAGTGACCTGCCCAAAGGGAGCATCATGTGGCTGAGTATGTGTCATTCACTGTGAACGACTCTGACCCGGGACACAAAAGAAGTGTACTTAGTCCACGTGGTATAACCCAATTAGCAGTTGGATTGCAGGACGTTGATCAGTTGTTGAGTTTCGGAACACGGGTAGGTGTGTGGTCTTACCATTGATTGCGTCCACAGTGGTGTGGATTTTATGCTTCATCTATGAGCAGCATCAGGATGTGTGTGATTGGCTCAATGGCCGCACAGGGCTTGTAACTCTGCCTGCAGGTGAGTTCTTGACATTCATGCCTCCATTTCCACCGGCTGGGACATGGTGGTTGGACCACTACAGTCACGTTGGCGGAAGGCAACATCTTAATCTGTCCGGCGGAAACACTGGCTCCGCCTCATGGGCCTATCTCGCTACTGCGGTGGTCTGCGCTGCCTGGTGGTGCCAGAAGGACAGCGTCGGTCTTTCCTCTATGGAAGCACGTGCATCATAATACTATGGACTGACCACCAAGCCGAAGGCGGTCAGACCACTGCCACGGCAGCCCACGGACCGCCAAACTCGTAATCAGGTCCTATGTTACGAGGTTTTAATAATTATTACATGTGATGTTTAGAACTAATTAAAAGTATTGTAATTATATTTTATTGAACAAAAAATGTACATTAATGTTTAAATTAAAAATGTTTTAAAATATTTCAATATTTTATGAATAAATAATAATGTGCTATTTTTAGATCTTTTTACCATCATAGTAAATGTGTGTATATTTTTAAGAATTTAAAATAATTTAATTTGACATGATTTCCAATGTAGTATTATTTAAAGTGCCTAACTCAATTATTTTCAAGATGAAACTGTTGCAGTAGCAGTGGTTGGCCATGTGTGGTGCTGGACGTACAACTATTTTTTTCCCAGTAGTACTTTCGAAGCACAGTTTGTGACTAGCCACTTGTAGTACGGTTTGTAGTATTATTTTAGAACTAGAAAACGTACCATAAATTGCAGTTTGGGAATCAGGCACATAGTCGGTGTTCCTAGCTTCTGTTCCTAATATTTTGTGGAAAATTATCAAAAAACACTGTTCCCTGATTTGGTCTATGGGTTTGACTAACAGTCTGTCGATGTTTTTATCCCGAAAAGGATGCAGTTTTAGGGATCACCTAGTACATGCCAGTGTTCAAATTAGTGAACCCTCTGACCTGCCAGGGCTATTGCATATGGCGCAAACTCTTAGTCTATTGAATCAAACAAAAGAGTCTTTGTACAGCAGCAATGCTGAACTCACATATCTGAAGGTATATGATAGTGAGGTAAAAGGAAACTCAGTGAAATAAAATATTTGCCCAAAATCCCCAGAAGCCCACAGCAACTTCAAAGCTGACACCACAGCACACAACCAACTCATCAGAAACACCAGAAAGAAGGCTATGCAAGTCAGGATCTCCTCACAAGCACACAACAGCAAGGAACTCTTCAACATCATTAAGGAGTTTGCCCAACCCAACAGCGAGACAACGGACATCCCACCCTCACAAGACCTATGCAAGAGACTCAACACCTACTTCCACCACAAAATCAAGATCATCTATGAAGTTTCAACAAAGACAATCCAACCACCAACGCCAACAAACCCACAATCTCCACCTAGACACCCCTCTCCATTGAAGATACATTGAAAACCATGAAGTCCATACACTCTGGGGCCCCCACAGACCCATCCCCCATCACGTCTTCAACAGAGTTGCAGACACCATCGGCCCCAAGCTCTGCCTCACCATCAACTGCTCACCAGCTGCTGCCACCTTCCCCGACGACTGGAAACATGCCGAAATCAACCCCCTCTTCAAGAAACCCTCGGCTGACCCCACCGACCTCAAAAACTTCATGCCCATCTCATTACTTACATTTCCTGCAAAAGCCATAGAAAAAGCAGTCAACAGCCAACTCACCACATTTTTAGAAAGCCACAACATCCTCAACATCTCCCAATCCGGATTCAGTTCAAACCACAGCACTGAAACGGCCCTACTGTCTGCAAGAGACGACATCCGCTCCCTACTGGACAAGGGAGAGACGGCAGCACTCATCCTACTTGACCTCTTGGCAGCGTTCAACACAGTCTCCCATTACACCCTGATAAGAAGACTCCACAAAGCCGGCATTAGAGACAAGGCCCTCGACTGGATCCAATCCTTCCTCTCTGGCAGAACGCAATGAGTGAGACTTGCCCCCTTCCTCGCAGAACCCACGCCCACCACCTGCAGAGCACCCCAAGGATCCTCCCTCAGCCCAACGCTGTTCAACGTCTACATGGACCCGCTAGCCACCATCATCAGAAGCTACAGAATAAATATAATCTCCTATGCGGATGACACCCAACTCATCCTCTCCCTCTCCAACAAACCGGACAAGACCAGACACAACTTCCACGAGGGCATGAAAGCAGTCGCCAAAAGGATGAGAGATAGCTGCCTTCAACCCAACACAAACAAGACTGAGGTACTCATCCTGGGCCCTCAACCCAATGCATGGAGCGACTCCTGGTGGCCACCCACCCTCAGAAACCTACCCAGCCCCACCAGCCAAGCCCACAACCTCGGAATCATCCTGGACCCTGACCTCAGCATGAACCATCAGATCAACTCAGTCACCTCCACCTGCTTCCGCACCCTCTGCCTCCTACGCAAGACCTTCAAATAGATCCCCCTCGAGCATAGAAAGACTGTCACTCACGCCCGCATCACCAGCAGACTGGACTATGGCAATGCACTGTATGCCGGAATCAACAATAAACTCACCCGCAAACTGCAAAACATCCAGTACGCCGCTGCCAGATTGATCCTCAACCTACGCCGACACTGCCACATCTCACAACACCTACACACACTGCACTGGCTCCCCACTGAGAAAAGAATCACCTTCAAAATCCTCACCTACGCACACAAAGCCCCCCTCCACAACACCGTACCTGCCTACCTTAATCAGCGACTCAACTTCCACGTACCCCACAGGACCGTACGCTCAGCCCAGCTCTCTCTCTCAGAAGCATCAGAAAAACAGAACAGGAGGACACTCCTTCTCCTACCTCGCAGCCACCACCTGGAACACCCTACCCATCCACATCAGACAAACCACCTCCCTCCCCAGCTTCACGAAAGAACTGAAGACATGGCTTTTTTAATTCACCTCCGGTACACGCTAAACCCCCCTGTTCCCACAGTGCCTTGATACCCTAATGGGTAAGTAGCTGCGCTTTATAAACTCTGATTGAGTGATTGAGATCACACAATTTGAGACAGGTTTATGGGTGAAGAGCATTATACTTAGGTCAAGTACATTATTCAAATCACTGGACCTGCATTTCTGGTAAAAGTTTCCTAATTTTTCAAAGCTTGATTTTTGCAATGATCTCACGTCACAGTTTGTTTTTTACTACAACGAAAAAAAGTTATTTTATCATTGACAGAGGCTCTTCTTTTCAGGAAACTTCTTTACCAATGTTGTATCCCTGTCAGCCTCTCTTTCTTGTTACCTATCCGGTTGACAAGGTTTTTTCTTTGTGTAGCAGACTAGGTTGGGGTGCGGATCTTATAATGCATCCCCAGCACTTTTTATGTCCCATGTAGGTTTCTCTTTTCTTTATTTTTTCCCTCAAGGAGATGGTTCATCCGGTCCTCTTATTTGTCCCCTTTTTACTCACAGAGCCATCTTTGATCCTTGCGACAATCCGCCTCTGCAAGTATCTCTAGAGTCGCAGTTCCCTTCATCAAAATCTTAAATACCATTCTCGTATTTGGCTAATCCTTCCACGCCTCCGACTTCTTGTGTTCACACATCTTTGATTATGCTCACCATTTCCCATACCTGGTGATGACCATCAAGTAATTACAAGCCGAACGGCCATTGACGTGGCGGACATTTGGACATTTTGGATTGATGACAATATTTGTTTAGGTCCTGAGTATCTGTACAAAGGACATCAAGCCTTTGTCCATTGCTCCTTTTGTTACACACACTGCCTGGTTAATTTACTTCCGTCTGCAGCGTGTAACTCCTCAGTGGACTCTTGTTAGTGGTGGTAAAATATTGACAGAGACGAAGACAGAAGAAATAAAAGAGGGGCCTACTGGCAGACATGATGGGAGATTAATTTAGACTCGAGGAATATGGAGATGGTGCAATGGGAAAGAAGCAGTGACAAGAGACTGTCAACAATCAATATGTCGATATGTTTACCCTCACACACTCATTGCATCATTTAATTCAAACAATGCACTTATTTTGAAGTTGAGTTTTTCTGAAAACTTGCAAATCGAACTATGTGGCAGTCGGTTGTCGTCAGAATTCATTAAATTGTTCCTTGTGCAAGATAAAAAAAACTGTGTAGACATCTGCTCACTAGCGTTACATATAGTTCAAATATACTTTTTCGACGCGATAACTGATATATGAGTTGTACACTCTGTTGAATGTACCTTGGAACATTTGCAAGGCACTGCTTTTGAAATGTACATTAGGTGAGAAATGAGGAAATTGTCTGCCTTAATGATCAGGCACAAAAAAGCTTGGCGCTGAAAGAAATGAGGCCCGTTCCAGATGTCCTTCCTTCGTGTTTGCAAATGACGTTTTAATGTCCTGTGCATTTTTAATGTAACGTGATTGTCATGTGTTTTCAGTACTTGAACCACTGGCATTATACGTTTTTCTGTACAGGTGTCTGCTATTATGAAACGATTCGACTAAGACATGAGGGTTTGGCCAGGATTGTCACTTGGATGGTTTCATACAGGCAGGACTGGTATTTTAATGCCGCTACCAGTTCAAAAATTCGGAAAATCATCTGCAGCCTGTATTTTTTTTAGCTTATCAGCACATACATTAAAAAGTGAATGTTAGAAGAAACTACTTTAAAATGTGTTCTGTAGCTGCCCTAACGAGCTCAAGCTGTAAATTAAATGAAGACTGAAAGGCCATGTTAAAAATGAATACAGACAACTTCATATAACGTCTACCTAAGAATCATGTCCAGCATTTGCCGAGTCTTAAGAGAACAGATGGACTGTATTTTTCTCTGGGAAAAGTGGCAACTCGTGGTATGGCTTAATGTTACTTGAACGCACAGCACACTGAAGCCAGACTATTTGGCATTGCAAAGCTTATTTCACGTTGTAGGGCACTCATGGCTTGATTTTTAATACGCATTGGCAACGCCAAGTGGCTGCGATTCCACTTGGCCTTCCATAGCTGCCATGTTTCTTATATCCATGTACAACTAGTCGATCCAGTCACATTTGTTTCTTAGAATTCTAGGGTTTGTAGTCCTGGTTTCATACTGGGTTAAATAAGAGCACAAGTCTCAGCATTCTAACAAAACACTGGCTTGGACTAACTGCTCACTCGTGGTCCTAGGAAACCTGGCACCTATGGCATTGTCATTACTTGTTTATGGTACTCTGTCAAGATCTACATGGAATCTTTCACATTTCTGGTGTTGCGCTAGTTGGCACTGAAAGGCAGCACACAGTGTGCAACTCTGTGTTCGGAGCTGGAAGACTGAGGAATCTAGGACAAGGAAACCAAGATGCTCCTGTGGGCGGGACAAACACAAAAAGGGAAAGCAATAAATAGGAATAAGAAAACGTAGACTGATTCGAAAGCCAATCAATCTTGAGCAAGGTCTGACTACAGTCTGGTGTACAAAGCTGTCTCCTGTAGTGAGACCAGGCCCGTCATCAGCACCTGACTTCTCACTTTCTGCTAATGGGGGCCTTTTCAGGTAATTTAGGGCCAGATGTAGGAAAGGGTTTGCGCCTCGCAAACGGCGAAAAACGCCGTTTGCGAGGCGCAAAAGCCTCTCCGCTATGCAGAAATGCATTTTGCGAGTCGGATCCGACTCGCAAAATGCATTTCCGACTTGCAAATAGGAAGGGGTGTTCCCTTCCTATTTGCGACTCGCAACGCTATGCAATTTCATTTGCGACCGCGAAAGCGGTTGCAAATGAAATCGCAGTTACCATCCACTTGAAGTGGAAGGTAACCCAGTCGCAAACGGGAAGAGGTCCCCAGGGGACCCCTTCCCCTTTGTGAATGGAAACAAAAATAATTTTTCAGAGCTATGGACCACTGCCTGCTCTGAAAAATACCGAAACAAAAGGTTTCGGTTTTTTTTCTAAGTGCAGCTCGTTTTCCTTTAAGGAAAACGGGCTGCAGATAGAGAAAAAAAACACTGCTTTATTAAAAAGCAGTCACGGACATGGTGGTCTGCTGTCTCCAGCAGGCCACCATCCCCGTGAGTGCCCATACTCGCAATGGGATCGCAAACTGCGACCCACCTCATTAATATTAATGAGGTGGGTCTTTGCGACCCCATAGCGACTCGCAGAAGGTGTCTGAGACACCTTTCTGCATAGCAAATTGCGACTTGCAATTTGCGAGTCGCACGGACTCGCAAATTGCAAGTCGCAATTTGCTTTTTTGCTACATCTGGCCCTTAGTATTTATAATGTATCCTCTGTATATCGTGCTGAAGTGGGCATTAAAAACAAACTGCTAAGCTACACTGGCAAGATTAGGTGACCTCATGGCACACCACGTCTACACCGTCAAGGAATGTGTATACTTAAAAAAACATTGGCAAAGCCATTAAATAGGTCTCACATATGGAAGAGCTATTGGCTTTGTCAATGTGTTTTAGCAATGTTGCACACCAGTGTGATTGCGGTTCAGCATGGTTAAAAGTTAGTGGCATAGGGAAAAGTGGCATGGAGTGAAGTGTTGTAGAGAGGAGTGACAGAATGGAATAAAATGGTGTCTAGTATTGCGGCGTGGCGTAGAGTGAAGTGTCTTAGAATGGAGGGCCATAGAGTGGATACGCATAGAGTGGAGGGGCAAATAGTAGAAGAGAGTGCAATATGAGTTTGTGTATTGGCAGTTCATACATTTAGTCTAATTTTAGGGCTATGGGTAATGTGATTTTATTGGATGTATTGTTGTCTTCTACGTATCGGTCTCAGGTAATAAATTTGGTTAAGTCTGGAAGCCCCTCATACAAATCAATCCTGCAGTTTGTATGATTAAAAGATGAGTAATGATTGCTTTTATAATTATTATATTTATCAATGGATATGGCAACAGAATTGTCATACATGTGTAATGAATTTTATTAATGAGCACTAGGGTTTGTATAGATAACATTTTTTAAATGGTTTATGGTTTTTCATATATATTATTTATTATGTCTTATGATTATGTATGTAGTATGGATGATGCAACGGTTTTGATTAACCAAGCATTTAGATAAACATTTACAGATTTATTTATCCTGACTAGGATTTTGCTCCTTACTTGGACAGGGTGCACACTTCTGCCAACTAGAGACCCAATTTGTAATAGTTGCTCAATAATAATGATGGCTTCCAATTTAACTTCTTCGCCCGCACCTAAATGACAGGCCTTAGCCCCTCAAACACCTCATTTCTGACCGTTACTAAACACATGTAACCGAAGCATTCTCCCAATGGTGGAATCTGGCGGGTCCCTGGGGATTGATGTCCCTGTGCTATCGGCCAGAGTGTTCCTCCTGACTCATGCAGGAGTTAACGGCCGGGCACGTGGGTGGTGCTGGTGATGTTTGGTAGTACCAAGGTACCTCTAGAGACCCACACGGTCCTCTTCCTGGATAACTTCAGCAGTGGCTGGTGCAGCACTGTATCCGCAGAGAATTTCTTCTAAGTCAGATATGCTGTGATTTTCCTGCACCATAGCTGCTCCGGGAAGCTAAAGTCAGCACTTTGTGGCGCTTTGCTTGCTGGATTCTAGATTCACTGTGGCTGGCTGGTGCCAGGGGTGTATTGATGCTCACTGGTGGAGGCCAAGCAGAACTAAAGTGTGTTAAGTATGGCCAGCTGAGGTACGTGTAATATCTGACCAGTGGCCTAACTGGTAGGACTGACAGGACACACCTATTAAACAAGGGGTGTGCATCCGTAGCCCTCTGTAGTTTATTGTGGCATAGTGCAGTCCCGCACCACGTAGGACAAAAGTAATACACTTCTGGAGTAGGCAGGCAGGATTCATTACAAACCACCTATCCTGCGACAGAGTATTCCACAGCAGAGGCTCCTGTGTATTGTTCAATCTGGCATTTCCCCGTGCTGTTTGGCTCCTCCTTTGTTGGTATGCTGATGTGACCCTGTGCGATCAAAAATACAGTATGCATTAGTGCATACACTTCTATCTGGATCATAACTTTGATCCTGGAAATACTGTTGCAGCTGCTGGTATGGCAAGAAAAATTAAAGCTGTCCCCCGCCGGTGACAGTGAGTTTGTGTCTGGCCAATCAGACCCAGAGTGGTCAGTGCCATGGAGCAGGCGTGGTGACGGAACAAGAAGAGGCAAGGCGCCATCCCCAGATCCATGTGGGTGCAGACTGTTTGCGATCCAGAATTATTTGACAACAAGAAGTCCCACTTAGTACGCGCTTCTTATATATGGATTGATTTGCCTGCCTGGCAACAGAGCAGAGAGTTCATTTCATTATAGTCATAGACTAAGTATGTATAAACATTAACTTAAGAGATGCATTCTCAGTACTGCACTCCAAGAACAGTAGGGCACACCAGTGCAATCACTATAATGCTGTGCAACTGAGCTCCTATACCGTGCCTCAGGTAGTTGGGAATTCTACGGTGGCGTGACTAATGCATTTTAGTGCGGTGATGCAGACACCAACAGTAAACTGGGTTAGTATACCCCCTTAGGAGAGACAGCCTGTCATGTGAGCTCTGTCTTTGAATGCATACCATATGTGAGAAGAACAATATTTAAAGGCCTATTTACAGAAAGCCAGCCCTTGTGGAACACAAGAAGCCAAGTAAATATGCTATATTACATGGAAGGTGGGGGGTAACTGTTGGAAAGTACCATCTTGCCTGGCATGTTACCCCCATTTTTACATGTATGTAATTTTGTTTATGTCTGTTTCACTGGTATCGTGCTAGCCAGGACCCTAGTGCTCATAGTTTGTGGCCTGAACGTGTATACCTGTGTAGTGACTAACTGTGTCACTGAGGCTCTGCTAATCAGAACCTCAGTGCTTATGCTCTTTCTGCCTTTAAATTTGTCACTATAGGCTAGTGACCACTTTTACCAATTTCAATTGGCACACTGGAACACCCTTATAATTCCCTAGTATATGGTACCTAGGTAGCGTGGGTATTGGGGTTCCAGGGGATCCCTATGGGCTGCAGCATTTCTTTTGCCACCCATAGGGAGCTCAGACTAAGCTTTACACAGGACGGCCACTGCAGCCTGAGTGAAAGAACACACACGTTCAATCACAGCCATTTTAACTGCACTTAAGTAACTTATAAGTCACCTATATGTCTAACCTTCACTTACTGAAGGTTAGGTGAAAAGTTACTAAGTGTGTGGGCATCCTTGCACTAGCAAAGGTGCCCCCACATAGTTCAGGGCCATTTCCCCGGAGCTTTGTGAGTGCGGGGACACCATTACACGCGTGCACTACTTATAGGTCAATACCTATATGTAGCTTCATAATGGTAACTCCGAACATGGGCATGTAACATGTCTAAGATCATGGAATTGCCCCCCAATGCCAAATCTGGTATTGGGCAGCCAATTCCACTATGGACCCCGGGCACTGCCAAACCAGCTCTCTGGGGTTTTCTCTGCAGCTACAGCTGCTGCCACCCCACAGACAGGGTTCTGCCCTCCTGGGGTCTGGGCAGCCCAGTCCCAGGAAGGCAGAACAAAGCATTTCCTCTGAGAGCAGGGTGTTACACCCACTCTCTTTGGAAATAGATGTTAAAGGCTGGGAGCTGTACCCTCTCCCAGCATCTGGAAATGCTTTGAAGGTCACAGATGGTGCCCTCCTTGCAAAGGCCAGTCTATACCGGTTTAGGGAACCCCCAGTCCCTGCACTGGTGTGAAACTGGACAAAGGAAAGGGGAGTGACCACTCCCCTGTCCATCACCGCCCCAGGGGTGGTGCCCAGAGCTCTTCCAGGGTGTCCCAGACCTCTGCCATCTTGTTTCCAGGGGTGTGAGGGCACTCTGGAGGCCTCTGAGTGGCCAGTGCCCGCAGGTGACATCAGAGACCCCCTCCTGATAGATGCTTACCTGACTAGATAGCCAATCCTCCTCTGAGAGCTATTTAGGGTCTCTCCAGTGGGCTTTTCCTCAGATAACGACTTGCAAGAATTCACTAGAGTTCCTCTGCACCTCTCTCTTCGACTTCTGCCAAGGATCGACCGCTGACTGCTCCAGAACGCCTCCAAAACTGCAACAAAGTAGCCAGGAGACTACCAGTGGCATTGTAGTGCCAATCCTTCTGGCTTTCTCGACTGTTTCCTTGTGGTGCATGCTCTGGAGGCTGTCTGCCTTCACCCTGCACTGGAAGCCACGAAGAAATCTCCGGTGGGTCGACAGAATCTTCCCCCTGCTTCAGCAGGCACCAAATTTCAGCTTCACCGGTACTCTGAGACCCCTCACATCCTGACGAACGTGGCCCCTGGAACACAGGTGGTGGACCCAAGTGACCCAGACTGTAAAGTGGTCCAACTGTCCAAATTTGGAGGAGGTAAGTCCTTGCCTTCCCTCGCCAAATAGTAATCCTATGCACCGTGTGAATTGCAGCTCCAAGGGCTTCTGTGCACATTTCCAAGAAATGCTGCATGCACTGTCATGCATTCTGTCGTGCGATGCTCAGCTCCCTGAGTTGATCTCCGGTGTCGTGGGACCTCCTTTTGCAGTGTTGAGACGACTGCTGTGTTCAGTCTGCTTGAACCCGTGTTCAAGGACTTCTGCGGGTGCTCCCTGCTTGTGCATGGACTCTCTACGTTGCTGAGGGCCCCCTCTGTCTCCTCTCCCAAGTGGCGACATCCTGGTCCTTCCTGTGCCCAGGCAGCACCCTTTTTCTCTAACTGCGACTCTTGCAGCTAGCAAGGCTTGTTTGCGGTATTTTGCCAAGGAAACACATGTGCATCCTCCAGCACACCGTGGGATATCTTCTGCACAAAGGAGAAGTTCCTAGCACCTTTCGTTGTTGCAGAATCTTCAGCTTCTTCCATTTGGAGGCAGCCATTTTGCATCTTCATCCAGGGTTTAGTGTGTTTCTGCCCCCCTGGACACTTTTGTGACTCTTGGACTTGGTCCCCTTCTTTTGCAGGTCCTCGGGTCCAGGAATCCGTCTTCAGTGCTTTGCAGTCTGTTGTGGTCATTGCAAAATCCCTTAACACGACTTTAGTGTGTTTCTGGGGAAATAGTAACACTTTACTCCTCCTTTCCAGGGTCTTGGGGTGGGGGTATGTTGGACACCCTCAGTGTTTTCTTACACTCCCATTGACCCTCTACACACTACACTAACCATGGGATCCTTTTGTGGTTCACATTCCACTTTCTTAGTATATGGTTTGTGTTGCCCCTATGTACTGCCATTTAATGGAGTTTGTTTGACCAATGACTTTGTGTTTCACCACTGCGCATATTAGTTGCTCAATGTTCACCAGTAGCACATTGTATGTTTTGTTCAGTTGAGCCGCCTATTGGCTTTGACATGGCATTAGCCATTACTTTCTGTATTCAGTTTAGCCGCCTATTGGCTTTGACATTGCATTAGTCATTACATTCTGTATTCTGCCTATTGGCTTTGATATGTTGTATCCAGTCTAGCCGCCTATTGGCTTTGACATTGCATTAGCCATTACATTCTGTATTCTGCCTATTGGCTTTGACATGATGTATTTAGTTTAGCTGCCTATTGGCTTTGACATGCTATTAGATATTCTGCCTATTGGCTTTGACATGATATTATACATTGCATTTTATATTCAGCTCAGATGCCTATTGGCTTTGACATGATATTATACATTGCATTTTATATTCAGCTTAGCTGCCTATGGGCTTTGACATGATATAAGACGCTGCATTTTGTATTCAGCTCAGCTGCCTGTTGGCTTTGACATGACACTAGACATTGCATTTGATATTTAGGTTAGCTGTCTATTGCCTTTAACGTGGAGTTAGACATTGCAGTTGAGAATCCAAGCTGTATTTTTCCAAGCTGTGTTTTTGCACAAGATGAACCAAGATGTTTTTCTCACAGTAGACTAGACCTGATAAGAGAGAGTACACTGGTTGTTTTTCTCCGCTTGAGCCTGGGAAGAGGAGAAGTCTCGGAGACCTGGCCAGTCTCCAAAGACTTGCTCAGTTTTCCCGAGTCTGAGAGGAGGGGGCACACCTTTGTAACGAATGTAACAGGCTGCAGAGATTCAGATTTGAATCTGCCTGACTTCGTGCTGGAGCTTGGCGCCAGCTGCCAGCATTCCCGTGTGGGTAGATGAATCTCTTTCTCGCGGCTGACAGGGAGTCATCAGCTTGCATACCTTAGAAAGATGAAGCTGTAAATAGTTTCCCACACGGTGAAGTATTTGTTTTGCTTTGCATTCAATATCTTATAAATATAACCTGCTGTGTATATTGCAAACTGTGCATTAACATGTGCTTGAAAGCTACTAATTCGTCATTCATAAAAATTGCGGTTGGGGAAGAATTAACAACAATAAAAGTCTTCTTTGAACTCAGAAGTGCATTTCTGGTGTTTTATGTATGTGCTTAAAAAACTAGATAAGAGGAAAGCACTACATTTGGTACCAAAAGTGGGGCCGATCATTAAGAGGTGATTAAGGGGCTTGACGAATTGGTAGATTTCTACGTGCACACTTTAAAAGTGTAATTGTTTTTGTTGTTTTGAGAATTACAGAAATTGTTTTTTGTTGTTTGGAGAATCACAGAAGCACGGCAGACCATGTCTGAGAATGCATGTGTTGTTAAACTGCCCGATGGTGCTATGAAAAACTGTGAATTGATTTCTGTTTGGAGAATTACAGAAGCACGGCAGACCATGTTTGAAAATGCATGTGTAGCTAAACTGCCTGATCGTGCTTTGAGAAATAATTTCTGTTGTACATATGTAGAAAATGTGTCTTTTGGAAGTAATGATGACAGAAAGGTCTGGATACCTTTATCTGCTTACAGAGAAATGCAGGAGAAATGTAGGCAGTTGGAACATGAAAATAGGAATTTACGTGAGCAAATTAGCCAGACTGAAAGTTATAAAAATGCTGTTTTAGAAGAATCTTTCTTTTCCCATTCCAGTAATGAGGGGGTTAAGACAGCTCCGAGCTGCTTTGAGCCGTGTGAGCCAGGGTTTTTGGCAGCCAAAATGCATTCCTTAACTGATAACACCGAGAGAGCTCAGAATGTGATTTACGAGTTACCGTTGCAAAATGCACAAGTAAAACGAAAGATTTTAGAGCAAGAGCCATCGAGTTTCATTAGCTTGTTTGATTTTTGGAAACAGAATAGCCCTCATCTGAGTGAAATCCTAACACTTTTGTATATGGTCACTGTGAAAAATAATATGCAGCTGCGCGCTTGTGATTTGGCAAATTAAATAATGCAGACTTTAGGTTTCTGCGCAGTACAAGAAGGAAATACTTATGTACATGTAACTCAAGAACAAGGAAAGAAAATAGTGCCCCTAGCTAGGATCATACACTGGATCTGGTACTTGCAAGACAGGGCTAGAGTACCACAGGTAAAAGAGTTACCAGTGAAGTTGAGTGCACCATTTGAACTCGTGTCCACTGAAGATAAAAAGCATGTTTGTTTTACTAATGATTCATTGACTGAAATGTTGTTTTCTGGCACAGTAGAAGGAACAGCGTTGTATAATGTGTGTCAGATTTTAAAGCAAGAGCTACGTGAGATGTGTCATTTTTACGCTGATTTTTGGTTCAGTGCTAATGTTTTAGCTGTTTGTTTTCCCCCATGGCTTGCACCTAACTGGTTCAATTACCTTGCAGATGTTAATGAGAAAAATTCAGAGAGAGATGTGTACACCCAGAATTCTGCCTTAGTGGGGATGGCTAAGTGGGTGCCCCAGAAATGTGAACAGCTGAGAGAAAAAGCCACTTACAGGTGGGCAGAGATGAGAGAGATGCACATTCCCCTAGATTTGATAAAAACTGTGCAGCACGCACAAAAGCAATCTGTCATGCAAGCAGTCACAGAGCAGTTGGGGAGAGGAAAGTTACCAGGACAGAAATGGCAAAGTGATCAGGTTTTAGGGAGAGTGATTGCTGCAAATTACCAAGGAAAAATCGAAATTATGCTGATACCTAGAAAAGAATATGATTCATTCATACAAATTGGAGACAGAATGGCCGAAATTGGCAAAAGTGCAGCGAATGGAGGTTTGGTAAAGAAGGAGTCTGCCCCAGCCCTTCTGACAGTGCAAGAAAAGGGAAGCTGTGGCGCAGCAGATAAAAACCTCAGTGCTGATGTGTGGGTTAAAGTCCCAAGTGACCCTCCAGAACCTGCAGAGAATATAACAAAGGGCCCCAAAAACGTCCTGCTGATTATAAAACAGGGAAAGAAAGAGAAAGGGTACATTTTAAATGACAAATGTTATTTGCAAGAAAAGTCATACTTGTTTCTTTTGCAGATCCTACCACGTTTCGCCACTGTCCCTGAGTGTGCTGTGTGGTCCCCCTTCCGGTGTGTGCGTGTGGGGTCGGGGAAGGGACCGAACCCCCAACCTGAACCTGGCT
Source organism: Pleurodeles waltl (assembly GCF_031143425.1). NCBI lineage: Eukaryota > Metazoa > Chordata > Amphibia > Caudata > Salamandridae > Pleurodeles > Pleurodeles waltl. Next base: position 57,017,380 of record NC_090446.1, on the reverse strand, counting down.
GAGTAAAGTGCCAGCACCATGGATCCATTTTGCGCAAACTGCGCCTTCAGTTCAAGTTCAACTTGTTTGATTGCATTCTTCCACTGGAACTAAGCTGTGTTTTTTTTTTTTTTTTTTCCCCTCTCGTATGGATCTCTGACTTTTGCTTACCTTCCAGAAAACCTTTCAGGTGGACCGTGCCCCTTTACATGAGTAGAACTCATGCCACATCAAATTGCTAACACTGTTGAATTAGAGACTCATTCAGAGTACAAATTGCTCAGTCTTTTCTATGTAGAGGTATCTGATGTGAAAGGTTATGAGATCAATGTGTTAATTCACTTCTATTGCTTTACAGGGATTGCTTTGATCATTCAAATCTGATTTGCTGATAATGTTTTTTTGTGCTGATGTTTTTTTGTTTTTGTTTGAAACAAGAGATATGTGAAACAAAAATTCATTGGTCAAAGGGCGGAATGTACTGCCATTTAATGGAGTTTGTTTGACCAATGACTTTGTGTTTCACCACTGCGCATATTAGTTGCTCAATGTTCACCAGCAGCACATTGTATGTTTTGTTCAGTTGAGCCGCCTATTGGCTTTGACATGGCATTAGCCATTACTTTCTGTATTCAGTTTAGCCGCCTATTGGCTTTGACATTGCATTAGTCATTACATTCTGTATTCTGCCTATTGGCTTTGATATGTTGTATCCAGTCTAGCCGCCTATTGGCTTTGACATTGCATTAGCCATTACATTCTGTATTCTGCCTATTGGCTTTGACATGATGTATTTAGTTTAGCTGCCTATTGGCTTTGACATGCTATTAGATATTCTGCCTATTGGCTTTGACATGATATTATACATTGCATTTTATATTCAGCTCAGATGCCTACTGGCTTTGACATGATATTATACATTGCATTTTATATTCAGCTTAGCTGCCTATGGGCTTTGACATGATATAAGACATTGCATTTTGTATTCAGCTCAGCTGCCTGTTGGCTTTGAGATGACACTAGACATTGCATTTGATATTTAGGTTAGCTGTCTATTGCCTTTAACGTGGAGTTAGACATTGCAGTTGAGAATCCAAGCTGTATTTTTCCAAGCTGTGTTTTTGCACAAGATGAACCAAGATGTTTTTCTCACAGTAGACTAGACCTGATAAGAGAGAGTACACTGGTTGTTTTTCTCCGCTTGAGCCTGGGAAGAGGAGAAGTCTCGGAGACCTCCAAAGACTTGCTCAGTTTTCCTGAGTCTGAGAGGAGGGGGCACACCTTTGTAACGAATGTAACAGGCTGCAGAGATTCAGATTCGAATCTGCCTGACTTCGTGCTGGAGCGTGGCGCCAGCTGCCAGCATTCCCGTGTGGGTAGATGAATCTCTTTCTCGCGGCTGACAGGGAGTCATCAGCTTGCAGACCTTAGAAAGATGAAGCTGTAAATAGTTTCCCACACGGTGAAGTATTTGTTTTGCTTTGCATTCAATATCTTATAAATATAACCTGCTGTGTATATTGCAAACTGTGCATTAACGTGTGCTTGAAAGCTACTAATTCGTCATTCATAAAAATTGCGGTTGGGGAAGAATTAACAACAATAAAAGTCTTCTTTGAACTCAGAAGTGCATTTCTGGTGTTTTATGTATGTGCTTAAAAAACTAGATAAGAGGAAAGCACTACACCCTAGGCCTATTGCATCCTATTGTATTTTACAGTGTTTGCACTACTTTCTGACTGTTTTACTTACCTGATTTGGTCTGTTGTGTACACTTTGTGTATTTTACTTACCTCCTAAGGGAGTATATCCTCTGAGATATTTTTGCCACATTGTCACTAAAATAAAGTACCTTTATTTTTAGTAACCCTGAGTAGTGTTTTTCTTATGATATAAGTGGTATTGCATGAGCTTTGCATGTCTCCTAGTTCAGCCTTGGCTGTTCTGCTATAGTTACCTCTATCAGCCTAAGCTGCTAGAACACTACTACACTAATAAGGGATAACTGGACCTGGCACAAGGTGTAAGTACCACTGGTACCCACTAAAAGCCAGGCCAGCCTCCTACAGGAACAGCCTCAAATAAAGTCAACAAATGGAAAGCAAGCAAACGAGAGGCACAAAGCCGATAATAAGCAATGGGCGGAATACATTCCTAGGAAAGCATTCAGAGGGAGAGATGACGAACAGCCAGAGCGGCTGACTTTGGAGCTGGGGAGCCGTGTCCGAGTCAAAACCATTTTCTATTCTTATTCACCGTCGGTTAATTTCGAGACAAGTTGATATTATCGTATGAAAACGCACCGTTAAATCTTCAGTTTCCTCTCATTTCGCCTTTTACGTTATTTTCCCTTTTAGTAATTAAAAAAAAAAAATACATTGTGCAATTATTTTTCTGCACTCTAAGCACCTGTTGTCTTTGGCCCTAAACTCAGGCGCGGAGACATTTTTTCCAAGTTATCAGGCGCTGAAGGCTAAGAATCGCAGCACCGAGGGCGGGGTCAGCGCTTGGGGGCGTTGCCCCGCCTCACGCACGTCGCTGCGTATGATGTAGGACGTCAGCGCGCTTGACGCGGAGTAGGAAGACGACACTCTCGGGTTATTTTCCCGGAGAGAGGCTTGGACCGGGTGTCCTGCTCCGGCCCCACGGTTGCGTTTGGAGGTTCGGCCGCTGTCTCCCCCTTCGTTCGTGTAACCGCCGGTTTGATGTTTTGCTTTGGGTGGCCGAGAACTTGATTTATATAAACTGATGGCGAAGTGATGTTTTGTCCGGGACTGGTGCTTTATATGTCCGCGATTGGGTGCCTGGCGTTGGTAATCTTGGAGTACGTCCCTGTTTTCCTGGAATTCCAGCCCGCAGGAGCTCTTCTGAGGTAAGGATGATGTTTGGATGTGTTTTCATTATTTTCTGAGGAGTGCAGGGGGACCCTGGTGCCGTTGTGAAGAACTGTTTTTGTTGATTTAACATACAGAGGGCGGCTCCTCACAGCCCACCTGTGACGGGCTCCTCCTTTTATCTTTCTCCATCCCCTCCTTGCCCCTTGCTCCAGAGATGATTCTTAGTCGCATCCTCTCGTTACCAAAACTCGACATTCGTGTCTGGGTGGCTGTGGATTGTGGGACTTGAAGTTCTGCTTTTAGGACATAATTTAGAAAACTTTGAACTCCAGAATATAAAGACACGGATCAGGGGTATTGAGCTCCTCTCACTTGGATTTCTGAAATGTGGGTGCTTTGATTTTGTGCCACGGTGTTTAATGTCCCGCCGGCATGTAATTTCTTAGGTCAGCGCCCCGTTTGCTATGGAAAAAAAAAAGGTTTGATATTATTGTATTTTATAATTACCGCGAGCCCTGTCCAAAGGAGGGCACTCTTGTTTTTGCACAAGTTGTTTCTGAGAACCTCGCCAATGTCCGTACTTGGGGGTCATGGTCTACTGCTGTAATGCGAGACCTGTTCAGCTGTAATTGATGTTTAAATGCACCAGTGCTGTGGTTTTTATCCCTTGCGTCCGCGAAACCTACTCGGGGTCAGTTATTGTTATTAAAATTACCAAACTATATACAAATAAAGAAACACAATTTAAAATATGAAAACTTATGTTTGACTAATTTATTTAAAATATATATTGCAACATTAGCGCATTTGTTTGGTGTGTACTTGATTTTCGTATATTTATGTATTGTTTTGGGGTTCAAATCATAGAAACTGCTTAGTCCAGAGGACCTCTGCTTCCAATAACTGTGGGGTGGGTGGCTTGCCCCCACCCCGTTGGATTTCAGTAATGATTCAGTGGGGGTTTATTCAGTTAAATGAAAAATATTAACCTTTTGATGTAAAACAGGAGCGAGAAATGGATACCCCTCCAGTGGCTGAAAGGCACAATGTCAAATCAGAAAAACATAGGAATTTTCCCAGCATTCCCGAATGACAAAGTTGTGTGATCCTAGGCAAATAATTAATTCCACTGTGGTTCCTAATTATGACTGGTGTGTGTTATTCTGTGTGATGTAATTGACTGCAATCTTCTCCCTGTAAGAATCCGCTACATACAGTTGCATGCAGCAGCTGACTCGTCTTAATTCACCGGTGTTCACAAAAGTGTCATCAACAAGCCACACCCACATTTGTATGTGCGGCGAGAGCAGGAGTCCAGGTCCCGTTTCAGCGTCTCCAGCAGGTGGCGGTCTAACCACACCCGATGTCAAGCCCTGGCTGCCTGTACAGCCACATCTAGAGCTCATTGCCGCTTGCGTGGGGTGTGTGCTGCTGTAGTGAAGAGTTTGTGTTCTCAGGAGTGAGTTGAAGGGCTCCCCCCACCCCCCTCCCTGATAGAGGTCGCAACATAATTCTGTCTGTGGCAAGCTAAGGACACGTCCACGTCCGCTGCACCCGGTGATGCTCTTGTAGCAGGGGTAAAGCTTGTGTATCCCGGGAAGGAGAGGATCTTAAGACCTCCTGGAACAACGGTCAGCAAACAACCTTCCCCGTGACCGGAATTCCAGAAACATACGGAGCCACCAGTGAGGTCGCGCTTCTATCGTAGAATACACATATAGAACCCCAACTACCACGGGGGTAACACGGGAATATAACAACGTTACAAAGAAATAGGAAGTATCCGTCTTACTACACCTCTCTCGCTTGCGCGCTTCTTGCATTCTGTTGCATTTTCCAGGCATTTCCCTCCCTTGTTAGTTTCTCACCTGTGAGCTCCAGCTCTGCATTGCTCCTTCGTGTGTGTGTTTTTTTTTTTTTTTTTTTTTTTCCCCACCCGCCCCCTTCTCCAAACAACGCCGCTCTCCGTCGGTCATGTCGCTCCCCCACCTTGTGTGTTCCTTTCACCCGCTCGGTTACTTATCACCACCACTCCCCTTGTGGTACTTTTACTCCCAAACTTACTGTTGCTTCCCGTACCCGCTTGAAAGAGAGAGCTGGTTAAGATGGTGAAGAGGGTTGATGGCTGGTGGATGAATATGTAATGGAAGGATACATATCGGTGATGGGTCTATGCGAAAATGAATGGTTTAGAGAGCGTGGGTTGATGTACAATTGGGAGAATATGGATAAATGGGTAAATAAAAAAAGATTGAGTGGACGAAATGGGTTTGTCGAACAATATACGAGTGAGAATCAACAGCTCTCAAGTTTATTTGATTTGTAGCTCCACAGAAATACAAAGGGTAATACCATTAAAGATAAACATTTAAATCATTTTAGAACTTAGTTTCATTCTGAGGGGAACATAAGTAATCATGCCCCTTCCATCGAAGGTTTCCCATAGCTTTTAAGAGTGGTTCCAGAAGTTGTTGACGTATAAGATGTAAAGCAGGACAAACAAAAACAATATGATTAAGGTATTGTAAGCGACCATTAGAGCTCAGTTTGGACATTCAGAAGGCAGTTTTCCCAACGCACGTATCATGCCTCTCAATGGGAAAGCATTGATAATTTTAAACTGATCCTGGAGGAAGAGTTCGCTTTCATTTGCTTTTCAGCTGTGCCACTGTCAGATTCGAGGAGGGCCTATGATAAAAATGAATGGTTCCAGGGCATGTGAGAATTTGTTACCAAATATGCTCGTTGATCGTTTTCTATGTACGTTTGTACACATGGCCGTTCTCGGTGGATCTGCAGACCCCCTCCCCCCGCGTACAACTGCACCCAACCATGACACATAAGCATCTGCTGTTTTGCTCAAGTTTCAGACAAATTGCCCATATAGCTGTCAAGCATTTAAATGAGTACAATTTCAGTGTTTTCCTCAGTTACGTTCTTAAAAGATGCTTGTAGTTTCAGTGGCATATCTTAGGCTGGTAGTAATTTTCAAACAGTACAGTGTGAGCAATTGTGCGTAATATCTAAGAGTGAGTGCGTTGTAACGTGTTCCCAGTCCATTTGAATGTGATATTGCTTTCTAGACATGAGATGTGTGATGTTTATTGCTTAAATAAATTAGACAGTTTTCTGATATAAGAGCAGGTTTTGCCAATATCTAGGGTTTACTTTCTTAAGAATTGACAGAGACAAATGAATGTGTAGGTACATGGAGTTTGCGCCTGCTTTCTCAAAAGGTGAGTTAACCTGCACGAGTAAACAGATTCTTGATTGTTCCAGCAACAAACATGATAGTTCTCTATTTTATTATTACTGAGGTCACAGGAACCTTGGAGTACTGTGAACACCTTGCAGAAACCGGAGAATGTAAATTTATGCAGATTTCACCTGCAGAGCTCAAGTGGTGGAATGTTTCACTTTAGATATTGGTGGTTGTGGAAATCAAAAGCGGACTCTGCATTTTTTCCCCTCCATCACCAGTACAGACTAAGGCAACCTTAGTAGCAGCGAAATGATGTGCCTGCTGCTGTCCCAACAGGCCTGCTGTGTACGTACTATACGCAGCTGCTGCTGGTGGTATGGAGTTCAGACAGTGTTGATTTGTAGTTTGGCATTGCTGGCAGTTGAAGTTTATGCATTTTGGTATCTAATTGCCCGCAGGTGGTTCACAGTACCAGTGCTAATGTTGTCTGCCACATAACCTACAACTTCTGGAAATGCTTAATTTGAATTACGAAACCAGCATTGGTGAACCCAATAGGCCTTGGATGTGCAAGGGCTATTTGCTTTGCCAACATATTTTAGCCTTGTTGCACACCAGCGTGGCTGCTGTTCAGCATATATAAACATTAGAAGGCTAAAGGCGTGCAGTGTCGCAGAGTGGGGTGTTATGGAGTGGGGTTGAGTGAAAGCGTGTGTTGTGGAATGTCATGTAGTGTGTAGAGTAGAGAAGTGGCGTGGAGGGATGAAGAGTGATGTAGAGTACCGAAGAGTCGATTGTCGTGGAGTGGCCTAGAGTGTAGTAGTGTAGCAGATTGGAATGGCAGAGAGGAGTCGTGTTGAGTGGCATAGAGGGAGTTGTGTTGTGAAGTGTATTAGTGTTGTAGGTAGACTAGATAGTTTCAGAGTAAACTGAAGTGTAGATTGGAGTGGCACAGAGCAGTGACATAGAGTACAGTGGTGCTGAGTAGAATAGTGGCATAGAGCGCAGTGGTGCAGACTAGAGTGACTTGTTCAGTGGCCAAGAGTGCAGTCTTGTGGAGGGCTCACAGTGAAGCAGCGCAGAGTTAAATACAGTGGAGCATTGCACAGTAAAGGGCAGGGTGAAGTGGAGCAGTGCAGAATAAAGTGCAGTGGTGAAGAGTGCATGTGTGCATAGTAGAGTGGGGGCAGCGTTTACTTCTATAGAGTAGAGGCATAGTGAGGTGGTGTAGTGTTGTACCATATGCCAGCAGTGTTAAAACTGCCCCTGGCGGTGGGTCGTTGTTGTTTCAGTGGAACAAGTTCACCTATTTCATTGTTGACATAGGCAGGATGTTTAAGGCTGTAGTGTGAATAATGTAGTTGTTTCTGGGTTCCTGTTTGTAGTTTTTGGAAAGCGGCAATCTGTGTTTGGTTTTTGTGGCATGGTGCTAATGGACGTGTTGGACAAACTGAAGCTATTGCACAGTAGAGTGTAGATGTGTATGCTACACCTTTTGGCTTCCAATGCTTGTTATTAGAAGATTTTGGTACTCACTCGCTGACTGCAAATGGAAATATCTTTGGACATTCACTTGAGGGTCACATCAAGCAGAAGCCAACAGTGCTTTGATAGAAGAACTTTGACATGAATATTTGTTGCCACAGAAAGTGCATGTTCCTTCTCTCTGCATGCCTGTTTAAGGGTGGTATTCTCCTGAACTAGAGCACAGGAGGGGCATAAGCGGGTCCATGGAGAGAGTAATTTCCGTTCCTCTTGCTTTCATATAAATGTGCTCACCTTAAGTCACAGAAAGAAAAGTTAAAAAGTTTAAATAAAAAAAAAACACACAATCTCCCTAGGAAGGAGACCGGTATTTGACTTTTGTGTTTAAATGACAGCAAAATGTGACAAGATTTAAAGGCTTGTTTACAGAAAGTGAAGTATTGGGAGGATACAGTAAACAAGGTTTGGTTAAAGGAAGGGGTGAATTCAAGCTGGACAGCCCAAAACAATTAGAGCCAGCAAATAGAAAGCAAGGACACGTGAGTTAGCAACCACAAAGCCAGTGAGCAGAATGCATTCTCAGGTAAGCGTTCAGAATGTTTTCACCAAACCAGACAGCAAATCTGTCCGACAGGCCTTATCCTAAAAAGCAGTGGTCCCATTCCCCCCCCCCCCCCCCCCCCCCCCAACCCCCCTATAGGAGCTTGCCCCAGTCCTGTTGAATTCCTTGGTTGCTGAATACCAAGGCTAACTAGTTTTGAATTCACCCCATGTTGCTTTTTGCCACTGACCTTTTCTTTCTTTCTAGTTTTTAGCTGTTTCTGCATTCTCAATTTTTTTCTTTTTTTTTTTTTTTTCTTCTTCCTTCTGCCTTTCGCCCTCTTCCTCTGGGCCAGAGTCTGTTCATGGAATAAATCTCAATCAACCAAAATAAGTATTGATGCCCACCTGCATCCACCAGCACAAAGTAAGCACTTCTGCTGCGAAATAAATTTTGTTAATAGTTCAACCAATATAGTAAGAGTATATGTATCCTGGTCATTGACTCTTGAAGCAATTTGCACTTGCTTGCAGAACCTGCTCTGAATTATTGTAGATTATCCTTTGTGTGTGTGTGTGTGTGTGTGTGTATGTATATATATATATATATTATTTTTAGGTCTGGCGTTAACAAGATCCTTTGATTGTAATTTACTTTAAGGTGATTGACATTTTTCTCCTGCTTACCGCAGTACACTGGGTCTCTAGTTTCGGTTGGAGTACAGATAATAGAAGACGGACAAACCCAGCGTGAGTAGGCTGACGAGCAACACATGGTTTCCAAAACAGGCCGACAGGAGCGTGGACAAAGGTACAACCAATACTGGGGATAATAGGGGAGGAAGTATCTGAGCACAGTCGCAAGGACAATGTGAAGGGACGGAGCAAGGAAACGGAGGAGGGGAAAGCACCAAGCGCGTGGGAGTGAAAACGGAGGAGAACTTAGTCAAGTCACCCCACTTTCAGGTTAGAGTCTTTATGGGGCTCTGCCTGTTCCGCCATTGGAAGGGACTTTTATTTCCGCTGCCCTTGGAGCGGGTAGGGCAGTGTGTACTTCATAATGACCTGAAAGTATCTGTCCTGCATGCCTGTAGTTTACATTGTCCTGTCCCCCATCTCCTATCCAATACACGTGAAGCTGTGTGATATCTGACAGTAAACACCTCCCCACCCCCAAAACCCAGTCTAGTGATGTGAGATGGGCAGGCTCGGAGGTGGCAGAACTTTGGATGCCAACCTGAGGTTGACAGTCCTTGGACGGCATCTCCCGCTTTGTGTTCTGGACTGGGGCTTTCTTTCAGTAAATTTTGATAAGTGGCCTTAGCAGAGCGCACTTTTATCTGGACAGAAGAGGCATTTACAGATGTCTCAATAATGCTTGAACGGAAGGAGCTGCAGAAGTGGAAAATGTGTGGGTGAAAGCCAGTGGGACATCTGCTGCTCTGAACTATGCATCACAATGATGTTAAATTTACCTTGAGGGTCTGATTTAATCGCACCTTGTGCCCACCCGTCTGAGGATAACTTGTGAACAATGTAGCCTAGCTGCACGAGTAACCCTGTAACCCGCTATGAACTGTGACCCCGGATCAGTAGTGTGAGACAGCCTAGGTAACCTGACACCTTCTTTAAGATGTGGTGTAGGTAGCTAGGGATATTTAATAAAAGGCTAAAACGAGGGCTTTTTAAGGTAATCTGTATGTAACTGCTAATAAGACTCTAGAAATCCCCCGCTCCGGAAATTGGCAAATCTGCTCTTTGTGTTGGGGGAGTTCCAATGCAGATGGTAGGATGATGGTTTTGGCGGGAGAGGGCTAATGCTGTGCGCGATGTAGGGTTACGAGATGAGAGGGGGGGGGGGGGGGGGAGGGCGTTATTTTTGTGGTGTGTGATTGGGTCCAGGACTGTGTTTTACTCCTCGTAACGCCCCGCCCTCTGTTGGTCATCTGACCGGAGGAAAGAGGAGGGTTTTCCATTCATTCCATCCATTCCCAGTCAGTTCCGCATACTGTCTGCCGGAAGGTGGCGCTGTTGCTCCGACTGCGAGCGAGTTCCTAATATTCATCCTCTAGCAGCAACCTAGTTAGTACCTAACACTTGAATTTAGCCATAAGGCGGGACCACTGGAGCTAAGCAATGTGTTTAAGGAGGCATTGTGGTAGAAGGTCACAGAGTCATTTATTGACTAAAGTTAAAAAAAAAAAAAAAAAAGTCTAGCAAACTATATTTTTCGTATACAAAAGCTGTGTTCGGTTGCTAGTTCAGTTGTTCTGGAGCTGCCATTGCTTTTTGTTGTCTAGCGACCCCCGTGGGGTTCAGAAACCAAGCCGGAAGTAGTGCAGTTCCCGCCCCCGGTTAAGGTCAGCAGAACTTTTAAGTGCAAATATGTCTAGGGCCCTCATTCGGTGTCTCTTGTTGCAGATGTTCCCCTCACCTCCCCTTAAGTTACTGATACTTGGGTACCTTTTCCTCCAGGGGCGTTGAAAATCCAAGCTATTACGACTTCTGGAGGTGCACTAAGAAATGAAAACTGACCAGGGAGTTGGTCATTCCAGGTCACGTCTCCGTGTAATCCCTCATTTTGGTCTGGACTTTCAACAATGAGCTTCTTCTGCTTTTAGCTGCCGAGATCTGTGGGTGAAAGTTGAGATTCGCGGTGTTTCCGCAGATCACAGAATTCCGCTGTAGTTACAGCACCACTGGAATTGAAGTGCAGGACCCGATGACTTGGTCTATATGTCCTACCAGTCATTGCGTAATGCCTGGCTTGTGATGGTTTGGATGGGAGAGCAGCAGGCTGTTTAGTCGTCGGTTGGTGCTACTAAAAACACAAAGTTCACAAACCGCGTCAACAAATTACAGATATGATTATGGTTGCAAAGTTGTGGGTGAATACGCTTGCCAAAAATGTTCTCTGCAGAATATTTTTTTTTTTTAGCAGAAACCCTTTTTGAGAACTTGTTCACTAAAAGTGGGCGCTTTTTTTTTTTTTTTTTTTTTTTTTTCCTACAAACCTAGCTGACTATATTTTTATATTTTCCGCTTTAAATTGAGTAACGTTTGGAATCTAGCAAAGTTTGGGAAACAGTCAGCATTTGCAGTAGAAAATTTTCAGAATTAATTGCGCCCGTAATTGTAACTCATCTTGACCTGGCGAGCATCATTGGATTTCATATTCACACATCTGGTTTGATGAAGACCAAATGACCTCCACCAAGCTCAAGAGGGACAACGTTCAGTGGGTTGGCTAACACCACCTCTCTCCGCATCACCCCTCCCTACAGTTCTCTGTCTGAACATTTGCATTTGGGCTCACTACGCATGCGCACAGTTTGACTATACTTGGCTCAGCACCCAAGTGCAGTTGCTTTGCCCTGGAGTCTTATGTTGTTAGTGGGTGACGGGAGTAGCGGGCGTCTGGCCAGCTTTTATCTCAAGCGGTGGACGAGCCAATGAAAGCTCAAGGCTGAGCCCGGGCTCGGCTCTAGGTCCTGTTGGAACCTCAAGCCCATGCTGAGCTCTCGTGGCTTCTGCCCGTCGGGGTCCATCTATGGAGGATGTGCTAGTGCGGCCAGAGCTGCCAACCAGGTTAGGGTCTTTCCGCTCCACAGCTTGTGTTTGTGGGCAATCGCCTGATCTTCCTGTGCACAAAAAACAGAATGTGAAAATGTAGTGTAAATAATGCTCAGTGTGAAGTGTTGCAATACCTTTGCGTCCAGTTCCCGCTATATAAAAACTGTAATATTAGGTAAAACAAGCATTGGCATAGCCAGTGGTTCTCTGCTTTTGGATGTGGAAGCAGGTTTACACACACACACACACTCGCACATTATATTATATTATATTATATTTATATACATATATATATGTGTGTTAGTTATTGGCCATTAGTAGGAAAAGTAAAGGATAATGGTAAGCATGTATATGTAATTTATAAGCTTGTGCGGTGAAGGGTTAACATGGAAAAATACTATGTTCAGTAAATTGCATGGCCTGATGCAGTCCTGGATTACCTGCCTTAACTGACCCTTATGTATACTTCAAATTTTCAAAAATCGATTTTAGCATCATATACCAGCGCAAACTGTTGGAAAATTTGAAACTGTTCCCTCTCACCACCACCCAATCTTACTGACCAAGCTACACCTCGACCCCCCCCTCTCCCCCTCCCCCCCCCCCACACAAAGTAAAAACAGCATGTCTTGACGAGATAGCACATACGTTGCCTAGGCTTGACCTAAAAATGACAAAATAATCAAGTAATACTCACAAAATGTGCCACATAACTTGCATTTTTCTTGCCATGTTATTTTCAGACCAGTCCCATAATTTGGCTCTCCCCTACTGCATAATTCTTGTGGCCCTCCTTAGATCTCCTGATTGTTAGATATATTTGTCCTCTTACCCTCCAACGTGTGGACAACAGTTTCTTGAATAAAAATATTATGACCCCCTCCAACCACAAAAAAAAAGGGGGGGTCTGACCGGAATGCATAGCATACTAACCAACCAAAAACACAAAAGTCAATTAAACCAAATTTCCCAACCCTGCTGAAAATCGAACTAATAAACCTCAGAGGTGTGTCCTAGCTCTGCGCTCATACACAATACCAAAAGTCTAGGCTTTGTATTTGGCAATAAACCAAGCCAAGAAGCCCATCCTTTTCAGGTGCTTGTCAGAATAGCTGGAAAGACACCCTCTTATGACTCGGACATGACACATGTCTTACAACTTTAAAAAAAACACCTCCTCCAGAAACTGCAGTTTGCACCCTGACTGATGCTTGCGCACACGACACAAACCAATGCTACCAAAGGCTTTGTATTGTATTCATAGACAAACTGGCAAATCACACAACCAAGGCAGACACGTTGGACTCAATTAAGACCATGAAAACCACCAGCACTAACTCGTTTCCTAAAATCTCGTTCAAGAGTAAGCCAAGCCAGCCTCTACAGTCCTTTAAAAAAAAAATATATATATATCACAAAGTGAATTTATGGATTTGGGGTCAAAGCAAGCGGGCCTTCCAGGTGCCCTTCTGACCTTTGTTCACCACACATCATACAGAACACTTTTATTTACCTCTGCTGCCACACCAGTAAGAAGAACCAGCCATAATCCTTTAACTACTGGAACCTTTCCTGAATAACTTTAAAAAGGCAAGCATACACCCAATATTAAAAAAAAAAAACAACAACCTAGAAACACATGACCCCAACAACTACAGGCCCATTACAAATGGACCTTTACTGGGCAAATTGATAGAGCAGCATTCACCCAGGTGTTCCAATTCATTGAAAATAACTCCATTCTTTCATACTACCTAAATGGATTCCACCGAAGAAGAGGCACTGGATCAGCACTTATCGCCATCTGGGATGATCTTAAAAACAAAGTAGACTGCAAAGGAGTTGCTACAGTACTTCTCCTGGACCTCTCAGCAGCCGTTGACCATGACACTCTACAAAGACTCTGCGAAGGCATTATAGAGGGTACTGCTCTCAACCGGATCACATCCTACCTTCAAAATCGAACAAATGTCATCCATTCGCCCTCTTGTATCACCCAAAAAGCAATACATGGACAGGACCACTTCATCAGGAATAGAATCACCAAATGCATTCAGCAAATAAACCTCTGCTCAAGATTTGCAACCTGCCTCAAAACACCACCATACAAGAAGACAATAGGTGGTACAGCCTTATTTGTTCAAGCGGACAGACTATGGAATTAATTACCCCCAAATATAAGATCTACGGATAACTGTCATCTTCAGAAGACTACTTGAGGTGGCTTTTTCCTACATAACCACCATACCCAAACAGCAATGGACTACTTGTCCCTGTGTATGTAAATATTTCTATTTTGCTCACAGCTAAGTGTGTGTGTATTTCTTTATATATAATAATATTGTTGTGCACTTAAAATGTTCACTGGTCATTGTAGTTTCTGTGGGAGTTGTTTGATTAGATACTTATGAGTCTTTTTTTCATTTTATCTGTCACAGTGGGCAAATCTTACCTTAACTATCTGCAAGCATTTCACCATTGAAATATTTAAGAAAGATAAAATGTTAGAAAAGTACACATACATTAACTTCAAATTTTGAAAGTCTGTTTATATAATAAAATTTTAAGCTTCAAAATATATTCCTTACACATTTGCTTACTGTGTAATAATGTATCTATATATTTGTTACTTTAGTCCTACTGTACAAGAGAAAATACTCTTGAAAACTTTACTCTCACTATCACCCTTTACCCCTATCAATCTATTCTCTATCACCACTTTGACTCATTTCAAACTCATTCTACTACTGTGATCTCCAAAATAACCATTCCTAAGCTCTTCCTCCTCTACCCCTCCTGGCTCACCCCCAAACCTCTGCTTCCTACTATGATCTCCCAAACATCCCTACAAAATTATCCATCCTTTGTGTATACTTTGACTCATCCCAAGCTCTTTACTACTGTGATGTCCTTAATCCCATTCTACAGACGTCCCTCCTCCATCTCGCCTGTACTCCTCTCAAACCTCATCTTACTACTATAATCTCCCAATTAACACTTCTGGATTCTTCCCTCCAATACAGGGAGTGCAGAATTATTAGGCAAATGAGTATTTTGACCACATCATCCTCTTTATGCATGTTGTCTTACTCCAAGCTGTATAGGCTCGAAAGCCTACTACCAATTAAGCATATTAGGTGATGTGCATCTCTGTAATGAGAAGGGGTGTGGTCTAATGACATCAACACCCTATATCAGGTGTGCATAATTATTAGGCAACTTCCTTTCCTTTGGCAAAATGGGTCAAAAGAAGGACTTGACAGGCTCAGAAAAGTCAAAAATAGTGAGATATCTTGCAGAGGGATGCAGCACTCTTAAAATTGCAAAGCTACTGAAGCGTGATCATCGAACAATCAAGCGTTTCATTCAAAATAGTCAACAGGGTCGCAAGAAGCGTGTGGAAAAACCAAGGTGCAAAATAACTGCCCATGAACTGAGAAAAGTCAAGCGTGCAGCTGCCACGATGCCACTTGCCACCAGTTTGGCCATATTTCAGAGCTGCAACATCACTGGAGTGCCCAAAAGCACAAGGTGTGCAATACTCGGAGACATGGCCAAGGTAAGAAAGGCTGAAAGACGACCACCACTGAACAAGACACACAAGCTGAAACGTCAAGACTGGGCCAAGAAATATCTCAAGACTGATTTTCTAAGGTTTTATGGACTGATGAAATGAGAGTGAGTCTTGATGGGCCAGATGGATGGGCCCGTGGCTGGATTGGTAAAGGGCAGAGAGCTCCAGTCCGACTCAGACGCCAGCAAGGTGGAGGTGGACTACTGGTTTGGGCTGGTATCATCAAAGATGAGCTTGTGGAGCCTTTTCGGGTTGAGGATGGAGTCAAGCTCAACTCCCAGTCCTACTGCCAGTTCCTGGAAGACACCTTCTTCAAGCAGTGGTACAGGAAGAAGTCTGCATCCTTCAAGAAAAACATGATTTTCATGCAGGACAATGCTCCATCACACGCGTCCAAGTACTCCACAGCGTGGCTGGCAAGAAAGGGTATAAAAGAAGGAAATCTAATGACATGGCCTCCTTGTTCACCTGATCTGAACCCCATTGAGAACCTGTGGTCCATCATCAAATGTGAGATTTACAAGGAGGGAAAACAGTACACCTCTCTGAACAGTGTCTGGGAGGCTGTGGTTGCTGCTGCACGCAATGTTGATGGTGAACAGATCAAAACACTGACAGAATCCATGGATGGCAGGCTTTTGAGTGTCCTTGCAAAGAAAGGTGGCTATATTGGTCACTGATTTGTTTTTGTTTTGTTTTTGAATGTCAGAAATGTATATTTGTGAATGTTGAGATGTTATATTGGTTTCACTGGTAATAAATAATTGAAATGGGTATATATTTGTTTTTTGTTAAGTTGCCTAATAATTATGCACAGTAATAGTCACCTGCACACACAGATATCCCCCTAACATAGCTAAAACTAAAAACAAACTCAAAACTACTTCCAAAAATATTCAGCTTTGATATTAATGAGTTTTTTGGGTTCATTGAGAACATGGTTGTTGTTCAATAATAAAATTAATTCTCAAAAATACAACTTGCCTAATAATTCTGCACTCCCTGTACTTTATTCAATCCAGCGAACACTCGCATGTCCTCTGCTCAAACTGTACTATTTTTGTACTCCTATCTCCTTATACTAATCCTTTTGTGATCCATAGTAGCGCGCTTTGATGCCTTCTCAGAGGTAAGCACTACATAAATACAATTACAGGTTGTTTTACACTGCTCGTAGCGCTGCTGAAATTACTTGAACTTATTTTAATATCCTCCTTCCTTATTTACTTATACTTTGTCAAAATGCTATGAATATATGAATATGTAAATACAAACATGTATGTTTTTATTCAAAGTGCTTTAACATCCTCTTGGATTGAGTCTGTACTGTACAGAAGTCTAGATAGGTAAATAAACGAGTCCTTGCTGTGTTTAGTAGCCACAGGTAGGACTCACTGCTATAAAAGGTGTTATATTCCAAAATCACTCCTTACCAAGTAAAGTATCGCAAGACAATCTGCAAAAAAAAAAACCATGTAGTTGTAAAGAGCATTTTTACACCTGTGGAATCTTGGCACTGAAGAACAGATGACTTTTGTGAGCAAACTCCATGGTACTCATTTTATCGAAGTCTGAAAAGTGAAAGACTGAGTGTAAGCAGTAAGATGTAAACTTGATATCATGGTGCCAAACACAGACCTCTGGAGGAAGAGAAGTATTAGGCCAGTGAGCCGCTAGGCAAGAAGATTTTGGAGAAGTGGCAATGAGTCCATAGAAATGTTTGACCCAACAGAAGCACGTGGGTGGACACAAAGACGGTCTCTCTCTGCGTGCACCGTCCTAATTCCCTGCACCTTTCTCATCTCCATTTCCCATCTCTCTCTCCATATCCAAGGTGCAGGTACTCGGCCCCTCCGCATCCCTGGGCTTTTTGCTTTCCAAGTGGTCTGGCTGCTGATGTGAGATGCAGGAGACGGGTACATGCGTATGAGCTCGTCACATGAATCCAGCACTTGGAGTTCTGGCCAAAACGCATCTGTTTACAGCGCCAAGATAGCGCCATCTGGACGCGTTGGAGAGAGTCGCTCGTGCTGCCGAATTCCAAGAATGCATCTCATTTTCAGCCTCCTCCATACTCCAACATGTAGCCTGTACACTTGTGGCAACCAAGGTTGCGTGGACTTATTACCCTACATCTGATGCAATAACCTGCCCAACCGCCAAACGTCGTTCTCCAACTTTCAAGGTCTGCTTCACTGAAGTGCTAAACAAAGCACTTTAGTGAAAATCTTTAGTTCGAACCTGCACCACTAGCTTATTACCCTAAAGAACAGGAATCGGGCCCCACAGCATGAAACGGACCCTGAGGCACCTGTCTGGATCTCACGGTCTTAACCAGATCGTTTTAATTAGTGCTTTTAGATACCCATGTCGGAGCGTAGCTCAGAAAGGCTTGTAGCGGCCTAAGTTAGAAGCGAAAGTAGATAGCAAGGCGTGCTCCTGCTTCGTGTGCTCGCTGCCCAGGTCTGCCGCTCAGGGGCTCTGTAAATTCAAAGCAAAAGTGTTTATTCTGCTGCTGGCGGGAGCCATTTTAGGCTGCCTGCTTTTGCGCCCTGCCTGCTGGCGGTTTCATGGCGGTGACTATAAAGCCTGTGCCGTGGGGAGAGACCTTCAGTGAAGAGGTGGAAAAGCTTTGGGTGGCGTGCATGAAAAAAAAGAAAGGGGCGGGGCCTCCCGAAGCGACCACCATACTGTGATGCTGCAATGAAGCAGGCAATGCGCTATAGCTGCAAGATAAAGCGCAGCTGGTGCCGCACTGAGCATGAAAACAAATCCCAAGCACTGATGGGAAGTGCGCACGGTAGCCGCAACATAAACAAGTAGGATTTTTTTTTTTTTTTTTAGTACAGTCATCACAATGCGATTTGCTCCAAAAGCCAATCTGGGCAAAAGAAAAGTGTGCCTAATAGAACATAAATGAACAAAGCAGAAAGAGTGCATGTAACGTGGGCAATCTTCATGGGAGAGAACAAAATAACTAAAGGAGGGACAAATAAAACCAGTTGCCCACACAAAGCAGGTACTTTACACAGGCAGAAAAACTAACCAATAAAAGCCCGTGGGGGTGGTCAGACCCCAGAAAGTAGAGGCAGCATGTCTCAAAGAGGCAGCGCATGTGTTGCCTAGGCAAGACCTAAGAAATATCGCTTTTGTTGCCGATTTGTTTAAAAAATAAAATAAAAACAGGATTCCTAGGTAAGTCACAACTTCTCTGGTCAAATTGTATGATCTCGGGCAAATATTTTATTTTACCAGCAGAGCTCTTTCACTTCATTATCGTGAATGAAAGCCTTTTTAACTGTAGAATACCTGTTGCACGAAAAGCTATTTATGGCATCAATGATCATAGCAAACCCCAGAGTAGATGTGTAGAAATGCAGGTCCTTCAGTAGTGGAGAGGGATCCCATCCAGCCACGTCCTGGCATCGCCTCTCAGCTGCTCCCTTCACCAGTCCATATTAAACCCCTACATCCTGAATCACCTGTGTGAGTCCATGAGATGAGCACCCAGCGGCCACACTATTGCTTTGGATTTAATGGACGGTAATGTTTCTCTATAATAATCTTCCAGGTCAGGGACGGTGTTCACATGGCACTTGTCCTGCCTCTTGGTGCACTAATGGTTCATGTTTAAAAAGTATCACTTATTAAGTACTTCTCGTTGCTGTGATGTAATTTATTGATGTCGAAGCTTCATATGTTAAGAAAATGCGCTTTCTTGAACTTTGAAGCGGCTTTAATATGTTTAACGCCGCAAACCTTTTCAGTACTCGCTCGCCCTGTAAATCTGTTGGCTTGGCCCCCTCTGCTGCTCGTAGACACAGGTCTTGGCCTTCTGGTCACCCAGACGGCAGGCCTGTACAGGCTGCTGAGACCACTGGGTTTTGAGGGATTTCCACCGGGTTATGTCACTCAGAGAGACTTGGGCATGTTCTGAGGCGGCCTCGTTCTTTATAAACCAAACCCCTGATAGGGGACTCGGTTGCAGGGCCAGGGGTAAGAGGTAACCATTTGCCATGTATGGAGAGCAGAATAATAGGGCCGATGTCACCTGGAGCAAGGCGCCCTGAAGTCTTGATGTGAGACTTCGGTGAGTGGTCCCGGGGGGCGAGCAGGGACCGTCTCAGAGCCCTGACAGCACTTGGGACAGACCCTCTGAAGCGGTGGCGTCAGTGACACTCCTAGTTAATGGATGTTTAATGTTTCGGGACAGACCCGAGTAAACCTGGAGACCTGAAAGAGACAGTTCTGTCAGCAGATGCTGCCTCCGCCCTCTCGAAGGCCTCAGTGTTTCTGTCCAACTATGGGCTTCGCCTGCAGAGACCTTGGCCCGGGGCCCGGAACTTTACAGGAAATCAGGTGGTTTCCGAGCTCTGTTTACCCGGAGAGGAGGCGGTCTTGGCAGCACACTAACCTCCCATTGGCTCCAAGTGCAGGATGCCATCATCAGCAGCCGATGAAAACCAACAGCGACTAATTTCTGCAGATTTTGTCCGCGCTTCCTCTGATCTACTTTAACCCCTTCGCTGCCAGGCCTTTCCCCTCCTGTGCAGAGCCTCCTTTTTTTTTTTTTTTTTTTTTTTTTTTTTTTTTGCTACTTGGGGCAGTTTGCGCGTAGGCCCTCGTAACTTTTTGTTCATTTAAGCTGTGCCAAATTTGCATCCTTTTTTCCCCAACGTCCTAGGGATTCTACAGGTACCCAGACTTTGTGGGTTCCCCTGAAGGAGACCAAGAAATTAACCAAAATACAGCAAATTTCTTTTTTTTTTCCCCAAAAAAATGGGGGGGGGGGGGAGAGGGAGTGCAGAAGAAGGCTCGTGGTTTTTCCCTGAAAATGGCATCAACAAAGGGTTTGCAGTGGTAAAATCACCAGCTTTCAGAAACAGGCAGGCAGACTTGAATAAAAAATAAAAAAAAAATGTCAACACAATTTTGACATTTTAATGGGACATACCCATTTTTTTTTTCTTTATTTTTTTTTTGTGTGTGTGCTTTCAGCCTCCTTCCAGTTAGTGACCGAAATGGGTGAGAAACCAATGCTGGATCTCGGAAAGCTAAACATTTCTGAAAAGTAGACAACATTCTGAATTGAGCAAGTGGTCATTTGTGTAGATCCTACAAGTGTTTCCTACAGAAAATAACAGCTGAAATAAAAGAATATTGAAATTGAGGTGAAAAAAACAGCAATTTTTCTTCACATTTTACTCTCTAACTTTTTTTCCTGCAATGTCAGATTTTTTAAAGCAATATACCATTACATGAGCTCGACTCCTCTGGTTGTGGGGGTATGTAGGACTTGTAGGTTCATCAAGAAACCTAGGTACCCAGAGCCAATAAATGAGCTGCACCTTGCAATGCCTTTTCATTCCATACCAGGTATACAGCAATTAATTTGCTGAAATATAAAAAGTGAAAAATAGGTATCAAGAAAACCTTTGTATTTCCAAAATGGGAACAAGATAAGGTGTTGTGCAAATAACCACTGCTTCTCATCTCTGAATTCCGGGGTGTCCATACTAGCATGTGAATTACAGGGCATTTCTCAAATAGACTTCTTTTTTTACACACTGTCTTACATTTGGAAGGAACAAATCTAGAGAAAGACAAGGGGCAAAACACTTGTTTTGCTATTTTGTGTTCCCCCTAAGTCTCCCGAAAAAAAAAAAAAAATGGTACCTCACTTGTGGGGATAGGCCTAGTGCCTGCGACAGAAAAAGCCCCAAAACACAACGTGGACACATCACATTTTCACAAAGAAAACATAGCTGTTTTTTTGCAAAGTGCCTAGCTGTGGATTTTGGCCTCTAGCTCAGCAGGCACCTGGGGAAACCTACCCAACCTGTGCAGTTTTGAAAACTAGACACCTAGGGGAATCGCAAGATGGGGTGACTTGTGGGGTTCTGACCAGGTTCTGTTACCCAGAATCCTTTGCAAATCTCAAATTTCGTCATTAAAAAAACAAAAGTACTTTTTTTTTCTTTTTTTTTCTTGCATTTTGGTGCTTCAAACTTCTGCAGTCTGAGGGGAGCAACAGACTTCCTTCTACCCAGCATTACCCTAGGCTCCCCGATTTTAGTTTATAAAAAAAAAAAAAAAAGGCACAAAACGTATTGTGCAGACAATAACTAAGGTAAATGTACTAATTAGTCCTGGGATCAGGAACCATTTAGGGAAACCCATCAAACCCAGAAATGTCGGAAAAGTAGACATCAAGGGGAGTCCAGGGAGGTATCACTTGTGCGGATTCCCTCAATTTCCCTAAATTTTGTGTGTTTTTTTTATTTTTTTACCCAGAATAGCTTGCAAAGGGAAAACGTTGAATCAAAACACTATTTTTCCTTTGCATTTTTGTGACATAAACTGCAGCAACATGCAGGGATCCACAAACTTCTTACCACCCAGTGTTCCCCATCTTGTCCTGATACACTACCCACTCGAGTGCATGGGCCTAGTGCCCCTGACAAATGTATAACACAAGGGTCAATGATAGTCCTAGCGTAAGGGCTAATGTTGACCCTGGGGTGATCATTCCTGACGTGGGCACTAGGCATAGGTACGCAGTACACTGGGATTTCTGAAGCCTGTTGCGAACAAGCTCCTGCGGGAATCTTTTGCGGTGACATCGAACTGTACCACAGGCAACATTGCCAGCTTTACAGAGCTCACCTGTATAGAAATTATCCACATAAAGGTTATAACTTTTGTGAAGGAATGGCTGGACAAGCTCCCATACATCCTTTCCTGTGACACTTACCCCCCCCCCAGCCCAACCTAATGCGGTAGGGCAACCTACAGGATTTAGTGTAGAATCCTTCCCTGCATACTCTGAAGCTGTACACATGGCCAGTAGAGCTCTCGCACAGCATGATGCCGTAGCAAGGTCTTGCTCGCCATGTACTGCCTGAAAAGCAGCCACACTTTGTACAGGATCAAGGACTCATCAACTGCCTTATTCTTTCCAAGACTGTAGATCTCTGGAAACCAGGCAGACAAATGTTCCATGACAGGCCAAATTTTGAACAAGCCGTCATGGTCTGGATAGTCCTGGCAGCAGAATTGTCATTA
Organism: Pleurodeles waltl; assembly: GCF_031143425.1. Lineage (NCBI taxonomy): Eukaryota > Metazoa > Chordata > Amphibia > Caudata > Salamandridae > Pleurodeles > Pleurodeles waltl. Next base: position 56,995,125 of record NC_090446.1, on the reverse strand, counting down.
AAATGCAGTATGTGCTGCGATAGCATATAACGAACTCTGCCCATATATGGTGCGAACATGGAGGTTACCCAAACCGGGCAAGTCGTTGTGCAAGGTGGTTTTCTGCACTAACTCCATTTTGAGCGTAAGGTCCAAAAATATTTTCAACTCCGCCTGAGAAGTGGGAGTCCACTAGTGTACCCTAGAACAGGGCCCTAGAGTGCCTCCAGGCTTCCTCCGCAATTGTTCGGCGCTCAGATTTGTGTGCTGCACAATTTGCTGAAGGAAGTCAACATCCAGGAAGAGATGGACATAGACAATTGGCAAAAAGACTTTACATTCAGCGTCACCAGTAAAAGGTGGAATTTGGGTCTGAACTAAATTGGGGGGGGGGGGGGGGGGCTGCCAAGAGAGTACTCCGTCTGTGCTTGCTGCCACACACGCCTGCTCTATGGGTTGGGCTAACCTGCTGTTGTCCCACTGTACAGTCTGTGCTTGCGAAGGGACAGCACAACTGTTCCCATAGTCTCCCTCAATCACTGGAAGAGGAGTCGTCCGATGGGTCTGAGCACTCCCATATTCTGCTCAGTTGTCCTCTTCCCCCAGATGCTGTCCCAGTATCTGCTGTCTAAGTCTCTGATCCTGCCTCAGAGCTGTCCTCATAACCTGAGGTAGGGCTTGAGCAGCAGGCATCCGAGTCGCCATCTGTGCTACTGGCTAAACTGGCCCACTAGTCTATGTAGAAGGCAGATATGGTCACAAAATTGCGTGTCTGTGACGGTAAATGTCCGTCACCTTACCTTCCCTCATTCAGCAGGTTCTCTGAAGACACTGGAAAAAAATACAAATTATACTATTACTTGACTTTGTCACATGCCCATCATCACAGCCTTTAGCGCTGGTGGCGCCCAGTGCGACAATCACTTGTGATGCTCCCATTCCCATGACGACCTCCTCCTGGAAAACAGAACATGTACAAAACAAATTTTTTTTTTTTTTTTTTTTTTTTAGTTTTAGTTTTAGTTTTAGTTTTTTATATTTTTTATATATATATATATATATATATATATATATATATCCCCCACCCCCCAGAGGATGTCAGTAAGGCCGTCCCCACCATTTTCATTGACCTTTTGGTTGTGGTGTTTTGTGTTCATGTTCTCTGGGAACGATCGAGGTTCAGCAGGTGGAGTGCACGCTTTATGGTGCGACAACTGCTGATAGTGTCCCCTATAAAAAAACAAATGCAAATTGAGAACATCTATTGTAGAGCCAGTTACAAGAGTTGTTGATAATACATTGTACCACAGACCCGATGCACGGTGGCAGAGCTGTTGCCCTTAACTTCACACAGAAGTGTGGTGGCAGAGCGGTCACCCTCTTCTTCACAAGGTAACATGGAAGAGTGGACTCCCTCAACTTCACATGGAAGCATGGTGGGAAAGTGAGCTACCTCAGCTTCTCATGGAAACATGGAGGGAGCGTGTGCTTTCAACTTCACATGGAAGTATGAAGGGGATCTGTCGCCCTCAACTTCACATGCAAGCATGGTCGGAGAGCGTGCACCCTCAAAATCATATATCAATGTGCCAGAGTGATCGTCGAAGTGAATAGGTTACAGCTCGTATTGGCATCCAGTGTCACTTGCTCAGTGGGTTTAATGCTTCTGAAGCAGGGATAACTAGTTGCGTATGGGACAAATGCTTCCAATTAGTTTTGAATTTTTGTATTTTTTTTTTTTTTTTTTTGGTACCATGTGGCTCTGTTACATTGGAACCCTTGAAAGCGCTTGGAGTACTCAATGCTTTAATTTGGGGTAGTCCTTGTCTACAGTGTCATTTGTAAGATATGTACACTGCTTAGTGTGTCTTATGGTCTTTTCCACAATGGATATGCTTTCAGGGTAGCGCAGTGATTTAATATTAAAACCGCATCAATCTGTGTCTCTGACCAAAAAGCAACCTATAACATGAAGGTTAAAGACTACCAGACAGTGCAGCTAAAGACATCTTGGGGACATTCCAAAAACTTGACTTGGAATGCCTTCTGCCTGTTGCTTGCCATTGGCTTTGTGGTTTGTAACTCAGGTTTTCTTGCTTTAGATTTGCTGGCTTTATTTGTTTACCTTCCCATGGCAAACATAAATTACAGTACCCTTCAGAGTGCCCCCCCTTTCTTTAAACAGGCCTGTACATCTTGTACTTAACATGTCACATTGTCTGTACATTCAGTGACAGATGTCGGGTACTGTCTTCCAAGGGAGGTTAGTTTTTATTACTTTTCTTCTTTGACTTCAAAATGAGGATTTTCGGGACAATCTTGCTGGATTCTGGGGTTCGACATTTTTTTTTTTTTTTTTCTCTACGACACAACGATTAAATTAACTGAATTTCCTAATATATCAGAATCAGGAACACAAATGAAACAGTTCTTCCCCTTCTTTTTTTTTGGTGCTATTTCTGAAGTGTGTTGTGAACTATTCTAGTTCTCTGCCACTTTGGTCTGCAAGACTCTCCTCCATGCCACTAACTATTAGCCATGCTGAACAGCAGCCCCACTGGCATACAATATGTCTAAAACACATTGGCAAAGCAAATAGCTCTTGCATAGATCGAGACCTATTGGGTTTGCCAATGCTTGGTTTTTGCTGGAGCATGCTCTGCCTTGTATCATACGGTACAAAAAAGGAGTATCATTGATTTAAAGGCAGTCACTTTCCTAGTTCTTTCGATGCTTAGGTTCTATATTAAACATAGTTTGAGTATTATTTTTAATAAAATGTGACATACCACAGTGTATCAGCAGCCTAGTAATGTACAGCATCAAGATCATTGTTTTTTTTACATCCACAGGTCCTTGGAAGGCCAGTCCAGATGGCCATCTTTGCCCCAGGACTGAAGATCTCACCCACTCAATCAGATAAGTAAAACTCTAATCTTCAAACTCCCCTCACAGAATTACTGATACACCTCCCCCATGTAGTTGCACAGTATGTAGCTTTTCTTCTATTGTGTGTCCCCTAGGTAAGAAATGACCAATAGCCCTGGAGTGTCTTCTTGGGTCTTCTATTCAGGTATGTCTAATATAACCACTATAGCTTAAGAATTGTATGTTTTCCAGTAACATGAGCAATGTTGTTAACCTGAGGAGGGAGCTGTTTCTATTCAACGGCACTGAATTTAAACAAGGCAACAGGCCCAAAAGTTTCAACTATACACTTGTAATAGAATAAGTGACCCATTGGTACTTTAAGATCAGACATGGAATTAATACATTTCAATAGGTCCTGGACTCTCACATGATGCTTGAAGGACCAGATAGTGGAGATGTCAAAATAAATATAAAAAATTAAACATGAATCTAACTGTAATCTGTTTCCTGTATAGTGCTTGTCCTGAAAATCATACGGTTCCAATGTTCCTTGACCGTGGCGTGAAAACCCGGTTTACAGCGTGCTTGATTAGAATTGAATCTCTGCAGAATTTAGTAAAATGACCAGACACTCCGTGGTATGGGTATCTGCTATTTTCAAGGCCATATAATGGAAGAAATGCAGCTTTAGGAGAACACGTTGGTTTTGTTGTAGCATGAGTATTTACAAGATTATTGAAAGAAAATTGCAGTGCTGGTTCTGGCATTGATGGTGACCATGTGGCAATGCCTGTTGACCTCTTCATGCTTAGTCTGGTTTGTGATTCAGATTCCCAGGCCCCTCACTTCATGTCCAGAGTCCCTCAGTGCACCTCATGATAACAGGAGACATTGGGTTAGTAATCCTAATATCTCATGACAATGTGTATGTTTTCTAGTGTTTTGAACATTCCTAGTAATGGAACATTGAACTCTTTTTTTTCCCTCCTCAAAATCTGTAGGCTGAAAGTCATATTTAAGTCTAGACAGTGCACAGCAAGGAGTCCCCTCCGACCTAGTGGTTAAGGGCTTAGTTTTTTTCAACTATAAATATTTGACTTACATACTGAAAGGTGATCTCACTCTTTTTTTAGTTGCTAAAACATTTTTTCTTTTCAATTTGTCTAGAAACATCTCATTCTAAGTATATAATTAATCAAATCCTAATTCTCTTTCTCATCTTTTTAAAGATGAGCAACAGTGCTGCTATCATTAATTCCCTGCTGGTACTCTGGTGCAAGAATATAATGTCTGTGTAACGTAGTCAGAAATTAGCATAGATGACTTAGATGGGAGAAGCATCTGAGTGCTACCAGCAAGGGAAACAAGAGGCACATGGGAGGCATATGGCAGAATAAGTATTCTCCTGGTTGTCACCTGTGAGTCCTACTAAAATTGTGAAGAACCCCCAACACCCCCCCCCTCCCCCCCCACACACACTCATACTTGCCATGGTCGTTTATGAACAATAATCCAATTCTGAGTCAGTGGTGGAAGTCCCTGGGTTCCAGTAATGATTCAGTGGGAAGCCCTCGATTCCAGGAATGATTAAGTGGGGATCCACAGAAGTCATGTTATTAGTAAATAGAGGTGTCGGTTTCAGCAGGCTTTGGCAGTAGAGATTGAAAGTTTGTTAATAATAAAACCAAAAGACAATATTAAAAGCCGGCGGCCATCTTTACTGTGCAGCTTGAGTGAACTGAACATTATAGCAGCGGTGAGACAAGTAGAAATCATTACTGAATTGTGACTGGAATTTCCACTGGGAAAAAGACATTTGTCTGACTCACTTTACTGCTCATCATTACACCGTACCATTCCTAGAACTCAGCAAACCTGTTGTGGTGCTCTGACCTTCCTCTTGGTCTCAGTATCCATTTCTGTAGCGCCGTGGGGAGGACATGTGAGCGCTGCATGTGATATGACTGACATTGTTTCAGCCAGTCATTTGAGTAGATGTCCAACAGCACTGGTGAGACATTCAGTGCATTGTGTGCTCCAAAGCCGCCGGTTCACAGTCCGTGTTTGCTTTTTTTTCCTTTTTGTCCTTTTACAATTAGAGTGCTTTCGTGGTCTCCCTGGAGTAAAGCACTGGTGAATGGGAGAGAGAAACCACAACAGCACTGTAAAGATGAATTAATTTGATATATATAGAACTTATATGGTACTGCTGCTTAATAGTTCTTTTGATGTCGAGTAAGTCAACACAGCTCACTAGTGCTCCTTTTACCCTGCTAAAAATTCCAGCCGAACAGTTACAATTGTCAACAAAGATCATAAGTCAACAGCATCATTTATGTTCTACACAAAAAAAGTCCTCCCTCTGCTGTATCCAGTTGGAAGCTATGGCGGTCCCAATATACTCTGGGTCCTATTCACGAACTGCACTTTGTGGTATGTAAAGTAGTACTGCAGTAGAGCGACTCGCATACTACAAATGCTAAGCACAACCTATGAGCAAAGGCGTTCGCCTCGCCAATCATTCTGCCGAGGTAGCGGCAATAGATGCATGCGTAAGTATAAAGTTTTAGTAGTAAATATCGGAAGGACTAGGGGAAGTGAAGGTAAAATGAGGAATATCTACCACTAAAAGGAAGAACCGTAGGGAAATTTAAGAAATGGTTTAAGAGGGACATGCTAATATAAACACACCCATAAAACAGTAAGAACAATGCTGTTCACAAACTACACTTCTAAAGTTACTGCAGGCCTAAATGAGTCAAAACCAGTGCAAATATACTCCAGCCTTCCTTGGAGTAAGTCGAGCATGACACATAGCCACTTACCGGTACTGCTACACACTCTTGTATAAAATAACAGAGGCAGAGAGTTACAATAAAACCTCATAAAAAATAATGTTGAATAAATAAATTATGTTGGTGTGTGTGTGTGTGTGTGTGTAGATATGTACGTATGTGAATTCATAAATATCCACATATATTCACAGAAATGTATTTTAATGACATTTTCAAAGTTTTAATAAAACTTATTAATAATTTGCACGAATTACAACACTTGGGGCCTCATTACAAGTGTTGCGCTGGTGGTCTGGACTGCCACCTATGCAGCTGTCTGACTGCCACATAACACCCCTTGCAGTCTGACCACCAGGGAACCACCAACTGTGTTGGGATATTGGGGCCCGGCCATCTGGCAGTGGTAGAGATCCTAACCCGCCAGAGCCGCGCTGCCCTGTGGATTACGACCTCGTTCTCCACCAGCCTTTTCACAGTGGTGTTATCACCATTAAAAAGCTGGTGAACAGGTGCAGGGGGCCACAAGGTGGCCCCTGCGCTGCCCCTGCACTTGGCATGGGCAGACAAACATTGCCAGGGTGCCGGTGCATCGTGCAGACTACATCATACGCCGCCTCGATAACGAGCTGGAGCGGGTTTCCGCCCGCCTACCTAGCAGGAAACTCATAATGACTCTGGCGCGGAGATTGCCACCCAGGCGGAGGCCACCCTGTCAGGAGTTTGGCGAAGGGGCTTTTCCATCCGCCAAACTCAATATGAGGCCCGTAATGTTTAACAAAACTTGCCAAGTATTAAAAATACAAACACTAGTGAGTGTGAGACTTATTTTGATTTAAAATGTTTTTAAATAATATAGTTCAATAATTAATAATTTAACTTGTTCAGTTTGATAGGTTAATATGTTTGCAATGTGTTATGACTTCGAAGTTAATATATTTTTCAAATAATCAACATTTGTATTAAATAAATTTTAATACTTTTTAAAAGAATAATACTTTTCTCTAAACATCCCGATAGGAGATCTCTAGCTACATGTGCAACATTAGCAGTAAAATCTTTAAACTCATGAATCCTGTTACAGGAGGCTCCATCCCCCTAAATTCAGAAGTATGTTAGACACAAGGTCTCATGTAGAGAATTACACCTGGATGTAAATCTGCACTTGGAAATTGTGGCAGGCAAAATAAGAAAGCCAATAGTTCTTGCTTATGCAACAGCCTCTGGCTTTGCCAATGCATTTTAGCCATGTTGTACACCAGCGTGGCCACTGGTCAGTGAGGCTGAATATTAGTGGCATAGAGGGGAATGGTGTGGAGAATCATAGTGTGGAATGGTGAAGAGTGAAGTTCAGAGTCGTAGAGTGGAGTGACAGAGTGCAGTGGTGTAAAGTACAGAGGAAAAGTGTGCTGTGGCATAGAAGGTTAGTGGTACAGAGTACAGTAGAGTGGTGTAGAATACAGGTGTGTAGAGTGCACTGATGCATAGAATGGCAGAGCGCAGTGGCATAGAGGTGCAGAGTGGAGTGGCGGAGAGTGGTGTAGAGTATAGTGCCATAGAGTTCCAAGCATTAGAATTCAGTAGGGTAGAGTTGTTTAGAGTTCAATGGCATATAGTGCAGTGTTGAAAAGTAGTGTATTACAGAGTGCAGTGGTGTAGATTGCACAGACTGCAGTAGTGCAGAGTAGAGTGGTGCAAAGTGCGTCGGCATTGATCAGTGGTGCAGAGTACATGCCAGTGGTGCACAGAATAGTACAGTGCAGTGGCATATATTAGGGTGGACTGGCGTAGAGTGCATTGGCATAGAGTGCTGCAGAGTATAGTGGCATAAGGTGCAGTAGTGTAGAGTGTAGCAGCATTGAATTCAGCAGCGTACAATGGAGTGATAAATGCAGTGGTGTATATTAGAGTGCAGTGGCATAGAGTATAGTGGTGCAGAGTATAGTGGCGCAGAGTATAGTGGTATAGAGTGCAATAGCATAGAATACAGTGGCATAGTGCTGTGATGTAAAGTAGTGTGGCACAGAGTGCAGTGACATAGAGAGGCATAGAGTGCAGTGGTGCCGAGTGGTGAAGATTGTAGTGGCATAAAGTGGTGTAGAGTAGAAAGGAGTGCTGTAGAGAGCAGTAACGTAGAATGGAGTGATGTAGAATGGAGTGCTGAAGAGTGCAGTGGTGTGGAGTCATGTAGAGTGGTGTAGTATGCAGGGGTGTAGAGTACACTAGCACAGAATGCAGTAGTGCAGAGTAGAGTGGTGAAGCGTTCAGTGGCAGAGAGTACAGTGTTGTGGAGTGGCAGAGAATGCAGTGGTGAATAGCGGTATAAAGTGAAGTGGCTTAAAGGGGAGTAGCATACAGTGCAGTGGTGTAGAGTAGACTGTTGTAGAGTGAAGACGTGTAGCGTGGAGTAATGCAGGGTAGCGTGAAGTGGCATAAGGTGCAGTGGAGCACAGATTACAGTGGTGTACACTGGATTGGCATAGAATGCAGAAGTGTAGGAGTACAGAGTAGAGTGTATTAGCAGAGTGCATCGGTAAAGAGTGCAGTGGCATGTGCAGCATAGAATGGAGTGGCCTAGACTGGGGTAGTGTACAGTGCATTGGCATAGAGTAGAGTGGTGAAGAGTAGAGAGGTGTAGAGTGCAGAGGCGTACAGGTGAGTGGTGCAGAATAGAGGGCAGTGGCAAGAGTGGTGCAGAATAATTGTGATAGAATTTATATAGTGCTTACTACCCCTGAAGAGGCGTGAAGCTACATCTGGTACCCGAGAGGAGTTAGTGGTGGATTAGTATAGGGAAATATCACTACAGTTTTAGATGTATTATGAGTTAATGTGAGCAGAGGACATGTGAGTTTCTTAGTTTGGTTGACTAGAGTAATGGAGGGATAGAGGAAGGAAGAATCCAGAAGTGTTACTTGGGAGTTTACAATAATAGGATGAGGCTCGGGGTGAGTAAAGGAGAAATGGAGGCCGAAAGAGTTAGGGAAATCATAGTAGCAGGAGGGGTTTTGGATGAGTCAAAGGTGAGATAAATGATGGAGAATTTAGTAGGATTGTTTGGGAGATCATGGTAGTAAACTGAGGTATGGGGTGAGCTAGATGTGGAAGAAGAGGGAAGAGCTCAGGCAGGGTTATTTTGGAGATGAAAGTAGTAGAATGGGTTTGGGATGAGTCAGAGTGGGGATGAAGGATAGATTGCTAGAAACATGACATAGGGTGATGGGTAGACAAAGTAAATCTTACAAAAGAGTAAATTGATATTTTAATTTATTTATAATTTTATTTATATATACTTTTTTAATTATTTTTATTTTTTTAATGTATTATTTTCGACTTTAACGTATTTATAATTTAAATTGTATTTATATATTTTATTTATTTTATTTTTCTCTAATCCAGTAAGACTAGAGTAATAAATAAATAGATATGTAAATACATAGTAAGGGAAAATAAGTTCAAGGAATATAATAATGGGTATAATACGAGAAGAAAAGTAGTATTGTATAAACACAGACTTTCAAAACTTGTAATATGTGAATTTAATTTATCGGTGTACTTTTCTAAGAATTATTCTTCTTTCCTCAATTTTGAATAGCTAAATGCTTATGATAATAAAACATTTGATTAGTGTGATAAAAAAAAAAGTGAGCCATGGATTCATAAGTTTCATAAGTAATAGACCAACTTATCTAGGAGCTATGCAACAACCTAGGAACGTGTGTGTGTGTGTGTGTATATGTATATACACACACACAACCATGAGTAAATATCCATTTGTTAAACAGGTTTAAAGAGTATTGCATAATTTATTGTTATGACATAGTAGCGATACATATTTCCTTACGAACTGTACATATCTAGAATATACCCATAATCAAATTAAAAATAGGCATATGCAGTCCATTGCTGTTTGAATATGGTGGTTATGAAGGAAAGAGCCAAATCTTGAGTAGAATCTTCTGAAGATAAGATAGTTTTCCGTGGATCTTAAATTTAGGGGTAATGAATTCCATTGTTTTGCTGCTTGAATTGAGAAGGATGTACCACCTATAGTCTTTTTCTTGTATGGTCGTGTTCTAAGGCAGGGTGCCAATCTTGAGCAGAGGTTTCTTTGAATGTATTTGGTTAATTTGTTCCCGATAAAAATCGGTCCTGTTCATATATAGCTTTGATACAAAGTAGCTTGCAAGTGGATCTTCTGGCAATGGGTAACCAGTGTAGTGCTCTCATGGAAGGGGAGTTGTGGGCTTGTGGCTTTACATGTAATAGTAGCCTGGCAGTGGAGTTCTGAATACGTTGTAGTTTTTTCATAATAGATAGAGATGATCCATGGTAGAGGCCATTAGCATAATCCAGTTTGGATAGTACAAGCGAGATAGTAGCTTGCACCTTGTGTGCAAATCCGAGGTGGGGAAAAATGCGTCGCAGAGTGTTCAAGGTGATGAAGCTTGTTCATGCTGATTTGGCCACTTAGGCATTCATTGTTAACTTGGAGTCTTTGGTAATTCCAAGGTTTTTAACTTCCTTGAATAATTGAGGAGGTGGCCCGAGATCGTGAGGCCAGGCGCACACTGGGTCATAATGTTTCCAGTCACCACATGTGAGTATTTCTGTTTTGGAAGCATTTAGGTTGAGATGGCTCCAAGTCATCCACGATCAACAGCTCTGAGGCAACTGAAGATTTGTGAGTTTTCAATGTCTTTAGTGCATTCTAATTTAAGTATTATTTGTGTGTCATCTGCATAGTTGTATCATGTGAGTTGGAAAACATTAATCAGTTCTGGTAATGATATCATGTAGATGTTGAAAAGCAAAGGTGAGATGATTGATCCTTGGGGGGGCCCCCTGCTTTTGTGAGGTAGGCTTTGGACGACAAGGGGGAGAATAGATAATATTAGTTTTGTTTTGAAGGGAGGATGTAATCCAGTCTAGAGCAGCCCCTTCTACGCCGGCTTTGTGGAGTCTTTGAATTAGGGTGTCCTGGTCAACCGTATCAAAGCCAGCCAAGAGGTCCAGGAGAAGTAGTGCAGCAACTCCATTGCGGCCGACTGTTTTTATGGTCATCCCAGATTGCTATGAGTGCCGAATCAGTGCCTCTTCCTGGGCGGAATCCACTGCCAATGCAGACAACACATTTTCAATTGAAATGACCATTACATTTCCACAGAAACTGTTTTGCCAATAAATCGATACAGGTCCCAAACAAATGTGTGGAAATGGCATCACCTAGAGTACTGGTTTATTTTGATCATATTAAAATATTTGTTTCCTACACACTTTAGAATTAACAAAAAATGTGCTTTGTTAATTCTGATATACTCTGAAATCCTGACGTACTTTCACAGTTCATTTATATATTGTGTGCTACAAAAACTCCTTTCCTCTGCCTCCAGTAACCAAGCTCCCTCAGAAGATAGTCTGACATTTGACATCTATGTTTGAATGCACAGCAATTGTGACAGTATAAAAATAAGATTTACACGCCTCTTAAGAAGAATACAAGGAGAAGCGGTGTGAAAAGGCTGTGCTACTTGTGAGGGACGAACTGAACCTGGGCAGCCCAAAACAAATGAAGCCAGCAAATAGAAAAACAGAAAATTTGAGTTACAAACCGCAAAGCCAATGATAAGCAAGGAGCGCAGTTCATTCCCTGGGAAGGTTTATGAATGTCCCCAAGATTTCTTTATTAAACCAGACAGCTGCGGTGTCTGGTAGGCTTTGTGCAGGAATTGATTTAGACTTGAGTAAATCTACGTTTACGATTCAGGGCATGGTTAATCTCATGCTCTCAGATCTTGAGAGCCTATTATATGTTTCTTTACCCTAGCGTGCCAATACAGGAGATGGTCCATATAAAAAAAATCCCACCAATTTAGGTAATCGAAAAACATTCTTAGACTAGGCAGTTTGTGTCTCTTTAAATTATTTTTTGTGTTTTCTTGATGATCTAAGAGTCAAACCGTGAGTAAAAAAAAAAGACCTAAAATCTGACAATTCAGCTCTATTTCGTGATGAAATAATCAGCTTGAACTGCTTAAAATTTACTCCAGGTGGTCATTAAACAACTATACACATGCATAGAATCCTTCCTCACATCAGGGCTGACCTTTACCATAGTGTTGAAATAGGAGTTCTATCTTCTAATAAGAAAGCTTCAGAGATTAGTGCTACAGTTGTTAAATGTCTTTTTTGCTTCTATTCCAGTCCAGAAATAATTGTAAGAAACGATAGGGACCCCCGTCCAAGATGCTCTTGATGCTAGCTACTCAGTTCATGGATATTGCTGAGATAGCATTGATATTCTGATGCTACCCGAAACATACAAATGCTACATTTGTTTGGATGTTTTACATGTTATTTGAATGATTTGTCGCTGCACATTACGTATACGAAGTTTCATAGACTAGTATTTTTAGGAGATTTTTGATATGTAGATAACCCCTAAGTTTGGCTCATGGAGTGGTTTATCAACATGAGTACCATTCAACCAGGACACAGCTAAACACCAAACATTTTTGCTGTCAACATTGTCAGACAATAGTGTTGGTGCTTTGCACCAATAAATTGCAAAAGGGCAGATACTCTGGTTCGGGCCATGTGAGTCTCAAAGTACGATGACCCAAGAAAAGTCAAGCAAGACAAAATTCGAAGTCAAAATTGAAATTTATTCAAAATTATGACGCATTACAGAAAGGAAAAAGGGCAATCAGGTAGCCGGTGTGAATCAACATTAATATAGATCATAAGTCAAGGGAAAAAGCTAAGCATTGAGGCAAATGATAGTCTGAAATAGGGGCTGCTCAGTTTAAAAACAGGAAAGCGTGGCGCGCATCCCAAAAGAAGCACATTTTATAGGTTCAGAAGAGTAGAAAAACACTCAACATGGTAGGAAGTGGCACCATAGGGCTGAACCAATGAAGTTAAATCACAAAAACTATTAACATTGCAGAATTGTTACTTAAAACAGGCTACTGCAGACACCCGCTAAATTGTTGAAAAATAATGACACTCCTTTTACCCTTCATACAAAGAGAAATGGCTTTGCAGTGCTGAAAAATAAAACATTTAAAATAGGGCATGGCTTCTTCAGAAGGCACACTGGTACAGTAAGATGTTTTACTACAAAATGAATCCCATTTCAACTATTTTATAAAATTGAAAAACACAGGCGAGAGAAAAACGTGCAAGTTTAAAACTGTTCTTTACATTTTTAGGCCATGTTTCTACAGCTGCGGGGCAAACCGAGAAAAGGCCTAGTACAATAGCTTGACGACCTAGATATGCTAACTTAACACACAAGTAAAGGAGCTCATTTCTCATAAATAATCTCACCCGCTCAGTCCTCCCTGAAGTTTTTGAAATGATTGAAAACTACATTACACTGCTCTACCCCTCCCTACTTTCTCACTTCTATGTGTATTCCTGTCTCTATATCTTTTCTCTCTTTATTCCTTGGGTTACAATTGCTTTTTTGTATAGTGTGTACACGTTGTGTTTACATATTACTCTGAATCTGTCCTCTATTTACAAATGTCACACTATGAGCTTACTCTAACATTTACCTTCTTTAGAAAAAATGTTTTTATTGGCTTTTCTTTTTTTCACGTCAGGTTTTACTATAGAAACAGAGGCGATTTACAAGGGATTGTGGTGTATCTGTGCATCAGCTGAGAGTGAGAAATGCCGGTTATTTCCATCCCTAAATGCCAGAGATGATTGAGGTATCTTAGCCAAGTATGATATCTGCGCCAAGCATGATGGCAGTTTCCTGCAGCCTAAGTGCAGTACACAACAGCATGAACTGAAGTAACTTTATGAAACTAGGGGGTAGGGGATATCTTAGTGCAGTGGTTCCCAACGTTTTGAATTCTGTGGACCCCCACTGTATCATTACTGGAACCCCCAATGAATTAATATTAGAATCCAGGGACTCCCCCTCCACTCCATTGTGTCATTACTAGAAGCTGGTGACCACGGCCTAAACATTATTGATGATCTGAAAAACAAGACACAAAAAATACAGAAACAACCATTCATCAAACACGTACACAAATGATGACACATACACAAACAATAACATGTTTGGTTTATTTTGAAAATAAATATAAATTAAAACATTAGAAAAATAAAAAAATTAGTAGGAAGGTTGGAGCATTTCTAAATTCAATTGAAGCCACACATCGTCCATACTATGTTCTGATTGATGCACCTGCACTGCTGAGGATACTAATTCAATTTTTAGTCTCCAATTTCAAATTACTTGACATTTACAATAGGTTAAAAAAAATTCAGTTGTGCATTTAGCCACTTTATTTAAATACAGGTTATCAATCTGTTAATATAATTTACTTTTTGAGCAGTCACAGACCCCTGGGAAGGGTTTGTGGAGTCCTGGTGGTCTCCAGGCCCCTGGGTGGGAAGCACTGTCGTTCTGCATGCAGTAATTTGGTTTCACGTCGTTCAGTGGGGTGGAGATATTAAACCCTGCGCGCAATGATGGATGTTGGTTTATTCCTGTGGGAAAGACTATCATTGGTTACTAGGCATGCAGGTGTTCCATAGCGGGGAGAGGCTTGCACATGGCCCGGCAATGGGCCTTTCGTTGTTATCTAGGTTGCATAGGTAAGTTCTGGTCTATGGTAACGAGGGTGTTGGGTCTTATTGTGGACTGTATTTATGTTAACGTAGTGCTTTTTGGTTCATGGCAGGCTTGGTAATGTTTTAATCTAACATATATTTTCTCAATATTCCATGTGACGCACACAAATGATATACAACGTTTAAGTGAGCTGATGTACATCATATGAAAGATATGTTTCGTACCAAAGAGATAGAGGATTGCCTATTTATCTTATGATACAAATTTATTCTACTTTTATATCTGCTATCTTTAGTTAAACTTCAATAAAAAAACTTTCTGAAATAAAAAAAATAAAAAAATCACTCCATAGTCACATTCATATTGCAATCTCGTTAAGAACTTTCTAGCAATACTTATTCAAAATATCACACAATGAACGGAGCTACCATGAACATAAAAATAGGAATAAACTACTGATGCAATAAACTCCATCCGCGACACAAACCCAGATCAATGCTAGTGCAATAAACCCTATTCCCGATGCGAACACAGACCAGTGCATCAGTGCTGTCACATTAAATTCTTTCTTCAACGCGAACCCAGATCAGTGCTGGTGCAGGATTTAAATATTAATTAAAACACATGGGTGATCTCACCCTTGCATCATAAAGTTTGTTTATATGAGCACTGAGCTGTAATACTCAAGAGATGATACCAGTGCACTCATGATGTTTTTGAACCTTGTGCCTAACACAAGCAACATTATAAGTACGAGTCAAACTTCCATGACTCCAAAAGGTGTCTTATAAATTCCAGTCTGCATTAAAGTGCTTGTTGCTATGAGCAACTGAGCTACACTACTTAGCATGTAACCTAACAATGGTGACTGACCTTGTACCTAAAATAAGCCTCAGATATAGCATGAATCCTACTAGAAAGACTCTGAAGGGCGCTTGCAGAACTGTTTTTCAATGTGTTCGATATCTTGGTTATCAACTTTAATTCTATGGACGCTGCGCGACAGCGACATGATTGAATGCACTGTTTTGCTTAACTGATTCTTGAGCATCAGCAAAACAGATGCAGGATATGCAGTTAACATGGTGCATATAAGCAACACAAACACTGCACACTTCCATGACAGTACTTCCACCTGCATGTAACACAACTAGGTTGAAATAAAGGAAATTTAAATTATTTAAATTAGTGGTATTAATTGTGTTAATCCAACATAGTACAGTTGTGATATATATAATATATCATCTCAAAATAATTGGTCTGAAAAGCCGCGCGATTTGACTCCCGGTGCCAGCATAGGGTTGAGACCATGACCCTAGAAAAATAAGCCAACCAGAATTGCTGCACTCCCAGAGGTAAAGATTAGCAGATTCCATTCATTCACAGAGCAGCACTTCAAACACCACTACGCGTTTCGTCTTCCTCAGGTGGTTTTAGTTTGTAGGCACACATGGTTCTCATTTACCGGCCTTATATAAACATAGGGGCATTCTGGGAGTTATAGTTTAAAGTGCCACTTTCAGAGTACGTCTTTAAATGTTGCTAATCAATATTCGCATTCTGCTCATTTCACAAGTAACATACTATGAGAGGTCATAAGTCTCTGTGTAGTTTATGCTCTGTGCTTTTATACCTGTAATTCCATTAATAAAGAGGACATTTACATAGAAGTAATTCATTAGCAGAACCTGTGTTTGAACATTTCAGTAAAGAGTTCTCTGCAGGCTTCAAAATAAGTCTTTCCAGAATAATTCTTTGCCAGCCCCTTTGACCTCTGTCTCTGTGATAATAAAATTGTGATTTACTGCATTACCTCAGGCCCTTCCCCTGAATAGTTATTCAGTTAGGGCTGCATCGGTATAATTATAGGACTTCAACTCGCCAAACATCTTGATAAAGATGCCCCACTGATGTCAGGATGACACAAGGCGCATTTGAAGTTTTCATATTTATCCGTCTCCAAGTGTACAGTAAGCACACAGGAACATAGTATTTCCTCGCCACATGTATCATTTCATGATGTTTCCATTCCACAAAACTGGGCGCTGCCACTTGTGAAATAATTGCGAAACAAATGGTCTGAAAAGCGGTGCACTCTGACTGCCGGTGCCAGCATAGGGTTGAGACCAGGACCCTCGAAAAATAAGCCAACAAGAATTGCTGCACTCCCAGAGGTAAAGATTAACAGATTCCATTCATTCACAGAGCAGCACTTCAAACACCACTACGCGTTTCAACATTTCCTCTTCCTCAGGTGGTTTTAGTTTGTAGACACACATGGTTCTCATTTACCTGCCTTATATAAACACAGGGGCATTCTGTGAGTTATAGTAAATGAACCCCCTGAAGAAGGGCTTTGGGTATTAGCCCGAAACACATTGGGGATTGAAGAGCTGTACTTTGTAGAGGTTTAATATGTGGCATATTACTTTTTAATTCCAGCAATAAAGTAATTCAAGATAGCTAGAAATCAAATTAAGGTGTTGGAAATTGGGTTTTACAAAAAATGGTGAAGAATCTCAACACATGATGAACCAAGATGTTTTTGTGCAGCCGAAAAGTAGTGCAAGAAAAGGATGTTACTGACCGCAAGAAGGGAAAGCGCTTCAACACTACAGAATTCAGTAACCAGAGGTCAGTGGGCTATGCCAGGTATTGCACACAAAGTCACAGACATTTGTAAAAACTCTTAAAAATCAGGACCATGGATAAGAGTGCTGCTGTCCAGTGAAGTACAAGGATTCTAGAGGCCAAGTGGCTGATATATTGCATTTTACATATATTCTGTAGCCTGGACCACGATCTAGGACCACGTAGAGAAAGGGAAATGCTGCCTTAATCTGCTGTCCCTGAATTGATAGAGGGACTATGTTCCATGCAGACCCAGCCGGTCCCCATTCCTCCCTCCAAGAACAGTACTGTGGTGGGCAGGAGAACCTTCTGCCTCTAATGAACCCCTGGACGGTTCTCTTCTTTATACTTGTTCTTCTTAGCTTATGGCCTTGGTGTGTTCCCTTACCTGGATAATTTGGTTTTCACTACATCTGGCGATCCCTAGTTAATGGTTCGCTGCTCTTAGGGCGCAGAAACTGGACTCCCAGACTCCCCACGCCTACAGGAAATGGGCAGCACCATTAACGTGTTCCTGTGCGCGGTGGAGCAAGTACCAGATCTGTTTCTGAACCAGTCCTTAGAAGCCATTGGAAGCAAAAACAATTTATGTTTGAAATTTTTATAAAGTAATTTTTTTTTATTCCAGTGTTGTGGTTCATATTTAGTCTCATTTTCACAACCTCGTAATAGGGTGGTGGTGTTGTTTGCTGTCCTGTATCGCAGCCTGCTTTGACTTGTGAGTTTACAGGAGAATTAACTACCCACATCCTTTCAACCGGTGCATGGACATGTGACTCCTGCCAGAAGGGTGTTCCTGGCTTCCTGCTGCTGGCAGAGAACTTCAAAGCTGTTGCAAGGTTGTTTGACCCTTTCCCCAGGCCCCAGGGCTTGAGTGGTTACTGGAAAGGTATGCAGATTAGAGTCCACTGGGGAGGACAGAGAGCAGGTCAGGCTGAAGGGAAAAACGGGGATAAATATTACAGCTCAGGATGACGCGTGTCCTTTTGGCTCAATACTGATGCCCAATTTTTTTTCAAAACCAGCCATAAAGAGCTGGATCATTCATTACAACCTGGCAAGATAATTATTTATTCTCATGCATTTTATGATAAAATTGTAGTCTCCATAAGGCAAGACGGTTGTGGGAGGAGGATAGGTAGGGCACGTGTGACTTGGGGTGAGATGAGGTTAAGGAGTAGAGAAGGAGGCCGGAGTAGAGTGGCAGAACCTGGTCATTGAGTTGAGCACCTGCTGCGGAGGCCTCCCAGCACAGACCCCAAGTTTTGAAACTCAGGATCCCCTCCTCCACTCACTAATCTCTTACCCTGCAATGGTGGAATATCCTCTGAACTGCTCTGCATCTGCAGGAACATGCTCAGTTTCCCAGCCTGCCCTGCGTCTAATCCTACCACTGCTTTCATGCTGCCAGCAGTATGAAAGCAGCAGTAGGATTGGACGGAGCGCCCTGGCTGGGCACTCCGAAGCAGAGTGGGAGCCTCTGCCTGCTCTACCCCCCCCCCCCCCCCCCCCCCCCCCCCTGCACTGCGCTGCCTGGTTGGACAGAGCCTACTACGCATGTATATATGGGTGTCCTGAGATTGCTGGGCAAACATATATGCTCACTGAGGAGGGGGGGCCTGTCACGCCCATGGCCCCACCCCTTTTGCAGTTAAAAACATAAACATAGTATGTTATGTTTTTACTATAAAATTTCTGCTGCTGCTTGGGGGCGGGGGGCGGGGTGACACTCCTTTGCCATAGTGGAGGAGCCACCCTGGTGATATTAACAGCTAAGCTACTTATTCAGCACAAACACCTGTGTAAATGCACATCCATGATACACGGTGAACGCTGCGTCCTTTCTGATCCTGCTGATGAGGCATTGCATTTGTAAGCTCTGCTAAAACAAAAGAAAAACAACCTTTACGCATGTCATTCACCTTTTCTTTTAGCTTGTTGGAGAGTTTGATAAAGAATCTGTCTTTTTAGTTCCTTGTAATGACTGGTAAAAGCACAAGCTGTTAGGTCCTTCCTGCAACAGAGCCTGCGCGGCATGAACTTTCACTTGCAAGGGATATTGTATACAACAAGGGGCTTAACATTATTTGGCTTCTTTGTAACTCTTATTTACTTCTAAAGGGTCAGCGCATGCTAGTTTCACTCCCTTTTCTTTCCGCCTGCGCATGGGCCAAGTACTGATTGCTTCAGCTTGATTGCTGTCCTACTGGTGATTGTGCTGTGATTCAGGTGGTACTTTTATTTTTTCTGCTTCCCTGTCATCCTTATTGAACCTCCTTCCCTTTGAAGCTCTTACTGTGTCAGACACATTTCAAGGAAGCCCTTTTCTCATTTGAAATTGATGTTTATTGTGACAACAGATGTTATCTGCCTCCAAATGTATTTTCACTAAGACATGGACATGGGTGCAATTGCTTTCGTTCTGATAGGAGTTTTTGCCAAATGTCATATTTCTTTATTTTTCACACAAGGGAAGATTAGCTGATTTACTCAGCGTGACAGGGGTGTTCTGCAGAGACTTAACAAACATCAAAGCCAATAGGGCCTTGCCTTTTAAACTACTGGCTCTGCCATTGCCTTTTGTTCATGTGTACTAGCATGAGCATTGCTGGCTTTGGCTATGATTTGTAGCCATGCTGTATAGCAGTGTGGCTGCTGTGTAGAAAGGCTAAAAAATAATACAAAAGGACTATGATGCATTTAGTGGTAATACACTTCAAAATAAAAGCACATTAGCCCTTGCTGCAAATAGTGCTTTCTTAAATTAGTTTTTACCGCATTGAAAAGCATCCACACTGCTGTACAACAGGGGTATAAAACATTGCCAAAGCCAATAACCCATACAGGCGAGACATGTTGGCCTTGCCAGTGTTTGTTCTAATAATGCGTGTGTGTCCTGCTGTGTCTGGAGGAAGTGTGATAGCAGCTACTTGCCAGTTCTGCCCTCTCTTGTAGTACTGCCCAAGTGATTTACAGGCATGCCCACTCCACTGTATAGGGGCAGAGCTGGTGAGACAGGAAGTACCCCAGTGTAGGCCAAACTCTCTTGGCCTGACTCTAGGACCAACACTGACCAAACTAGCATATGGTTCACAGTCCTCCTGGACTGATTATATAAAGAGAGAATGCAGATGAATGATTTAAAAGATCATTAAGTAGAGGAATGTTCCCATCCACTGCTGATGAATATTCAAGGACCATCTGCAGCATTAAATGTTCCCCAAAATGATTGACTGCTAACATAATACCTAGCTTCTGCCCTCAGCACCACATTTTCTGCCACATCTTTTAAGTTTATGCATTAAACGTTTGGGCAGTGTTTGGGGGAAAATGACATTTATACTGCATACAATTTTACAAATGTGCTTAAAAAATAATGAATATGAAGATAAAAGCCATTTGTGAAACAAGTGCCTTCCCCCTCCATATGTAATTAAACTTCCATGGAACTCCGTGAGAGATTCCCATAATCCCTCTGCGGTGCTCAAGTGCCAGAGCTTGCTTTACTATAGTAAATAGAGTCTAGTTACAGCATCACTGAGCAATAGCTTCAGGGGCCACAGGCGAGGAATCCCGGGTCTTAGAAAGCCGCATATAGGCAGCCTACACTAAGCCCATATCTAAATGAACAGGCTGTGTGCATGGAAGGAAATATCCTTAGTTATCCAATTATGAGTTTAGAAAGCTACACCAACTAGTAAGAGGGGTTTACCTATCCAAAGCCCAGTTTATGATGCAAATACTGAGCCTTCTGGAGCTCTGTGTAACCCCCTTCAGAGAGTACATGCCAGAGCCCTGGAAGGGTTGAGAGGAAGATAAGGCAAAGAGACTTTTCTTTAGATTCGGGAGCTGCAGAGTTTACCCCGTCGGATCTCTGGATGTCTGTCTGCTGAAATCTTTCAAATCCTGTGGTCTGAGAAGCATGACCAACCTAAGCGACTACGAGACCAGGTGGATCCTCTAAGGTGAAGGTGACCTCAGACCAGTGCTTAATTTGAGCCAGTGGTTTCCGATGCAGGGCACCAGCACTTATTTTTCTGCCTCAAGCATTTACTGCAAACAAAAGATATGTAGACAAGACAGAAGAGAAAAATGAAAAAGCATCACAAAGGAAGAAAGCAGAATGTTGCAAGAGTGAGCTGAAGGGGCAGGGAGTGGCTTTATATGGATTCAAGAGGCCCAAGATTATTTCAGGATAACGCACCCTAGTATTCCATGCTTGCACATTTAACTGTAGCAGCCGCATGTTTCTTAGGAGAGCTTTGGACCCCGGCACATTTTTATTTACAAATTAAGCACTGCCTCAAACACACCCATTCTGCTGAACATAGTGTTTATTCTGTGGGGGTGTTCTTCAGGTGGACGCAGGGGACAGCACCTTCTGAACCAGGTATTATATGGGTCACAAGCATGCACTTACTATAATAATGATTGCTGCAATTTGTTTATCTATAGCCTTGTTATATTTTTGTGTTGGTGTTTACATATGAGATTATATTATTATATGTATAGTTGATGTATGGTGCATATGATCTGTAGTTGCATAAACTGTGACTACTTTATGGTATTGGATGCACTCCTGTGATGGGTATTTAAATGGGGTCTCTCTACTGTGTTCTGAAATTGTAATTATGGATAACGAATGGCCTTATTTGTTGCAATGCTTGAAATAAAGGGGTCTCAAAAAGCACCAGTCTTCCTTTTTCACTGTAAAAGTATCTGTCACCTCTTATGTACGAGGTACATTCTTAGAGGCAGAATTTGAAACTGCATTTCAACAGGTTTACATCCACAAATTGCATGCAAAAATGCTCCACCTGCTATATTCCTTAATTTCCGGCATGAAAAATGTACCTTTAACTAAACTTTTACTTACTTCCGTCCCTTAACTTTTTAAATGCACCTCTGCTTCCCTGCCACCACCTGTCTGCTTCTTCTGTATATAAATTTCTATAAATCTCATGCCTATCCATCTTAGGCTGTTTTTAGAAACCATAACAATATCTATTCATTCCAACAAGCACTTGCTAGTTGTATAATCAATCAATCAAGGATTTGTAAAGCGCAGCTAATCACCCATAGGGTCTCAAGGCACTGAATGTGGGCAATTGAAGAGCCACATCTTGAGGTCCTTCCTGAACTGCTTCAGTGATGCGGTCTGCCTGAGCTTGAGGGATAGTGCATTCCATGTCCGTGCTGCTAGGGAGGAGAAGGATCTTCCTCCTGCTGTACTTTTCCGGATCTTGGGGACGGCTGCAAGGGCGAGCTGGGAAGAACGGAGATGTCTGTTGGGTAGGCAGAAGGTGAGGTGGTGGTTGAGGTATGCTGGTCCTATGTTGTGCAGTGCCTTGTAGGTGTGGATCAGGAGTTTGTATGTGATGCGCTTGTTGACTGGGAGCCAGTGTAGGTCTCTGAGGTGGGAGGAGATTCGGCTGTGTTGGAGGACGTCCAGGATGAGTCTGACTGCTACATTCTGGACTTGTTGTAGTCTTGACTGAAGTTTCTTGGTAATGCTGGCATAAAGTGAGTTGCTGTAGTATAACAGCCACTAGTGATCACATCTATGCCAATGATGTACCACAAATAAACTGGAGTTATTGCATGGAAAATTAACCCCAGTGAGTCATGGACTGACCATTAGATTTGGACTCCTGGGGAACCTGCTGCTCACGATTCAGTGCTGGTATCCTGCAAGTTACTGGGTTGTACCACACTACGTTAGCTTGATGGGTTAATATATTTGTTGCAAAAATCCTTGTGTACCTTGGAGTTCACAAGTTCAAGTCCTGGTAAAATTGTTCTGTTGGTTATACATCCATTGAAACATCTGCACATTAAATGCATCATTTTCACTTTTTGCAGGATTGAATTCAATTATGGTTGATAAAATGCTTAGCACTGAGGAGCAGGTCCCGGGTGCAGCTCATCCTGTGCTGCTACATCAGTCCTGCTCCTGTCTTCTCCTTGCTTCTTTCTATGCTTGTTGAGTGCCTTCTCCTTCCTTGCTTTTCCTTCGTTCTCACTCCTTTCTCCTTGCTTTTTCCCCTGTTTTGTGTGCCTTCTCTTAGCTTTTCCCTCATTTACACTGCTTTCTCCTTGCTTGTTCCCCCCGTGTTTTGTGCAGCCGCCCCACAGAACTCCAGATCGTCCTCTCACTTCCTGAATTCCGAAGGGCCCTCAAGACCTAACTGTTCGCATGAGCCTCCCGGACCGCCAAGCGCCTGGATACCCCGTCGGGTGATTAGCTACGCTTTACAAATCCTGATTGATGGATTGACGGAGTTGGGCAGTAATTAATTAGGGCCAAAAATCAATTCAGTGTGCGCTGTGTGGTAGTGTGCATAACTAGACGGTTATTTTGCTGTCTTTTACAAAGTGTGCACCATACCTTGTGGTGATTTCATATGTTTATCTTTGTTCCTCTGGCACCATTGACTCTGGATATAGCTACACACGTTTTCATATATTGAGTAGAAACAGTAGAAGTGTTGCATGAAGTATCATGTAGAAAAAACACAAAAAGCACTCACTTTGGTGAGCTTGAGATGGTAAAGCACTTTCATGCACCAGTCTACGTGCTGGTGAATGTGTAGTGGCACATGGTGTTCTCATCCTCCTTGTGGACAGCTGCTGGTGGAAGGATGGCATGGCAGTGCCCAGCTCTCTTTCGCTTTTGACATCCTATCTTTTTCATGGCCGGAACGCTCTCAAATAAGGAGTTACTGATTCTTCTTGAAGTGCAGCGTTTAGGGCAGGCATCGTGGCAGGGGAGAGAGTCTACAAGACCACGAATCTTCCTCCCGACTGCTGCTCAGCATGGCGCTGCACACACGGAGGGACGATTTACTAACACTATCTGCTGAATTTGCATCAAAAAAGTAATGCAAACTGGTGAAAAGTTTTTGTATTGGGATTTACATTCTTGTTTTGCTCTGAACATTAGCCCTAAAGTCACTGAAAGTGACATCGATGCACTACTTTACATCAAAGGGGCGTTCCATGGGTGACACGGGGACATTCCCATGCAACATCCCAAGGGTTCTGACATAAATCACTTTGAACATACGAAGACGCAAAAATTAATGCTCCAAACAATTATGCCTCCTGGAGGCAAGAGGAAGATTAGAGAAAGGTTTTATTTTCCACACATTGTTTTCAACTTTGTATGTGTGCTTTGTTGTACAGCACAGACACAAGCTTAGAAAAGTATTAAAGGATGTCTAAGCTCAGTGTTTTGACTGGAAGGGTGGCCTTCCTTTGTAAGACCTACGTTAGACATCACGCAACCTTTGCACTATGACGCAAGCGTGTGTGCAGCGGCGCGTGGCAGCAGTAAGTGCACACACAGGGGCAGAGAGGAGGAACCTATGGCGGTAGATATGGTGCAGTCCCGCCCTCTCCCTTTGATGCAATGCAGCAACCAGAGCTGCTGGGCTGGGGTGTCAGATCTTGTAAACCTGTCCCTGAGCGTGTGAGACTGCTGGTCATCCCACTGTTAAGATCGATGGATCAGGACCCATTTGTAACACTTCCCTGGATCTGAAACCCTCTTCCATCTGCAAGCAGAATCCGGCCTCTGATAGGCTAACGCCCCAAGTGCGTGGTCACGACAGGCCCGGAAAACTGCGACCCCTGTGCAAACGCGGGGGTTGGAATAGTGAGTTTTGTCGTAATTACCGCAACCCTACATTTTTTCCCCGGTAAATTCTGGCCGGTCAAACCTGAAGAAATGTACAGGAGGAAAAATGTCCAGTAAATTCAGGATGTGGATAATGGATGATGGATGCTGAAAGAGCAGCGCCAAATTCAGATGGAATTCCATCTTTTAAGACGAAAACTTATTATAAGGGGATTACCATTACCAGGTAAATCCTGCATCAGGAGGCATCAGAAACTGCTGGTGCCATAAATATGGCATCTATCACTGGACTCCACGTCTGCTCGCTAGCAGCGCTGTAATGGAATTTACTAAACTGGTATCACGTGTGAGGCCCTCTGCCACCCTCTCCTTGTACAGAAGGTAATCTAAAAGGACTAAATTCATTGTTCGAGCACGTGATATCCGCCCAAGGCCAGACCCTGGACGTGCTTTGTTTATATCGGGGGGCGCCGCTTTAAGTGGGATTAAAATAGAACATTTTCCATGAGGCTCTGGTAAAAACACAGAGCTTACCATGGGAAGGACGAGGCATGATTAGAGGACATAGGGGTATGATTGGAAAATAAACCCAGTCCGTGGGCTTCAGACAGAATGTACAGTGCCATAACAGGTTCGGTTTAAAGGCATGTCAAAATTCAAAAAACAAAAAAGCGCTGAGAGAGAAGACCAAGCAGAATGCGTTCACAAGCAGCTCTATTTTACACTCACATTCGAGGTGTTGTTCGCACCAACCACCTCCCCACTTCCTATGTGGTCTCGGTTGACGCCTCCGTATAGTTTCACGGCTCGACCGCCCGCTCCCCAGCACACCCCAGCTACAAAACCGGAAGTGCAAACTTTCCAGACACCTCCGCTCATGCAGACTCCGACCTGCACACGCCCATATGGAAAAGCGCTCGGGCCTTCTACACGATGCTAAAGCGCGGGAGGACCGACCGCTGCACGTAAGAACTCATCAAGAAGCCGAAGCCCTGGGTTGTTGGGGAGCCCCCCGGGCTCTAGGACTAGTTACACTCATACATGCCTAGCACGGGATAATCCCGGGTGAAAGGAGCGCTACAGACCTACATGTGAGAAGATGCAGGTCTCACGTTCTCTTGCGGTGGGCATGGGAGGAGGGGATGTAGCGCAGAGGCCGGAGGACCACCTACGGAGCTGAAGACCCGGGCTCGCGCCTCGGCACAATGTCCTGTGATTCTGGGCAAATCACCCAATCTCCCCGTGCCCACGGACAGTGCCTTGAGACCCTCCCACGTGATAAGCTGCGCTATATACATCTACATTTAATTGTATTTCTACCATTAGTGAAGCAGATGCAGTTGTACCGAGGTCCAGAGCAGTGGCGTAAAAACATTTGAGGGGGGCCCCACTGCTAAGTTCATGGAGGGCTCCCCGACTCATTCAGGAGCTCTCAAGCCAGGGGTCTCTGCCTGGGCACAATGTACTGTGCTAGGGGGGCCCCCTGGAGCTCAGGGGCCCCACAGCGCAGGGCCAGTGGCCCAGAGCCCTGAGCAGGCTCATTAAACCCAGACAATGCTGTCTCTTACTGCACTAAGAGTTGTCTACGGGCCTCTTTCGTTGCTTGCACCGGGGCCCATGGCATCCTTGCTAGCTTCCGCCCCCATACATGCCTTAATTGTTAAGACACCCCCACACTGAGCGTCCGGTCTCCAAAGAGCTGCTCCTTTAATTCATTGTGTGGGATTAATGGGCACATACTAAACATAATTTAAATACTGGCTGCAACCATTGCACTGTACGCAGAGCCCTGTGCTCACACAAGCAGACCCCTCGTCCAGCACTCACACACCCACACCCTTGCACTTACATACGCAAACCTCTCATCCTGCACTCACGACGACACACCTCTCACCCCGCACTCATACACACACACCTCTCAGCCCGCACTCACACAGACACACCCTTTTCCTTACATAAGCAAACCTGTCACCCACACTCACACACCTCTCACCAGTGCCGGCTCCTCCATTATGGCAGAGGAGCATCACCCCACTGTTCGAGCCAGCAGATGAAAACATGTAAAATAAAATGATGACAAAACTGTTTTGTCATCATTTTATTTTTATGACGGAGCCGGAGCTGAGTCTTGAGGACCAAGCCATTCTCTGTCAGCAGCCTGCATGGCGCAGGTGTGGTGGGCACTGCAGGTTTGCGTGTCGGCTTGATCGGCTGTCTTAAGACGGCCAAACCGACATGCGCATTTAGATATCTCCAGGCTGTTGGAAACAGCAGGCACAGGCTCCCAGATCACTGTGGGAGCGTAAAACCAGCCAGCTCCACCCAATCCCGGCACATCTCTCGTGCTGGGTGATAGTATTTCCAACATGAGAGAAGCCTCTGGATAGGTGCAGAGGAGTCTAGGAGCCTCTGCATCAGGAACAGAAGAGCGGCTTTTATTTAATATTTTTTTTTTTTTAATACTCCCCCCGCTTGGCCCTCCACTTTCCCTACTAGCAGCCGCCACTGCCTCTCACCCCGCACTCACACACACACACACACACACACACACACACACACCCCTCTCCTGGTGCACTCACATGGTCAGAACCCTCATCCAGCACTCAGACAAACGCAACCTTGAACTCGCACAAGTACAATGCGAAAAGTCTGATTCAAAACACTGGGGGCCCTTAGATGCTCAGCAGGAATGGGGTCCACCAAACTGCTACGCTTCAGATGTTCCAAACCCAAACACCTGCAGGAGACATGACACAGAAAGATCTGATTCCTCCCATCGAATTAACATGGGCCTATGTGCAATCAGATGTAAGATTTGTAAGTCACTAGGGACACATTCCTATGGCACGACTACACACTAGTTGTCTATAAAGGAAGCCTCAAGACCCTTTTAGTTGTTGTCTATTTCACATTACTACACATTGTTCTGGTGCACAACCTGATCAGGACAGGGGGAATTTAACCCACACCTTCCCAAAACGTTCGATTTTAAGCCCATTAGATGGCACTGCATTTTACATCTGTTTGCAGACTCTCACCCCCTCTTATGCAGAAAACTAGAACCCCCCCTCCCCCTCCCCCCAAGATATTGCAAAGCTCAAAGCTTCTTTTGCCGTTAATGATGTGAGGATATGTAAAAATACATAAACCTTCAATAGCAGCGAGCCTGACCTTCTAACATGTGTAAGACCGTCCTCCAGATTTACACTCGTGGGTTTGCTACTAGCAGTGAGTAGTACTTTAGTAGTATTATTGTGGTACTATTAAATGAACTACAAAGTGCAGTTCGTTAATAGGCCCCATAGTGTATTTATAAAGAGCTCTTCCACCCACCCAGCGGGGTTTCTTACAGCTTTGGTGGTTGGTTCTTTGCTGGGGGTGGTCTCTCCCAGTGGCAGGCTGTACAGGTTCGTAAAGTCACGGCCTTATAAGTCAGTCAGCAGTTTTGAAAACCAGCTTGCTTACTTCGGGAAACATTTTAGTTACGAGAGCTGGCATGATTTGATCTTACTTGGCAGTGATGAAGATGAAAGGGTCTGCCACATGACTGACAAGTTATAGATTTCCAAACTTATTTTGGGTAGGCAAGTTAGTGAGGCATTACCGCAGTCATAGAGAACGAGGGGTTGCGTAACTGTCATTAGTTCAATGGGCGGCAGAAAGGGTTTTCAATTAGGAAGCACTTTCAGTTGAGAAATGGCACCTTTGCCAAGTTTAAATATCAGGATCTAGCTCAGTTTCTTATCCACTATGGCGGAAGCCCAGAGGTTTGGCTGTGAACAAGGTCAAGGGATGGAACAAACTTTATTAACTGAATGTTTCATTTATGTTTATGTGGGGGTACGGGCCAGTGCAAGGGAGGAGGAGCAGAGGTGTCTGGACAGTTTCTGGATAAAGTTAACCCTTTGTCCTGCCTTAAGATTATTAGCCGCATCCTATTTGCTGCTTAAAGGCTCAGAGAAGGAACAGAGTTGGAAATAATTGATGTAAACGGAGCTTCAATAGCCAAGTCTACTTTATGTTCCTGCTGTGCCTTCCCGACAAATGACACAGGAGGCCAAGGGTTGTGAGGGTAGTACCAGTAACAATAAAGTGCTAGCAAGGGATAGTAGGTGCTACCCCAATGTGTCCCCAAATAACATCATTTGAGGCTCCTTCTTTTGCTATTCAGTTTAGAGGAATGTCTCTTAGCTTTCTTTCCTTTCATAGGGACAGGTACTTTCAAAAAGAGTAAGCTGTAATGTCATTGTAGTGAGATAGGTGGCACCGAGGGACATGACATTAGAGGGTGGTTGTGTCCTAAGATGTGTTGTGTATGCATTTGGTTCCATATTTCTTCTGTAATGGATGCAAATTTAAACCTTTTAGATCTCTAACTCAGACCATTTCTTTCTTTGTTCAGTATTGCCTAAGAGTTGAGTAGTTACAGTGAAAATGGAGGTGCAATAGCTGGGCGCAGATTATGAAAGTGCTCTCTGAGGTCCCTTCTAAAGGCTTAGAATAATGCTGCCTGTTGTATTTGTGCTGCTAGAGTTTTCCAGATGCTTGGTAGATTACAGTAATATCCTTGTTTGGGGGTGGAAATATTATGAATTTGTGATTGTCCAATTTCACTAGAGTGTGGTCTCTTCTGATAATGATAGAAAGCTGAACTTTTTATGATAAATGTTCAGGTTTCTTCTTGTATCTCTCCATGAAGGTGTCAGAAAAAGGATACAATTGGGGTCCCAGACATAACTCCCAAACAGCTGCAATGAAACTCCCAGCACACTTGTGAGCAAACACTGAATGAGAAGAGGGTGAGGTGATCTTTGAGGTTGGGAACAAGGCGAGTTTGTCTTTGGGGATAGGAGCATGGCAAGGAGGTCTTTGGGAATAGGCACAGGGTGAGGAGGTCTTTGGGGATTAGCGAGGAGGTCTTTGGGGATAGGCACAGGGTGAGGAGGTCTTTGGGGATAGTCACAGCGTGAAGAGGTCTTTGGGGATTACCTCAGAGCAAGGAGGTCTTTGAGGACGGGATCAGAGCAAGGGGCTCTTTAAGGGTCGGAACTGAGCGAGGAGGTCTTTGAGGTTGTTTGAGAATGTCAGTGCAGGAAGTTCACAGGTATTTCAAGAGTGATGGTCTGTTGTCTTTCAAAGGGATCCAGATATTCTTCTACAAAGTAAAGACAACTTGTGCATAAGTAGGAACAAACTCGCTACTAATCAAGATACATAAAGGTACTAACAATAAAGTGATTCTCAGCTTCTCCATTGAAAACTGCAGTGACAAGAACGAGAAGCACCTACAAGCCACTCTCACTCTTGGATGAAGCCAAGAATATGCTGTGGTAAACATAACACTGGGCAAGAAAGCAATAAAAGACCAGCAAAAGTGTAAACCTCAAATCCCTAGCAGTCCCTAAAAAGACAATCCACCATGGAAAAAAACAACAAAGACGAGGGATGCTGTTTGGGTGCAGAACTACACAGACCCCAAAGCCTTCCAACAAAATGACATTGCTAGGACTCTGTAATATTGCTGAGTTGTCTTATTCTGCGATGGGACATGAAGGCTCTTTCCTTGATCCTAAGATGCCCAAGTTGTGTGCCAAGCTCCAGTCATCTAAGCCAGAGCACGTACATCAGGTGCCATCTCACCAGTTCTCTCATTCTACCCCTTCTTTGTCCAGGTAAGTTAGTCTTTCCAGGAGGCGAAGTGAGAAGTCTTGCATGCTGAGCTATGGTTTATAGGAAGCCAGGATAGCAGTGTAATGACCCATGTGGTGTGTCTAAGTTTTTTATCCTTGTAGGCCTTAAGTTAGCATGAGCCGAAGCTTAGCTGCTTGGCTCTCATATTAAATGTATTTTTCCTATCTTGCAGTGTGCTGACTCACAAAAGGACATGACCTCTTGTTTTCTTCAAAACTAGAAGCTGAATGTAACCATGCTAGATCCGTTCTCATGCATTCTTCATTGCTTGTTGGGTGATATTAAAACAAAATGCAACAGGGTAGATTAATGTTATGTACAAGGTCATTCAAACTGGTGAAGACAATGGAGCTACTGACCAAAAGATGTGCAAAGACTTACAAAAATATGAAATCATACCGGACGTGCCACCTCTGAAGACATCGATCAGGAGAACCAATGAGACGTGTAAAATAATAAGGGGTGAAAGATAAATGACCTAAGGTATTTTCTGATATGTTAAAGATAGTGGGATATAACAAATGTCCAATAGAGGAATGTACAACGAAAAAGGGATAAAAACCCATGACACGGGGAGCCGTTTAGGTGGGTTAGGGAATGCTATTGATTTTATTCAGAAACTTTGTCACTCTGTTTGGTGACTTATTGGTTCGCTTAGAACCATCCTTGTCCTTAGATTTGCCAAATTTTACACTTTACCTCCTTATGAGGGAAGTGCCCCTTTTTGCCCCAGAGCTGAGTTCTGACTGATGGCGATTTGACTGATGTCATGAAGACGAAGACTGAACCTGTGCGCTGACCTAAACCCTGGAGGGTAATTATGACAATGCATTTGTGATTTGTCTGTTTGCTTTTCCTTTCTAGGTACCAACTGCTTGCTTTTGACAGAGACCATAGTTGGGTGTTTTCCAAATTGGTGTTCTAAATCGTTTTGCATGAAGCCCAACATGCCGATGCTAATCAGTGGTTAGGACAGGTGTTCATTAAACTGTCGCAAATAGACAAACAACCAAAAACTATGCTTTGTTGAAATGACGCGTTATTGACACTCTGCTAACGTGATATATGTTTACGCTGTGTTATGTTCTGATGTTTGTGATTCTCGCCTTAATGAAATGTTATCAAAGTTGCCATATCATGACTATGCTATTATGTTTCTTGGTTTTGAGACTAACGCATCTGCTTTTAGAATTGTAATCAATAGGGAATAAAACTTCATAAAATTCTACTAAACTGGTGTGATTATTCATGACTGCAAGGTCATGGTAGCGGCTTTGAATTGATTAGTCAAAGTCATTAAAGTGAAATGTATTGTGATAAATATTGATGACATTGACGCATTGATTGACATATTGATTAGCTATCTCGTCCTAAGGTGTTTCTCAACTGGGTCAAAAGATGAATTGGCCTAAAACGAGTCCTGATGTGTAATAAATTATTATAAAGGGACGCGTTATCAATTCATTTACAAAAAGCTTGACTAGTCTGTCTTTGCATGCATTATCCGCTTTACTTTTGTGTTTCTCTCATTCACTGCAGTTTAAGATTAGACAATGCTTCCACAGATGAGCCTATTAATGGGCAGGATTATGTGACATCACACTGGTACAGTACAAATACGCAGTGATATTTGCATGCATCAGTTAGGTAAAAATAAATACATTTGAATCAGTTGATTGGTGCAAATATCATATTAGAAACAGTTAGTGCAAAATTGCACTTCATCAGTGCCATTTGTATTAACTGTGGTTAGGTGAAAGCCTCTGGATACAGCAATGAGTTCCCTTTAAAGCCTTGTTAGACATGGCAATGAGTTCCTTTTAAGGCCTTGTAGTCTACTTTGTGATATGGCAATGAGTTCCCTTTAAGGGCTTGCCTTCTACCTCCAGAAATGGCACAAAGTTTTTTTTTGAGGTCTTGGTGTCTTTTTCATATTGAAACATGAAGTAGGCCAGATATACACCTGCAGTTTTCATACCTAATATTTAGATTCTTTGCTGAATAAAGGCATTTTTAAGTAGAAGAATGACATGATGTCTGAGCCTAACGGATCCTTCGCCTCTCCTTAGGGACATTACTTTGACTATAGCCTGCTGTATGGGGCTATGCCAGGCATTCAAATCCTAGTCCAGCGTTAAAGACCCGAGCCGAAGGTGAGGGCCTTTAACATGGGAGCAGGCCATTAATGGCTGGTATAGTCCAGTTATGGAGGGCTATAAAGTTATTAAAATATTCCGCCTCATCAAGGCTGAATTTTCTAACTAGTAAAACAAAGCCTTCACAGAGCTCGAGGGGGTAAAAATCTCCTCTGCTCCATGAGGCCTTTATTCACAGCTGTTGCTGTGATCGATAAAAGTTGGAATGTTGATGATCCGGGCTTTTAATAGACATTAGAAGCCCAGAGCTACTCCATTGTCTCCAGTGGAGCACTCCACATCGCATGTTCTAATAAGCGATGGATTATTTCAGTCTCTGCCCATTCAATCGCTGGCCTCATTGGAATGATCATGTGCACGGAATAATGTAATTCCCTCTGTAAGCCTATTCCACTCTTGGCCTATTTGTGGCAGTCAGACACATATCGCGCTACAATACGGTTCCATCATTTCTTTAATACTAATATATGATGCACATGTGCGCACAAGTTTACTGGATTTACATAGTTTGTTAATGAGTATCACGGACAAAAATATCGACCTGGCAAGTTACTGTGGTAAAAATAACAACTACCTAAATATCATGATGGTCTGTATGCATCAGCAAGTAGAGGTTTACTATTCTTAACTCTACATCTGCGTCCCTGGAACAGGGTCGGACTGAGCAGGAAAATAGGCCCCGGGCTCTGAAATAAGTGGCCCTCACAGCGAATTAGTTATCTAAAAAAGGAGTCCCACGTTTGCACATCATGACTGTTTAGAACTTGTTTGTAAGGTATGGGAAACCGTGTGCATTTGAGTTTGCTGCAGGCAGTGTTTGTGGAAGAATTAGGGAAATTAACTGTAAAAAGACTGGTCCTGCAGAATGTAAAATATGGCCTAAAACTAACACAAATTTGGCCCACACACTGACCAATCAGACCAGCCCTTCTGGCACTTCCAGATTACCCTTTAGGCCTATCGGACACTGACGTTTAGGTTACTTATCGTTGAAGTACATAGTTATGGGGTTACGTATAATAGACCTATTCTTATTTATAGCCACGTAGGGCCTGATTACGACTTTGGCGGGCCACTAAATGACTCACCAAAACCGTGGATGGGAGGCCACTGCCAGGCTGCGGGCCTCCTCTTTTCCCCGATCGGATGCTCTCGCCAGTCTGACTGCCAGGAACATCAGTGGCGGCATTAGTCTCTGCTCCTCATGGAGCCGAGGCCAATGCTGACGCACATGGAGGCCATGAAGCACCCATGAAATGCGCACTGTCTGCTCATGCAGACTGCACATTTTGTGAGTCCTGCTTTGGGGACCCCTGAAATGTCCACGACATGGTCATGAACAATGTAGGGGCCCCCCAGTAGCCATCTTTTTGCCTTTCCACCAGCCTTTCCAGGGCGGGGAACCAGCCATTGAAAGGCTTGTGGAAAGGCAACTTCAGATCAGCACAGTGGTGCTGAATTCAGCATCGCCGCGGCTGGTTTGGAGGAGGGCCGCTGCCGCCCCTTCCGTACCTATGGTCCTGTTGGTAGGTGGCAGTTCCCTGACAGTCCGACAGATAGGTTCCTAATCAGACGGTCAGACCGCCATGAGTGTGGTGGTCCGGCCTCCACCACGGCATTGGCGGAAGTTGGACCACCATACACCAAATCAGGCCCTTAATTCACAATATTATGGGATTCGATATTTTTGTCAGATTAGGAAGTGGATTTTAAAACCTCAATATTCTGGTAAACTAGTTGTAAAACACCCCCTCATTGACTCCACCAGCCCTGTGTGTTTGTGTTTGACTATGTCCCTGTGTGTGTGTGTGTTCGGAGTTGCACTTGTAGTTATGTGTGTGTTTAGGAGTCCAGCTGCATGGACAGGCCTCTGTGCAGGCCTCCTCTACAGCCACCTATCCGTGTTTGGTGCCCTGCCATGCATAGGGCGGCAGTTCAGCCATATTGGAGCCCACCTCTGGTACATATGATGCAGTTATTGTGAGTATTCCTGGTGTGATGGTGGCACCCTGGTACAATGCCGTCCCTAGCATACTAGTAGTAATTCTTGGCATATATGGCTATTCCATAGAGGTATGGTCAAGGTTTACAGGTGAGTGAATCTGGGCAACATCCACCACACATTTGGGCAAAATCTAGAGAAAAGCAAGTCTCTGCAATATCTAGAGCAGAGTCAGTCTGGGTAATAACTAGAGCAGAGCTAATCTGGGTAGAATCTAGAGCAGAGCTTGTCTGGGCAATATCCACAGCAGAGCCTGTCTGGGCAATATCCACAGCAGAGCCTGTCTGGGCAATATCCACAGCAGAGCTAGTCTGGGCAAGATCCAGAGCAGTGTTAGTCTTGACAAGATCCATAGCAGATCCAGTCTGTGCAATATCTAGAGCAGAGCAAGTCTGAACAATATCTGGAGCAGAATCAGTCTAGGCAATATCCAGAGCAAAGCCATTCTTGGCAGTATCCAGCGTGGAATCAGTCTAGGCAATATCCCAAGCAGAGCATGTTTGTGCACTGTCCAGAGCAGGGCGACTCATCAGTATCCATATCAATGTGGATCTTGATGCTGTCCAGGACACAGTGGGCCTTGGACCCCATCCTCAGAAGTACATGCCGTGTCTGTGCAAAATCTAAAACTACGTGTGTCTGGGCAAAATCTAGAGTGAAACGTGTGAGAAAAATCCAGAAGAGGGAAGAGTACCCAGCAAGATCTGCATAGACAAAATTCAGAGCAAAGTATGTCCATGCACAATCAAAGTGTGTCTGGGCCAAATCCAGAGCAGTGTGCGCCTAGGCCAAATCCAAATCAAAGGACATCTGGATAATATTTAAAACAGAGCACACCCAGGGTGAATGAGAGCACAGCATGTCTGGGAAAATCCAGGAAAGTGTGCTTCTGGATAAATTCCATAGAAGAGCATATCTGGGCAAAATTCAGAGAAGAGTATGTCTGTGCAAATTCAAGAACATCGACTGCATAGGCAAAATCCAGAGCACTTGTGGGCCAAACTGTAGAGCACAGTGGGCCCGAAAAATCCATATCAAAGCATATCTGGGCAATATGCAGAGCAGTGCCTGTCTGGGCAATATGCAGAGCTGTGCACGTGTGGGCAATATCCAGTGCTGCACGTGTGGGCAATATGCTGAGCTGTGCACAAAATTCACAGCTGTGTATGTGTGGCCAATATGCTGAGCTGTGCGCAATATCCTGAGCTGCGCATGCATGTGTGGGCAATATCCTGAGCTACGCATGTGTGGGCAATATCCTGAGCTACGCATGTGTGGGCAATATCCTGAGCTACGCATGTGTGGGCAATATCCTGAGCTACGCATGTGTGGGCAATATCCTGAGCTACGCATGTGTGGGCAATATTCAGATCTCTGCATGCGTGGGTAATATCCAGAGCTGTGCATGCGTGGGAAACATCCAGAGCTGTGTATTTGTGGGAAACATCCAGAGCTGTGTATTTGTGGGCAATTTCCGGAGGTGTGCATGCATGGGTAATATACAGATCTGAGTCTGTGTGGGCAATATCCAGAATTGTGCATGTCTGGGCAATATCCACAACTGTGCATGTGTGTGCAGTATCCAGAATTGGGCATGAGTAGACAATATTCGGAGCTGTGCATGTGTGTGCAATATCCAGATCTGTGCATGTGTTAGCAATATCCAGAGCTGAGAGGTATAAGTAGTATCCAGATCCCAAAGGTTTCCAGCCAATCCACATAGACTGAGACCAAGAAGGAAAACTCTGGTTGATGCCCTGCGTTGTGTGAAAGGGAAAGTGCATTCAGCTCAATATATACTTAGACACGGCGCTGTTGCTCTCTCACCCTGCGCTGGTCCACTCTAGGCTGCCCTGTGCAATGCACACATCCTTGCACCATCGTGCAAGGGCGTGCGCCTGATGTCTTGTATAGGTTTTATGTTGGAAGGGTACCCTTCCAGTACAAAATACTGTGATTAAACATTGTTTAATCAAAATTAAACAGAGAAACTACATACAAGATTGTTCAGGGTAGATGCAGTTTACTTTCATTTTGGTATTTGAAAATGAGGAATAAGTAAAAGGAATGAAGAGGGAGGAATTTGTAGCAAATTATATTAATGTACAAGACTGAAGCACTTATAATTTTTCAGTACAACCCGACGTATCTGTAGCCTTCGAGTCATTAGTATCTACTGGTGTCATGTACTATTCCCCTTTGTAAACTAAATACGCGCGGTTTGCACACCAACTGTTCTGCAAAACAGAATGCAATTTGTGATGCAGCCAATCTTCTAATAGATTTCTCCACAAATATCAACTTTCAGAGTTCCAAAAGCCGCACCCGATGAATATTAGACAGTGTAAGATATTGGGCAACTGGTTGAGAGGGTGAAACACTATCCAAGCAGCAACGACAATCCTTGTCAGGGTGAAGTCACAAGCAAACCTCAAATTAGTCTGTGCTCACCCTCTGGTAGCGAGGCACAGAGCAGCCAGGCTTGACTCAGAGGCAATGTGTAATGTAATTGAAAAGCAATTCAAACACTAATAACGTGAAAAGACAGCACTGGAAGAATCCCACATCAAATTAGAAAAATAGAGTAAGTTCTAATAAATAAATCCAGGCCAAAATGACAAACGTCCAATCAGTAGCACTGGATTTATGTAAGTTTTAAGATTTTAGTGAGAATAGTGAAAAAAAAGCACAAAGCACCAATTAGACACGCCGGACTGGAACAAAGTCACAAGTTTAGGCCAACATTGATCTGCGCGGACAGGCTAGAGTGGCTCAGTTTGACCTGCTGAACAATGTACCTTACTCCTGGTTACAAAGAGATGCAGACGCCTGTTTTGAGGATATGTAGCACAGCAGAGGTGCCGCAAAGTCAAGGCGAGGAGATACTTTGCTCAGCGGTGATTCAGTGGAGCTGCACTGGGCGAGGAGATGTGGGTTTCGGATGGGCTGTGATGGGTGATGCAAAGTCCTTGCTCGAGGAACTCCACACAGCAGAGGTGAAGTGTCTATTCCGAGGGGCACTGCGTGGAGCAGCAAAGGCAATTTACTGGTTCTGCAGGAAATGCCCCGTGACAAGGAGGAGATGCGTTGGTTCTGCTGAATCAACAGATGGGCGTGTAGAGAGCCTTCAGGCCCACTTTCAAAGGTTCCAGGACTGCAGTGGCACCACTTTGGAGGGCAGGGATCAGAGATCGCAGAGTCCAGGTGCTGGGTTCAAGGTGTTGGAAGCCTGCTCTGTCCCTGAGATTCAGATCAGGAGAGCAGCAAGCAGCCCTTGGTGTCACTTTGGGGTCCTGGGTTTAGAGATGCAAGTTCAGTCCTTCTCACCCTGGTATAAGGGCAGCTGAGCACCAGGTCAGCACAGGATTGCAGCAGTCCTTCAGGGCAGTAGTCCAGCCAAGTGGCAGGCTTTTCAGCCGCACAGAGGTCCTTCTTCGTCCACAGCCCAGAAGTGCACTGAAGAGTTAGGGTCTGAGTTCCAGTATTTATACCTAGTGCCCACTTTGAAGTAGAAGAACCTTCTGAGTTTCTGGCATCCCCTTCCTCCGAGGCCTGACTCTAGCTTGCGTGGGGTCACAAAGGACCAGTGTCTAACCCTTTGTGTGAGCACTCAAGCAAAGTCTTTGTGATGTGCAATTGCGCTGGGTTACAGCTCCACCTCATCATTTACTCAGAGTGACCCATAATGCCAACACTTTGCTTCCTTATGTCGCGCTATCTGGGAGCAATACACCAGGATCATCTGCAAGCTACACCTTCTCATCTGACAAAGGAATAGGCTGCAGGCACCAAAAGGTTAGAAAAAGAAAATGCCAATTTTCTAAAAGTGGCATTTTCAGAATTGTGACTAAAAAACAGACTATCATTGAAGAAAGATTTTAATTACTATTCTTTAGACACCCAATTTGACCTGTCTCCTCGCTCACAATTGGAAGTTATGGCTTATTACATGTAATAAGGTACCTCCAAAGTTATACTATGGGAGAGGCAATGGTGAAAAACAAATGTAAGAGTTTTTCACTACCAGGACACTTAAACCTTAACTATACATGAACTACTTTTTCATTACACTGCACCCTGCACTATGTGCTGTTTAGGGCCTACTCTTGAGGTGCTTTATATGTATTATAAAGGAAAGGTTGGGCCTGGAAAAAAAAATGTTTTTCCAAGTTGAAATGGCATTTTGAAATTACACATACAGGCTGCAAAGGCAGCCCTGAGACATGTTTGCAAGGATACTTAAATAGGTGGCACAATGAGTGCTGCAGGCCCACTAGTAGCAGTTAGTTTACAGGCCCTAAATACATGTAGTATCAATTTACTAGAGACTTACAAGTAAATCAAATAGACCACTTGGGTGTAAGTCAGTTCTATGATGATTAAAGGAGAGAGCCCTCCCATTTTAAGACTGATTAGCAGTGCTAAAGTATGCAGAGTCCTAACAGCCAACAGATACGGGCTCAGAAAACAGGAGAGTGAAGACAAAGGTTTGAAATTGACTGT
This sequence comes from Pleurodeles waltl, assembly GCF_031143425.1. Lineage (NCBI taxonomy): Eukaryota > Metazoa > Chordata > Amphibia > Caudata > Salamandridae > Pleurodeles > Pleurodeles waltl. Next base: position 56,956,262 of record NC_090446.1, on the reverse strand, counting down.
GCAGAAACAGTCAAGCCCAATAGGGAGGTTGCTATTTGTGATGACCTGTGATTGGCATCAAATGCAGAGATGAAGGCCTGTAAGGGGCAGAAGACCTATGTCTTCACATTTGCATTCTCAAACAAGGAACATTTATTTTTTAAAGCAGCCCATTTACATTAAAGTACAGGTGCTGCTTAAAAATATTTTTCTCGTTTTGGAAGACACCGGGTAGAGTTGGCAGTGACTCACTACCTGCTCCCCAGAAGCTACTGAAACAGAGGGGCAGCTCCTCCATAATAGTGGATTAGTGTTGTCTGAAAACACAAGTCAGGCAGTGACAAATAAGATTTAAAATCATTTTTTTTAAATTTCCATTTTATTTGTCACTCTCTCTGACAGCCACTGTCTCTCTGGCAGTCATGGTCGGTCCATAAGAAGGAGCACTCTGAAGTGCACATGCGCTTTGGCCGGCCATCTTAGGATGACCAAACCGACATGCGCACTTACATTTCTCCCGCCCGGCTGTGTTACATAGCGAGTTGGAGAAATGGCACAGGCTCCCTGTGCCTGACTGAGCGTCAGACCAGCCTGCTCAGGCCAATCCCAGCACTGCTCTCATGCTTGGTATAGCATGAGAGCAGCGTCTGGATTGGGAGAATGTGCTTTTGTCCCTCACTGACTGTCGAGAGGACGAGGAACACAACTGGTGCTGGGACTGGAGCAGCAGATCTTCTTTTTTTTTTTTTATTTTTTTTTTTTACCCTCCTCAACCCCACAACACTGTCCCTCCACTTTTGATTCACGGCAGCCACCACTGCTGAAACAGCTGCCAGAGAGGAAGATGTCTCAAAGGGTCATCTTCATTTTTGCAAATCTGATACAACCCCTTTGAGTTGTCAGTGTCTGATCAATGGTTTGCAATCACAATTGTGGTCACAAACCATTAATACTTTTTTCTTCTTTTTTTTTTAATCGCAGATAAGAATGGTGGGCCTTTTCATGCCCCCTCTTAATTGTGATTTGGGAAGGGCTGCAAATGCCGCTTTAAGAATTGGATAAATGTTTCTGACTCGTAAAACAGCTTTTGTAAATCGTAAAAAATATATTTTTGGGCACAAACCATGTCATTTTGCTATTTGTAAGCTTAGTGACCAAAAATAACCTTTGTACATCAGGCACTAAAGGTTATCTACTGTTTACTGTTGAACTGCAAACAGAGTTCTTAGTGACAAATAGCTTACTCTCCAAGAATGGGACTTCAGTGTTTTGCAATAGCTTGCTTACCGGTTGGAGTGCCTGGTTGTATTCTGAATGCAATTCTTAGTGTCTGCATTATTAGTTTCATGCTTATTTATTTATAGTCTGTTAATCCCACAATGAACCTCAACGTGGACATCCAAAATGCTTTTATTTTTATATCTCAAAAGTCTAGAAAAACTTGGAGGGTTTTGAGTTACAACCATGGACATCAGACTAATGTGGCTTACCCACTAAAGAGTAGTAACAGCAACTGGTAGGTGAAAACGTTCTTAACTTTGCTTTGACCCAAGGGTAGGTCGCTCCCCCTGCCGCTGCAGCTCCTCCAGGTTCCTGAGTTCCTGAGACCCACCCCACAGTAAGTACCCCCCACCTCCCAGCCCCTCGCTCTGCCCTGCACTACTCACCCTCTCTCCTGCTCCTGCTTCTTTTCCTCTTTTCTTCTTCTCTGTTCTTCCTCCTCGCTCCTCGTCTGTATTCTTCTTCTGTACTCCTCTTCTCCCCGTCTTCTCTCCTCTTCTCTTCTTCCTCATCTTCTGCTGTGGTCTTCTGCCCTCTTTTTCTTCGTTTTTTCTATCTTCCTCCGTGTTCTTCTGTGTTCTTCTGTCTTCCTCTGTGTTCTTCTGTCTTCCTCTGTGCTCTTCTGTCTTCCTCTGGGCTCTTCTGTCTTCCTCTGGGCTCTTCTGTCTTCCTCGGGGCTCTTCTGTCTTCCTCGGGGCTCTTCTGTCTTCCTCGGGGCTCTTCTGTCTTCCTCGGGGCTCTTCTGTCTTCCTCGGGGCTCTTCTGTCTTCCTCGGGGCTCTTCTGTCTTCCTCTGTGCTCTTCTGTCTTCCTCTGTGCTCTTCTGTCTTCCTCTGTGCTCTTCTGTCTTCCTCTGTGCTCTTCTGTCTTCCTCTGTGCTCTTCTGTCTTCCTCTGTGCTCTTCTGTCTTCCTCTGTGCTCTTCTGTCTTCCTCTGTGCTCTTCTGTCTTCCTCTGTGCTCTTCTGTCTTCCTCTGTGCTCTTCTCTGTTCTTCTCTGTTTCTTCTGGTCTTCTCTGTTTCTTCTGGTCTTCTTGTCTTCTTGCTCTTCTTGTCTTCTTGCTCTTCTTGTCTTCTTGCTCTTCTGTCTTCCTCTGTGCTCTTCTGTCTTCCTCTGTGCTCTTCTGTCTTCCTCTGTGCTCTTCTGTCTTCCTCTGTGCTCTTCTGTCTTCCTCTGTGCTCTTCTCTGTTCTTCTCGTCTTCTGCCTCCTCCGTCCTCTTCTCCCCGCGCCTGCCCTCCTGCTCCTGCCTCATCCCCCTCCCCCACTCGCATCCCCCCTCTATCTCCCCTATCTAACCCGTTCACTTTCTACCTCCCTCACTCCTCCTATCTACCTATCTCTCCATCTCTCTATCCCACTATCCAACTCCCTCACTCTCCACCTCCTCCTATCTTCCTATCTCTCTATCTATTTCCCTATCTATCGATTTCTCGATCTACCTTTTCTCTCTACCTATTTCTCTATCTCTCCCCCCTCCCTCCCGCCACCCCCTCTATTACCTATCTTCCTATCCTCTCACTCTACCTCTCACCCTCACCCACCTCTACAACCCCCCTCCCCTATCTTCACAACCCTACACCTATCTTTCTCCCTAATCTCCTAAACCTCCTAACACTCACCCCCCTCCACCCTTAAACCCCCCTCCCCAGCTCTTCTCACTCTACCTGTCCCCCCCTCGCGCTTTCCCGCCGCGACCTCCTGCACGCCCCCGCCCCCCAGCTCCCATTCGCCCCCACCTGACCCCCTCCCCCCCTACCTCATATGGCGGCCGCTGCCAGACAGTGGTAGCGACCCTTGACCCAAGGGTAGGTCGCTCCCCCTGCCGCTGCAGCTCCTCCAGGTTCCTGAGTTCCAGAGACCCACCCCACAGTAAGTACCCCCCTCCTCCCAGCCCCTCGCTCTGCCCAGCGCTACTCACGCTCTCTCCTGCTTCTTTTCTTCTTTTCTTCTTCTCTGTTCTTCCTCCTCGCTCCTCGTCTGTATTCTTCTTCTGTACTCGTCTTCTCCCCGTCTTCTCTCCTCTTCTCTTCTTCCTCATCTTCTGCTGTGGTCTTCTGCCCTCTGTTTCTTCGTTTTTTTGTATCTTCCTCTGTCTTCCTCTGTCTTCCTCTGTCTTCCTCTGTCTTCCTCTGTCTTCCTCTGTCTTCCTCTGTCTTCCTCTGTCTTCCTCTGTGCTCTTCTGTCTTCCTCTGTGCTCTTCTGTCTTCCTCTGTGCTCTTCTGTCTTCCTCTGTGCTCTTCTGTCTTCCTCTGTGCTCTTCTGTCTTCCTCTGTGCTCTTCTGTCTTCCTCTGTGCTCTTCTGTCTTCCTCTGTGCTCTTCTGTCTTCCTCTGTGCTCTTCTGTCTTCCTCTGTGCTCTTCTGTCTTCCTCTGTGCTCTTCTGTCTTCCTCTGTGCTCTTCTGTCTTCCTCTGTGCTCTTCTGTCTTCCTCTGTGCTCTTCTGTCTTCCTCTGTTCTTCTGTTCTTCTTGTCTTCTTGTCTTCTGTTCTTCTTGTCTTCTGTTCTTCTTGTCTTCTTGTCTTCTGTTCTTCTTGTCTTCTGTTCTTCTTGTCTTCTTGTCTTCTGTTCTTCTTGTCTTCTGTTCTTCTTGTCTTCTTGTCTTCTGTTCTTCTTGTCTTCTGTTCTTCTTGTCTTCTGTTCTTCTTGTCTTCTGTTCTTCTTGTCTTCTGTTCTTCTTGTCTTCTGGTCTTCTTGTCTTCTGGTCTTCTTGTCTTCTGGTCTTCTGTTCTTCTTGTCTTCTTGTCTTCTTGTCTTCTGTTCTTGTCTTCTGTTCTTCTTGTCTTCTTGTCTTCTGTTCTTCTTGTCTTCTGGTCTTGTCTTCTTGTCTTCTGTTCTTCTTGTCTTCTGTTCTTCTTGTCTTCTGTTCTTCTTGTCTTCTGTTCTTCTTGTCTTCTGTTCTTCTTGTCTTCTGGTCTTCTTGTCTTCTGGTCTTCTTGTCTTCTGGTCTTCTTGTCTTCTGGTCTTCTTGTCTTCTGGTCTTCTTGTCTTCTGGTCTTCTTGTCTTCTGGTCTTCTTGTCTTCTGGTCTTCTTGTCTTCTGGTCTTCTTGTCTTCTGGTCTTCTTGTCTTCTGGTCTTCTTGTCTTCTTGTCTTCTTGTCTTCTTGTCTTCTGTTCTTCTTGTCTTCTGTTCTTCTTGTCTTCTGTTCTTCTTGTCTTCTGTTCTTCTTGTCTTCTGTTCTTCTTGTCTTCTTGTCTTCTTGTCTTCTTGTCTTCTGGTCTTCTGGTCTTGTTGTCTTCTGTTCTTGTTGTCTTCTGTTCTTCTTGTCTTCTGTTCTTCTTGTCTTGTTGTCTTCTGTTCTTCTTGTCTTCTGTTCTTCTTGTCTTCTTGTCTTCTGTTCTTCTTGTCTTCTTGTCTTGTCTTCTTGTCTTCTGTTCTTCTTGTCTTCTGTTCTTCTTGTCTTCTTGTCTTCTGTTCTTCTTGTCTTCTGTTCTTCTTGTCTTCTTGTCTTCTGTTCTTCTTGTCTTCTGTTCTTCTTGTCTTCTGTTCTTCTTGTCTTCTGTTCTTCTTGTCTTCTGTTCTTCTGTTCTTCTTGTCTTCTTGTCTTCTTGTCGTCTTCTTGTCTTCTGGTCTTCTGGTCTTCTGGTCTTCTGGTCTTCTGGTCTTCTGGTCTTCTGGTCTTCTGGTCTTCTGGTCTTCTGGTCTTCTGGTCTTCTGGTCTTCTTGTCTTCTTGTCTTCTGTTCTTCTGTTCTTCTGTTCTTCTTGTCTTCTGTTCTTCTTGTCTTCTGTTCTTCTTGTCTTCTGTTCTTCTTGTCTTCTGTTCTTCTTGTCTTCTTGTCTTCTGCTCTTCCGCCTCCTCCGTCCTCTTCTCCCCGCGCCTGCCCTCCTGCTCCTGCCTCATCCCCCCCTCTATCTCCCCTATCTAACCCGTTCACTTTCTACCTCCCTCACTCCTCCTATCTACCTATCTCTCCATCTCTCTATCCCACTATCCACCTCCTCCTATCTTCCTATCTCTCTATCTATTTCCATATCTATCGATTTCTCGATCTACCTTTTCTCTCTACCTATTTCTCTCTCTCCCCCCCTCCCGCCACCCCCTCTATTACCTATCTTCCTATCCTCTCACTCTACCTCTCACCCTCACCCACCTCTACAACCCCCCCTCCCCTATCTTCACAACCCTACACCTATCTTTCTCCCTAATCTCCTAAACCTCCTAACACTCACCCCCCTCCACCCTTAAACCCCCCTCCCCCAGGTCTTCTCACTCTACCTGTCCCCCCCTCGCGCTTTTCCGCCGCGACCTCCTGCACGCCCCAGCTCCCATTCGCCCCCAGCTGACCCCTCCCCCCCCTTACCTCATATGGCGGCCTCTGCGCGACAGTGGTAGCGACCCTTAACCCAAGGGTAGGTCGCTCCCCCTGCCGCTGCAGCTCCTCCAGGTTCCTGAGACCCACCCCACAGTAAGTACCCCCCACCTCCCAGCCCCTCGCTCTGCCCCGCGCTACTCACCCTCTCTCCTGCTCCTGCTTCTTTTCCTCTTTTCTTCTTCTCTGTTCTTCCTCCTCGCTCCTCGTCTGTATTCTTCTTCTGTACTCCTCTTCTCCCCGTCTTCTCTCCTCTTCTCTTCTTCCTCATCTTCTGCTGTGGTCTTCTGCCCTGTTTCTTCGTTTTTTGTATCTTCCTCCGTGTTCTTCTGTGTTCTTCTGTGTTCTTCTGTGTTCTTCTGTGTTCTTCTGTGTTCTTCTGTGTTCTTCTGTGTTCTTCTGTGTTCTTCTGTGTTCTTCTGTGTTCTTCTGTGTTCTTCTGTGTTCTTCTGTGTTCTTCTGTGTTCTTCTGTGTTCTTCTGTCTTCCTCTGTGTTCTTCTGTCTTCCTCTGTGTTCTTCTGTCTTCCTTCTCTGTTCTTCTGTCTTCCTTCTCTGTTCTTCTGTCTTTCTTCTCTGTTCTTCTGTCTTTCTTCTCTGTTCTTCTGTGTTTCTTCTCTGTTCTTCTGTGTTTCTTCTCTGTTCTTCTGTGTTTCTTCTCTGTTCTTCTGTGTTTCTTCTCTGTTCTTCTGTGTTTCTTCTCTGTTCTTCTGTGTTTCTTCTCTGTTCTTCTGTGTTTCTTCTCTGTTCTTCTGTTCTTCTTCTCTGTTCTTCTGTTCTTCTTGTCTTCTGCCTTCGGCTCTTCCGCCTCCTCCGTCCTCTTCTCCCCCCGCGCCTGCCCTCCTGCTCCTGCCTCATCCCCCTCCCCCACTCGCATCCCCCCCTCTATCTCCCCTATCTAACCCGTTCACTTTCTACCTCCCTCACTCCTCCTATCTACCTCTCTCCATCTCTCTATCCCACTATCCAACTCCCTCACTCTCCACCTCCTCCTATCTTCCTATCTCTCTATCTATTTCCCTATCTACCTTTTCTCTCTACCTATTTCTCTATCTCTCCCCCCCTCCCGCCACCCCCTCTATTACCTATCTCCTATCCTCTCACTCTACCTCTCACCCACCTCTACAACCCCCCCACTATCTTCACAACCCTACACCTATCTTTCTCCCTAATCTCCTAAACCTCCTAACACTCACCCCCCTCCCCCAGCTCTTCTCACTCTACCTGTCCCCCCCTCGCGCTTTCCCGCTGCGACCTGCACGCCCCCGCCCCCCAGCTCCCATTCGCCCCCAGCTGACCCCTCCCCCCCCTCCTACCTCATATGGCAAGCCCGTCTGCGCCCGTCCGCGGCTGGCCCGCGCCCAGCGCCACGACCCCTGGTCCCCAGCTCTCCCAAGCCCTGCTGATCCGCTACGACCCCACCACCCTCCATGCCCTCAACCCAGGACGCTCCAACACCTGCTTCCAAGATCACCCCAAACGCACCCATGGACCCTTCGCCTGCAACTCCTGCAAACGCATCTTCCACCACGCAACTACCACGACCACAAGCCCACGCGCCATCAACCACCTCAAGTGCATCCTAGTCAACGCTCGCTCCATTCACAAACACGCCGTTGAACTCTGGGACCTCCTAGACTCCACAGCACCGGACGTCGCCTTCATCACGGAGACCTGGATGAACGCCTCCTCTGCTCCAGACATCGCCACCGCCATCCCCGAAGGCTACAAGATCTCCAGGAAAGACCGCACCAACCAAGTAGGAGGAGGTATCGCCATCGTCTTCAAAGACTCCATCAGCGTCACCACCTCCACCGAAGACACCCCTCTCGCCGCTGAACACCTGCATTTTCAGATTCGCACCGACCCGAGGACCACCCTCGGAGGATCCCTCGTCTACCGTCCTCCCGGACCTCGTGCCCCTTTCAGCGACGCCATCGCCGACTTCATCTCCCCGCACGCCCTCGCCTCACCGGACTACATCCTCCTAGGCGACCTCAACTTCCATCTGGAACAAAACAACGACCCCAACACCACCACCCTGCTCGACAACCTCGCCAACCTCGGCCTCAAACAACTGGTGAACACTGCCACCCACATCGCCGGACACACACTCGACCCTATCTTCTCCGCCAGCAAACACGTCTTCTTCAGCCACGCCTCCGCCCTTCATTGGACCGACCACAGCTGCGTCCACTTCTCATTCCGACGCGAGACCCGCCACCTCCGCACTCAACCCATCCCTCGCCGACAGTGGAACAAGATCCCTGAAGAGCAACTCTTCTCCGCACTCGCCGCCAACCAACCCACCCTCACCACCGACCCCAACGACGCAGCCCTCAACCTCACAAACTGGATCTCCAACTGCGCAGACAACCTTGCTCCCCTCAAACGCACGCAGCGACAGAACAACACCAAGAAACCTCTCTGGTTCTCTGACACCCTCAAAGAATCAAAGAAAACTTGTCGCGCACTTGAGAAAGCCTGGCGCAAGGACCACACCGCTGACAACATGACCGCCCTCAAGAAAGCTACCCGCGAACACCACCACCTGATCCGCGCTGCCAAAAGGAATTTTTTCACCGACAGACTGGACAAAAACAGCCACAACAGCAGAGAACTCTTCAGCATCGTCAAGGAGTTCTCCAACCCCAGTGCCAACGCCAACGCCGTCACGCCCTCACAGGATCTATGCGAATCCCTCGCCACTTTCTTCCATCGCAAGATCAGCGACCTCCACGACAGCTTCAGACACCAGACCCAACCAAACACCACCGAACCCACATCCCCGACCATCACCCTCAACAACTGGACCCACATCAGCGCGGAAGAAACCAAATCCATCATGAACTCTATCCACTCCGGCGCTCCTTCGGACCCCTGCCCGCACTTCATCTTTAACAAAGCCGACGACATCATCGCCCCGCACCTCCAGACCGTCATCAACTCTTCTTTTTCTTCTGCTACCTTCCCCGAATGCTGGAAACACGCCGAAGTCAACGCCCTACTAAAGAAACCTACGGCTGACCCGAGCGACCTGAAAAACTTCCGCCCCATCTCCCTTCTGCCTTTCCCAGCCAAAGTAATAGAGAAGACCGTCAACAAACAGCTGACCACCTTCCTGGAAGACAACAACCTGCTCGACCCCTCACAAACCGGATTCCGAACCAACCACAGCACTGAAACCGCCCTCATCTCAGTCACAGACGACATCAGAACCCTGATGGACAACGGTGAAACAGTCACCCTCATTCTTCTCGACCTCTCGGCTGCCTTTGACACCGTCTGTCACCGCACCCTAATCACCCGCCTCCGCTCCACCGGGATCCAAGACCAGGCCCTGGACTGGATCGCCTCCTTCCTCGCAAACCGCTCCCAAAGAGTCTACCTCCCTCTGTTTCGCTCAGAACCCACTGAGATCATCTGCGGCGTACCTCAAGGCTCATCACTCAGCCCGACACTCTTCAATGTCTACATGAGCCCCCTCGCCAACATCGTACGCAAACACGACATCATCATCACCTCCTACGCCGATGACACCCAACTCATACTCTCCCTCACCAAGGACCCCCCGCCAACGCCTAGACCAACCTACAAGAGGGCATGAAGGACGTCGCAGATTGGATGAGGCTTAGCCGCCTAAAGCTGAACTCTGAAAAAACGGAAGTCCTCATCCTCGGCAATACCCCGTCCGCCTGGGACGACTCCTGGTGGCCCTCGGCACCGCACCGACCCCCACAGACCACGCCCGCAACCTCGGCTTCATCTTGGACCCTCTTCTCACCATGACCAAACAAGTCAACGCCGTGTCCTCCGCCTGCTTCCTCACCCTCCGCATGCTTCGCAAGATCTTCCGCTGGATCCCCGCCGACACCAGAAAAACCGTGACCCACGCCCTTGTCACGAGCCGCCTGGACTACGGCAACACCCTCTACGCCGGGACCACAGCCAAACTCCAAAATCGCCTACAACGCATTCAAAACGCCTCAGCCCGCCTCATCCTCGACGTACCCCGCAGCAGCCACATCTCCGCACACCTGAGACACCTGCATTGGCTCCCAGTCAGCAAAAGGATCACCTTCTGACTTCTCACCCACGCACACAAAGCCCTCCACGACAAGGGACCGGAATACCTCAACAGACGCCTCAACTTCTACGTCCCCACCCGCCCCCTCCGCTCCTCTAGCCTCGCACTCGCTGCCATCCCTCGCATCCGACGCTCCACGGTGGGTGGGAGATCTTTCTCCTTCCTGGCGGCCAAGACCTGGAACTCCCTCCCCACCAGCCTCAGGACCACCCAGGACCACTCCGCTTTCCGGAGACTCCTAAAGACCTGGCTGTTCGAGCAGCGATAACCACCCCCTCTGTCCCTAGCGCCTTGAGACCCGCACGGGTGAGTAGCGCGCTTTATAAATGCTAATGATTTGATTTGATCTGATGTTCATCTTATATATTAATGTAATGTTAGTATCTCATGAATTATCTAGTTTCTCAGAAAGTCCCTTTCTGTTCAGGCCTATTACAGAATGAGTGGTAGGGCATCTAAAGGCAGGACAATCGGAGAGTGCATACATATAGAATGCACCTTTGATTACTTTTTAAAGTCTTGCTTAAATATTTATAGCTTTTATAATGTATAGAATGTATTCTCTTGTGGGTAGAATGAGCTCAACAGTGTCAATGGCTGCTGGGCTGTGTGTGCTTGTTGATTTAGCTGCTAGTACTGAGGATTTGCATTTCTTGCCACTCATAACACACCTGTGTTTTTCTGTTCTTGCTTCAATCCCCCCCAACTCACCCTGCGGCTTTGCTTAACATCTAATAAATGCATAGATCATTCAATGGATTAGTCATAGTAAACAAAGCCTGGTTATAGATGCAGCCTGACCTTCAGGGGATCACGCGGTGACTCAGCAAAGAAAGAGCATGCGCTGTATTTCTGGGAACTTATCATTAATAATTGAAACGGTGGTCAATAGATCAATGTTACCACAGCACATCTTCTCACACAGAGTCATGTTCCTGTTCACATTTCAGAAAAAGCTTTAACATTGATACTCAGAGGGCTGATATTATGAGCATCCAGTTTCAAAAAAGCGCATCTAGGCTTGACGGTGATGGACCCCCCCTAATAAACTCATTGCCTGCAGATGACACTGGAAAAAAAACCATGAGAGGAGACCTTCCGTAGTATTCCATCTGATACAAAGCCTGTAACTAAATGCTGACATACAGTCATTTGTCCACTTTGTGGTTTTGTGGTTCAAGGTCTCTCTGGGCACCAAGTGTTTTTGATACTCATAACTTGGTGTACATAGGACAGGGCTCATGGAGTGCACATCTTCTAGGGTTGCTCTCTGCAGGAGCCTGGGCTGATCAGTGGGGCCTGGAAAGTCCAGAGGAACAACACATGCTTCTGACGGGTCCTCTGTTGACCTAAACAGTGTAGAAAGACTATGATGGTTAAAAGGGTTATCTAAAAGTGACAGCATACCAAAGTGAATAACATTAAAGAAGAAATGAAGACACATGGTAAAAGACAAGTGATCCATGAAAAGGAATTGGAATCAATGGGAATTGTAAATTGTGCAATAACGTGAGTGGATCTGGTAGGTCCCTAGGTCTAAAATGAATTTCATAATGTCCTTGATAAAATAAATAGCATGGATTGATGCATATGATGCTGATATGAGGTGCAGGGAAAGCCAGATACAAGCAGGAAAACTAGCATGAGGGCTTAGCCTGCCAAAAAACAATTGAATGCAACACACACTAGGATTCCAGCCAGCCAGCCAACCATTCTGATTTGTGGCATCCAATGCTACGTCAGTCATTTCATATTAGTAGGTTTCAAAGAAAGTTTGGATTCTGCAACTTCTTGCATTGCAATACAGTGCCTTTATAAATTGACTCCTAGAGAAATTCAGAACTATTTAAAATTTTGAATACATTGTGGGGTAAGGTTGTGGAGTGTAACAAACAGTTTGTTGAGAGGTAATGACTATCTGAAAAGGATCTGTAAGATATACAAAGCTGTTGCAAGAGAAGTACCGCGGGTCACAACAAAAAAACAAGATAATAGAAATTAAAACAAAACTTTCATATAGGGAGGAGAAATGGCTAAAAGTTTAAAATGTAAGACTAAGATTTCCTAAGTAGAAAATCCTGGTATGTTGCATTAGTCACCGTGTGAATTACCTGAACTGTTGTTAAAAGTAAACACAATTGTTGAAATAGTGTGGAAGTGACATCAGCTTATTGCACTCGTTGGTAGGATGTAGAGCACTACGGGATAAAAATGTAAACAAATTTGCCTGTGGATAAGAGGCTTCATGAGATAATATAATGGCCGACTGAAAATAATTTCACAGAGAAACAAGTGTTAGAAAACGATCTATGAAGACATTTAGAAATAATTTGTTGACTTATATATCGGGCAGGCTATATATTCAAAAGATGTGCTCAAGCCTTTTTTATTTTACATTGCAATTTCAGGTGTGTTTCTTGTTTTGTTTACAAGCATTTGTTTCATTTTCACTCTGAATGTAATTTACAACAGCTTGCATTTGGAAACATAAATGCTCAATTATGTCAGTGAAAGTGAATGTAATTGTATATTAAATAATCAAAATAATTATTACAAAATAAACTAAAACAAAATATACTATTTTAACTGAACATTATTTTATTGACAACTATTGTAATGGAAAACAGTATTTGATTTTCAATGACTGTTTCTCCCTTAATATTTTAAAAAAGATTGTCTTAGAAAAAACTTGAAGCATAACAGTTCTCCTAACACCAATCCATACCATCATCTTTGACCATAGGCACAATTCAAATAATTTTCCTAACTCCTAGTCTATCCATACCCGGACCCTAATACTGGATATGTGCCTTACCCTGGCTTTGCCATAACTCTATCCCTCATCCTAAACTATGGTTGACTCTAACTTTGAACATTACCATTAAATGTACGTAAGATTGCCACTCATTTTTATCCTGATCCTAAATTACTCTAACCATAACTTTGATATTTTAATTACCACTTTTACATAATCCGTTCTTACCTCGATATTACACTTATCCTGACTTTTATCTACGCCTCACTTTGACCTTATCATCAGCTTTGACGGTTTGTGCCTAAATCCTACTTCACATTAACATATTTCACCTGATTATCCTAATTGCCATGAAATGTAATTCTATGATTGCAGGGATGTGGAATTCCTGACGCCGGGACAGCTTGTTTGGGGTCAAGGGCAACAAGTTTTTATGTTTACTTTATCCTTGGGACAAGTAGGCCCAACCCTCTGCAGCACAAACCCTTTGGCTGCCTGTTTACAAAGAGTGGAACTCTCTGCAGTTGAGGTAATGTGTTTCCAAAAGATAATGCTATTCGAACTTGTATTTATGGTTCATTATTTGAAAACCTTCATTATTAGGGTGAGTGCTGTAAATAAATGTTTTAAGGTCACACTTCACTACTGACGTTGGTTCCAGTACAAAAAAAACGTGTATACACATGTTTGAAAAGTTTAGGCTATGAGGCTAAGTATAATGCTCCCAGAATGCTCTCTGATTAGATGCAAATGAAGTGTCATTTAGTAAACTGTTTTGATGCATGCTAGTATTTCCCAAAAATATTTTAATAGAAAATCAGTGTAACCATTTTCAACACCATTATGGGAAGCATGAAAATAAACAAACACTGACAAAGCCAGCTGATATGACATATTTTTTTATAAGTCTTTTAGTTTCATCAATGCGTGTCTTGTTTTGACATGGCTTTTGTAACACCTTATTGGTGTGGGAGCTACCAGGCCCTCAACATTGTAACAAACACTGGCAAAAAAAACCCAAAACGTTTTTGAACTCTAAAAGCACACGTTGCCACCAGTGGCATAACAAAGGCCCGCAGCCGCACTCCAGGGGGCCCCTTCAGCACAGCACCTGCCCTGAGTGAGTCTGGAGAGGGGGCTCCTCCATGTTCTATGCAAAGGGGCACCCTCCAGTTTCGTTACGTCACTGATTGCCTCTGTAGTTCCTGACACTGAACAAAACTACTTTGTGTGCCAATATGCTCCTTGTGGAAGAGAAGAATGCGATCACTCACAGTAAAGCCAACCGAAAGAGAGAGAAATAGAAGTTTATTAAAAAACAAATGTCTTTGTTAACACCAGACCTAATTAGGGACCAAGAACCACATGTAGGTAGCTTTTTGCATGTCGCAAACAGCGACTTTCGCTGTTTGCGACGTGCAAAAAGCACATTGCGATGCACAAACCCAGTTTTGTGATTCGGTAACCTGGTTACCGAATCGCAAAACGGGTTTGCGACGCGCAATTAGGAAGGGGTGCTCCCTTACTAATTGCGACTCGCAGTGCAATGTAGGATTGTTTTGCAAACGTGGGCGCAAACCAATCACAGTTTGCACCCATTTCAAATGGGTGCTTACACTTTCACAAAAGGGAAGGGGTCCCCTTGGGACCCCTTCCCCATTGTGAAGTTCACTGTAAACATTTTTTCAGAGCAGGCAGTGGTCCTGCGGACCACTGCCTGCTCTGAAAAAATGAAATGAAAACGTTTCATTTTTCGTTTTTGTAATGCATCTCGTTTTCCTTTAAGGAAAACGGGCTGCATTACAAAAAAAAAAAAAAAAACTGCTTTATTGAAAAGCAGCCACAGACATGGTGGTCTGCTGTCTCCAGCAGGCCACCATCCCTGTGAGGCCGTCATTCGCAAGGGGGTCGCAATTTGCGACCCACCTCATGATTATTCATGAGGTGTGCAATTGCGAAGCCCTTGCGAATCACAGATGGTGTCAGAGACACCATCCTACATTCGAATTTGCGACTCGCAATTTGCGGGTCGCAAATCTGAACCTACCTACATGTGGCCCCAAATTCTTAAAGAAAGTCACAAAAGTGCACCCATGGTATATGTCGTACCCCTATAAAATATTTGTGAACTGTATTTTAGAATGGGTAAATATGCATGTGTAGATTTGCTCATGTGAAAATCTATTGAGCATTTGCAAGTTAATTTTCCCTCCAGCCACTTTCTTCCCAACCCTGGAAGAAGTTCTAATTCTGCCATTGTCAGGAGTAAATGTCCAACCTTTCTTATTATGGGAAAATATTAGAGAGAAGCTGGTGAAAATCTTTAAAACATGCAGGTTAGTAGGTTTGCAGACTCAAAGGCATTCCAACCCTGGAACTATTGCTTACTGCTTCCTCCAGCCCCAGTATGCAGATCTGCAGAAAGGTGGAAAAATAAGGAAATTGCTACAGTAGGGATTGAAACTGCAAGTATTCAAGCCCTACTATGGTAGTAGCCCTGGCATAATCAGAGAGGCTATTATCAGAGCTCTTACATAATGAGATTGCTGCCATAATTTGGCGCCACACTACATGGCACCAAAGGGACAAGTAGATTTGAGAAGCAACCTGTCCTGTGGACAAGTAGATATTTTAATAAATTCCACACCCCTGGATTGTAACAAATGCATTTTGTGATCAAATGGTAAATTGAAATGTGTTTTCTTTGAAAAACGATGATGAAGTTGCAGGATGACTGCTAAGATATCAAACCAGTTGCCGGCTGCGATCCTTGACAGCCTATTGTAACTTGGTCAGGAGAGCGCTTGAGTCCACTTCTCCGAACGATTTGTCCAATATATGATCTGTTGCTGGATGATTAATATCAAAGACAGCACCATACGAGGTGAGGTGCCGCTGTCAGACTGGCTAGTATTTAGTCAGCAATCCTGGAAGGGAGTGCCATCCTCAAACCGGCCCAGCGTGGGTTGCTGTGCTATGAGGATAATCTAGATAAAGGCAAAAATGGCAAAAAGTAAACAGTTGTCAGATCTCATCAGTCAGCTCTGTTCCTGCACTTCTGCTCTCTTGGGACATCCATGTTCTCAGTTTCTAAGACAGCAGCTATTTTATTTCTACCAGGCCCTTTTGAAGCATGTAACATGCAGAGTTAATCCCAGTGAGCGTAACAATTCCAGTGTATGATAGGATGTTACATCTCAGCAGAAGTAGCGCTGGTGGTGTGGCAGTGTCATTTGCTAGGACAGCCTTTACTGCAGCACTGGATTGTCTACCACATGGAAGTTGTGTGTCCAGGGGCATTTAGTCATCTTTGTGTATTTCTTCACCAGATGTTGCTGTGAGTGCAGAAGATGCTAGTGCCAACCAACGCTGAAGCATCTGTGACATCATCTATGAACTGTTGGTGTTGAGAGGAGAATGTTATGCAGGTGCGACAAGAAGGCTGGAGAGATGAGTCAGGAGTAAAAGCTGAAGAGGGGCAGAAACCAGGAGCCAGAAATTGACAGATAGTTCTGATAGAAGACTTTGCACAGAAAACCTCTGACCTGACACATAATTTTAGATTTAACTGGGGGGGGGGGGGGCTCTCAGGTTTATCCTCAAAAAGGTCCACAGTTTCTGAAACCTCAAATGTTTTTAATTAAACAACCTCCCTTGCTCGGTAAGATTGCTGCAGTTGAGATGGAGACCCTGATATACATAAAATATGGGTTAACTACTACGATTCCACCCTTAAAGTAGCACTGAGGTAATGTTGAAATTCCTTTGTATACAGTTAGTAATATCAAAAAGCTGTGAGGTAAGCCCAGCTTTCAACCCTTCACAACAACAAATTTCGACCCTCCCAGGTAAGTATATCCAGGCAACCTACCCAGAAGAAATTCTGTACTGTGCCCAAGTCCTGACATATGTGATCAGCCAGGTGAAATTCCACAGCATAACTTATGATTGGCATGAGGAATCCTGACATCAGATGATTTATTGAGAACATCAACTATGGGCAAGTCATCATCTATTAACGGAAAAGAAACTAAGAGTGGGCCACGAAGGAACATGCAGATTCACTGAGGCTTCCTCTCTCTCTCTCTCTTGTAGGTGTCAAGAGCCTCGAGATTGAGTGAATTTGAGACATAGCTACAGAAGATATTGCATCCCAGCTCAGGAAACAGCACTCACTCCTCAGGCTTTCAACATATAGGTGGTCATTACAATCTTGACGGTGTGGCCCGCCATGCCGGCGGTGGCGGGAAAACCCACCAGCCGGCATGGCGGGCCACACCGCCACATAAACAACACCATGAGGGCCGGCATCGTCAGCCCTCACTCACCGCCAGACTGCCTCCGTCAGGCAGCCTGGCGGTGGTCAGAATCATTATCCGACAGGGCAGCGGTGTTGCCCCTTGGATAATGATCCCTAATACTCCAGCCTTTCGGGAAAGGCTGGCGGAGGGGGGGGGGGGCCCCTACACTGCCCATGCACTTGGCACAATGTTTCCAGAGGAATGTTCCTAATACGGCCGGCGGGGATTCTGGTGGTCAGTGTTTTGACCGCCAGCATGAACACGGCGGTTTCGACCTCCTTGTTCATTATGAGGGCCATAATACCTGGAACAATGCAAATGTATTCCCATAATCTACAAAGATTTAGAATTGGAATACATGTTCCCTAAACAGAATTAAAAAGAGAAGTAGATTCAGACAACAGTCATGTGAAGATGGGAAGTCCCTACTCAGCTTGTCAACGTCTACATTGTCTAGACCCTAAATATGCTTGCATTCAGAGAGATAAGTGATTTCTCTGACCACAGAGAAATCAAATCTACAATCCTTGCAAGAGACTGAGTGAGTCTCCCTATCATATAGCATTTTGCAATTTCATTGTCTGTTTTGGTGAGAATTCTTTTACCTTTCAAGGAATAATCAAACCCCAACAAAGTTAGACTAATACCTTACATCTCCTTCCAATTTGAGGAAAGCTTCTTTTCTTGCAGTGTACAGCTGCCATCCCCGGAGAGATTGAATCGAAAGCCCATATTTATACTTTTTGACGCAAAACTGCAGCAATGCAGTTTTGAGTAAAAATTTTTACCGTCGTCTAACGCAATTTTGGTGCGCCATGCGGGCATCAAATTTATACTTTGATGCCCTGGCAGCGCAAACCACAGGTGTAGGTCATTTTTTTTTACGCACACCGCAGCGTCTGGTCGTAAAGCAAAACGACGTTAACGCAGCGGAAATGACTGTGGGTCGATTTACGACACTGCAAACCGGAGATGCAATAGCATCAAAAGTCCCCGCAAACAGTCATTTCAGCAGAGGAGAGTCAAAATGGATTCCAGATGCCTGTACAGACCCCAGGAAGATGACAACAGACCAGGAACAAGCCAGGAGGACCTACACAAGACCCAGGACAGTTTGAAGAAGAAAAGAAAGTGTCGCTTCAGTACAGAGGAACAGGAAATTCTGGTGAAAGAGGTGACGAAACACCAGCACCAACTGTTTGTCTCCTCAAAGTTGCCAATCAGTAGGAGAGAGCCAATACGCCAAAAAACTGTTGACAAGATTAACAGTGTGGCAGAAGTATGCAGAACAGTCATCGAGTGCGAGAAACGCTGGCATGACTGCAAGCGCAGGGCCAAGGAAAAGATGGCCAGGAACAGGAAGGCAGCACTGCAGACTGGAGGTGGGAGTCCAGCACACCAGAAGGCCCTAGACCACATGGAGTAGATGGTCGCAGCCGTCATCCCTGAGGAGATCGTCACAGGGATTCAAGGACAGGACAGCGCAGACTACCAGGAGACAACACATATGCAGGGTAAGTCGTATGGGGAATTAAAATGCGCTAATGTCAACTACAACCAGGGTGGGGGGAGGGGGTACCGACCACATAATGCATGGAAGTCATGATATACATGGAGTGGCATGGGTAAAGGGATATGGCATGGGGGCATGGCCTGTACAGAGAGAAGCTGGGGCACTCCATAACACAACACCAACAACAGTTCCTTGGGGGGTATGCTGCCATGCCAACAATAGAGCAAAGGTAAACCCCCGCCAGGAGGAGAGGGCACAATGTCAAACTGACATCCCGTTACACATCAGCCACTATACCCCCTACATTAACTAGGGCCCAATTAACCTCCAGCCATACCGACAACTGGAATGTAACAGCGACAACAGTTGCCACTACCACCTCCGCTCTGTGTTCTGGTCAAGTAGCCAATGGCAGTAACGTCCCCATGGATCATACACACCTAAATTAGTGGGTTGAGGATGACAACTTTAACAATCCCCTGAAACAAGACAAATGTTACAGTCCTGTCAATTGTGAATGACCATAGTTCCCGCAAACATCAGCCAATATCATCAACAGTAGGAGCTACACAGCACTAAGGTCACACCCATGCTGCATATGCCAGGGTCCATCCTGTGCCTGGGTCACAGTGCAACATCCCAAATGTCATACTGCTCAGGCAACAGCATTGAGGGGGAGGACACACGTAACTGGTCACTGAAATACACCTGCACAGTCAGAGGAAATAGGAAATAGGACACTGCGCGACTATCCGGGCAATCCAATCTCCACACATTCCCCAAACATCAGCTGTACACATTACCAGTGCTAACATCCATATCGTGCCATAACAATGCAATGCATAGAATATGCTACATTTCAACTACATATAAGTGGATGTGAAAGATCAAAGACTTGGGCAGGTCCAGATTGTTAAGTGTGCTGCTAGTGCCATCAGAGCACCCACAGCCAGTGAAAGGTCTCATCATGAGAATGGATGTAGACGGAGGGTTGAGTAGGACAAGAAGGTGGCAAATCACTATTGGGCCTAAACCAACACCTAGAGGAGATGATGCCGACAAGTCTAATAACTTACCACAATACATGTGACGTGCAGGTGGGACATAGGCCTGGGAGAATGCCCATCTGAAAGACTGGAAACAAGATCACAATGTGAAATCATCACAAGGCAGGCATGTCACATCACCAATGCCACAACACAGATACAGTAATTGTACCCTATTTCATTGCAGAGGACGATGGATCTCCTGCGGATATGCCTGTCCAGGACTAACCTGATGACATGGATGACGAGCTGACAAACATCAGCCACCAGACCCTCCGAGATGTCCTTGGAACACTCCAGACCCTACGTTCTGTCACAAGGAGGAGCACAGAACAAGCAGCCATTTGAGAGAACTGTAGTCTGAGTACAGCGGGAGCTGGCCAAGGAGGTGCGGGTGGGGATGTAAACTATGGCAGCCAGCCTAGAGAGGGTGCATTCGTGCATGATGTCAACTGAAGAACAGGCAGCAGCTATGCAAGGGCGAACAACTATCTTGCAGAAAATAGAAAAAAGGCTGAAGGAAATCAGCACAGCTGTAATACAGTTGACCCAACACCTACAACAGCAATCATGTCAACACGTGCATGAATGCAACATTGAACCCCTCGGGGCCGACCTGGCTGCCTATCATCGTGATGTGGCTGCTATTCTCAAGAACCAGCAGATCCTCCTTGCAGCAGTACTGCCCTTAAGACCTTCACAGGTAGCAGCGACTGGGATGTCTGACTCCACGTCTTCAAACACTGAGGTGTGTGTTGCCCCTTCACAACCACCACCACCAAGGACAGAGGAGGCAACACACCCATCAGAAGAAGAAGACACGGAACAGATCACCTTCATACGTAAAAGTACCTGGAAGCACTAGTCCCTGCCACATTGCCACCTACTACCAAGGTCCAGCGCGTTGTAACATGCCAGTCTTGCAACAACTGTACTCAATGACTGTTCTGCAAACCACTGTATATCTTGTCAGCCCGCCCAGCGCTTGTCTCTCACTTACTCATTGGCAAATCCTGTCCCTCTGCACTGTCTGACACATCACCCCAGCATGTCAAATGCATTTTCCTTTAGCACTTGTGTAGGATCACAATGGAAGATGTCACTATAATGGACTCACAATCATGGACAATGTACATATAGCACTACAGCACTTCCACAACAACTTTGTCTCTGTGTAATGTGACACATCAACCATGCAGTAGATCACTACAGGTGTGTGTGTAGACGACACTGGGAGGGAGGAGGGAGAAGAGGAGGAGGGGGACACAGTGGAGACAGTGGATGTTGCTGTGTCTGTATGGGTCTGATGTTTGTGTGAGTGCCTGTGGGATGTGTGGTGCCTATGTTTTCTTGAGCTACTTTTGGGTGTTGATTTGTGTGCATGCTGGGATGTAGGTGTGCTTGGGATGGGCTGGGGTACAGTGGATTGGGTCTGGGTGGAGGAAGTTGGTGGGGGGAGGCTGGACACAGGGACAATGGCTGCCATCAGTGCTGAAGCCAGAGATTGCAGGGTTCGCTGAAGGACAGCCTGACCAGAATGAATGCCCTCCAGGAATGCATTACCGTGTTTCAACTCTCGTTCTTCACCCTGGATGGCATTCACAATGGTAGACTGCCCAACAGTGAGTGACCTGAGGAGGTCAATGGCCTCCTCACTGAGGGCAGCAGGGGTGACTGGGGCAGGGCCTGAGGTGCCTGGGGCGAAGGTGATGCCCACCCTCCTGGGTGAGCGAGCACGGGGCGAACGCTGAGGGGCTGCTGGGAGGGCGGTGCTGGTGGGGGGCTGGTGGCGGCTGTACCTGTAGAAGTGGGGCGCACAGATGGTGCCACTACCACAGGGGTGCTCACATTGGCGGACGAGTCTGTGTCGCTGGTTGGTGATCCGGTGGCTGACGTGAAGCTCCCCTCGCCCTCCGTCCCACTGGTGTATTCAGAGTCTGTGGTGTGGCCCTCCATGGCCATGTGGGATGCAGCTCCCTCGTGCTCCGGTGCCACTGTACCTCCGCCTGTTGATGCTGATGTACAAAAGGACAGGGAGAGCAGGAAAAGGGGGGGAGACAGAAGAAAGAGAGTTTTAGTATATGGCATACCGCTACCGTTGGCGGACAAGACAGACGCAGCAGCCCCATGCACAACGCCGCGCTCCTGCCCTCTGCACATGCAATTTCTGGGATATGGCCTACATGGCATTGGTGGAAATCTGCGCACATAGATGCCACAGGGGCAACTATACCTCAACTTGCTAATTTACTGAGGTGGGGTAGAGTGCCACATGGCCTAAATTACGGGGGGGCCTTGCCAACCTAACTCGCACTGGCCTAGGGACACCCACAGCCCACCTCCCCCACCCAGACTCCTCCACCGCACGCAAAGTCCGCAGAATGAGGTTGTACTAACCCCCTTGTGTCTGCTGTGATGTCCTTAAGCGCCCATCCAACTCCGGGTAGGCCACCGCCAGGATCCGGAACATCAGGGGGGGTCATGGTAGGACGGGCACCCCTCCCACGTTGGGAGGCCATCCCCAGCTGAGCCTCCGCCGTCTTCTTGCTGCAGCGGCGAATGTCCTCCCATCTCTTACGGCAGTGGGTGCCCCGTCTCTGGTGGGCCCCCAGGGTCCAGACCTCCTTGGCGATGGCACGCCAAATGTCCCTCTTCTGGTGGCCGCTGACCTACATGACATGCACAAGGAAAGAGGAACATTCATTACCAACTGCACCATCAATGTGAGTGGCCCCCTCCCTACTCTGACCATGTGGCCCATTTATTCCCATGCTTTACTGTAGTATGACTTCTGCCCCCTTCCCTCTTCCACCCAGCCCTGTCCACCCAGGCCTAGCCCCTACAACGTGCTCCCTGTGTACTAACCTGTTGATCTGGAGGACTGTAGAGTAGCATGTACTGGGGGAGGACCCCATCCACAAGTTTCTCCAACTCTTGTGCAGTGAAGGCAGGAGCCCTTTCCCCAGACGCAGCAGCCATCGTCTCTTCCAGACCGATGTCACAGCAGCACTAGCAGTGTAGGTCCTCTCCTGTCGAAGGCCAGGTATCTAGTGATTGAACAGATAGAAAATGGTGGTGACGTCCGCGGCGGGGCACATCATCACCGCCGGCGCACCTGTTCATTGGCTCCTGGGACCCATAGGTTCCAATGTTAACCAATGCAGCATTGCGCCGCGGTCTATGACTGCCTACCGCAACGGTGTGCAATGCCAGCGCTGTTACCCCACAATCCCATTGTCCCAGTTTAGAGGTCAGGCAGCCGCCATCTCAGGGGCCCACATGGATTCATTTTCAACTGCGTCACACATACTGAGGCCTACACTCAACACACATACAGGAAGGGTTTTGTGTCTGCTGTAGTCTTGTGTGTAACTGTGGGTACATACCTGGAGGAAGAGTGACTGGTTCTTCGCTGTTGTCCTTCGTAGGCACCGTCAGCTGGGACATATGAGAAGATGGCGGAATCCTCCGGTGTAACGACCGCTGGTGGACCTGTTGACAATGGCAGAGAGACATTTAATCGTGATCTACTGGTTTGACCGTGCTACAATCCAGGAACTATGTACCCAGTTGGAGCCAGACCTGATGTCATCAATCCGCCATCCGATTGGAATCCCCCCTGACGTGCAGGTGCTGTCAGTGCTCCATTTCCTTGCAAGTGGGTCATTTCAAACAACTGTGGCCATGGCATCAGGGATGTCCCAGCCTATGTTTTCCAACGTGTTGTCCAGAGTGTTGTCTGCCCTGCTGAAACACGTAGGAGATACATCATATTCCCTCAGGTGGAGGATTTGCCTACAGTGAAAGGTGACTTCTATGCCCTTGGACATATCCCCAACGTCATAGGTGCCATTGATGGGACCCATGTAGCTCTGGTCCCCCCCCGCAGGAATGAACAGGTGTACAGGAACAGGAAGAGTTATCATTCCGTGAATGTACAGATGGTCTGTTTGGCAGACCAGTACATCTCGCAGGTAAATGCTATGTTCCCTGGCTCAGTGCATGACGCCTACATCCTGCGGAATAGCAGCATCCCTGATGGGTGAACTCCAGAGCCACCGTGTATGGCTATTGGGGGACTCTGGTTACCCCAACCTTTCCTGGCTATTGACCCCAGTGAGGAATCCCAGGACCAGGGCAGAGGAACGCTACAATGAGGCCCATGGGCGGACTAGGAGGGTTATCGAACGCACCTTCGGGCTCCTTAAGGCCAGGTTCCGGTGCCTCCATATGACAGGTGGGTCCCTATTCTTCTCACCGAAGAAGGTGTGCGACATCATCATCGCCTGCTCCATGCTCCATAACTTGGCATTGCGACACCAGGTGCCTTTTCTGCAGGCGGATGATCCAGGTGACGGTGTTGTAGCAGCTGTGGTGCCTGTGGACAGTGATGAGGATGAAGCTGAGGAAGAAGAAAACGACAACAGGGAGTCAGTCATACAGCAATATTTCCAGTGAGACACAGGTGAGAACATTTTCATTTTTACCATTACATTAACTTTCACACATCTACCTCTATCCTGTAGCTCCATTTCACTCACTATTTGTTAACTGAGTTGTCCCCTTCCATTTCAGTTTCACAAATGTGGTAACCTACGTGTCAACTGTTTGCATCCTTGAAGGGCTTGTGATGTGTGACATAGGTATGTTAGCCTTCCAATGGGTAACCCATTATGCAACTGTAATTGATAATACAGATTTACAAATCATAGACTGACTCCATTTGTTTTTAGTGTTTCAAGGGTGTTTAAGTGCTCAAAAAATGATGGGGGGTTGTAAACTGGTGATGGGTGATGGTGGAGGAATGTCCATGGCAGAGTCCAGTCTATTAGTTTCACAGGTACATTGCACATCTGGGCATTAGAAGTGGAGCTAGGTCAGTTCCGATTTGGACAGGGTAACAAAGTGGGATAGTGGGGGGACAATCAGGGTGGTCTTATTTCCTGGCGGGGTCTTGCCATCTTGCTATCTTGCTCTGTCCTGTTCCTGGATCTCAGGGCCCGCTTGCGTGGTGGTTGTCCGTCTGCAGGGGATGGGGTGCTGGTGTGTTGGTCCTGTGGCGGGGCATCCTGTCCTCTAGCGCCGGCGGAGGTGGTGGGCAGTTCATAGTCGTGGCTAGTGTCAGGGGCCCCTTGGAGTGCCACGGTGTCCCTCAAGGTCTTTTGAATGTCCGTCAGCACCCCTACGATGGTGCCCAGGGCGGAGCTGATGGTCCTGAGCTCCTCCCTGAACCCCAAATATTGTTCCTCCTGCAGACGCAGGGTCTCCTGCAACTTGTCCAGGACCGTGGCCATCGTCTCCTGGGAGTGGTGGTATGCTCCCATGATGGAGGAGAGGGCCTCGTGGAGAGTTGGTTCCCTTGGCCTGTCCTCCCTCTGTCGCACAGCAGCCCTCCCTGTTCCCCTGTGTTCCTGTGCCTCCGTCCCCTGGACCGTGTGCCCACTACCACTGCCCCCAGGTCCCTGTTGTTGGGGTGGTGGGTTAGCCTGGGTGCCCTGTAGTGGTGGACACACCGCTGATTGACCTGTCCTGGGTAGGGAGGTTTGGGCCCGCTGGGTGGGTGCTGTGCTGGTGTTACCAGAGGGTGTAAGCTCGGTGTTGGGTTGTGGCTGGGCAAGG
Source organism: Pleurodeles waltl (assembly GCF_031143425.1). NCBI lineage: Eukaryota > Metazoa > Chordata > Amphibia > Caudata > Salamandridae > Pleurodeles > Pleurodeles waltl. The sequence goes on along the minus strand of NC_090446.1, from coordinate 56,931,376 downwards.
GGAACCGACTGTCCTGACGCCCACGATGGTCCGGCCTGGTCATCAAGATCCAGTGGGGCAGAGCTGCTGTCGTCACTGTGGGCCTCTTCTGGGGGTGGAGTGGTGTTGTCTGGACCCTTTGGTGTGGTGACGTTCCTTCGGGTTCCTGCGGGGATATAAGTACATGATTATTGCATGTGTGTGTTTCATGGAGTGCAATGGTTGGGTGTGCGTGAACCCCAGTGCAGGCATTCCTGTGTGGGGGCTTGTGTGCTGATGGTTGGGGGGTGTTGTGGGTCTGTGCAGTGGGCATGCTTTGGTGATGGGTGTCCATGCTTAGTTATGTCATGCAGGTCTTGGGGTTGGGATGGGTGGTTGGTGTCATGGGTAGATAGGTGAGGATTTGGGGTGATAGGGGAGGGTGTGATGGTGGGGGTGTGTGATATCATGCAGGTAGGGTGGGGGATATGATAGTTAAGATTTGACTTACCAGTGTCCGTTCCTCCAACGACTCCTCCGAGGCCCTCAGGATGCAAGATGGACAAGACTTGCTCCTCCCATGTTGTTAGTTGTGGGGGAGGAGGTGGGGGTCCGCCGCCAGTCCGCTGTACCGCGATGTGGTGCCTGGATACCGTTGAACGCACCTTCCCCCGTAGGTCGTTTCACCTCTTCCTGATGTCCTCCCTATTTCTTGGGTGCTGTCCCACAGCGTTGACCCTGTCCACTATTCTTTGCCATAGCTCCATCTTCCTGGCTATGGAGGTGTGCTGTACCTGTGATCCAAATAGCTGTGGCTCTACCCGGATGATTTCGTCCACCATGACCCTGTGCTCCTCGGAGAAGCGGGGGTGTCTTTGGCGTGACATGGGGTGGTGTAGGTGATGTGTGGGGTGGTGTATGTGTTGATGAGTGTGGTGAGTGTAGTTGTATGTGGTGTTTTGTGCTTGGATGTTGCGTGGATGATGGTGTTGTGTGCCTCTGTGTGATGGGGTTGTCTGTTCTGTGCTGTCTCTATGAATTTTTGGTACTAGGGGTTTGTGGGTGATGTGGGTGTGTGTTTAATATAGTATTGGGTGTGTGGGAGTGGTGTGTGTATGTGTGTCAGGTGTGTGTATTTCAAATTGTCCAATGTGGCGGTGTTTTGGAGATGTGTGTGTATTTTGAGCGCGGCGGTGTGTACCGCCAATGGAATACCATGGTTGAAAGACCGCCGCGTGGATTCGTGGGTCGTAATGGCATGGGCGTGTTTCTGTTGGCGTGGAGGTGGAGGATGTGTTTCCGCCAGTTTTTCGCTGACCTTTGGTGTGGCGGTATTGTGTGGGTGTCTGAATTTCGCCGGATTCCGTGATGTGTGTCATAATAGCTGTGGCGGTCTGCCGCGGCGGTGTATTGGCGGTCTTCTGCACGGCGGTAAGCGCCTTATACCACCAATGTTGTAATGACCCCCATAGTGCCTTATTTAGCTTAATTAATTTAATAGAATCCAACACCTCTTCTCTACTAATGGCTTCTTCCAGGGTTCTCTACTCTATAGATCTGCGTTGTAGGTACGGAATGCCTCTTTCTTGTTTTTTTTCTATGATTGCTAAATGCCAAGATGGAAGCTGTGTTTCACCCATAAATGCATTGTCTAGTTTCTGCCTGACTTGCTTTACAAGATGGGTTCCTATCTTCTTACCCTCATTGCAAAAGTTTCTTTTGGAGCTCACGTAGGGTAAGCTCTACCTTCTTCGTTCCTTTATGTTCCTGTTCAGCACATTTAAACTTTTATTATAAAAGCTCACATTCTTTACCCTTTGCCCATACACTTGCCTCCAGTTACAGCCTTAAAAACATGCCATGTTCACGCATAGCTTGTCTCACATGGATTGTTATGTAGATAATACTCTATAGTACGGGATTTCAGTTCTACTCTCAGCACTATGGCCCTAATTTATACTTTTTTTTATGCCGCATTACTGTAATTTTTTGACGGAAAAGCAGCGCAAAATTGCAAATTGTATTTTTAAAGTTTGCACCGCTTTTGCACCAATAAATGGAAAGCTCAATTGCCCTATGGGCTGAGGTTATTATGAGATGAATTTGAGTGTCACAGACTAGTGGCACTGTTCACTAAAGCATAGTAAATAAGTTCATAGTAGCTTTGTATGTATGTGAGTGTTGGATATAACTTTGTAAAATATTCTCTGTTTCACTCCTGTTCAATACTTCCCTTTTGCCATGAGTTTTATCCACGGTCAGCCAATCCCCTTAATGAACCTAAAACACAAATAAAAAGAGCAATAAACAACATAACCTTTATTCTGGTTATTAGCAGGAATCAGTGTGAGGTGTGGACTCCTCCCTGTGGGGACAGCTCACAATGGGTCATCTCAACATGAGCCACTATGTCACACTGTATGGTCAGGGGGAATGCCACCACTACCACCACCACCCCACCAATTCAATTACTTGCGTAGTCCATCATTTAGCAGTGTCGGTATTTTTGAGAAACTAGCACCGCTTTCTGACTTTTGAATGGACAGTGGAATCATCAGAGAGCTCTCTGGTATTAAATCACACATACGTCCAGATTGGTATAGTTGTTGCAGTGTCTGCCAAACATATCAAAAGTCTTTTCTTGGGTTGACTTCCATTGATGCTTTTTTTCCTGCCTCTGCTGGGCTGGGTTACTGCCACAGTTCGCTCAGAGTGGTATCTTGAGGATGGTCATGGTTTGACATATCTAGGATCCTAACATTGTCCTTCTCTTGGAGATGGAAGTCAAGCCTTGCCTGCTTTATTTTTGTCTGAGGAGTGAAATATTTTGTTTTGATATTCAAACAGGATGATGAATGGATATCTCAATCTGTATTTGTGTTGTTTGTGCCTCCGCTTTTGAGTTTTAGGCCTGAGCTACTGCCTTCTTAGTGGTGTAGGTGGTGCAATATCTTGGAATGCTAAGTATTCATAATTGTAAAACATGATTACCTCTTTGCTACTTGCTGGTGTTAGGACTTCTTCTTTCATTTGGAAGCAATGAAATTAAACCCAAATATATTTGGACCATTTCATTTCTTCTATTCATCTCACTTCCACTCAATGGACTCTGTCTTGTTGCATATTTGATGATTCAACTCCTAAAATTGATGCGAAAGGGCCACAAAAAAAGTCTCAAGATCTGCTCCCTGTGCTCCTTCCTCTAGGCCCTTAATATGAAGGTTATTGAGTCTTGCCCTATTTTCCAGGTCTTCACAATTGGTGATTGAGTACATTCCCCTCTCAAAAGAAGGTTCCTCCTTTTCCCACCTATTCACTTTGGATTCAACTTAAAGTATCTTTTTCCCACTGAGACTACATGTTGTCTTAGTTCATCTATTCTAGAACCCAGCTTAGTACCCATCTCAACCAAGATCTTAGCTAGGTCTACTTTTATCTTCACTTGAAGCTCAGCTTTAAAATTTTGAAAACCTTGATCTAAATCTTCTCACATGAGAGCCATAGTACTTGGTCTCATAGTGCTTGGTTATACTTCTGGTCTCTGTATAAGTAGTGTTCTTTCTTCAGAGTGTGCAACAAAGGAGGCGAGGCGATTGGCAACCTTCTTTTGCATATGTTTTTATGTGTGCTTTATGCTTTGTGGGTGCATACTCTCTCATAAACGTTCAGATATTATATTGCTCTCAAGGCAAATGAGTGATGGGAGGTTGGGAACTGTAGGAGCGATTGCCAACCTGTTTTTGCTGCAAGGGAATATTTTAAATACTTGGCCTGTAGGCTGGTTCAGAAGGGAGTATAACTCCAGCATAGCACTTCTCTTAGGCGAAAATGGTGACTAAAGGCTTATTTATAAAATATAGTTGTTGGGACGAAAAAGTCCCTCACATGGTGATGGTAATAAATCCCTGCTCTGAGTGCACCCGCTGTAATTATGTGTGGATTCCTGATGCTGGCTATGCGTGGAATAGGCCTAGCGGCAATGCCATGACATAAGTAGGCCTTGGCGGAGTTCGTGGAGTCCGACTCCACAGAGTTCCACAGAGTTTTTTTTTTTAACTCAGTGGTATTCTGCAGAGGTGGAGTTCACTGACCTGCAGAGTCCTGAATGTGCCTGGCCCTGCTTTGCGCTTCCGAGATCGTGCACATACATGAGAAGCCCTTGGCAGTGAAAACTGCAGTTTCAGGCCTCTTGTGCACACAGGACAGGCCGTTGCACAAAAGACCCGAAAAAGCAGCTTTCTTTCGCTGTCTACGGCCCTGGCCTGTACTCAGGCCAGGGCCATAGGCAGTGAAAGCTGCTGTTTCAGTCCTTGTCTGTGCATCATTGTGCACAAACAACGACCAAACAAAGAGAAGAGGATTAGAGGACTTACCTGGGTCTTCTCTGCTCTGGTGCGCACTGCAGCTAGTTATGGGCTGCACAGCGCAAGTGCAGACTGTTTGCAATTGCGCGGTGCAGCCCATCTGGGCTGCAGCGTGCACCGGGTAAGCTCCGCTCTGCTGGTGGGGCTGAGTCTCTTGGACAACTCTCTGCTCCAAGCGGAACGCTGAGTTCCAAAAACTCCTTTAGCTCCTCCAGCGGAGCGGAGCATGCTGCACACCCCTGGACTTAAGGCCTGTCTCACGGATTGCAGTTTTTTTTTTTACCTTCAAGCGGTCCCCAATGTGCTACCCTGATAGTGGCCAGGCGTTAAGCACCACAAGCATGGTGGTGACAGCATACCAGGTAGTGATCAGTAGAGGAGAACAGGTCCTTTTTAGCTATGTCCCTGGAGTGAGGCCTTTGCATTCATTCATTTAAAGTTCCACTGCTGTGTGCTTAGCTCACCTTTGGCCTACATTGGTTTGGTGCGGAGGGCTGTGCAAATACATGTGTGGTACATATGTGCTGGGTGTATGTGTGCCTGTGAATGGTACAAAGAAGTATGGAGTGCTGTGCAGTGCATGTATATTATTTGTATGTGCTCAGTGTATGTATGGCTATGAACAGTACAATACATGGAGGATTCTGTGTTCCATTTTGGGAGACTAAGGGCAGACTGGAAGAATGCGGAGGTAGTGGAATCGCCCCAGACAAAAGTCAGTGTGAAATAAAGATTCAAAAACACCCTGGCGCAAATGTTAATGATACCAGTTGTACATGTGCATCATATTGAGTCAAAATAACCCTGTGTAAATTGTGGGTGCAAAACCACCCAGGGAAAATATTATTTGTATGTAAAAGCACCTAATTTATTCATCGGTGTGAAAACTATGGCCCAAATTTAAGAAGGCCTAGTGCCACATTAGAGTCATTTTTTATGCTAATGTGGCGTTAGGCTTGCAAAGTCGCGGCGCTATATTGCGACCCTTTGCACCGCATTATGTATGCAGGGGGGCGTTCTGGTGCAAGGATGCCCCAAAAAATGTCGCAATGAAATCTACAAGATTCCATTGACCACTTTTGGCGTTATTTTTAATGCCTGAAAGCAGGTTTTAAATGGACGCACCCATTGTAATCAAATAGCCTCCTTGTCCTTTGCCCCACTAGCATCAAAAGTTAATAGCATCAAAATGTTGACATTATTGTTCCTAATATATAAATACAGTGCACACATAGTGGCGTTAGGGGGCGCAGGGGCTGCAAGAAAAGGGGCGCTGCATTGGATGCAGCACCACTTTTCTTAAATTCGACTCCATGTGTTGCAACATGCTGTGCCCATACACCTTTATGCTGGTTAAAAATACTTTTGTTTACAGTGCTACCACCTTGAGTAAACTTGTGGAAGCGCATGTGTAAAATGTCAATGACGGCAAAGTAAGGACCGCCCTTCATTGACCGCTATTAAAAAGAGGATCAAATATCACTTACACCAGATTCTATCACTACCACATGGGCTAGATATTTTTGTAAATCTCATTCTCATTGTTCAGTTGCCTAACAGTTTCTCATAATCCTTTTCCTCTGTACCTAAGGCGAGGAGCCATGTGACTTCCCTCCTTCAAGTTGTGTTTTTACTTTTAAGCTGAAGAAGATCCTTACCCTGTTGCTTTCATTGGTTAGAAACTGGATCCCCATTGACTTCTTGAAATTAAATCCATTCAAATATACAATCCTCTTAGTCTCTGTGAGTTACCTTTCAGGGCTGCATCTCTTTGGCTAACCTTTATGGGTAGCTGTCCCACTCCATTACACACAGGATCCGTGGCCGGGCCCTAGGTCACAAGCTATGGTTGAAACCACCCATCTCTGCAGTAGCTAATGTCACTTCCAACTCAGGCTTCTCAAGAAGATATCACCATATTTCGCCTTCTCCCAGCACTCTTCTGATGTGAACTCTTTTCTTTCTTCAAGCCTTCATTTTAGGAATTATCTACATCCGGACCTCCCCAACACCTCAATCTCTAGCTGGTAAAGAGGACAGAACAGCACTCCCTGCATATTATTGGAAATGTGCACGTTCCAGCACATTGCTCTAATGCTGGAATCTCTCTATTGGCTGCCTATCAATTACAAATCTATTTTAATCGTTATGCCTAGTGGATCAAACTTTCATTTGAAACAATTAGAAAACAAATCTGCAGCAGACCTTGTGACCAGCCCTGAAAAAGTTGTTTGACATCGCCCCCCTATATCTTCTGGGGTCAGAGTGTGTGCTTTCCGGGTCCGAGCATCCCCTCCATGGAACATACTCCCTCCCAAAATCTTTGAGCTGAGAAGGATTGTCTGAAATTTCATGAACAAGTTTTTGAAAAGGATTTTTCAAGGCGTTTTTTTCCTGTACAGACTTCCTATTGTATCGATATTTGTTCGAAACAGCATCATACTAACCTCAGCTTGAGCACCAGTGATACAAAATATGCACGTGACATGTAACAGTTGCCTTTTTAGGTCGTGCTTGGGTGCGTATGCACTAGCACAGTGGTTCCCAATGTTTTGACTTCTGTGGACCCCCACTTTATGAGTCCTGGATCCCAGGGACCCCCACTGAATCATTATTGGAATCCGGGGACCCCCCCACTGAGTCGGTACTGAAAGCTGAGGACTTAATCTGTTAATATTATTTCATTTTCCAAGCAGTCGCGGACCCCCCAAGGAGGCTTTGTAGACCCCCAGGGGTCCCCGGACCACAGCTTGGGAACCACTGCACTAGCACATTCGCTCTCACTTGCAAGCCTTTTGTTTGCAATAATTGGCTTGGAGCCCGCTCACTGCTGACCATTTGTCGGCTTCAGGGTCACTCTGCTGCTTCCCAATTAGCCAGCTTCTGTTCCTTTCTTTGACACATGGATCAAGCACAGATTCATTTCACTTAATTGACACCTGTCTGCTACTCACCTGTGATTGAGGTACTATTTCTTCTACCCCCGCCCGCTGCCATGGCCTACTGCCTTTCCACTTATTTTTAACAAGCCTATACTGCTGTGCAACATGGCAAGAAAAAGTGGTATGAAGTGGTCATTGCAGCCCACGTCATCCTGCTTTTATTTATGCTTTAAGAATAGTTGTTTTCCGTGGCCCTAGGCTTTTTGAATAATCTTTCATGCGTGATGTGCACTGCTGTTACCACCTTAACAAATGCAGCTTGACGTTAGTGGAAGGAGGAGTGTGAGAAGCACCAGGTTGCACCTCCCCGGTCCAGTGTTTGTGAAGGGCTGTAGAATGTTTTGGCAAACCTTTGGAACCACACTAGACCTGTACGGGGTTTTCTGTAAAATGACACCTCAAACTGAACGCTAATGATGTATAGCCAAAAAACAATGCCAAAGTCGGGTGTCTCATCTAGTACAACCGACACAATATCCAATATTTATCATAGTGTTGCGTTGCCCTTGCACCACGCAATGGCCCGGAAGGGCTACATACACTAAAATCAGAATGATCAAGTTCACTTTGCACAGCCCTGCATGGCTTCATAAAGCTGGAGTAACGCAAGGCAGCACTAATTGCTGTTTTGCATTACTCTGCCCCAGGGGGGCGCTCCATGGGTAGAGCGCGGGTGTTCCCATTCATCAACCCATGTACTTTGGCCACTCCTAGATTTACCATTAGTAGTAGAGCTGGGAATGCGTCAAAATGCTTTGCCTCCCCAGGGGTAGCGTAGCAAGGAGAAACATATTTATTTCTCCTCGCTTCCTCATTCTACATGTGCTGCATTCTGAAGCGCACTTAAAAAGAGGAAAATGCCTCTGAGAATTGTTTTTGTGCAAGAATGTGTCCCTTGTCGCACAAAAACAATCCTGTTTACAACTAGGCACCCTCGAACCATGGCGAATGACGAGAAGATCTCCAAGCATATTTATATCCGCTTCTTTTTTCCAGCTGTCTGTTGCTACACCATAGATTTAGTATGTTGCAATATATTACTCTCCTACAATGATTTTGTGCGGGCACAGCAATGGCAATATTCAGCCCTATTTCAAAGCAGCTAAACACTCAAACAAATAAAGTATCTGGTCATAGCACTCAAAAGGAGTTCAGTGCTCTACCCCACAGACCGGGAAACACCTGGAAGAACGAGTCCGGAACCACAAGGTTGTGAATAACGAAAGTGAAACAACGCTTTAGTTTTCCACGACTTCCTGGTTTTTGGTACTTTAACCACGCATGTCTAAACAACATACATGTGTGGTTAAGGTACAGAAGAAGGGAGTCGGAGTGGACGTGGTGAAGGAGGAGGTAAGTTGGGCTGGGACTGGGGCTGTTTTGGGGGGGGGGGGCGCTCGGGGTGATTAGGGTTTGGGGGGGCAGGGTTTAGGTTTAAGGGTTGGGTTGGGAGGTTGGGGTGTTTAGGTTTTAGGGGTGGGGTGGGGACTCAGGGTATTTTTAGTTTTTGGGGTGGGTCAGGGTTTAGGTTTAAAGGGTGGGGGGCTGGGGGGGAAAGCATGCTGGGTCGTGCATGCTGATTGCTAATGCCTTTACCAGGAATGTGTTTTCAATGGTAAGACCATTGGAAACACATTTGTGGTAAAGGCATTGGTGGTTAGAATGAGGTCGTTGTTCCGACCTCGTTGTCGAGCCACGGGTGGTTTAGACACCCCTGGTTCAGAGATATAACCCCACAGACCAACACCAAAGGACGGCAAACTCCCTGGTGGTTTCGATTACCAAAAACAAATGTTTTATAACAATACAAAATGTAAAACCTGTTGGCTTTGCCAGTGCTTTGTCCCTCCCTTCAGCAAGTTATCATCTGACGTATGAAAGGGGTCTAATGAAGAGCATCTTGAACCTAGAGTATTCTCGCGCAGCCCCTACCTTGGGAATTATAGCATAAGGCCAGTGTTTAGTATTATTGATTGCTCATTAAAGTGCCTACTCTGGAAGCCTTTGTGGTGTAGATACAGCTGCCCTCTTTCCCGCCATGCCAGGGGTGGACTTTTATAGCTCTCTATGGTGTGAGCAACTGACTCAGGGTTTTCAAACTTACCCAGTCACATGGAAGTGTGAATCAAACTTTTTTTAGGAGAGTGGTGCTCCAACACTCCATCAAGAGTTCTAGCAACAAAAGTTTAATATATGCCAGGAGCCGTGCTTATTATTAACTTCTTCTTCGTTTGTATAAAAAGAGACAATGGTACTTGTCAATTGCCTATTTTGATAATTCCCACACCTCAGTGAGGTGATGGAGAGGCAGAAGAGCTGGTGTGGGGGAAGCTACAAGACCCAATGTATTTCTGTCTTGCTATCTAAACATCGGATGGCCAGTGCCTTTCCCTGGGACACACTCTTCCCTCAGTCCCTGTGGGCAATATGGTGCCTTACCTTCTACAACCCTCTTTCATAAATATAAAATTGAGACTAAAGTGGACCATTTTAGGCCCCGTGTCTTTTAAACAGGCATTTTATGATGCATGTATGTAGGCCTTGCCTGAGGCCGCACACATGCGCAGTCTCAACCATTGCTTACAGTTGGACGCATCTTTGCCAGTCTCACTTCCTTTGTCTTCATTGGTCAGCGGCACTTGGGCAGGTTTAATTTTGCTGATCGGACTCGCTCCAGAAGGCTTGGGAAGTACTTGAGTTTCAAGACACACACACACACAGGATTTTGATTTCATTTTTTAGATTTGTCATACATACATTCACATGAATCACTCTACACACTGCTTCTTCACTCCACTCTACGCCACCTTTCTCCCCAGTATGCCACTCCACGACACTCTACTCCTCTGTATGCCACTGCACTCTACACCACTCCTCTCTACTCTGCGCCACTGCACGCCACATTGCTCCACTCTATTCCACTCCACTCTACGCCCCTTTTCTCCACACTATGGCACTCCACGACACTCTACTCCTCTGTATGCCACTGCACTCTACGCCATTCCTCTCTACTCTACGACACTGCATGCCACTCCACTCTACGCCACCTTTCTCCCCAGTATGCCACTCCACGACACTCTACTCCTCTGTATGCCACTGCACTCTACACCACTCCTCTCTACTCTGCGCCACTGCACGCCACATTGCTCCACTCTATGCTACTCCACTGTATGCCACTCCACTCTACGCCCCTTTTCTCCACACTATGGCACTCCACGACACTCTACTCCTCTGTATGCCACTGCACTCTACGCCATTCCTCTCTACTCTACTCTACGACACTGCATGCCACGCTACTCCACTCTATAACAGTCTCCTCTATGCCACTAATTATTATCTGTGCTGAACAGCAGTCACTCTGGTGCACACCATGGCTAAAACACATTAGCAAAGACAATAGCTCTTGCATAGACGAGACCTATTGGTTTTTGCAATTGCTTGCTTGTTTCTGTCTTGGTTAACTTCAGAGTGTATTTCTTCCCCTCCTGGTTTTCAGTCTTACAAGATAAATTTAGAAAATAATGTCCTGGCAAGAATTACTTCCTCACATTTATCTTTACTTAGTAATTTCCTGTTTTAGGGCACATCCTTTTGCACTGTCATCGATTACTGAGTTTGAGCCAAAGCAGCGCTTAATTTGAGGCGGTGGTATCTGGTACTCAAAACCACCACTTACTTCACAACACTGGCACTAATGACAGTCCACCACATGGTCGTGCTGTTTGTCAACAAATGTGCTTAATAATTCTATATACATTAAAATCGCATAATACCTGCTGTCTACCTGATTCTTAAAGTTTTGGAAGGCCTGGAATTGTCACCTTTGTACAAGGGTGATGCACAACAGTTGTGTGCGTACTGTCATTTGCAGCGCTGGCAGGGTAAATAGGTAGTGCAAGCTGTAGTAGCCTTCTGAGAAGGGCCGTGGCACTTAAACGTTTTTACAAATGAAGTACTGAGCCAAGGACTGGTCTATCATAAGGAGTGAACCCCAGGAGCTGCCTTTAAGAGCACCTTCACTATGGAGGTCAAATTGACCGGAAAGACAGATGGAGAGAAAGTGAGATTGTGCAACCTTTCAACCCTATGACATGACAAAGTTGACCTCTTGTCCACTCCCTGGCCACTAAAGCACCTCCTGTTTACAAGGAGAGTGTATCACAGAAAGGTAACAGGGCTCTGAAAACCCTGTTTACCTGCTCTTCCCATCACCGCCTTTATGACCTGTGAGAAGAGAGGCAGTGTGGGACTTGTCAGATACACCAATGCGCAATGCCTGACGTAGCTGCTGCCACCCATGGCCACCAATATTTGCCTCCCAAGACATTAGCCTCCCTGCCCATATAATAACATCTTAATGGCATGTGTGTGGCACGGGGGTGTCTGTGTCTCAAAGCAGCTGTTTACAAAACAAGCTGCTGTCATTGGTGAACAACAACTAAACAAAGTGAGGGAATATTGCACAAGGAAGGGTTTAGTGCCTGCTTTGACACATCGCCAACCCATTTTAGCCGTGTTTTGCTCACAGATACAGCGAAAAGAGAATGGTAACATCGAGTGTTAAATACGAGCGACGGAAGCATCCACTCAGTTCGAAGTGTGCACCAGGAGAAGAATGGATGCCGCAAGGGGAACAACAAACTACCCTGGATATACTTTTAGAACTGATGCAAATTACTGGGTATTTACTAGGTCTTGACATGGTTCTCCCCTCATAAAAAAAATATGTTCTTATTCAAATATAATCAAATCGTAGACTGCCATCTGTTCAGGAAGCAGATTAAAACCAGCAATGACAAGGCCAATACGTCTGGTTTGAGGAGCTAACAAGCTAAAACAGGCAGGCACAAATGCACACTGCTGCAGAAATGTATGCAGGCCGCACAATTGCACACTGCTGCAGAAACAGAGGCTGCAGAAATGCATGCAGGCTGCAGAAACGCAGGCTGCACAAATGTACACAGGCAGCAAAAAAAGAGGCTGCAGAAATGTATGCAGGCTGCAGAAACACAGGCTGCAGAAATGTACACAGGCTGCACAAATGTATACAGGCTGCACAAATGTACACATGAAGCAGAAACAGAGGCTGCGGAAATGTATGCAGGCTCTACAAACACAGGCTGCAGAAATGTACACAGACTGCAGAAATGTACACAGACTGCAGAAATGTACACAGACTGCAGAAATGTACACAGACTGCAGAAATGTACTCAGACTGCAGAAATGTACTCAGACTGCAGAAATGTACTCAGGCTGCACAAATGTACGCAGGCTGCAGAAACACAGGCACCACAAATGTACACAGGCAGAAGAAACAAAGGCTGCAGAAATGTATGCAGGCTGCAGAAATGTACACATGCTGCAGAAACACAGGCTGCACAAATGTTCACAGGTGACAGAAACACAGGCAGCAGAAATGTACACAGGATGCAGAAATGTACACAGGCTACTAACTTACAGGCAGCAGAAATTTACATAGGCTGCAGAAACACGGGCTGCAGAAATGTACACAGGCTGCACAAATGTAAACAGGCTGCAGAAATGTACACAGGCTACAGACATACAGGCAGCAGAAATGTACACAGGCTGCAGAAATGTACACAGGCTGCAGAAACACTGGCTACAAAAATGTATACAGGCTGCAAAAATGCACAAAGGCTGCAGAAATGTACACAGGCTACAGACATACAGGCAGCAGAAATGTACACAGGATGCAGAAATGTACACAGGCTGCAGAAACACAGGCTGCACAAATGTACACAGGTTGCAGAAATACAGGCTGCATAAATGTACACAGGCTGCAGAAATGTACACAGGCGACAGAAACGTACACAGGCGACAAACACAGGCAGCAGAAATGTACTCTGGCTGCAGAAATGTACACAGGCTACAGACATACATGCAGCGGAAATGTACACAGGATGCAGAAATGTACATAGGCTGCAGAAACACAGGCTGCACAAATGTACGCAGGCAGCAGAAATGTACTCAGGCTGCAGAAATGTACACAGGCTACAGACATACATGCAGCGGAAATGTACACAGGATGCAGAAATGTACATAGGCTGCAGAAACACAGGCTGCACAAATGTACGCAGGCTGCAGAAATGTACTCAGGCTACAGACATACATGCAGCAGAAATGTAGACATGCTGCAGAAACACAGGCTGCAGAAACTGTTATAGGATGTAGAAATGTACACATGCTGCAGAAATGTACACAGGATGCAGAAATGTACACAGGCTGCAGAAATGTACACCGGTTTCAGAAACACAGGCTGCAGAAATGTACACCGGCTGTAGAAACACACACAGGCTGCACAAATGTACGCAGGGTGCAGAAACACAGGCTGCACAAATGTGCACAGGCTACAGACATACAGGCAGCAGAAATGTACACAGGTTGCAGATATGTACACAGGATGCAGAAACACAAGCTGCTGAAATGTACACAGGCCGCAGAAACACAAACTGCAGAAATGTGCACAGGGTGCAAAAGTTTACACAGGATGCAGAAATGTACACAGGCTGCAGAAACACAGGCTGCAGAAATGTACACAGGCTGCAGAAACACAGGCTACAGAATTTACACAGACTTCACAAATGTACACAGGATGCAGTAATGTGCCCAGCCGCAGAAATGTACAAAGGCTGCAGAAACACAGGACGCAGAAAAGTACACAGGCAGCAGAAACACAGACTGAACAAATGTACACAGGCTGCAGAAATGTACAACGGCTGCAGAAATTAACACAGAGTGCAGAAATGTGCACAGGCTGCATAAATGTACATTGGCTGTAGGAACACAGGCTGCAGAAATGTACACAGAGCTGCAGAAATTAATAAAGGCTGCAGCAACACAGCCTGCAGAAATGTACACAGAGCTGCAGAAATGAATCCAGGCTGCAGAAACACAGGCTGCAGAAACACAAACTGCAGTAATGTACACAGGGTGCAGAAATGTACACAGGCTACATTTACACAGGCTGCAGAAATGTACACAGGCTGCAGAAATGTACACAGGGTGCAGGAACACAGGCTGCAGAAATGTAGACAGGCTGCAGAAATGTACACAGCTGCAGAAACACAGGTTGAAGAAATGTACACAGGCTGCAGATATGTACACTGACTGAGGAAATGTACACAGGCTGCAGAAACACAGGCTGCACAAATGTACACAGACTGCAGAAACACAGGCTACAGAATTTACACAGGCTGCAGAAATGTACACAGCTGCAGAAGCACAGGTTGAAGAAATTTACACAGGGTGTAGATATGTACACAGGCTTCCAAAACACAGGATGCAAAAATGTACACAGGCTGCAGAAATGTACACAGGATGCAGAAATGTGCATAGGCTGCAGAAACACAGGCTGCAGAAATGTACACAGGACGCAGAAAAGTACACAGGCTACAGAAACACAGGCTGAACAAATGTACACAGACTGCAGAAACGTACAATGGCTGCAGAAAATTTACACAGGATGCAGAAATGCACACAGGCTGCAGAAACACAGGCTGCAGAAATGTAGGCTGCAGAAATGTACACAGGGTGCAGGAACACAGGCTGCAGAAATGTACACAGGTTGAAGAAATGTACACAGGCTGCAGATATGTACACTGACTGAGGAAATGTACATAGGCTGCACAAATGTACACAGGCTACAGAATTTACACAGGCTGCAAGAATGTACACAGGCTGCAGAAATGTATACAGCTGCAGAAACACAGGTTCAAGACATTTACACAGGATGCAGATATGTACACATGCTTCCAAAACACAGGGTGCAGAAATGTACACAGGCTGCAGAAATGTACACAGGATGCAGAAATGTGCATAGGCTGCAGAAACACAGGCTGCAGAAATGTACACAGGACGTAGAAAAGTACACAGGCTGCAGAAACACAGGCTGAACAAATGTACACAGACTGCAGAAATGTACAATGGCTGCAGAAACACAAGCTGCAGAACTGTGCACAGGCTGCAGAAATGAACACAGGCTGCAGAAATGAACACAGTGCAGAAATGTGCACAGGCTGCATAAATGTACTCTGGCTGTAGGAACACAGGCTGCAGAAATGTAGACAGATCTGCAGAAATGAATACAGGCTGCAGAAACACAGGCTGCAGAAATGTACACAGGCTGCAGAAATGTACACAGGCTATTTTTGACATGTCACTGTGGAACCTTCTTCTCTATGCCTCCTATGCCATGATGTCTATTGTTTCAAAAGCTTACACTGAAATTCTGCTTAGAGCAATAGGAGAGAAATGGTGGATGTTACTTTGTCAACATGTTTACCATAGGCCTATACAAAACTTTCATTCTGTTCGCGAAATTCAGGAATTTCTGAGAAACAACTTTTTGCAAATGTTGCCCCGCCTCAGCATATATCTGTACCCGTTGATAGTGCCTTAAGCATGTGGGGTACATTGTTTTTTAAGGTCTGAAAAGCAGGGAATGCTTATAGGGCATGATTCTGTCCCACTTCACTCACAGGCTTGACTACTGTTTGAAAGATTAATACTCATATCTGGCCCAATTTTTAATAGAAAATTAGAACTTTTGCTCCGGGGGTTTATTGTGCGTTTGCTTGGAATAAACTATTGGCTTTGTTGAGTTTCGCAGTGAGTTTCAGAAATGCACCACAAAAGCTGTGAAATTAGCAAACCCCCACGAGAAACCCCGGAATCCTTTGTGAATGTATCATTACTTATATGTAAAATAGTTTTTGCATGTTTATGTGTAGTAAGTGTACATTTGTGTATTCGTAAACGAGCTTCCCTAGTGCAATTCGCTCTTGCTAGCTTTTTTGCTTTCCTTCTGGGTACATTTCCTCTTTTCTCTTCTTCTCCTAATATTTGTGTCGTGTGCCCGTGACATTGTCTCCATGGGAAGGAAATGACGTCAGCCCCTGAGAGCAGTAAATCTCTGTCGGTTTCCATAGTGTTCATGTGCCAAACAGATGTGCAGGTTGTGGGTCGTCGCCCATCGTGGCAAGCATTGATGCCTGTTAATTAAGGGCTGGCAGGGCTACCAACTGCAACCCCTGCCTGGTATTCTTTCCAGTCCTGGCACTGCCATTGCAGCCCCTTGTATGAGGGCGAAGAACGCTGAGGCAGAGACAGGTCTCGGGAGTAAAAATACTAATGATTGTAACTGGTGTTCTTTATGATGCTATATTCCACACATTTGCTGAATCTAAACTTTAGCTGCAAATAAAAGATGTTTACCTTGTTACCCGATTTATGTTACTCAATGTATCGATTTTAGGAAGGAATAAAGGCAATGTCCAGCTTGAGCTCCTTCATGTTTGTTCTGCAGCAAGTGTTGAGCTCACTGAGTGGAGTCCTGGTTATATTCTCTAGTTTATATTCTTTGCCTCTGCCTTGTCCTTTCACCAACATACAGGATCTAAGTGTGAAGCAATGGGTTTGCATCTACACTCGAAGTGTACCTGATATCGTTTCCGCTACCAGCAGCATTTTGAGAAATGGCATGCACACAAGCATCCCCGCCCTTCTAATACAAAGTCCTGCCACTTGGCAAGATCTTTGCGTTCAGTTAGTGGGTGTTCCAGGGTCCGCCCAAGTTTACTCAAATTTAATATTAGCCCATGCTGGAATAAAATTACATGTTTGCAAAAGCATTTATAGTACAAATACATATTTTTGCAACTATCAAATTCAAATTTTGATAAAACCAAGTGTTTCCACTCGGTTCTATGATATTTCTTTGCATAACATTCACTGCTGCATGTTTAATGCTGGAGTTTGTTATGCAGTCTGTTACTTGCATTACAGTACAGCTTTGCGAGATTCGGAAAGCTTCCCTGTGAATGAATTTTGTCCATTGCTTAGCGTTCGCTTCTGTTTTGTAACTCACATTTGTTTGCTTTCTATTTGCTGGCTCTATTTGTTTTAGGCTGGTCAGCTTGAGTTTATCCTTTCTGTGGCCCATACTCTATTTATGGTATCCTTCCACTAATGCTCCATTTATCTCAACAGTCTTTTAATCCTTGTTCTCTTCTTGTCACATTTGCTGTGGATTCAAAGGCAGAGGTCAAATGTTAGGCTCTGTGCACCGACGGAGCTTGCTATGTTCTTTTCTTTCTCTGATTCAAAGTGAGCGGTTTTATGTGACAATCATGCTGGCCACATGGGTTTTACGATGTTAATTTTTTCTAGCACACAACAGCCTTTAAATGTTTGTACATGAACTGTGCAGGTACTTCAGTATATACCAGAATTAGGGAAGCAGAAATGAAGCACATTATTTGGTAATTCTGAAGTGTGTTGGAAACAAATATTTTAACAGAATCCAAAAAATCAATATAATGGCTGATGACAATTCTACTCATTAACGTTTGTACGCTGTATAGTTTTATCATTAAAACTGTATGTCTGCAAATATAATGGTTATTTCAATTGAAGATGTGTTATTTGTAGTGGCAGTGGGCTACCACACCATGTATTCTCCACTATACCTCACTCCTCTGCACCTCTTCACACTATGCCAGTCCACTCAATGCCACTCCACACTGCTTCACTGAACCCTACTCTGCACCACTCCACTCTATGCCATCTCACTCTGCCTTTCTCCTCTTCTCTGCACCCCTATACTCTATGCCAATGCACTCTACTCTATCATGCGGCACTGGTCTCTTCACCACAGCACTCTACACCACTCCAGTTTAGGCCACTCCAATTTAATCTGCGCCATCTACACTCTATGCCACTCTATTCTATGCCAGTCAACTCTGCAACAATGCACTCTATGCCACTGCACTCTACCCTGCACCATGCCACTCTACCATGCACCACTCCTCTCTATGCCACTTCACTCTACTCTGAAACAATCTACTCTGATCCACTCCACTCTGCACCACTGCACTCTATGCCACTTCTCTCTACACCACTCTCCTCTGCACCGCTCGAAACCATTGCACACAACACTCCACTCTGCAACATTGCACCCTCTACCACTGAACTCCACTCTACTCTGCACAACTGCACTGTATGTAAGTGCACTCTATAACACTTCAGTCTATGCCATTACACCAAATGCCTCTCTACTCTGCACCACTCTACTTTATGCCAATGCACTCTACCCCACTCTACTCTATGTACCACTGCACTCTACACCACTCCGGTCTAGGCCACTCCACTCTACACTACTCCACTCTGACACTCCTCTCTACGCCACTCTACTCTGCAACACTGCACTTCATGACACTACACTCTATGCCAATGCATTCTGTTGTATACCATTCTTCACAAGTGCACTCTACCCTGCACCACTCCACTCTGTCCTGCACTGCTACAAACACACCACTTTACTCTACACTGAAACAATCTACCCTATGGCACTGCACTCTATGCCACTGCACTCTGTGCCACTCCACTTTAAGCCACTGCACTATGCACTCCTCCAATCTACTATTCTTTGAACTTTTCTACTCTACTCTAAACCACTGCACTCTTCATCAATGCCCTCTACACTTCTTTACTGAAAACCAATGCTCTCTTTGCCACTGCACTCAACGCTGCTCCACAATATTATACTTTGCTCCATTCTACTCTACACCGCTGCCCTCCTTCACCACTCTATTCTAAAATATTCGAAACCACTGCACTCTCTGCCAACACTGTACACCACTTTACTCAAAACCAATGCACTCTACATTGCTCCACTCTACTTTACTTTACACCATTCTACCCTACCCCACTGCGCTCTACACCACTTTACTCTAAACAACTGTACGCTCCACCAATGCACTCTACACCACTTTACTCAAAACCAATGTACTCTACACCACTGCAATCTATGCCAACTACCCTGCACCACAGCACTCTATGCCACTTCATGCTACACCACTCTACACCAGTGCACGCTATTTCACTGCACTCTACACAACTCTATTCGACTCTGACCCACTGTACTCTAAACCTTTGCTTTCTACACCACTCTGCTTTACACTCCTGTACTCTACTCCAATGCACTCTACACCACACTATTGCACTCTATTTTTTACATGCCATTGTAAGATTTGACATAAACATTACCCTGCATGGTGGGGGTGAGTGACTGAGCATTAATGGAGTGTGGGGCCTAATGGGGACATGCTGATTGGTAAACCAGTGTAGCACTGACTTGGTGGTTCACAGGCCATTGCGGAATTTTATGTATACATAACCCTGCAAGGAGCCAGTACAGAGTGGGAGGTTCCTGATATATAGGCTACACATTAGACGGTTGTAACTGGCTAGAGCGGCTAGTTGCCTTTTAATGACACATGTGGAGGCCCATTGGATTGGAATGTGTGGCTGCATGGACAGGTTACACACCCTGACATTTGCAAAAAGGTACTGATACACCAGGGTATAATGATTGCTAAAATGGACTGTATGGGTCCTCTGAAACATGTATTGTTCCCCCTCCAGGGAACCTTAACTTGAGACTCCTATCCTATGGCCTACTGGTGTGTGTTTATCTGGCGGCCATATGGTGAATATTACATCGCTCCATTCAGAGGAACTGTGGTTTGGGCAAGGTCCTTTTTATTTTCCTGCAGGATGTGATTTGTCCACACCGCAGACTCTGTTGCCTGTCCACCTTGTCTCTTCTTTTTAAGTACAAGTCCGGTGCATAAGTGGGCGAGCAGTGGTCCTCAGGTTGGATGGTCGCAATGAAACGTGTCAGCCTTTCACATTAAAATGTTCTAAACATGGGATTTGCTTTTTAATCATTAGTGTGGGCGTGAAATAAAAACGTGCTAGACACCCCCCAGTACTCATTTGAGCTCTTTTGTGAGGAAGACAACCTTCCTTCCTTTAGGAGGAGCTAGAGAGGCTAAGATATGTGTGACACATTTGATAGGGATACGCACAAGTAACATTTTGTGGTCTAGTTTAAGTGTTGGTTCCTCTGGGTTATAGGAAAGCTGCCACTGATAAGAAAATGAGCAAATTGGTGAGTAACAGCCAATAAGCTCTTGGTGGTTGCTTAAGTGAGGCGCTTCCTATACATTTATATATTTTTCGCACAATCAGAAAAGGATTGATGTGAATGTCCTTCGTCAACTGACCTGGCCAAAGTATTATACAAAGGCACAGGGACTGTTTCCTTAGAGGTACTGGCCCATGGCCCTCCTTTAGCAGCAATCTGTTGAGATTAGGGATGCCTTACAAACGAGAGGTAAAGTGTGATTCAGCTGTTTATAGGTACTGCTGTTATTAGAGTCTTTTTGATTGGATGGCGCCTTGATATGGATTTCCTCTTCAGCTCCTATTATATTGGTAATTCTCCAGTCAACATGTCCTCGAAGGCAAAGCACGCATGGGTTTTCTACACAGTGATCCAGACCCAACTGTGCCAGTCCATCCCATACAACTGCCTTTATCCAATCAGAATCCAGTCCTCCAGCAGACAGGTGTACTCATAAAAGTAAGCTTCCTCCTTCGGAAGCCCAGGACTCTTTCTAATCCAATGTAATAGGAGCTAAAAGCCAGACGGAATGTACATCAGTGGCATCATACAAAGGTCCAAATATCCTTGTGGATACAGTTCAAAAGTTGGCTCGTGGCAGCCTTGTGAAAAGCTGCTTTCAATGGAGGAAATTAGGTGTTTGGTGTGCCAGAGCCCACGTGTTTTTCGCACAGGTGCAACAGGAAAATGTGTTTCATTTACTTCAGGATTTGAAAATGGAATTGGGAATTGTTTTGTAGGACCTTTTAAAAGAAAAATCAATCACGCAATTGGATTTGTATACGTAGAAAGTGCTAAAACCATTCACACAGGTACTTCAACATTCACAGCAAAGTGGTCTAGCACAGTTCCTGTAGAATTTGGTTTTAGGCAGTCTAAATCCTAAAGAAATTATTCGGAAAGATTATGAATGCTGAGAAAAGCACTGTCTGGAAAAGAATTGTCTTCTAAAATGGAAAAAAGCTCCAGCATTCAAAATGTTGCCTCCAAAAGGTACAAATACTTCCCTGGCCTCCTTGTGGAAGGGTCTGGCCAGCTGTCCATTAGGTTTGGTATAACAATGAACCAGGAGGCAAACTAGCATTTCTTGGGAGAGCGAATTTCTGTAAGTACAGGGCACTGGATTTATTACCGGCGGAGTTTAAGTACAAGGGAAATACTTATTCACATTTTCCGAAAGTATATGAGGCAAGTTGAAGACACAGAGGACCATTCCAAAACTAATGAAAGAATGAACCGAAGAACACAGTTTTTGGTAAGTGCCATCAAAACAGGTGCTAGATGATAAACTATTGTCTCAGTGCTCATGTGAGGTGAATATAGAGCGAAAACTGTTACCTAAACAGAGAAACAAAACAAAGAAAAAAGAATTGCAGTTGTTAACAACTATTAAAGAGTGGAACATTACAGCATTTTAATATTTCCATTGTACATTTATTAATTTAATATGATGCAAAACAAGTCAGTTATTTCGATCCAATGGACCGGACTTAGCGGCGCAAATGCGGCGCTAAAAATGTATAAATATGGGTCTCAGTCTTTGTTTGGTGGATGTTTGAATGTAGTTAAGTTGTTGTTTGTTTTGTGCTGTTACCAACATTAATAGAATCCGGACTTTTGCTTGCTTGGGAATTTGCATTTCTGTTGTATTTTCTAAAGAGTGGTGATGTGAAGTGAGTTTGGGTTGGACGTGTATGCATTTAGTGCTGTTCCTCAGCCTTTGACCCTACATACTGTCAGGTCACCTGTATTTTATCAGCGTGTTCTATGTGAGTCATTTTGGTCATACTTTTGCTTGCTTGCGGTATTTACTAGGTTTTAGCAACCATTACATGTATTACTTTGGGGACGCTTAGTGTACCAGGGCACCGAGTGCAGTAACATCTTGCTCGCGGTGGGGTGGGGGAGCAATGTGTACCCAACTGTTTATGTCTACAATAAATGTACTCACGTGCAGCTGCCTGGGCCCAGTCTCCTCTCTATGTTTACTTAGTCACTTGGTTCCATAAAACACCTGTGAGCCTCCATGCCTTGACAACACTTGTAAACCCTGAGAGATGCCAGTGAAGTGTTCGGGCGCTGAGCTCCCTTGGGATTAAAGGGGTTTACCAAGCGAGTGCCTTCAATGACCTGCACCACTACCATGCTCATCCACAGTGCTGGCCCTTGCAGCTCACTCATGTCTCCTCTCCGGAGGCCCTTCATCAATGGCCCCGATTCACCAGTAGGACCTAATCTGCAAACACGCTCCTTCTGTGACCCCCAACAAACATCACACTCTGACTGACGCCAGAAGGGCATAAGAAATCAGAAGCAGGCACAACTGAGGACACCGCTAACTCTGATGAATATCACTTTTAGGAGCTGTGATAGTGCTTTTGGTGTGAAAACTTCCATAGAAAGGCGGACTAATTCAGCCTTATTTACCATCTATCAATTCGTAAAGGTAACTGATTGAATACATTTCCAGATTTCTAGGAATGTTCCCTTTCATATGCAATATTTAGAACATGTGAAAGGTTGGTCAGGGAGACTTGGATGTGGGTGTGCAATCAGCACTGACAGATATCAATTTGGCTTTCAGATTGCTGTCAAGTTTTCCAGCTACCTACGATCTCTTGGCTTTTTTAGCCATCATCATGTTTTAGTTGACACCTTCTTGCCAATGAGTTGTGGAATCTCTTGTGCAGCGTTTGGTTAAACAGCTTAGGGCATTCAATTGATACATTAAAGACATTTCACACTAATTAGACAATGCTTTATTGGTTAACAATGCAGCAACATATAGGTGGTCATTACAACCCTGGTGGTCGGTGTTAAAGCGGCGGTAAAACCGCCAACAGACCAGCGGAAAAAAAATTGAATCACGACCGTGGCGGAAACCACCAACATATAGACAGCCACTTTAACACTCCGACCACCAAGGCGGTACAAACAAACACCGCGGCGGTAACCGCCAACAGACAGGCGGAGGACAATGTACCACCCACAGAATTACAACAGGCCAATACGCCACCTTTTCCTGGGCGGATTCACCGCGAACAAAAACACGGCAGAAACAGGACTTGGAACGGGAAACGCTCACCTCTACACATCCCACGAGGAACCAGGACGCCATGGAACCGGAACTCCAGATTCTTCCAGCCTTTATCTTCCTGCTCCTCTACCAGGAGCACGAACACCGGCGGCGAAGACCACAGTGAGTACTGCACCTACGACACAGGGGAGGGTGGAGGGAAAAAACAGTGACACACACACATGCAACACGCAACACTCCCACCCCCACCCTCACCCACGACAACACACACACACTAATACATCATGATACATTACAGTTACACCCTTCAACACCCCCCCACCCCCCCCCAGAAGAACGCAAGGACAAAAGGAAATGAGTCGAATGATTGTAATATATCCAAAGACAGTAATCAAAAATATATACATATATCAAGATATATTCACACTATAAACAACTATATACACCAAGAATCCAAGTCCAAGGTATTCCACTATCATAGTCCGTGGACCACTGGGCCCAAAAGGCATGGGCGAGGCCCACACTCAAAACAAGACGGCGAGAACACTGCTGGGGCATCAGATAGAAATAAAACAGGCACCTCAGGGGGAAGGGAAGGGTGGGGCACCTCAGCCGGATGAGTGCACAACGCCAGATCCACGAGGGGGCTCCATGCCCACTGTTCAATCCTGGGGAGTGCAAAGCCACAGTCTCTCAAGTCTCTCCAGTGGGTGGTTTGCCCACAGTTCAATCCTGGGGAGTGCAAAGCCACAGTCACTCAAGTCTCTACAGTGGGTGGTTTGCCCACTGTTCAATCCTGGGGAGTGAAAAGCCACAGTCTCTCAAATCTCTACAGTGGGTGGGTTGCCCACTGCTCAATCCTGGGGAGTGCAAAGCCACAGTCTCTCAAGTCTCTACAGTGGGTGTTTTGCCCACTGTTCAATCCTGGGGAGTGCAAAGCCACAGTCTCAAGTCTTTTCAGTGGGTGGGTTGCCCACTGCTGCATCCTGGGGAGTGCAAAGTCACAGTCTCTCAAGTGGATAACATTCTCCACTGGTTTCTGGAGGGGGCTTTGTGCCCAGAGTGCTTCATCCTGCCAAGGACTGTGTGAGTGGGTGTGTTACTCCACTGGTTCTGGAGGGGGCTTTGTGCCCAGAGTGCTTCATCCTGCCAAGGAATGAGGTAGTGGATGGTAATCTCCACTGGTTCTGGAGGGGGCTTTTTGCCCAGAGTGCTTCATCCTGCCAAGGACTGAGGTAGTGGATGTCTTTCTCCATTGGTTCTGGAGGGGGCTTTGTGCCCAGAGTGCTTCATCCAGCTCGTGGCGGCCTCAGTAGCTTCGGAATCTTTGGCGTTCACTTGCCTGCGGTGCTGGTGGCGTCCTGGGCAGTGGTGCTGGTGGCTGAGAGCAGTGCTGGTGGCGGCGATGTCCTTGGCAGCGGTGCTGGTGGCGGCGGTGTCCTGGGCAGTGGGGCTGGTGGCGGTGGTCTCCTGGGCAACGGTGCTGGTGGCTGCGGTGTCCTGGGCAGTGGTGCTGGTGGCGGTCTTGTCCGCCGTGCAGATTTTCCCAGACTTGCCGGTTTTACGGTGCCTCTTCCCCACCTTGGATGGTGGCGCAGCTGTCTATGCACTCCCAACTGTACCCCGGGGAGTGGCTTTGGTGGCTGATTTCTTTCCTCTCTCCCACTGGGCACTGGCCAACTTTTTGTGCTTTACAGGTGGGGGACTGTCCGTGCGCTGGCTCCTTGCCACACTGGCTGCCCTGCTGCCAGGTGCACTCCAGAAGCCGGTTACTACTGGCACCACTGGTCCCGCGGATGTAGTGGCTGAAGTGCTGGGTTGGGACCTGGAGAGGCGGGCCCTAGGTGACTGAAGGGGTGAGGGAGGTGAGGGGAAGAGGTCAAGGTTGGACAGGAAAAGTTTTTTAGGAGCACTGGGATGGGTAGATGGAGGGAGTTTGGGAGTGGAGAGAGAGAGGTAGTGGTTGTAGGTGGTGTACGTTTGCTGACTTTGGGTGAAGGTGCATGGGCTGGAGGCTGTCATGAGGTGGATGGCTGTTTGGTGGGTGTGTGGCTGCGTTTGTGTAGTTTGGGAGGAGAGCTCACAGACACACTGGTAGAGGACACGGGATGTGTGAATGGTAGTGGGGGTGGTGAGTGCACATGAGCAGGTGTGGTGATGGGGGTGCTGGTGATGGACGTAGTGGCTGAGGATGTAGTGCATGCAGGTGTGAGTGGAGACGAGACAGGGAGGGAGGAGGGAGACGTGGAGGAGGGGGACACAGTGGAGGCAATGGATGTTGGTGTGTCTGTATGTGTATGGTGCTTGTATGAGTGCCTGTGGGATGTGTGGTGCTTATGTTTGCCAGAGCTTCCCTTGTGTGTTGAGGTGTGTGCATTCTGGGCTGATGGTGTGCTTGGGATAGGCTGAGGTACAGGGGTTTGGGTCTGGGTGGAGGAAGTTGGTGGGGGGAGGCTAGAAACAGGGACAATGGCTGCCATCAGTGCTGAGGCCAGAGACGGAGATGCCCGCCCTCCTGGGTGAGCGGGCACGGGACACAGGCTGAGGGGCTGCTGGGAGAGCGGTGCAGGTAGGGGGTTGGCGCCTGTACCTGTAGATGCGGGGGAACAGATGGGCCCGCCACCGCAAGGGAGCTCCCATCAGAGGAGGAGTCCGTATCGCTGGTCTCAGCTCCTGTCCCCGCCATGGAGCTCCCCTCGCCCTCCGTCACACTGGTGAATTCAGACTCCGTTGTGTCACCCTCCAGGGCCATGTGGGATGCAGCTCCCTCCTGCTCCGGTGCCACTGCTCCTCTGCCTGATGATGCTAATGCACACAAGAACAGGGAGACCACAAAAAGGGGGGGGGAAACAGAAGAATGACATATTGAGTGCATTCAATACCGCTACCGTTGGAGCACACTACAGACACAGAAGCCTCCTGCACTATGCAGTGCACTTGGAGTTCCCTAATCAATCCCAGGGACATGGGTTACAAGGCTATGCCCGATTGCTGCACACATGGATGTCACAGGAGCCTGACTATGTGTAGTTGGCACTGTACACAGGTGGGCTGGGGTGCCACAGGGCCTGCCTTAAGAAGGGACCTTGCCTACTAAACTCGCTCTGGCCTAGGTGAACCCACAGCCCACCTCCCCCACCCAGACACCTACAATGCGCGCTGAATCAGCAGAATGAGAGTGTACTCACCCCCTTGTGGCTGCTGTGATGCCCTCAAGTGCCCATCCAACTCTGGGTATGCCACCGCCAGGATCCTGAACATCAGGGGGGTCATGGTGCGATGGGCACCCCTCCCACGTTGGGAGGCCATCCCCAGCTGGGCCTCCGCCGTCTTCTTGCTCCAGCGGCGAATGTCCTCCCATCTTTTCCGGCAGTGGGTGCTCCGTCTGTGGTAGACCCCCAGGGTCCGGACTTCCTTGGCGATGGCACGCCAAATGTCCTTCTTCTGGTGGGCACTGACCTACAGGAATAGTACAGGGGAAAAGGAGAAGATATTACAGTCCGCACCATCAGTCATTGGCCTGCATCCCTACCCTTGCCATGACGCACATGCACTCACCGTCGTTTCATGCACGCCTCATTCTCCCCCCCCCCAACTTTCATCCACACCACTCCACACAGGCATTGCCCATACATCATGCTCACAGTGTACTTACCTGTTTGTCTGGAGGACCGTAGAGTAGCGTGTACTGGGGGAGGACCCTATCCACTAGTTTGTCCAACTCCTCCGTGCTGAAGGCAGGGGACCTTTCCCCAGACACACAAACTATTGTCTCTTCCAGACTGAGGTCACAGCAGCACTTGCAGTGTAGGTCCTCTCCTGTCGAAGATCAGGTATCAAGTGATTGAACAGAGAGAAAATGGCGGTCACGTCTGCGGCGGTGCGTACATCGTCATTGGCTCCTGGGACCCATAGGGTCCAATGTTTACCAATGCAGGATTGCGCCGCAGTCTTCGACCGCCTACCGCGACGGTGTACAACGCCAGCGCAGTTACCTCATACCCCCTTGTCCCACTTTACAGGTCAGGCAGCTGCCATTTCAGGAGGCCACATGGCATTATTTTGGACTGCGTCACACATATCTAGGCCTTGCTTAAACACTAATACATGCATATGTCGATTCGCTAATATTTTCAAATTAAGCTGTGTTTACGTACCTCAGAGTTGATTGACTCTCTGTTCGCTGTTCTCCTCCATAGGCACCGTCTGCTGGGGCATGTGAGGAGATGGCGGCATCCTCCGGTGTACAGACCGCTGGTGGACCTGTCGACAATGGAGGAGCGACATGTGATCATCATCTACAGACTTGATCGTGACACAATCCAGGAACTGTGTGCCCAGTGCGAACCAGACCTGATGTCAGCTATCTGCCATCCCACAGGAATCCCCCCTCAAGTACAGGTGCTGTCAGTACTCCATTTCCTAGCAAGTGGGTCTTTTCAAACTACAGTGGCCATAGCATCAGGTATGTCCCAGCGTATGTTTTCCAACGTGTTGTCCAGAGTGTTGTCTGCCCTGCTGAAACACATGCGGAGCTACATCGTTTTCCCTCAGGTGGAGGATTTGCCTACAGTGAAATGTGATTTCTATGCCCTGGGACATAACCCCAACATCAAAGGTGCCATTGATGGGACACATGTGGCCTTGGTCCCCCCACGCAAGAGTGAACAGGTGTACAGAAACCGGAAGAGTTACCATTCGATGAATGTGCAGATGGTGTGTTTGGCAGACCAGTACATCTCCCATGTGAATGCCAAATTTCCTGGCTCAGTGCATGACGCTTATATTCTACGGAATAGCAGCATCCCTTATGTGATGGGGCAACTCCAGAGGCACGTGTGTGGCTATTAGGTGAGGACATGGACCCAATACAGTGTGACTAGGTGTCTGGGTCTGGGGATGTCCCTATGAGTTAGTGTGTGTCTAACAGTTGTCCCTCGACATTTGCAGGTGACTCTGGTTACCCCAACCTGTCATGGCTACTGACCTCAGTGAGGAATCCCAGGACAAGGGCAGAGGAACGCTACACTGAGGCCCATGGGCGAACTAGGAGGATTATAGTGCGGACCTTCGGCCTCCTGAAGGCCAGGTTCCGGTGCTTCCATATGAGAGGTGGTTCCCTATTCTACTCTCCAAAGAAGGTGTGCCAGATCATCGTGGCCTGCTGTATGCTTCACAACTTGGCTTTGAGACGACAGGTGCCTTTTCTGCAGGAGGATGGTCCACATGGAGGTGTTGTGTCAGCTGTGGAACCTGTGGTCAGTGAAGACGAGGAAGCAGAAGAAGAGGACATAGACAACAGGAACACGGTGCTCCTGCAATACTTCCAATGAGACACAGGTAAGAAGACAACACTGGCTGCTACATCTGATTTAATTCTACTACGTCTCATCTGTCTGTCATTTTCACCCAGTGTATGGTCACTGAGTTTTCACTTTCCCTTACGATTTCACAAATGTGGGTCCCACTGTGTGACATATGCTTTGTTTCCGCATGGACTAGAGCTGTGTGACATAGATATGTTGACAATACAATGGACATTGCTATTTCCCTCAGTTATTGCAAATACACAATTGTGAAAGCTCTGACTGACTCCAGATTGTTTTGTGATTTAAGGGTGTTTATTTAAGTGCTAATTAGTGGAGGGGGTTGTAAAATGGTCAGGGGTGATGGTGGAGGAATGTCCACAGCAGAGTCCAGTCTATTAGTCTCACAGGTGCATTGTCCAAAGAGGCATAGGAAGTGGAGCTGGGGCAGTTTAAGGATGGACAGGGTGACAAAGTGGGACAGAAGGATGACAATCAGGGTGGTCTCATTTCTTGGCAAGGGTCTTGGCATTGTTCTCTGTCTTTGTCCTGGATCTCAGGGACCGCTTGCAGGGTGGTTCTCCATCTGCAGGGGGTGGGGTGCTGGTGTGGTGGTCCTGTGGCGGTGCCTTCTGTCCACTAGCGCTGGTGGAGGTGGTGGGCAGTTCATTGTCCAGGCCAGTGTCATGGGCCCCTTGTTGTGTCACAGTGTCCCTCCTGTTGTTCACGAGTTCCTTCAGAACCCCTACAATGGTACCCAGCATGGAATTGATGGATTTGAGTTCCTCCCTGAAGCCCAAATACTATTCCTCCTGCAGCTGCTGGGTCTCCGGAAACTTGGCCAGTACCGTTGCCATGGTCTCCTGGGAATGGTGGTAGGCTCCCATGATGTTGGAGAGGGCCTCGTGGAGAGTGGGTTCCCTGGGCCTGGCCCTCCCAGTTCCCCTGTGTTCCTGTGCCTCTGTCCCCTGAACTGTGTGCCCACTACCCCCAGGTCCCTGGTGTTGTTGGGGTCGTGGGTTAGCCAAGGTTCCCTGTAGTGGTGGACACACTGCTGATTGATGTGTCCTGGGGACAGAGGTATGGGCCCGCTGGGTGGGTGCTGTGCTGGTGTTTCCAGAGGGGGGAAGCTCTGTAGTGGCCTGTGCCAGTGTGAGGGGAACTAACTGTCCCGAGGTCCCAGATGGGCCGGGCTGGTCATCTTGATCCAGTTGGACAGAGCTGCTGTCATCACTGTGGGCCTCTTCTGTGGGTGGAGTGGACATATTTGGACCCTCCTGTCCGGTGACGTTGGGTAGGGGTCCTGTAGGGGTGTAAAGGCATGATTATTGCTTCTGTGTGTGCCATGGTGTGCAATGGGTGGGTGACCCTGTACCCCAGTGCTTGCATTCCTGTGTAGGACCTTGTGTGATAATGGTTTAGGGGGGTGTATGGGTATGTGCAGTGGCCATGCTTTGGTGTTACATGCAGGGCTTGGGTTTGGGATGTGTGGTTTGTGATATTGGGACATATGTGAGGAGTTGGAGTCATGGGGGTGAGGGCGAGGGTTGGGGTATGTGATAGCATGCAGGTGGGTGGGGGATGAAGTAGTTAAAGGTTTGACTTACCAGAGTCCATTCCTCCTGCTACTCCTGCGAGGCCCTCAGGATGCAGTATAGCCAAGACCTGCTCCTCCCATGTTGTTAGTTGTGGAGGAGGAGGTGGGGGTCCGCCGCTAGTCCTCTGAACGGCAAGGTGATGTCTTGAGACCACAGAACGCACCTTCCCCTGTAGGTAGTTCCACCTCTTCCTGATGTCATCCCTAGTTCTTGGGTGCTGTCCCACTGCATTGACCCTGTCCACGATTCTTCGCCATAGCTCCATCTTCCTAGCTATGGTGGTGTGCTGCACCTGTGATCCGAATAGCTGTGGTTCTACCCGGATCAGTTCCTCCACCATGACCCTGAGCTCCTCCTCGGAGAACCTGAGGTGTCTTTGCGGTGCCATGGGGTGGTGTGGGTGATGTGTGGGGTGGTGTGTGTTGTGATGTGTGGGGTGATACTTAGAGGTGTGTTGAGTGAGGTGCTTGGATGTTGTGTGAGTGATGGTGTTGAGTGCCTGTGGATGCTAGTTTGTAGATGGTGGTGTCTCTCTCTGGCCTTCAGTCGCAATTGTTGATGTAAGGGTTTGTGGGTGATGTGGGTGTGTGTTTTATATTGTATTGGATGTGTGGGAGTGGTGTGTGTATGTGTATCAGGTGTGTGTATTTGGAATTGTCCAATGTGGTTGTGTTTTGTAAGTGAGTGTGTATTTTGAGCGCGGCGGTGTGTACCGCCAATGAAATACCGCGGTTGAAAGACCGCTGCGTGGATTCATGGGTAGTGATAATGTTGGAGTATTCCTGTTGCTGTGACGGTGTCGGTTTTGTTATCGCCAGTTTATCACTGACCTTTGGTGTGGCGGACTTGTGTAGGTGTCTGGATTTTGGCGGATTCCGAGCTGTGGGTCATAGTGACCGTGGCGGAATTCCGCGGCCGCGGCGGTGTGTTGGCGGTCTTCTGCACGGCGGTAAGCGGCTTTAACCCCCAATGTTGTAATGACCCCCATAGTGTATCAAAGTGAGAAGCTTTCAAAGCAATCACAAGCACGCTGATTCAGCCATCAATCACCTTTTTGGAGAAGGCACATGATGCAAAGAACCTAAAGTCCAGGAATGACGAAGCTCTAAACGACCAGGGCAGCTTTTAAATGTTGCAAGTAAAAAAGACTCTCTGTGACAGGTAAAGTGCCTGATAAAGCGTCTGATTTAGAACTCAGCGGATGGGTTCCTCCTTACAATGGCTACGGATATCCCATCTGCCAAATTCTAAATCCCATAGGATTTAATGAGATTTAGATTTTGGAGGATGGGATATTTGTCACCATGTGATGGAGTAACCCATCCTCCGAGTCCTAAATCAAGCCCAAAGTTACTCACCAGTTAGTATGATCTTGCCTCAAGAGCAAATCCCCTAGGTAACTGTTTAGAAAGAAAGCTGTTTTGGGTCACAACAAGTCTCTATTTTGAAAAAGGGCTATGAGGTCTGAGAAGAATTCTTGTGTCCTTATAATTATGTGCTGTGGTGGGGAGGGACAGAAAGGGCTCATGAGTATCCCCATCTGTACACAGAAGTAAGGATTGGATTCTGTGCACACTGAGCAAGAACTGGTGCAACATGAGATGGCAAGATTAGTAGCTGATCTGTGAAATGGGAAACATAAACCCTTTAGAACTCTTACTGGTTCTAGTTGTAGTGTCCATTTGAAGGGATACCATCGGCAAGGGGGAATATTAGTTTTAGGTCATTAAGAAGCCAGTTGTACACATTTGAAGAAACAGAGGCCAATTGTGCAATTTTTAATAAACAGCCTGCATGCTGCTGCCACATATTGAGGCTACTGCTTACATTGTTTCTGGCATGATGAACACTGAACAAGTTCTTTCCACTCTTTGATAAATGTTGCAATAAATAAGCGTTCTGTTGTTTTTAGGTCCCGTTAAGCAGAATGGGCTTACCAACAACAGTGGGTTAAACCCTGTCCATTGCTTAGCTTTAGAGTCTCTCTCATTTCCTTGCTTCTTATTTGATGACTTTTGTGAGACCTAGCATCCTTGGTGTGGTCTCCCCTAACTTTTTGCCTCTGCATCGCTGGTTGTTAACTATGTGATGGACTCTGTTTTTGCTGTTTTTGTTACTATGGACACTTTACCACTGCTGACCAGTGCTAAAGTGCAAGTGCTCCCTATGTGAAATTGTATGTGTTATTGTTTTTCCCTGATTGGTATATTTGATTTACTGGTAAGTCCCTAGTAAAGTGCCCTAGGGGTGCCTGGGGCCTGTAAATCAAATGCTACGAATGGGTTTGCAGCACTGATTGTGCCACTCGCATGAGTAGCCCTGTAAACATGGCTCAGACCAGCCACTGCAGTGTCTGTGTGTGCAGTTTCAAACTGCCAATTCGACCTGGTAAGTGTACCCACTTGCCAAACCCAAACCTTCCCTCTTCATACATGTAAGGCACCCCTAAGGTAGGCCCTAGGTAGCCCCATGGGCAGGGTGCAGTGTATTTTAAAGGTGGGACATCTACTGGTGTGTTTAACATATCCTAACAGTGAAATACTGCCAGCCAGGCCTAGCTCTCTCAAAGGTTAACATGGGGGCTGCCTTTAAATATCCTTAAAATGAAGTTTCCTTTTGAGAGCTGATAGAAATATTGAGTTTGTGGTCTCCGAACTCACAATTTAAAAATACAATCTGTTAGTGAAGTTGGTTTTTAGATTGCCAGTTTGAAAATGCCACTTCTAGAAAGTAGGCATTCTCTTGCTTAAACCATTCTGTGACTCTCCCTGTTTGTGGATTCCCTGTCTGGGTCAAACTGACAGTTGGGCTTTTTGTGAATTTCCTCTAGACAGTGACACAAAGGGAGATGGGGTGTAGCCTGCATATCCTGATGGGCCATCTGTGCTAGAGTGGAAGGAGGAGTGGTCACTTACACCTGAAAAGGCTGTGCCTGCCCTCACCCAATGCAGTCTGGTGTATATCAGGGGCCTAGCCTGGCTTGGGTAAGGCAGGACCCTGTAAACAACAGAGAGTCCCCTTTGAAGTTTGGCTACTTCAGAGGCAGAAAGGGGTATAAGTATTGGACCGAAAACCTAAGACTTTAGAACACTTCTGGATTCAAGAGGAACCTCTGCCAAGGAGAAGAGCTGAAGAGAAGCGCTGCCCCTGCCTGTGACTATGCTTTGTTGGGTTATCCTGCAGTTGCTGCTTCTGCCTGTGAAAGAGGACAGAGACTGGAATTTGTTGTGCATTCCTGCTTGAGAAGAATCTACAAGGGCTTGGACTGAGTTTGCCTCCAGTTTTGAAGTCTAAGGGCCATCAAAGACCTCCCCTGCCAACTGCTGAGACTCCTGCCCTGACAAGTGGTACCCCACCCAGGCCCTAGGCCCTTGAAAGGTGAAGTTGGCAGAACAAGGCCTGAAATCCACACACACAACACCGTGCAGGGAAATTTTCAACACACCAACTGCAACGCTGCTGAAAAACAACAATTACAAGAGGGAGGATGACATATATCTGTGGCTTAAGGGGTATGAGTCTGCTCTCCACATGAACATGGTCCCTAAAGCACACTGAGGGGCGGGTCTGTGGAAGCTTTGAGGTAGAGGGGAGGGACACTTTGACATCCATAGGGGATCCTCAGGGGCTCACCTACTCTATTATGAAGGATGCCCTACTCACAAAGATATGGTCTCACCCCTGAGCAGTACAGGGATACGTTTGGGCCCTACAAAAAGAAGGAATCCCAAACTTGGCTAGAATGCGTTGATAGTACGACAAATTCCTAATTTATTTTGTTGACGTTTCACCAGTGTAGAATTATATGTATATGCTTGTTGTGGAAAGTCATCACTTGTTCTCATTGGCACAATTGTTTCTTCATTGGGAAAACTTCTCTCCAACTTTTCTCCCATAGCACCACAAAGATTAGGGGATTCAATTGCCCTTCCCATCAAGGAAACAATTTATATCTACCTGTGACAGAAGTACATTTTGAACCATTTCTAGGGTAAGAAGGAGGCAGACGGGAGTTCAGGAATGGCCACAAATGCATCATATTGTGGGTGTCCCTAAAATTTCGAGGCTGACTACAGCAAAATGTGCTCACTCCCAAGTGCACAAGATTTACTTAGAAGTGGCAATGCGCAATTGCGTGGTAATATTGGACATTAGTAACAGGACGTACATCTGCAGGTCATCATTTGTAAGTTACTTGCAGTCCTAAGAATCACATTTGGTCTAGAAAAATTGATTCACAGGTGGATAAGGCTTTGTGACTTGGGCACTATTGGTGTTTATGTGTCTGTAACTTAATGTTCTTGACTTATGAGAGGCTGAATTGTGTCTCTGGTGAAAGACAGTATATTAGTGCAAACCACATGCATCATTTGACCAGCTTTGGTGCACATAAGTGACTTCAGGTCTAATAAGGCAACCCCTATTTATGTTTAGTACAAGAAAGGGAAGAAAGGTATGGGGTAGCCGAAGTGAACCCTCCTTTTAAAAACCACAAAAAACAAAAACACTTCTAACTTAAGAACCTAGGACTCGATTTAGAGTTTGGTTAATGAGTTACTCCTCCTCAGGTGTGACACATATCCCCGTCCTCTTATTCCAACTTCTTCATATCCTGTGGTGCTTGTAATACAGCAGATAGAATAGCCATCATGTTTGTAATGGAATACCGATTTGACAAAATCTACATCAGGCCCCTAGTGCCTAATGGGGTACTATAGCGATAGCATGAAAATAAATTGATTCCTGTCTGTGTGTGTCCATTTAAAGGGATGCCAATCCTCATCCACTAAGTTAGGTGGCATGCTTCATCAAGGGGTTGCTCCTCATCTGTTTTCCATTGCAGATAGTGCGAACGGGCTGTGTCAACTTGGAATATGTGGTGGAGATCTTTTGGTATTGTATGAAAAGACAATGAGATCCACACAACAAAGTATATGCAAAATTGCCTATAGATCAACAATGAATGACATTATTTTGGTTACCTATGGTAATATCAAAAATTATTCTTCGAAAACTATAGAGAATGATCAGTGATCCTCAATTCCCTTGGTTGACATGCTACAGCCCTATATTGTGTTGTGATTGCATTTATATAGCACTTACTACCGCTGACGAGGTATTGAAGCCCTTTACCGCTGGTGCACATTACTCCAGGAACCCATTTATTGGTTAATACAGTGTTTATTATTTATTGTTGGTTATTTGGATTAGTTGTGTGCTCTCAAAGAAACCATTCCATTAATTTATTACAGTTTCTTTGTAGTAGACTAAATTAGTAGGACTGAGGTGTGATCATTAGTAGGGGATAAGGGATATCATTCAGATGTTTTGGTGTGATTAATAAATGAGCTAGAGGGGATGCAAGAGTATTACTTACAAAGCAGTCCATTGTCATTGTTTAAATGAGGTGTGGGCAATTTGTAGAAATGCAATAATAGAGACTAAGACGATCACACACAACCAAGTAGGCTGTAATTCATATAGAGGAGGCATGCACAGATGGAAAGTTAGGAGTTCTATTTGAAGGAAAACAAGAGCATCGACAATCAGACGTTTTCTGTCAAGGTCAGTTTTTTCATGCAGCATTTCAGCAATATAGAGGCTTTCTGTCATAGCAAGCAAACTGAGGATGCAACACTAGAAAGCAATAACACTATTTGCATGTGATACAGAGCTGTACTGGGAACTTTCGACAGAGACTAGATTCAATCAACAATCTATCTTCTGCTTGGTTAGCACTAAACTACAGCAAAGTGTGAACAGTTGATCAGCTCAGGGGTGAGAAGTGTAAAGTAATGTCTTGATTCATATATTAGGAAGTGTCAAGAAATGTAGGCAGTACTTAATGGGAGAAATAAGCTTGTGATCTTAGCGACTTGAGAAAATA
Organism: Pleurodeles waltl; assembly: GCF_031143425.1. Lineage (NCBI taxonomy): Eukaryota > Metazoa > Chordata > Amphibia > Caudata > Salamandridae > Pleurodeles > Pleurodeles waltl. Next base: position 56,895,296 of record NC_090446.1, on the reverse strand, counting down.
TATGAGGTAAATAATGCAAACATCGAAAAGGAGATTCTGCAAGTGCTGGGGCAGGTGTCATCTGATGATCTTCAGTATGCCACTGGAACCAAGCAATACCCAACAAATACGCTTCAATGAGGGCAAAACTGGTCTTGGATTGCTTGTGTACCATTTCCGGAAGTACCTGCCCTGGCCGTTCAGGCTAGACTGTTCCTTTTGAAGCAGGGTTAAAAATAATTTGCATATGGCAGGGTTCAAACTGAGGTGGAATGGTGACCAAAGGAACAGTGGGTTGGAATTCTACCCCAAACAAGTGCCAGTGGTCAGACAAATTGCATTCTTTAATCCCATCAACTTTTGTGTGTTTGATATAATGACCAACGTGGCCAGGGTATGTGCAGATTTGGGTATTGTGCTCACTGTACCACTGAAACCAAATTATACCTTACTGATGAGCCCTAATCAGGACGAAACCAGTCTTGGGTTTCTTGTGTTCAGTTTCTGGGAAGACCTTCCCTGGTAGTTCGGGCTGGACTGTTCCTATTAGGGTAGGGTCAAGACTGATTTACAAATGGCTGGGTCCAAACTGTGGTGGCATGGTGAGCAAAGGAATGATAATTGGAATGCTACACAAACTATTGCCAGTGGTTAGACAAATTACACAGATCCCTCCCATCACCTTTTGTGTGTTTTTTGTCTTCTGATATCACCATTGAAGTTTGGCTCAAAATATTAATTACAAAAGCAAAGTGGATCTTATTGGATGCCTGTGGCTCAACATGGCACAAGAAGTGGGACCCGTATAATGGTGATGTAATGCCTTAATTTATGTGGTTGTAAAGTGGAGGGTTTAAAACTGAAGTGATGGTGGAGACAGGACTGCATTTGGAAATTCGATGAAGACTTTGTATGTTCGCCTAAAGCATCTTCCTCCACCATAGTAGGTGCTGCTGCACCTGAAATACTGGGTGAGTGCACCTCCTACTCATGCACACATTTCAGAATTGACAGAGTCCCTGCGTTTTGGTTAGATAAGTGATCAAGCATTAGATTTTGCATTTCCCCCACCAAGCCTTTTCTAATCACTAAACTTTAAGTACTGTTGTGGTTTGCACCTTCCCTACTACTGCTTCTTAAATGACAACAGGGGAGTGGTCAGAAAAACAAACTATCTCCACTTTGGCCATATCCCAAATAGATCTGAGTGAATAGATGAGGCAAGCAAACCCATCAGTCTTTCTGGAGATTGCTCCATGATGAAATTCTCAAATTCGTAAATTTCATTCTTTCCTTCACTGCATTTCTCTTCAGTCGTTCGTCCTACTATGTCGCCACCCTTCTTTGTCTTTTTCCATCTTGCTTTCCTTTCTGTATTTTTTCCATTCATCCATTTATCCTTCCTTCTGTCTTTTCAATCCATCCATTCATCCTTCCTTCTGTCCATCTTTCTTTTTACCAATCATTCCTTCTTTCCATGCTTCATTTACTTTTTCTTTCTTTCATCTATCATCCATGTTTTTTTCTCACCATTTTTCTATTCATGCATCACTCCATCCATCCATTCATCTTTGCATGCATTCATCTATCTTTCTGTCTATCGCTCCCTTATACTGCAACAGATTCTCTAATCTGAAAAGTGATTGGGGTATTCATCATAGCTGCACCTACCATATAGTACAGCAGTTCTTCACCTTATAACTTCTGTGGACCCCCAGTAAATCATCACTGGAATTCGCTACACACAAAAATATATATACCAAACAAGTGCACAAATGATTAATTCACAATCCAATACAGAACGTTTTCACATTTTCATTTTAGCTTCTTTATTTGTATACACTTTATTAATTATAATGTATTAATGTTACTATTATTTGATTTGATAACACAGTCATGGACCCCCCTGAGTAGGCCTACCTTACTAAGTATAATCTATTAATTTTCATATTATTTAATTTGATAACACAGTAATGGACCCCTTGAATAGGTCTCGCGGACCTTCAGAGGTCCTCGGACCACAGGTTAAGAACCACTGATATGGTGGGTATGTCAAGCATCAAAGACTGAGCTGCAAGGATCATCTGGGAGGGGCAAGCACCACACCCCCTTTTGTCAGAACAATCCAAAGATAGTTCTCTTACACACATACAAAAAACCCAATCCGTACACTCTAAGTAGTATTATTTTCTTCTCAACAAAAAGAATAACATCCACACCACAAGAAAGTCTATAAGTTTACATCTTCAGTGAATATCCTCTTTATTTTCTCCTCATGAAGATCATTAGTAGTGGAAAACTTTAAACTTGTTTGTAGCCATTAGCCAACGTGTTTCGTTCAGCATCAACTTCGTCAGGGCTACAAACAAAGGATGTATACAAACTAATTGCCAATATAAAGAATTTGTCATACAAAACATTAGAAACAATTGTCTTCTAAGACCGATTCATATTTACAATACACTTCCTATTGCAAAGTACAATATAGCACATTTCCTGACATTCCCTACATTAAACAGAACATATTTCATGACAATGTGCAGTTATTTATGTCCAGTTAAGATGTATACACATGTGGAATGGACACGCCTTCCAGTTTATATCACTAACATTAATCCACATTCGGTAGGGAATTGCCAATTTCCAGTTCATATTATTATTTTTCCAAAAAAAAGGGTGAAACATAGAACATTTGAGGAGACCAGCTGTACACAAATCTCTTTTAACTAAGCACATTGTCTTGTTCAAACTGAATAGCAAAGCCATTCCCCCTTCTCATGGCTAAATTCTAATACTACTTACCATTAAGGTGAGGGGCAATGTTTAATGATAATATCTTTGACTTACATAGTCCGCATCTTTACTTCACTCACTCTCTGAGGATATATATTCATGAGCTCCAAACAGTAGAGCATATACAGCAGAAGGTATCCAATCTCCTACATTAGAAGCAAATCTAATGGGTGAAGTACACCAGAATGAATTACCTTGGCATTTTTAGTACTGGTGTGCCCACATTAAAACAATCCCAATTCAATGTCTTCAGATGTCCCTTAACATTAGTTATACCATCTCCTTCTGGTTCTGGAACAACATAATATACTGTATCACAGACCCACTGTACAAAAAGAATACATATTATGTTTGTACTCTTTAACTTATCATGAAAGATTATAATTGCTAATGTTATCAAATGATTTAGGAGTATAGCGTGTCAGTCTGTTGCCTATGCCTGCATTATCAATGTCCTCGCATCAAATACATGGAACCAGGGGGAGAAACAGTGCAAAGCACCATAATGCTAAAAATGTGCCCATCTCTTAGTCGAAAAGGAAAGTCCATTACAAGCACCAATCCACCCGCCAAAAAACTGCACTTTAAAGCAGAGCTCTTGGTAACACGCCTGTTCCAATACATCTTCCACAGCCATAATGGAGTCTTAAGAAATATACATGTGCAACATCAAATTATTATGACCCATGTCACAGTGGAATATACCACCATATAGAACATGTACATCCCTCATCGAGTGTTGAAGCAGACACACAGCTCAGCAATTGTAATGGGGTAAGGGCGAGGCAATGTGGCAGTGTGAGAGCACTGTACACCAAGTGCAACAAGAAGGCACTGCGACAGTGTGAGAGCACTGTACACCAAGTGCAGAAAGAAGGCACTGTGAGAGTGTGAGAGCACTGTACACCAAGTGCAGAAAGAAGGCACTGTGAGTGTGTGAGAGCAGTATACACCAAGTGCAACAAGAAGGGCCAGGTACTGTGTCAGTGTGAGAGCACTGTACACCAAGTGCAACAAGAAGGGCCAGACACTGTGACAGTGTGAGAGCACTGTACACCAAGTGCAGAAAGAAGGCACTGTGAGAGTGTGAGAGCACTGCACACCAAGTGCAACAAGAAGGGCCAGGTACTGTCAGTGTGAGAGCACTGTACACCAAGTGCAACAAGAAGGGCTAGGCAATGTGGCAGTGTGAGAGCACTGTACACCAGTGGTTCCCAACCTTTTGACTTCTGTGGACCCCCATTTTATCAATACTGGAGCCCGGGGACCCCCACTGAATCATTATTGGAATACGGGGCCCCCCAAGGAGTCATTACTGATAGCTGGGACATAATATTATTAAATTTTTTAAGCAGCCGCGGACCCCCTGAGGAGGCTTCGCGGACCCCCAGGGGTCCCCGGCCCACAGGTTGGGAACCACTGCTGTACACCAAATGCAACAAGAAGGCACTGTGAGAGTGAGAGAGCACTGTACACCAAGTGCAACAAGGAAGCACTTTGAGAGTGTGAGAGCACTGTACACCAAGTGCAACAAGAAGGCACTGTGAGAGTGTGAGACCACTGTACACCAAGTGCAACAAGAAGAGCCAGGCGATGTGACAGTGTGAGAGCACTGTACACCAAGTGCAACAAGAAGGCACTGTGACAGTGTGAAAGCACTGTATACCATGTGCAACAAGAAGGGCCAGGTACTGGGTCAGTGTGAGAGCACTGTACACCAAGTGCAACAAGAAGGTACTGTGACAGTGTGAGAGCACAAGAAGGCACTGTGACAGTGTGAGAGCACTGTACACCAAGTGCAACAAAAAGGGCCAGGCGATGTGACAGTGTGAGAGCACTGTACACCAAGTGCAACAAGAAGGGCCAGGCACTGTGTCAGTGTGAGAGCACTGTACACCAAGTGCAACAAGAAGGGCCAGGCAATGTGGCAGTGTGAGAGCACTGTACACCAAGTGCAACTAGAAGGGCCAGGCGATGTGACCGTGTGAGAGCACTGTACACCAAGTGCAACAAGAAGCACCAGGCACTGTAACAGTGTGAGAGCACTGCACACCAAGTGCAACAAGAAGGGCCAGGCACTGTGAGTGTGTGAGAGCACTGTACACAAAGTGCAACAAGAAGGGCCAGGCGATGTGCCAGTGTGAGAGCACTGTACACCAAGTGCAATAAGAAGGCACTGTGAGAGTGTGAGAGCACTGTACACCAAGTGCAGCAAGAAGGCACTGTGACAGTGTGAGAGCACTGTACACCAAGTGCAGCAAGAGGGGCAGGCACTGTCACAGTATGACAACACTGTACACCATGTGCTACAAGAAGGGCCAGGCACTGTGTCAGTGTGAGAGCACTGTACACCAAGTGCAACAAGAAGGCACTGTGTCAGTGTGAGAGCACTGTACACCAAGTGCAACAAGAAGGCACTGTGACAGTGTGAGAGCACTTTACACCAAGTGCAACAAGAAGGGCCAGGTAATGTGACAGTGTGAGAGCACTGCACACCAAGTGCAACAAGAAGGGCCGGCAATGTGAGAGTGTGAGAGCACTGTACACCAAGTGCAACAAGAAGGGACAGGCAATGTGGCAGTGTGAGAGCACTGTACAGCACTGTACACCAAGTGCAACAAGAAGGGCCAGGCACTGTGACAGTGTGAGATCACTGCACACCAAGTGCAACAAGAAGGGCCAGGCACTGTGAGTGTGTGAGAGCACTGTACACAGAGTGCAACAAGAAGGGCCAGGCACTGTGAGTGTGTGAGAGCACTGTACACAGAGTGCAACAAGAAGGGCCAGGCACTGTGAGTGTGTGAGAGCACTGTACACCAAGTGCAACAAGAAGGGCCAGGCACTGTGACAGTGTGAGATCACTGCACACCAAGTGCAACAAGAAGGGCCAGGCACTGTGAGTGTGTGAGAGCACTGTACACAGAGTGCAACATGAAGGGCCAGGCACTGTGAGTGTGTGAGAGCACTGTACACCAAGTGAAACAAGAAGGGCCAGGCACTGTGACAGTGTGAGATCACTGCACACCAAGTGCAACAAGAAGGGCCAGGCACTGTGAGTGTGTGAGAGCACTGTACACAGAGTGCAACAAGAAGGGCCAGGCACTGTGAGTGTATGAGAGCACTGTACACCAAGTGAAACAAGAAGGGCCAGGCACTGTGACAGTGTGAGATCACTGCACACCAAGTGCAACAAGAAGGGCCAGGCACTGTGAGTGTGTGAGAGCACTGTACACAGAGTGCAACAAGAAGGGCCAGGCACTGTGACAGTGTGAGATCACTGCACACCAAGTGCAACAAGAATGGCCAGGCACTGTGACAGTGTGAGAGCACTGTACATCAAGTGCAACAAGAAGGGCCAGGGCACTTCTCACACATTGCACCTAAACTTTAGGCAACCCAAAATAAGTGGAAACATGTTGTCATAATGTCCGCGACAACCAAGAGCATAACACACAAATGTGCTGCCAGGGCAGTTCTTTGAACCACTTCTGCGACCAAATGTTTGGTGCCCACGTTTGCCTAGTCGTCCTGGAGCATCCGAACAACAATGGGTCCAAAGTCAGTAAAGTCCACTTCATGGCCGCACCTGCAAGACCTGCGGTATGTGAGATTATTGGAGACCTGGGTCTCAGATCAAAATCAAAGGGAGCATTTACAGAAATATATTTCATGTTACGTGAAGCTGCTGAGTGACTCTCCGCCCCCCCTTTCAGGCTGCAAAGGTAATGCCCCCCCCACCCAGCTCTGCTAAGGAAGGGGTTGTTAGCGGAAGCCTGGTGTGTGTCTGCGGAATCCTGCAGTGAGGCAGACATCCTTTATCCGGAACATTTCCTGCTTGAGGAGACACCATCATACAGGACTTTGCGAATTTTTAGGCCTTGAATCACTATGCTGATATTAACAAAAGTCACTCCTGGAGATAATTCAAAGTCATTTTGAGTAAAAAGCGGTGTGCAGGATACGTTTGGCAAACAATGCAAAGCCCTGCTCCCGTCATTCTTCAAGAAGGGCTTTATGTCAACTACCGGGGCCCTGCAGGCTGCGGAGGTCACAGCTGTGATCAGATACTGTTTACTGCAGTCGAACATCTGCTGGTCGTTGGTCTGTGAAGCCAGATAACAAGTAAACATGCTTTGGCTACTAACGTTTTCCATAGTTCAGCTTTGTCATGCATGCCTTTTTTTTAAAGTCTTAAATTATGCAAATATTAACCACTATTATTGACTGCCAACATTTTTATAAAAATAAATAAGTTGTTTCTCCCCATGATGCGATGAACAGACTTAAAAAAAAAATGTTTATTTGAGGTATAAAAAAACACCCAAAATAAATTTACAAGGATACATATAGCACATACAAAAGAAATCAAGTTAAAATGGAAAATATTCCAATACAATATGCAAATGTTGTAATAAAAATAAACTGCAAGCTCCATAAACTAATTAGTGTTCTCCTCATCCATCTTTTCTTTTCACACAGGAAAATGGCCTTATCTAAAAAAGCATTGGCAGAGTCCATAGATCTGGCCATAGCAAGCACTGAATTTTTTCCACCAGTGTTAGCCAAAACCTTTTATTTTTACTTAATAATTCATACAAATATACATACACAGAAGGACTTTCAGGAAGCCCTCTTCAACCATTGGGCCATCAGCCTATTAAGGTGCATTCCTATTTTTCTTCTTTCCATCTGAGCTTGGACGCTGTGAGGAATGACCACATCCTACCCAAGCTCTGTGATGAGCGAGACAGTCTTCTTTCTCTTCACACCCATAGCGGACCTTTCGACTAGACATGGAGAAACCCACTGCCGATTGACCCTGCTGAGACTAAATATGTGCTGCTAACCAGTCTTAACTCACTTTTCTTTGTTTTGTGAAGGTGGTGTTCCTCTGAGGTGTATCCACCATTGTCTAGTTGTATTTTCTGATTGACTTTAAGGGTTTTTCATGCTTCAATAACGAAACTGTTACAGAACGCATGCTTTCTGGCTACCATTATTTCAGGGACGGGCATTTCTTTCTTAGTTTGAGGTCCTCGTGGCCAATGAAGAATGTTTATAAAAATATGTGCAAACGTGAGATGCGGCCACCATTTTATGAGCCTTTGTAGTTACTTTAATCCCATGTTTGTCTCCAGCACTGCATGTTTAAGTTTTCCCTCTGAGTTTCACCACCTTTTAATGAACTTTTTTTGCACTTTCAAAGTAGAATGCTCGACGGGGTCTGCACAGTTTTTTGTCAAATTTGAGTGCAATATTTTCTCATTCAACATTTATGAAAAAATAAGTCAACATAAACTTTATTGTGAAATTGTGTGTGTATGGATAAACCGACGAAATTGAAGCTAACCTGTAAGTGTGTGTATCTAAAAGCTCTCCCTTCCCCATTTTCTCTCTTTCTAACATGGAGGACTGTAAACCTGTGGTGATTCCAGTGGTACTTTTCCAATGAATAAAGGACCAAAAAAGGATCCTCCGTCTCTGGTTAAATCATCTATGCCTATTTTCATGAAGCTGTTACTAGTGGAGAATAGGGGTCTGGCATCCTAACGTGGAAGAAAAACTCAACATGGTGTTCATGAAAAATTGACTTTTATGGATAAGAGAGTCACAGAAGTAGAGTAAAGGATACGTTATTTACAAAGCAGAAGATTCAGCTCTCAAAAACCACAAAGAGGATTTTGAAAAGAAAGAAAAAAAAAAAAAAATATATATATATATATAGAGAGAGAGAGCGAGAGAGAGAGTTGTCTTTTATTTTTCCCTTTCTCCTTTTAAGAGAGGTTGTCTCTTATACAAAGAGATTTCTTCCCCGGCTTTTCTTTACCAGTTATTGCCTTCAACTGTAAACTTTTAAACCCCTTCTTACTTTCAGACAATTGAAATCATTTGGATTTCTTTAATTCTTCTACTTGGTGTATTATTCAATTTAGACTCATAAGTTGACCACTTTGTTTTAAAATCTTGGAGATATAAAGGGCTAATTTGAGCCACCAGTTAATGGCAGATGAGAAGCTTCTGAATTTTGCTCAGATAATTCAAATAATTCACATTTCTTCAATTCTTCTGCTTGGTACAATAGTCATTAGACTCTCAAGTTGACCACTGTTTTGACAATCTTGGTGATACAGAGAACTGAATGGGACCACCAGTCAATGGCAGATGAGAAACTTCTCAATTCGGCACAGATTCAAGAGGATTTCATTCCATTTACCTAATTCATTTGAAAAAATATAACTAACTTAGACACAGTTTCTAACTTTCTTAACAATTTCCTCTGCAAAGATTCATTATACTATGTTATTACTTCAATTATTGATTGCACATTCAAAAGCCTCATTAATGTATTAATCACTTAATTACTTGCTGATAGTATGCCTAAAACGAAATTTAAATTATGATTGGAGAACAACTTTAATGTTTGTTGGTCTATAGACATTTGGGAAAATATTTGCTTAAAAACTTTCACACGATCTTGGGCAGAAACACTACCCAAATATTTATTTAAGATATAGTCGGCTTTTGGTTGCTCCTCTATTTTTGCCACAGTTTAATGGTGACTCTCTCCAAATGTTGGACTTGTAACAGGTTGCACAGTGATTTGATTCATATGTTATTTTCTTGCCCTTATAGATGTAGGTTCTGGGGGAAAGTGTGGTCTCAGATAACTAATAAGTTTCATGCCAATATTCTGTTTAATGATTAGCATGTTTTTCTTAAGAGCCCTAGTCTCTGCTGGTGTCAACTATACTCGAGGCAACACAATCATTGTCGTGTTGCTGTGTTGATAGAAGTAGCATTTATACAAATCACAGAAAATTAGAAATCGGCTTTGAGTGTTAATTTCAAGCCTTAGTGGTTTGGTGTGTCTTCTAACCATAGATTAAATAATGCTTATGTAAATCATTTATCACGTGCTTTTAAAAGACAGAAAATGTGTCTTCCAAGTATGCAATTTCTTAACAACTCTAGCCTGTTAGTTAAAGGTAAAAATAGTTTTTCAGAATAAGATGGCAAACCTCCAGGACTTGTGAATTTCTTATCTTTGTCACCCATTGTACATGTTCTTAACATTTTTCTTTTTCAGTATTTGTCTCCTTGATATCAGTTCCAATAATTGCTCTATTCAACTCTTACTCTTTATTAATGAGCACAGTATTATAATGTTCATTTCAGATATTCTATCACTCTTCCTTCTCCTCCCCCTTCTTCTCCAAGACTTTCTTTAAATCATGTGCTTTCTCTCAAAGTACCCCCTTTTCTTGAATTACTTCTTTAAACCATTATACTTTCTCATGAGTAATTGCTCATAATTGGTCCCTTTAAGGTTGCATTCGCACATCATATTGTTTATTGTAAACCATAAATCTCACTTTCTATTTAAGATTGAATATTGTTTTCCAATAAACTTTTACATTTTAAACCAAAAACTCTTTTGTGAAATATTTTAAAGATGACATATATTGACATGCTACATGCCCAAGAGAAATATTATTATATTTTTAAAGTTAAATCTACTAATCCAGAAAAGTGCCACATTAGTGCCATAAATTATAACGCTAATGTGGATACAACTGCCATGGTATGCCGAATTGCAAATACAGCACACACAGGCTGTCGTTAGGGGAATGCAATGGGGCGGCTAGAAAAGTGACGCATCATGAATGATGCGTCACTTGTACATAAATATGTCCCTACGTTCTACATTATTACTCTGTAGATGGTACAGTTTGGTTTTATGTCACATGCAACCTGCCTGACTTCATTTTACCACTTCCGCATTACAGTGGATTAGATAAAATGTATACAAAGAAGAAATAAGAAGAGCTTGCAGAGTACTGGAAAAATAACACAAATCTACATCTGATGCAGCAGATGCATGCATTTGTTCTACAATGTACTTTATTATCATGTTAAACATTGGGTAATAACTACCTTCATGTAGTATTCATTGTTGAGTTTAGAATAGTGGCACAAGACCAACACACAGCCATTGTTAGCAGTGGTACAACATGTCAAGCCAGGCCCTAGGCAGTGCTACACAAAAGCAGGATCCTACTAGTTGAAGTACATTTATTTTTCAGAATGAAGAAGGACACTGTAATAATGAGGATTATCCAGGGCCACTGTAATTAAGAGGCACAGGAGGTCCAAATTATGCCCCAGTGTTCACTAACTTATGCTGCAAGATTAGGCAAGTTATGGTGTACAAAGCAGCACATTCTGTGTAGGGCTTATTTCATATTTTGTCAATTTAACAAGAAACATTTTAAGAAAAGAAATCTGCGTAACATGCAGCAGATGGCGGGTTAAGTGGCGGGTGCTTTTGTCCATAATATTGCGAAAGGTACTGAGGCTGCACAATTGCATACTTCCAATAGCACTGCCTACAAATTCTGCCAACGACAGCTTGCTTAACTCAGCATTTGTTGAAGCACAATTCGTGCTGACCCTAAACTTCTACAAGGGGTCGATCATTGCTCAACCAAAGCCTTTTGCATGGAGTGCCTGCGTGGTCAGCTTACACTATTGACAAATAAGACTACACAAAGCAATATGCATGGCCCTGGTAGGCGACAGTTCATGCCTATGTTTATTTTACAATCTGAAAATACAGCTGAAGAGGAGGAAGTTCTTTGGGTGCCTGGGGACTATGCTAATGCCTTAGTCTGTTGCCAACATATGCAAGTGCGCTGACATTACAATTTCAAAATGATTGGTGGCTACATTTTCAAGTTAAGCTTTTCACAATTGAATCTAAAAAAATGATGTGATAAAAATAAGAATATTAATTTGTAAGCACAAATGTTTGTCCTCTCATGTACAAATCTGCTGGTGTGTAAGTGCTGAAGTTGTTGTGCACTGGGGGTGCTGCATAAATGGCTATATTATTATTATTATTATTATTATTATTATTATTATCATCACTATTCTTCTTACTCTTCTTAATATTACTATTCTTCTTCTTCTTATTATTATTACTATTGTTCTTCTCATTATTATCATTATTATCACTATTCTTCTTATTCTTATTATTACTATTCTTAATTTTATTATTATTATTATTACTGTTCGTCTTCTTATTATTAGTATTACTATTCTTATTTTTATTATTGTTATTACTACTATTCTTATTATTATTATTACTACTACTATTCTTAATATTATTACTATTATCATTATTATTATTGTTACTACTATTTTTCTTATTATTATTATTACTACTATTCTTATTCTTATTGTTATTATTAGTATTATTCTTTTTTCTTCTTCTTCTTCTGCTTCTTCTTCTTCTTATCATTATTATTAGATCTTGCTTGCGGTGTGTGAACAAGATCTGTAGTCCTTTCAGAACCACCACATTTTCTCTGTAACACACAGATATTGATTCTGTAAAATGTCAGACTCGTGGCATTATCCACCAGCTTTGCCACCTTTCCTACCATTGGGAATGTTGGCTTGTCGATGTTGAACCTTAAAGATAATCTTGGGTGGTGGCTTCTTTTGTTATTCTCCTTACTTAGGTTAGTGAGGCAGAAGGTTGGGGACCCAAATATCTGAAGAACAGCTGCTCTGGTGTCATTCCACAAGAAGGACTCTTATGCTAGAACTTATTATCAATGCTTTCTCCCTCCTCTAAGAACTTTACAAGGATATTTCTGATCCAGCTAATGGAGTTGGTTAAGGGTAATGGGGTCTCAGCCTAAACCATGAACCAGTTTTCAGTTGGGTATGTTTAGTAAGCACAATACACCTGCAATTACCTTTATTGCCAGGTGACTGCTTCCGCACAGTGGCAAGTGCTTTATTCTGCATACGAGGACTTACCAGCTACACTTGGAAGTAAACCAAGCATTCTTATAGAAAAAATGCTCCCAAGGGAACCTGCATTAGTTGATCGAGGTACAAATGCATTCTAATATGAAACTAGGGCACACATTATGTATGCAGGTGGCAAGGATTTATCTAAATCAGTTTTATGTGCTTCTTCTGTTCAATAGGCATATGTCTTTGCTATTGTCCTCTTTGATATTTACATTGGTGATTTTCTGAAAAAAGGGATTGCTTTTTGCCAAAACTGGGAAAGTAGTTTCTGCTAATTTTTTTGCAGAATCTTCTTGGATTGCTTTACTCAATGAAAAGACTTTTCAGTCAATGTACATAAAACATAAAACTAAAACAAGCATTGGCAAAGCCAATAGGCCTTGCCTATGCAAGAACTATTGGCTTTGCCAATGTGTTTTAGACATATTGCTCACAAGTGTGGCTGCTGTTCAGCATGGCTAATATTTAGTGGCATAGAGGAGATTGACATGGTGTGCCATAGAGTAGAGTGGCTAAGAGTGGGGTAGAGTGTTGTATGCAAGAGTGACAGAAAGTGTTGTGTATTGGAGCGGCATAGTGCGGAGTCGCGTAGAATGGTATTGAGTAGAGTGGACTGGTGTAGAGTGCATTCACAGAGTATTGTAGCATCAAGTGCTGTGGCACTGAGTGCAGTGGCATTGAATTCATAAGCATTCAAGGCATCGCCGTAGAACGCAGTGGCGTAGATCAGAGTGGTGCATAGTAGAGTGGAACAGTGCAGAGTGAAGTGATGCAGAGCAAAGTAGAATGGTCTGGAGCTTTAGCATAGAGTGGTGCAGAATGGAGTAGCGTAGAGTTGAGTTATGCAGAGGATAGTGGCGCAGAGTAGAGTTGAGTGCCACACAGTGTAGTGGTGTACAGTGCAGAGTAGAGTAGAGTGGCACAGAGTGCAGTGGTGTAGAGTGGTGCAGAGTAGAGCAGAAGAGAGTGCAGTGGCATAGAGTGCAGTGACCTAGAGCGGAGTAGTGAAGAGTAGACCAGTGTAGAGTTTAGTGGCAGAGAGTGCAGTGTTGCAGAGTAGAGCATGAGAGTTTCAGTGGTGTAGAGTGGAGTATAGTGGCATAGAGAGCAGTGGCGTAGAGTACACTGGTGCAGAGTAGAGTGCAGTGACATAGGGTGCAGTGTGTAGAGTGCAGGGACATAGAGTTCAGTTGTGCAGAGGGCAGTTGTGTAGAGTGCAATGGCATAGAGTGCAGTGACGTAGAGTGGAGTGGTGCAGAGTGGAGTAGAGCGGCATAGAGTAGATTGTTTCAGAGCAGAGTGAAATGGATTAGAGTGGAGTGGTGCAGGGTAGAGTGCCGTTGCATAGAGTGGCAAAGAGTGTCCTGGCATAAAGTGGCATAGAGTGCAGTGGCATACAGTGCAGTGGTGCAGAGTAGATTTGAATGGTGTACAATGGATTGGGGTAGAGTCCAGGGGCATAGAGTTAAATGTGATGAGATAAGAACAACATTTAAAGGTCCGTTGACAGAAAGCGAATTCATGGAAGGATACTGTAAACATGGCATAGGGAAGGGATGGACCAACCTCAAGCTGGAGAGCCTAAAGCAAATAAGGCCAGCAAAGGAAAGCCGGAAATTGTGAGCTACAAACCACAAAGTCGATGGTAATCAATGAGTGGAATGAATTCCTAGGTCAACTTTCTGAAAGTTCCAAGATGTCTGTGCTGTATGGTAGACTGTGACTTAATGAGGCACCTGGAGGCTTGACAAGAATCAATACTTCTGGTGGTGGCAATTCGACTTTGGTCTTCAAGACAGCATACGTTGCCACTTTCCTTCCATTGTTCATATATGATACAGCTGTATAACTATTTGGGACAGACATAGATACATATAACATTAGAGGTCTCTTTGGCTTTGTGTACTTGCAGAAGAGAACTCTGGGCCAGATGTAGCAAAAAGCCAATTTGGGACTTGCAAATTGCGAGTCCCTGCGACTCGCAATTTGCAACTCTCAAATTGGTATGCAGAACGGTGTCTCAAATACCTGGGACCACTGCCTGCCCTGAAAAAATATTTTCACATTCATTCACAAAGGGAAAGGGGTCCCATGGGAAACCCTTCCCGTTTGCAGATGGGTTAGGTGCGGGCCAGATAATGACCTGGATGTTTTACCTCAAAGAATTAAAGTACATGGTTCAGACAGAAGCAACATGTGCAGCCTTCTGGATGCAATGTTGGCTCAATGTAAAACATGCAGTTGTATACATAGGGGGTTCTTTTATAGTATGGTAGACTTCTCCTCCCTCATGTAAGTCTGTCTGGCATGGAGGAAAGGATCTCACTGACTTTAGTGGCCCCACCACTGCAGCGGCACCTTTTGAAGGCAGAGAACCTTTTCCAAGTGGGTTCCATGTTTGATGTACACACTTGGAAAAGTATTTTGTTTTCAAGGCTAACCTTTAGTTAGATTTTATTAATGGGAAAAACTCAATGACCTGACGCGCAGAGTTTTCTAGAGCATGGAGTTTTTTCCCTGCACATGGAGACCACAAGGTGATTTCCTTGCTTCTGCACGTGCACTACGTCAGCAGCACCAGTGCTACACATGTAGTACTGAAGTAATAATAATGTGTTTTTTACATAAATCATTTCTTGCCACACTTTAAAGCTCCATTAGCAAATGTAATGATAGTCCAATTATCAAAGAGGGAAGGTTGGAAGGATGCCCTTGCTGGGATATGAACATGTCACCATCAGATCACAGAAGATATCATCGGCAAGTATTTAACTCATTTAGCCATGAAGATGGTAAGGTGACTCAGTGAAAAATACACTTGCCACTGGCACCTAACCTGCATTTCATTAATTTGAAACCTTGCAGGACTAAGTCATCCTTTCATCACTCTCGGGTTGGAAAATTGAGTACCATTATACGTGCTTACAATAGCACCTGTTGTTTACACTTAGAAGTGGCTGAAGTAAAGTATGTGCACGCTATATACAAATTATTATTTACAATTCTTACAGTAGCATTAAATACTATTTTATTGGAAGATATCTTTAGCAGCATAGCGTATGAACCCACCAACAGTCCGATTACAAGTAACGCATAATTCCTTGAGGAAACTCTGTTAAAACTAGGTCTGCATAGTTATTCCCCATTCTTTGATGATTAACTCCTAATAACAGGAAGTCCACATGGAAATTCAGGCTAGTATCAATAATCCCAACTGGTATTATCTGTAATCATTAGATAACACAGAGTGCACTACACATGGAAAAAGGAACAAGGAGGAGAAATAAAGGTAGGAGTAGGCTTTGACATAGTCCCAGGTTTACGAAATCTTGTAAATCTAGGAATGTGTCAAAAATCATGTGTGTTACATGGGAACACCCACCGTAACACCCGTGGCACGCCTCCCTATTGCAGGGTGAGACAACACAGCAACTTGCGATGTGTTGCCTCTGTCGCTGGATCGTCACTAAAAGTGATGTTCTGGCGGTGAACAGGGGCTTGTAAATAAGCCCCTTAGGGGCTTATTTGCAAGCGTTTGACGTAAGGCAGCGCCACAAGCCTTCTTGTTGCGCTGCTCCGTGTCTAAAGAAGAGGGCAGGAATGCGCTGTATCTACAAGATATGGCATATTCCTGGCCTTTTTCCCTTGCGCTGGCTCACATTGGACTGCCGTGCACCAACGCTGGCACGCTTAAACCATGGTGCAAGGCAGGGATGTAGCCACAGGAGGGCATTTGGCACCCGAGCCAACCCATAATAATGTTTGGCCCCACCAAACGACCAAGGCACCTGGCACAGGATAGTTGTGCAGGAGTTCAGCAGGTGAATGAGCAATAAAAATGCCTTAAGTGTTGTTTTTATCTTGTTGCATTTGCTGCATATTCCAAGATAAATCTCAGGCTATGTCTGCTAAAAATTTGCTGCTTATTCTTCTGGTATGGTGATGTTGTTTACTTTTCTTCCCTTGAATACAAAGTGAGAGGATTTGTAAAGTGAATTATGTGACCTATGTGGGACAGACAGAGCCACTTGAATTAGCCAGCAGGGAAGGCCTAAATCATGTGACAATGTTGACTAAATTATGTGACAAGAAAACACAAACTATGTGGTTTAATGCAGCACATTTTTCAATAGTATTACTTCATAATTGTGTATTTTTTGCACATTTTAGCACTGTATGGGCAAAGGTTTCACTTCATTAGTTCCATTTTCATATCTAAATACAGCTATAAGTAACTGAACATTGACCAGTCACCTTTGCGAAGGACTGTCTCCTGAATAACAGAACAAGTTACAGCATTTTTAGTCATTTTGATCTGATTGAGCTAGAAACAAAATGTGTTTTTGTTAAAAATCTGCAGATTATGCAGATAATGGATTATTTGGCAAATGAGGTAAATTCATAATTATGTGGACAACACCGAATCGCACAATTCAACAGCCACAAAATGCCATAAATCCAGTGGCCTTGTGTACAGAGAGTGCAAAAATAAATGCTGTAAATTGTCAATGTGTTATTAATTCACAAAAAATAAATACCTATAAATGAACTGTGCCAATATTTCAACATATATCAGCAGTTATGAAAGCACAACTGAAGCACATTTTTAATAGTTCGGTAGTGTGATGAAATCAAAGGTTTTAATAGGATAAAAACAAACCTTGGTGATGCACAAATGATGAATATTGTATTGTATATTAATGACATTTGTTGAGTGCTTACTACCCCTTCGTGTGGCACTGAAGCGCTTAATTACATGGGCAGCAAGCTACACCATATAGGGTGGTGCCTGGTTAGCATGGATTTGCCTTTGTTTTTTCATCCAGTGTGGGACGTATTTCCATATCCTGCGTGATGACCACCGAGGTGTGTGTTATAGATGCAGCTTGTAGCTGTGTGGCCAAGTTTGTGCAGTTACAGATCAGTTTCTATTTATCACGCCCCCAGCAGCACATGTTCGGAGTGCCTTCACTTAGGCCTCTCTAAAATTATCAGTGTCACCGACACTAACATTATTTATAAGTGCTGTATGTGGCAGGCATCTCACCCACTACCTCCCTCCCAGGCAATTAACAATATGAGGAGATAACTGTGGTGGCTGCTAGACAGAGGGTGTTCTCTTGAAACTCAAAATGCAGCTGCAAAAACTCATAGCTGTCTTTAGGGGGACAGCAAATACTATAGGGTGGCCGGCCCCTGTATACAACAAGTTCCCCTGCCCTACCTTTAGTACAGCCTTGACACAAAGGGATCTAGACTGAAAAGAGCAAAGCTGGTTGCACTTCCAAGTATGACTATAGCAGGTTTGTGATATGAACCTTTGTGTATCTGGTCACAGCCCATTCAGATGGTATACACATATTTGGAAGCTGCCTCTGCAGTTCAGCATTACATGCCTAGCTACCTTTCAGGTGCTTCAAATGGTTACCTCACAAGAGGTGAGGAAATTGCTCCCCTTACCTGGGTCTGCCAGAACAACATTTGTGGTGGATAAGACCTTAGAGAGGGCAAACCAAGACAGGCTCTTTTTTGTCTGCCCCATGGAAAGCCTGATCAAAGTGTTAGCTCAAGGAATGTTTTGTCTATTATGGTACAGCAAACTTAACTGAGAGAACATATGTGGAGTTGGAAAATAGAGGTGGGCCTTGCACGGCTAGGACAGGATCCTTCCATCATGAGTTTTAATTACTCAAGATTCAGGATAATTGAAAATGTTAATGACACAAGGGTTGGTGACACAAGTGATCTTTGCAGAGCACAAAATAAGTTATACTGCCCAAAGAGAATATAAGAATTGTAAAGAAAATATAACTTTGAAATGGTCATGTTTGATCAAGTGCAAAGAGAGAACATGCTTGTAGTGAAAGAAAAAAGACTACCCTGATCTGAAGAATAATGGTTGTAAGTTCGGGGGAGCTGCCTCTGTTTATTAATGTGCACTTCTGCCTCGAACATTTATCTCCACAACTTGGATGTCCACTTTCCTGCTTAGAAGCTAGGGGCATTTCGATCCCCTCTTCTGAGAAGTGCCTGCCTGTTATGTTATGCTATGTGCATTGTTAAACCGCAAGGGTATCCTGGCGCTATGCAGAGTATGTGCAAAGCCCTACCTCAGTTAGATTGATTAGTTGAAAATCCCGGTTTTCAGCTTTTTGTGGAACTGAAGAAGAGGAGAGGAGGCTCTGATGTGGAGTGGGAGGTTGTGCCAGGCATTAGGAGCAATATAAAAGAACGCTCATCCTCCTGATCTGGTCCAGTCTGTGCGTGGGATGTGTGCAGGTAGGAGCCATGCAGAGTGGAGGCATCTGGGTGGTTGGTGGAAGGAGATGCACCTGCTCTGGTAGGTGGGGCCTGAGTTGTATAGTGTCTATAGCTATCTGGGCACCTTTAGCCCCACTTCCAAGGGTACAGGACTGGAGAGGCACCACTTGGAGGGCCAGAACTCACTCAAGCTGATTAGAAATATGCTTATACAGCAATGGTTATTCCGTGAAGGAGATAAAGTGGTGAGGATGTTTGTGTGACTGCTTCAGCAGAAGCATCTGAAGATGCATACCCTTGGCCTACAAGGGGATGCAGGGGCAAGAATAAACAGGGCATGTGCACAGTACCTTGAGACTGGGTTTGCTAGGGCTCCCGCAGAAGTAGAGGAGGTGCTGGAAAGGTATCTTACAGAGGCTGGTTTGACGGGCTTGAAAGGAGCCCAGCGACAACAATTGTAGGTGACATTAGAGCTAGCGAAGCTGCGGGAGGCACTTGAGGCCCTGCCTCGGGGAAGAATCAGGGTCGGATGGCTTCCCAGTGGAAGTGTACCATGTGATGAGACTGCTGGAAGTTTACCTCAAGGCGCGGGAGATGAGGAGGCTGCCCTGAAGTGTGCAGGAGACAATGATGGTGCTGCTACCTAAGGCGGGGCGAGATCCTGCTGAATTGGCCTCCTATAGGCCGCTGTCTATGGTGAATCCATATATTAAATTGCTCTGCGGATTGCTGGCAAACAGGCTACACAGGGTTGTAGGTACTGTTCACCCAGATCAGACTAGGTTTATACATGGCAGAGTGAATTGTGTAATCTCAGGAGACTCAGTCATGTGACGCACTTCTTAGCAGCCATCCATAGTCCTGCGGCATTGGCTGTGTTAGACTTTGAAAGGGTATTCGACACAGTGGGATTGCACGGGTTTGGCCCTTATTATATTAAATGGGTACAGCGGATATATACAGATCCAGTGGCCAGAGTCCGCACAGAAGACATGGTATCGGATGAGTGGACCCTAGGTAGGAGAATTAGGCAGGGATGTCTGCTGTCCCCGGTATTATTGGAACTGTTTGCGATTAGGGTGCGGGCCAAGCTGGAGCCCTGGGGTTTTGACATAGGGGGAAGAAGCACGTGGTCTCCCTCTAAGCAGATGATATTATTGTGTATTTGGGGGACCCAGCCGGGATGATGCATTTTCTACTGAAAGAGCTAGATGATTTTGCGGGGGTGTCCAGGCTGAGGAGGGACCCAACTTGGAGCAGACACTTTTGGCTGGTAACTGTGGCACGCACTCCCTGTTGGAAATGTTCCTGATGGATGAGGGTGTTCATCAAGACAACCCCTACCTTGTACAGCAGCTAGGAGCAACGTGGCATAAAGTGGTGTAAAAAATCTTGCCATGGGTGCCCTCTGCTAACTCCCAGTCATTCAAGTGTCTGCAGCTCATTTTCTGCTTTACATAGGGTGATTTCCTACAACTGGTGATGACTGTAGGGGATCGCTATTATAATGATATATTTAACATCTTTTAGCAGGAACAGTATGAAGTGGAGCCAGGACAATTTTTGTAATATGCAAGCCATGGCTCACATTCACTGACCAACCAGACTTGCACAAAGTGGTGCTCAGTATCTCTGAATTTGTGGGATGTCTGCGCCTGATCACACACCTACATTGGGCCCTGCAGGAGGATAAGGAGGATAAGGGAGGCACGATGGGGAGGGCTAGGAACAGATGGGAAGTGGCTTGTCCAGATGCACTGTCAGAGCAGGACTGGAAAAAGGCCTGTGAGGCAGTGAAGTGTCACCTATGCTACATTTAGGTTGACTCATTTTAATTATATACATCAAACCTATCTGACTCCCTGCAAACTGACACGGATTGACCTCGCAAGGGTGATGACGTGCGAAATGTGGGCTGCGTGCAGCGAACTTCCTTCATGTGACATGGTTATGCCCAGGGCTGGTTTTAGGTCTTTTGGGGTCCCCGACTGGATAAGAATCTGTGATGCCCCCTAATTTGCATACAGTGTCACACGAAATGGCATCGCAGGAAATGACATCACACAAAATATTGCAGGAAATTATATAAATTGGCTGCTTCTGAAGGGAGTTTGCAAGAAGCAACTTTTCTGGTGTAGATATCAGTCAAACAATAAAAACATAAATAATAACACAAATTAATAAATACATGTTAAAGCTGTTTTATGTGGAATTACTTTATATTAGTCACACTAGGTGGAAAGGCTTGGCCTATTTCTCTCCACAACTTGTATCTTTAATCAAATTTAAACAAATTGGCACCAGATCAGTGCAATATAAATGTATTAATGGCATATTTATATAGTGCAAAACTAGTTGAAAGGTTGGTGAGTGCTGTTCAGTATCAAAGCTGTTAAAGCCAAAAAAAAAGTCAACATGTGATAGAAGGAGTAAATGTTGGACTGCTGCTGCTACTGGTAATATTTTTTAAAGAGTTGAGTATTCAGCTGTTTCTTAAACTGTTGTTGGTTTGGGCTGTCTAGATCTGGGGATATCGTTTTAAATCCTTGGTGCATACATGAGAAGGGCCTATTAACTTGTTTTTTAGCACTTCTTTCATCTGAAGGTGTCCTTGCTGTGGGTGTACAGAGAACCACTGGAGAAGGCAAGCTTGTTGTCCAAGTAGGCAGGGCTGCCAGTCATATTTATGTGGTATTTCTATAATGTGAATCTAGGCAAAAGGCAGCATAGTGCGCCACAGGGTAAAATAAAAGCATAAAGTCAACGAGTAATAGGGAAGGTAGCTGGTTTGTTGACTATTGATAGATTGTGATGGCTTTGTAGATGACACAGCTGCTGTTGAAGATGGTACAGGCTGGCAATGGGAACTGTGGAGATCCATCAGGGTGGAACAATGTCATATTTCTGCAGCCACTAGTTGGTGTGCTGCAGCATGTGGCATGCCCTTAAGGGGGAACAAGGTGGATTAACATTGCAATGGTTTCCCAGTGCAACATAAATATGTGGTACAGAAGATATTGTGAGCAAAAAGGGGAAGCAGATAAAACAGTGGAAATAGCTTGCCTTCTATTAAACACATGACCTAAGTCACTGTAAAATACTAGAAACCACCAGAATACAATCACATGTTGGCTAAAAGGGGTTGATGTAATGTGCCTTCATCCATGGCTACATGACACCCATCAATGCCTCTGAAGCCTTCAAATGTTCTGATACTAATTATTAATGTATACTTACATGGCGCCAGAGTGCATTTCCTTTTGTAAATTAGAATTATGTAGATTCAATTAACAGTTTTGGGATACATCTCCTTTCACTTGCATATGATGATTTCTCACAATTTTGCTTAACACCTTCCAAAGTCACGTCCCGAATGCAGTTAAACAATGCTACAAGCCTTCCTCACTAACCGATCCATTTCCTTGGGCCTCCCAGTGCTGGCCATGGCCGCAAGACCCATGGAAGGGGGATGGGCCTTTACGGTTGCATCTGGCCAGTATTTTACCATCATGGCCAGTATTGTCCCGTTGAATACTGAGCAAAAGAACAAACATTCCAGTTGAACCTCTTGGGATATAACTATATGGAACGAAACTCCTTGCCCTATCAACAAAGTAAAATCTCTCAAATTGGAAGGGTATTGAATATAATGACAAATGGTGTGCAGCAGAGTTCTTTTAAGTTGGATAGTCTCAATAGATTTAGGGGACACCAGGCTCTGGCCAGGAGAAACATTTATTGTGCCCGAAGGACCATAGACACAGATCATGCTTAAAACAGTGCTGCATTTTCAGCGAAGGAAAACAGATTGGCAGTGAGCCACTCTATAATAGGCAATCAGCAGTTGTCACATGTGGATCTGGGATCTGGGGACATTAACACCAGTTTGCAGGCAGAAAATTAACTGGAAGAATTATTCCTTGAACTTCAGAAGTAATGAAAGAGCAATGCGTAACCAAATTTGTGAGGTCCAAGGGAGAAGCCCCCCACACTGGGATTGCACCCATGGTCCAGGACTGCCAAGGCGGTGTATAGCCCTCTCGAGTCATGCAGTACTTAACCATGCCTGTGAGGCCAAAAGAAAGGAGGGCCTTTCCCTGAGCCTTTCTCACCATGGTCCAGCACTGCAAAGCACAGGGGAGATCTTTTCCTCCCCAGAGCTTTAGGCCTTGGATGGGATCCCCTGATGAATCAGTCCCTAACTTCTAAAAGTGAAGAACAAGCTCCATTCACCCTAACCCCAGGCATCCTGCAGGGACATTATTACTTTGCAGAACACCCATGGCAGATTTAAGAAAGGTGGTGCTACACCCAGTGCAGTGCCACTTTGCTCGTGCCCCTTATCGCCCAACTACTGCCACCATGTGTGCGCTGTTTTCAAAATATGGCGCACCATGGCACAGGGTAGGGGGCAATATCGTCAGAATCTTTCATGCTATTGATGTACTGTTCAGGGTTAGCGCCCAAATTTTGGCACTAACCCTGAACAGTACATAGGGGCCCATTGTAAGCAATGGTGTGGCCCCTTTTAACATCTTTTAACACCTGCTCTGAGCAGGAGTTAAAAATGCCGCAAATAATGGTGCAAATAATTTTTAGGTATCTTTGCACCATTTTTTGCCCCCCCCACCCCTAACGGGGGAACGCCCTCCTTGCATACATTATGGTGCCTGGTGCAGGCATGATGTGGAGCAAGGGGGTTACAAAGTGGCCCTATGCTCCTTAAGATTTTTTAAAGTGGCCTGTGTAGGTCACCTTCTTTGGTACAAGTCCATCATCCCAGTTACCATGTTAGCAAATGCTGGCCTCCTGCACCTTTGTACAGGAGAGCCGTGTTAAGACATGCCACTGGGCTGGGCTGCTCAAGGCTTCCCAGCTAAACTGTTTTTTATATTCCATATTGATCAGACTGCTTGCCTGAATCAGTTCCTTGACAAGCATAAAACGTTATACATTTGGTATCCTGCAGGAGCTCACTACAGTATGGTGTGTGAACCTCTAAAAGGAAGCGCAATCCAGCACACTGCCTTCCTACTTTGGTGAGCCTCACTAGACTGGACCGTGGTTGTGATGTCCAGGGGAATGAAGGCCTCTCCTCCTCTCCTAACACGCAGTGCTGGATCTTGGCTGTAAGGCCTAACAGAGTGGACAGTGGTGTAGCGTTGATGCCATGGGTCCTGGTTAAGGCAAGGTAAACGGACCACTCTTTCTACCACAATCCAGAGGATGGATGTAAAATACATCCATAACTTGGGTAAATAGGGCACAACACACCCCTGGGCTCCTGTGCCAATGTACCTGCTGCACTAATCATACCTACGTCCCTGTGAGGGGACTCTTCTCATGGGCCTCTCAGCCATAGTCCTGTCTAAGGCATCCATAATTTGCGCACATAGGGGACCTAACACCCCAGAGTATCACTTTCACTGCAACTGCTGCACTATTATTAGTTATGCCCTAAAAGGGGTCTCACAGTCATGGTCCTGTGATGTGAGGCCTTGCAGCGGAGGAACATAGTTGAGAGACTCAGAGGAGGGGAACCTGTGGCGTTTTAGTGGTGCATTGAGCCCTGGTGCAAGAAAGGCAAATTGTTCCTCCCTATTCCCTCCGGATACTGAATAAACAGTAAAATATAGTCATCATTTTGGTGCATTTGCTCCAAAACCCCACCAGGCAACAGTGACACTGCACTTGCTATGCTATTGATAGCTATGGCCCTTAGAACCGTGCTTAGAGGCCAAGGGCAAAAGGCTCCCTTTCTTGGCCCCTGAACACTTGACTATGGCTATAAAGCCTAGGAGGTGATAGGCTTTTCCTGGTTCTCGCAGCTTTAGGTCATGGCTCTGAGGTGCATAGGAGAAGGGACCAGTGGTATAATATGGGCTCTGATGCCAGTAAATGATGATGGTGAGTAAAACACAGCAATACCTGCCACCCAAGAACCCTGGTGCCACAGCACCTGCTGCATTATTGATAGCTACACCCATGAGAGAGACCCCCATGATCTCACAGCCATGGCCCAGTGCCTTAAAGCTCATGAGCAGACACCACCTTCCCTGGGAATCTACCCATGGCCGAGAGAAACATGGCTGCAAGACCCATGAAAGAGAGACAAGTTGCATGGCATGTCTACTGCCTGCACAATAAAATACAGCCATACTTTGGGTACATTGCCACCTAATACCCTTCCCTTGGGCTTTGCAGCTTTGGACAAAGGCCTAGAATGAGCCCCTCCTACCTCATTGCCCTGAGCCTCATAACCATAGTCTTGAGCTGCGAGGCCCAGGGGAATGGACCCCAACTAAATGAAGTCCTCTTATCTGGGTCTCGCAAGAACGGTCTGGCGATGCAAAGCCAAGTTGATAGGGATTCCTCCCCTGGACATTCCTTCCCCCCTTCCCCAATGATCCAGAGCTGCAAGGGCCAGAGGAAAGGGTAGGATTTCTCCCCTGGCCCTCACATCTATGGTCTAGTGCTGTGACACACAGTGGGTGTGGGCCCCCACCACAGTGTCCCCAGCCATGGTCTAGCACTGCTAGTCCTAGGGCAGGGTGGTCCCATCCCCTGAGGCACACCGCTATTGCCTAGTGTGGTAAGGGCCGTGAGAGGAGCCCTCCACTACAGTGGGCCTCACATCCATGGTCTAGTGCTTCAAGGCTTAGAGGAGAAGAGTCCCCATCCCTAGGCCACACAGATATTACCCACCACTGTGAGTCCCAGGGCAGGTGGCCTCCTGTCCTCTGGACTTCACAGCCATGGTCTAGCACTGTGAGGCTGTTGTTGGGTGGCCAATTTCCCATTTTCTTTTCACAGGAATTTTGTACCTTTGGAGACCCATTGTGCATTCAGAGACATATTGTCATTGCAGAGACATCAGAAAACGTTCTTGGGGAGCAGAACAACAGGGAGTCAAATAGAGCATTTTTGGAACTTCATTTAAACCTCCATCTCTGATACAGACCATCTTAAAATAAGTAAGCTGGAGTTTGAGCTTATCGAAAACAACAAGTTGCTATTCATATTATATTTGAATTCTGATCTACGTCCTGGAGTAAGCCTTAGCTACTCGTTATTGCAATTTTGAGCAACAAGTTTAGAAAATTAACTTTGGTATGCAAATGGAATGCAATTTTTACGCTTTGAAGCACTAGTGGTAAATATCTGTGTCTAGCAGGCATACTGTCCAGCAAGTACCCACTGCCACAGGACATTGTCCAGTGGGTATATTTTAGCCATGGGTTGGGATATTTGACATCTCGTCTCAGCTTTACCATTTCACCTAAATACAATGGAAATAAACAATGTGACTAGAATGACATTTCCCTGGGAAGGATACCCCCTTGGTCTTGCCAAAGAAATCGCTGACACCCAGTTGTGGTCTACTGGACTACTTGGTAATGTGGAAAAAGGAGACACTTTTTTTTAATCCGGCTTCCCTTTTAGACAAATTGTATGCTCATAGGCAATCACTTTTCTGAACTTATTGCTTAGCTCCCTTTTTCTTGGCAAGATTTTGATTCCAGTTTTTTAAAACTGCCAGCAAGCGCATGATTACAAAATGGACTGAATATTACCTGGGAGGGGAGAAGTGTCCAGGCACATGATATATTCACCTAATGTGTGGGCAGTGCCCAACTGGATCCCCAATAACAGGCCATCATTAGCTAAGGAGGGGCCCTTTGTTCCCTGAGCATGCACGTATGGTGCTCAGCGGGTGGAGGGGTCCAAGGGATAGGACGTCACTTCCCCCGCGAGGCCCAGGAAGTAGGCCTCTTCACTGATTTGTTCCAGAGCTACAGATGATAGTAGCTCTTAGGCCTTAGGCCTCGCAGCACTACACTATGGGGGTCATTACAACATTGGCGGTAAAAGGCGCTTACCGCCGTGCAGAAGACCGCCAATACACCGCCGAGGCCGCGGTAGACCGCCACAGCTATTATGACACACATCACGGAATCCGCCGAAATTCAGACACCCACACAACACCGCCACACCAAAGGTCAGCGATAAACATGCGGAAACAAATCCTCCACGCCAACAGAAACAGGCCCATGCTATTACGACCCACGAATCCACGCAGCGGTCTTTCAACCGCGGTATTCCATTGGCGGTACACACCGCCGCGCTCAAAATACACACACATCTCCAAAACATCGCCACATTGGACAATTCGAAATACACATACCTGATATACATACACACACCACTCCCACACACCCAACACAATATAAAATACACACCCACATCACCCACAAACCCCTACAACCAGAAAATCTGAGAGAAGGCGAGAGAGAGAGCACAGCTATTGACAACCCCATCACACAGAGGCACACAACATCATCACCCACACAAAATCCACGCACAAAACACCACATACCACTACACATCACCACACTCATCAACACATTCACCACCCCACACCTCACACATACCACCCCATGTCACGCCAAAGACACCCCCGCTTCTCCGAGGAGGAGCTCAGGGTCATGGTGGAGGAAATCGTACGGGTAGAGCCACAGCTATTTGGCTCACAGGTACAGCACACATCAATAGCCAGGAAGACGGAGCTAGGGCGCAGAATAGTGGACAGGGTGAACGCCGTGGGACAGCACCCAAGAAATAGGGAGGACATCAGGAAGAGGTGGAATGACCTACGGAGGAAGGTGCGTTCCATGGTCTCCAGGCACAACATCGCGGTGCAGCGGACTGGCGGCGGACCCCCGCCTCCTCCCCCACAACTAACAACATGGGAGGAGCAAGTCTTGACCATCTTGCATCCTGAGGGCCTCGGAGGAGTCAGTGGAGGATGGGACACTGGTAAGTCAAATCTTAACTATCACATCCCCCACCCTACCTGCATGCCATCACACACCCCCACCCTCACCCCCTCCCCTATCACTCCAAATCCTCACTAATGTACCCATGACACCAACCACCCATCCCAACACCAAGCCCTGCATGACACAACTAAGCATGGACACCCAGCACTAAAGCATGCCCACTGCACATACCCAGAACACCCCCCAACCATCAGCACACAAGCCCCCACACAGAAATGCCTGCACTGGGGTTCACGCACACCCAACCATTGCACACCATTACACACACATGCAATAATCATGTTCTTATACCCCTGCAGGAACCCGAAGGAACGTCACCACACCAGAGGGTCCAGACAACACCACTCCACCCCCAGAAGAGGCTCACAGTGACGACAGCAGCTCTGCCCCACTGGATCTTGATGACCAGCCCAGACCATCCTGGGCCTCAAGACAGTCGGTTTCTCTTGCCCAGCCACAGCCCAACACCGAGCTTCCACCCTCTGGTAACACCAGCACAGCACCCACCCAGCGGGCCCAAACCTCCCTACCCAGGACAGGTCAATCAGCGGTGTGTCCACCACTACAGGGCACCCAGGGTAACCCACCACCCCAACAACAACAGGGACCTGGGGCAGTGGTAGTGGGCACACGGTCCAGGGGACGGAGGCCCAGAAACACAGGGGAACTGGGAGGGCTGCTGTGCGACAGAGGGAGGACAGGCCAAGGGAACCACCTCTCCACGAGGCCCTCTCCTCCATCATGGGAGCCTACCATCATTCCCAGGAGACGATGGCGACGGCCCTGGACAAGTTGCAGGAGACCCTGCGTCTGCAGGAGGAGCAGTATTTGGGGTTCAGGGAGGAGCTCAGAACCATCGGCTCCGCCCTGGGCACCATCGTAGGGGTGCTGACGGACATTCAAAAGACCTTGAGGGACACCGTGGCACTCCAAGGGGCCCCTGACACTAGCCAGGACGACGAACTGCCCACCACCTCCGCCGGCGCTAGTGGACAGGACGCCCCGCCACAGGACCACCACACCAGCACCACACCCCCTGCAGACGGACAACCACCACGCAAGCGGGCCCTGAGATCCAGGAACAGGACAGAGCAAGATGGCAAGACCCCCGCCAGGAAATAAGACCACCCTGATTGTCCCCCCACTGTCCCACTTTGTCACCCTGTCCAGATTGGAACTGCCCCAGCTCCACTTCCAATGCCCAGATGGGCAGTGCACCTGTGAGACTAATAGACTGGACTCTGCCATGGACATTCCTCCACCATCACCCATCCCCATTTTACAACCCCCTTTCATTTTATGAGCACCTAAATAAACACCCTTGAAACACTAAAAAACCTGGAGTCAGTCTATGATTTGGAACTTTGTATTATCAATTACAGTGTCATAATGGGTTACCCATTGTAAGGCTAACATACCAATGTCACACATCACAAGCCCTTCAAGGATGCAAGCAGTTGACACGTAGGTTACCACACTTGTGAAACTGAAATGGAAGGGTACAACTCAATTAACAAATAGTGAGTGAAATGTAGGTACAGGATAGAGGTAGACGTGTGAAAGTTAATGTAATGTTAAACCAGAAAATGTTCTCACCTGTGTGTCACTGGAAATATTGCTGTATGACTGACTCCCTGTTGTCGATTTCTTCTTCCTCAGCTTCATCCTCATCACTGTCCAGAGGCTCCACAGGCTCCACAGCTGCCACAACACCGTCATCTGGATCATCCTCCTGCAGAAA
Organism: Pleurodeles waltl; assembly: GCF_031143425.1. NCBI lineage: Eukaryota > Metazoa > Chordata > Amphibia > Caudata > Salamandridae > Pleurodeles > Pleurodeles waltl. Next base: position 56,865,857 of record NC_090446.1, on the reverse strand, counting down.
AGGCACCTGGCGTCGCAATGCCAAATTATGGAGTATGGAGCAGGCGACGATGATGTCGCACACCTTCTTCGATGAGTAGAATAGGGATCCACCTGTCATATGGAGGCACCTGAACCTGGCCTTAAGAAGGCCAAAGGTGAGTTCGATAACCCTCCTAGTCCGCCCATGGGCATCATTGTACCGTTCCTCTGCCCTGGTCCTGGGCTTCCTCACTGGGGTCAAGAGCCAGGAAAGGATGGGGTAACCAGAGTCCCCCAATAGCCATACATGGTGCCTCTGGAGTTGACCCATCATATCAGGGATGCTGCTTTTGCGCAGGATGTAGGCATCATGCACAGAGCCAGGGAAGACAGCATTTACTTGCGAGATGTACTGGTCTGCCAAACAGACCATCTGGACATTCATCGAATGATAACTCTTCCTGTTCCTGTACACCTGTTCACTCCTGCGGGGGGGAACTAGAGCTACATGGGTCCCATCAATGGCACCTATGACGTTGGGGATATGTCCAAGGGCATAGAAGTCACCTTTCACTGTAGGCAAATCCTCCACCTGAGGGAATATGATGTATCTCCTTACGTGTTTCAGCAGGGCAGACAACACTCTGGACAAGACGTTGGAAAACATAGGTTGGGACATCCCTGATGCCATGGCCACTGTAGTCTGAAATGACCCACTTGCAAGGAAATGGAGCACTGACAGCACCTGCACGTCAGGGGGTATTCCAGTCAGATGGCGGATTGGTGACATCAGGTCTGGCTCCAACTGGGTACATAGTTAATTGATAGTGGCACGGTCAAACCTGTAGGTGATGATGACATGTCTTTCTTCCATTGTCAGCAGGTCCACCAGCGGTCGGTACACCGGAGGATTCCGCCATCTTCTCATATGTCCCAGCTGACGGTGCCTACGAAGGACAACAGCAAAGAATCAGTCACTATTCCTCCAGGTATGTACCCACAGTTACACACAAGACTACACCAGACACAAAACCCTTCCTGTATGTGTGCTGAGTGTAGGCCTAGCCATGTGTGACGCAGTAGTAAATGAAGCCATGTGGGCCCCTGAAATGGTGGCTGCCTGACCTCTAAACTGGGACAGTGGGATTGTGGGGTAACTGCGCTGGCGTTGCACACCGTCGCGGTAGGCGGTCATAGACCGCGGCGCAATGCTGCATTGGTTAACATTGGACCCTATGGGTCCCAGGAGCCAATGAACAGGTGCGCTGGCGGTGATGATGTGCACCGCCGCGGACGTCACCGCCGCGGACATCACCGCCATTTTCTATCTGTTCAATCACTAGATACCTGACCTTCGACAGGAGAGGACCTACACTGCTAGTGCTGCTGTGACCTCGGTCTGGAAGCCACGATGGCTGCTGCGTCTGGGGAAAGGGCCCCTGCCTTCACTGCACAGGAGTTGGAGAAACTTGTGGATGGGGTCCTCCCCCAGTACATGCTATTCTACGGTCCTCCAGACCAACAGGTTAGTACACAGGGAGCACGTTGTATGGGCTAGGCCTGGGTGGAGAGGGCTGGGTGGAAGAGGGAAGGGGGCAGAGTTCATACAACATTAATGCATGGGAATGAATGGGCCACATGGCCAGAGTAGGGAGGGTGGCCACTTACATTGACGGTGCAGTTGGTAATGACTGTTCCTCTTCCCTTGTGCATGTCATGTAGGTCAGCGCCTACCAGAAGAGGGACATCTGGTGTGCCATCGCCAAGGAGGTCTGGACCCTGGGGGCCCACCAGAGACGGGCACCCACTGCCGGAAGAGATGGGAGGACATTCGCCGCTGCAGCAAGAAGACGGCGGAGGCTCAGCTGGGGATGGCCTCCCAACGTGGGAGGGGTGCCCGTCGCACCATGACCCCCCTGATGTTCCGGATCCTGGCGGTGGCCTACCCGGAGTTGGATGGGCGCTTGAGGGCATCACAGCACACACAAGGGGGTGAGTACAACCTCATTCTGCAGACTTTGCGTGCAGTGGAGGGGTCTGGGTGGGGGAGGTGGGCTGTGGGTGTCCCTAGGCCAGGGCGAATTCGGTAGGCAAGGCCCCTCCGTAATGTAGGCCATGTGGCACTCAACCCCACCTCAGCAGAGTGCCAAGTTGAGACACAGTTGCCCCAGTGGCATCCATGTGCGCAGATTTCCACCATTGCCATGTAGGCCATATCCCAGATATTGCATGTGCAGAGGTCAGGAGCACGGTGTAATGCAGGGGGCTGATGCGTCTGTCTTGTCCGCCAACGGTAGCGGAATGCCATGCACTAAATCTCTCTTTCTTCTGTCTCCCCCCCTTTTCCTGCTCTCCCTGTCCTTTTGTACATCAGCATCATCAGGCGGAGGTACAGTGGCACCGGAGCACGAGGGAGCTGCATCCCACACGGCCATGGAGGGCCACACCACGGACTCTGAATGCACCAGTGTGACGGAGGGCGAGGGGAGCTTCACGTCGGCCACCGGATCACCAACCAGCGACACGGACTCGTCCGCCGATGGGAGCTCCCCTGTGGTGGCGGCACCATCTGTGCGCCCCACTTCTACAGGTACAGCAGCCACCTCCCCTACCAGCACCACCCTCCCAGCAGCCCCTCAGCGTTCGCCCAGTGCCCGCTCACCCAAGAGGGTGGGCATCACCTTCGCCCAAGGCACCTCAGGCCCTGCCCCAGTCACCCCTGCTGCCCTCAGTGAGGAGGCCATTGACCTCCTCAGGTCACTCACTGTTGGGCAGTCTACCATTGTGAATGCCATCCAGGGTGTAGAACGAGAGTTGCAACATGGTAATGCATTCCTGGAGGGCATTCATTCAGGTCAGGCTGCCCTTCAGCGAACCCTGCAATCTCTGGCCTCAGCACTGATGGCAGCCATTGTCCCTGTGTCCAGCCTCCCCCCTCCAACTTCCTCCACCCAGACCCAATCCCCTGTACCCCAGCCCATCCCAAGCACACCTACAGACCAGCATGCACACAAGTCAACACACACAAGTAGCTCAAGCAAACATAGGCACCACACACACCACAGGCACTCACGCAAGCCTCACCCACATACAGACACAGCAACATCCACTGTCTCCACTGTGTCCCCTCCTCCTCTTCTCCCTCCTCCCTCCCAGTCTCATCTACACACACACCTGCATGCACCACATCTACAGGCACGAGGACTCGCACTAGGACACCCAGCACCACAAGCCGCTCACCTGCACTCACCACCTCCACTGCCATTTACACGTCCTCTGTGTCCTCTCCCAGTGTGTCTGTGACGCCCCCTCCCAAAGTACACAAATGCCCGCAATCACTCACCCAACATCCATCCCCCTCACGACAGCCTCCAGTACCTGCACCCAAAACACCTAAAGTGACACCTCCTACAACCACCTCCTCTTCCTCCACTCCCAGAACCCCTCCAGCTACCCATCCCAGTGTCCGTCAGAAACTGTCCCTATGTCAAATTGACCTTTTTGCCCCCACCCCCCCCTCCAATTCATCAGTCCCGTCGTAGCACCTCAGCCAAAAAGCCTCCAGTACCAGTGGTGCGTGTTCCAGGTTTTTGGAGTGCACCGTCCACCAGGGCAGGCAGTATGACCCGGAGCCAAGGCACTGGCAGCCCACCCCCTGTAAAGGCTCTGAAATTGGAGAGTGGACGACGGGACTGTCTTAAGACTCCTGGTGGGACAACAAGTGACATGGGTTCGAAGGCGATTGGTGAGTCAGCTGTAACTCCAACAAAGGTGGGGAATGGCCAGACGAAGTCTGCCCAGCCTGTTGTGAGTGTCACAGCGGAGAAGTGCGCCATCATTTCCGGCGGTCGAGACACAACCGCCAGCACCGTCGTCACTGGTCCAGAGACCACCGCCAGAGTGACAGCTCAGGAGGGACCAAGTATCGTCACTGGTCAGGAGACCACCGCCGGAGTCAGTGCCCAGGAGGGCCCAAGTATCGTCACTGGTCCAGAGACCACCGCCAGACTCACAGCCCAGGAGGGCCCAAGTATCGTCACTGGTCTGGAGACCACCGCCGGAGTCAGTGCGCCATCATTTCCGGCGGTCCAGACACAACCGCCAGCACCGTCGTCACTGGTCCAGAGACCACCGCCACCGCCGGAGTCACAGCTCAGGAGGGCCCAAGTATCATCACTGGTCCAGAAACCACCGCCGGAGTCACAGCCCAGGAGGGCCCAAGTATCGTCACTGGTCCAGAAACCACCACCGGAGTCACAGCCCAGGAGGGCCCAAGTATCGTCACTGGTCCAGAAACCACCACCGGAGTCACAGCCCAGGAGGGCACAAGTATCGTCACTGGTCCAGAAACCACCGCCGGAGTCACAGCCCAGGAGGGGCCCGGCTGCCACAGCCCCGCTGGGCAATGATGGAACGTCATGCCACACACCAATGCCCATTGTAGAGATCGTCATGCCACACACCAATGCCCAGTGTAGAGATCGTCATGCCACACACCAATGTCCGTATCAGAATCGCCATGTCAAAGCACCGCTGAACAGTCCAGAACCGCCATGGCAAACCACTGCTGAACAGAGCAAAGACCGCCATGGCAAAGCACCGCTGAACAGTCCAGAACCGCCATGTCAAAGCACCGCTGAACAGTCCATAGACCGGCATTTCAAAGCACCGCTGAACAGGGCAAAGACCGCCATGGCAAAGCACAGCTGAACAGTCCAGAACCGACATGTCAAAGCACCGCTGAACAGTCCATAGACCGCCATGTCAAAGCACCGCTGAACAGGGCAAAGACCGCCATGGCAAAGCACAGCTGAACAGTCCATAGACCGCCATGTCAAAGCACCGCTGAACAGTCCAGAACCGCCATGGCAAAGCACCGCTGAACAGTCCAGAACGGCCTTGGCAAAGCACAGCTGAACAGGGCAAAGACCGCCATGGCAAAGCACCGCTAAACAGTCCATAGACCGCCATGTCAAAGCACCGCTGAACAGTCCAGAACCGCCAATGCAAAGCACCGCTGAACAATCCAGAACCGCCATGGCAAAGCACCGCTGAACAGGGCAAAGAACGCCATGGCAAAGCACCGCTGAACAGTCCAGAACCGCCATGTCAAAGCACCGCTGAACAGTCAATAGACCGCCATGTCAAAGCACCGCTGAACAGGGCAAAGACCGCCATGGCAAAGCACCCCTGAACAGTCCAGAACCGCCATGTCAAAGCACCGCTGAACAGTCCATAGACCGCCAAGTCAAAGCACCGCTGAACAGTCCAGAACCGCCATGGCAAAGCACCGCTGAACAGTCCATAGACCGCCATGGAAAAGCACCGCTGAACAGGGCAAAGACCGCCATGGCAAAGCACCGCTGAACAGGGCATGCACCGTTTAGGAATAAAGAGGCCGCCACATCAGGCATCCTTATCCCATGTGCAGCTGGGACAGTGACAGGACATGAACTTTCACGGGGAGACTCATCCAGTCTGGGCACCAATCCCACCCAGTACCAGTAGAGAACTGCATCTACTTGAGAGACTGTAGCTTTGCACTCCCCAGGATGGCACTGTGGGCAACCCACCCACTGTAGAGACTTGAGAGACTGTGGCTTTGCACTCCCCAGGATGATACAGTGGGCAACCCACCCACTGTAGAGACTTGAGAGACTGTGGCTTTGCACTCCCCAGGATGGCACAGTGGGCAACCCACCCACTGTAGAGACTTGAGAGACTGTGGCTTTGCACTCCCCAGGACCAAGCAGTGGGCAAACCACCCACTGTAGAGACTTGAGAGACTGTGGCTTTGCACTCCCCAGGAAGGAACAGTGGGCAAGTCACACACTGTAGGGACTTGAGAGACTGTGGCTTTGCACTCCCCAGGATACATCAATGGGCATGGAGCCCCGTCGTGGATCGGGCTTCGCATTTATCTGGCTGAGGTGCCCCCCCCTTCCCTTCCCCCTGAGGTGCCTGTAGTGTTTCTATCTGATGCCCCGGCAGTGTTCACTCCGATTTTGTTCAGGTATCTATTGTGGGCCTCACCCATGCATTTTTGGACTGTTGGTGCACGGACATTGTTGTGTACATATCTGTACTACTTCTCGGATTGTATGTGTAAATAAGAGTGATTTTGAGTTATATATCTGTATATTTTTGTATGACATGTATATTGCCACATTACAATGTTTGCCCGAATTTCGCATTGTCTTTTCATTCTTCCGGGGAGATTGTGGGTTGTTACTGTGATTTTTGTGACTGCATTGGTGTGTATGTTGTACTATGCGAGGGTGGGGGTGGGGGTGTTTGGTGGGTGTCCCCCTAACTTTTGCATCCCCCCTCCCCCGTGTCGTAGGTGGAGTACTCACCGGTGTCTTCTGCGCCTACGTAGCTGTTGGTCGTAGATGAGTAGGAAGAGAAGGGCAGGTAGGATTTGTAATTCGGCCTCCATGGTGTCCTCCTTCCTTGTGGGATGTGTTAAGGTGAGCGTTTTCCCATTGCAAAAGCAGTTTCCGCGTGTTTTTATCCACGGTGAATCCGCCCCGGAAAAGGTGGCGGATTGGCGGGTTGTAAAAGTGTGGGCGGTACATTGGCTCCCGCCTGTCTGTTGGCGGTAACCGCCGCGCTGCTTGTCTGTACCACCGTGGCGGGCGGCGTGTTAAAGTGGCTGTCTTTGTTGGCGGTTTCCGCCAGGGTCATAATTCCCTTTTTTTGTCCGCCGACCTGTTTGCGGTATTACCGCACCTTTAACACCGTCCGCCAGGGTTGTAATGACCACCTATATCTGAGATGCCCAGGGAAGGGGGCCTCACAGGTGTGGGGCCCCATGTTGGTCGGCTTGGCGTCTAGCCCTGGGCAGCTGCCCATGCCTAGCGCCGGCCCTGCTCATAAGAAAAGTTGTATGCAGTGACTCAAGTACAAATTTGTTTGCACTTTGTACCAATGCTAGTGGGGTTCCACACCCATACTCTGTGCTTGAAATGGGAAAAATAAGCACTGGTACTAACCCAAATGAGCCATGGATTTTGGGGTGGAGCCAGGGGGTAGGCTTAAGATAGACGCGTTTGATGGCATTGAGATGGTCTGTAAATAGAGTATCATTAAAACTGGGAAATAGTCTTCTACATCTTGTATTTACAGTGCTTAGATGCAGAAGAAGTGTGAATTTAAGTGCTATAAATAACAACAAAGAAAATAAAGGGCATCATCCAAGGATGATGCCCTTGACCTATCATATCATATGTGCTAGGGCACGGCAGAATGCTTGGCCAACATATTCCTTTAGTGGTAACTATGTCTATTACAGTACATAAAAGTATACATGTCAATGTGTTTGGTTATAAAAGGACTTTTGCTAAAAGGTATCAGTGATATTCTCAGCGTTATCACTCTCCCCTTGGCCTCTTCCCTGACACCTTTCCTCTTCGGCAGTCTTTCTCTTTCCAAGTGTCAACCTTTTACTTCCCATATTGTTTTCCTTTTTTTCTGTGTTTGTCCAATGAACATCCACCCCATATGTCCTCTATATTTCACTTGTCCTGTCCCTCTCATGCCCCACGTTTCATCATCCTGCCTTGTCCTGTCCCTCCTTTTACCTGCTCTCTCTTCTCTCACTGCTTACTCCTTCCCCTTTCTGTATCCGATACCTTTGTAACATTTATCACTTTCCATGGCCTCTTATTGTCCAAAGCCCATCTTCCTATCTTGTGTCATCTCTCTTTCCCTCCATACCCTGCCTTTTCCTCTCCACTGTCTATTCCTTTGCTTCTGTGGCTGATCAGGGCCTCCTGAAATAAAATGGCGGTGGAGGCATTCACTTCCTCTCTCCCTTACCCATGGGCTCTGTGACATGCAACTGACTTGCATGAAGCACTGACCTGAATGCTGCAGCATTGGAATAATAAGGTGGGACCCTGAGTACCAGGACCCACAGAGGCTTTAACTAACCAAAACACCAAAACCCAAAGTGCCTTGCATGCAGCTGTACAAAAGAAGAGCCTCCCTCACTGTTGTACCAGTTAGCTTGAACTGTGCAGAAAATATGGAGGGCTGGAAGCACAGGATAGACAGGCCTGGGTGCCAAAGGGCCCATTGGGAAGTTTTATTCCCCGGGCAATTCCCTACCTGGCCCCAAGTCTGAATGGGTCTGACTCTTTTCTCTCAGTCCCAACCACCTGTACACTTCCCTACACTCCACTATGGCTCAGCAAGTTATCTCCTAAATACCTCACCTCCTTTCATAAATGTTTCATGTTCGTTCATGTTCGTTCAATGGATCTAAATGGTTACTGCCACACCAGGGAATCCTGACCTATATTGTGACAGCTTTTTCCCATAATAATACTGCTGATACCTCAATTACCCCCTACCATCAACCAACCGCACTGGGCACCTTCCTCTGACTGGTCGCTTCCCTTCCTTACCGTTGTAGATTGTCACCTGAAGAGTGCTGATGCAGGACTTGCAGGTGGTGTGGTAACACTACACTGGTCCATCTTCTCGTCCATTACCTTCATAGATTGTTGTCTGCAGAATGCTGATGCAGGGCTAGAAAAGCTAGGCTTGCAGACGGTGTGGTGACACTGCACTGGCCCACCTTCCCTTCCTTACCTTTATAATATGTTGTCTGCAGAGTGCTGATAAAGGGCATGCAGAGCTGGGCTTGTAGGAGGTTTGGTAACACTGCATTGGTCCTCCTTCCCTTCCTTACATTTATAGATTGTTGTCTGCAGAGTACTGATACAAGGCTTAAGGACCTGGGCTTGTGGGTGGTGTGGTGACACTGAACTGATCCACCTTCCCTTCCTTACCTTAATAAATTGTTGTCTGCAAAATGATGATATAGGGTTTGCAGAGCTGGGCTTGTGGGTGAGGTGTTGACACTGCACAGATCCACCTTCCCTTCCTTACCTTTATAAATTGTTGTCTGCAGAGTGCTGGTACAGGGCTTGCAGAGCTGGGCTTGTGGGTGGTGTAGTAACACTGCACTGGTCCACCTTCCCTTCCATTCCTTACCTTTATATATTATTGTCGGCAGAGTGCTGATACACGGCTTAAAGAGTTGAGCTTGCAGGTGGTGTGGTAACACTGCACTGGTTCACCTTCCATTCCTTTTCTTTATAGATTGTGGTCTGTAGAGTGCTGATACACTCAAGAGCTAGGCTTGCGTGTGGTGTGGTGACTGTTGGAGTTTGGTGGCATTGTAGCCAGTAGACGCAGAAACATACACACTCACCTCTTGCATGCAAACACACTTAATACAGTGACCCGCACATTGATGCGCAGCATTCTATGCATTTGATGTGTTTATATTTTACAAACATATACATTCTGGCTAGTGGTGAATTCCTGCTGATGTTAGCTTCATGTTGGCACTTGGAGTAGCAACTGCTTCCACTGTCCTGGTCAGCATTTGGACAAAATACTGAGCTGAAAGTATTGGGAGACAGAAATACTGGAAGCAAATATTGTGATACAAAAATATTATGATGTAAAAATACAGGGAGTGCAGAATTATTAGGCAAATGAGTATTTTGACCACATCATCCTCTTTATGCATGTTGTCTTACTCCAAGCTGTATAGGCTCGAAAGCCTACTACCAATTAAGCATATTAGGTGATGTGCATCTCTGTAATGAGAAGGGGTGTGGTCTAATGACATCAACACCCTATATCAGGTGTGCATAATTATTAGGCAACTTCCTTTCCTTTGGCAAAATGGGTCAAAAGAAGGACTTGACAGGCTCAGAAAAGTCAAAAATAGTGAGATATCTTGCAGAGGGATGCAGCACTCTTAAAATTGCAAAGCTTCTGAAGCGTGATCATCGAACAATCAAGCGTTTCATTCAAAATAGTCAACAGGGTCGCAAGAAGCGTGTGGAAAAACCAAGGCGCAAAATAACTGCCCATGAACTGAGAAAAGTCAAGTGTGCAGCTGCCACGATGCCACTTGCCACCAGTTTGGCCATATTTCAGAGCTGCAACATCACTGGAGTGGCCAAAAGCACAAGGTGTGCAATACTCAGAGACATGGCCAAGGTAAGAAAGGCTGAAAGACGACCACCACTGAACAAGACACACAAGCTGAAACGTCAAGACTGGGCCAAGAAATATCTCAAGACTGATTTTTCTAAGGTTTTATGGACTGATGAAATGAGAGTGAGTCTTGATGGGCCAGATGGATGGGCCCGTGGCTGGATTGGTAAAGGGCAGAGAGCTCCAGTCCGACTCAGACGCCAGCAAGGTGGAGGTGGAGTACTGGTTTGGGCTGGTATCATCAAAGATGAGCTTGTGGGGCCTTTTCGGGTTGAGGATGGAGTCAAGCTCAACTCCCAGTCCTACTGCCAGTTCCTGGAAGACACCTTCTTCAAGCAGTGGTACAGGAAGAAGTCTGCATCCTTCAAGAAAAACATGATTTTCATGCAGGACAATGCTCCATCACACGCGTCCAAGTACTCCACAGCGTGGCTGGCAAGAAAGGGTATAAAAGAAGGAAATCTAATGACATGGCCTCCTTGTTCACCTGATCTGAACCCCATTGAGAACCTGTGGTCCATCATCAAATGTGAGATTTACAAGGAGGGAAAACAGTACACCTCTCTGAACAGTGTCTGGGAGGCTGTGGTTGCTGCTGCACGCAATGTTGATGGTGAACAGATCAAAACACTGACAGAATCCATGGATGGCAGGCTTTTGAGTGTCCTTGCAAAGAAAGGTGGCTATATTGGTCACTGATTTGTTTTTGTTTTGTTTTTGAATGTCAGAAATGTATATTTGTGAATGTTGAGATGTTATATTGGTTTCACTGGTAATAATAAATAATTGAAATGGGTATATATTTTTTTTTGTTGAGTTGCCTAATAATTATGCACAGTAATAGTCACCTGCACACACAGATATCCCCCTAACATAGCTAAAACTAAAAACAAACTAAAAACTACTTCCAAAAATATTCAGCTTTGATATTAATGAGTTTTTTGGGTTCATTGAGAACATGGTTGTTGTTCAATAATAAAATTAATCCTCAAAAATACAACTTGCCTAATAATTCTGCACTCCCTGTATTGTTATCAAGAATACTGTTTTTTCAGGTAAGTAAAGTTGTTAAGCATATTGTTGTTGTCACTATCGTTTTCAGTAATATAGTTGTAAAAAAAATATTTTTTAGTTATTTTTATGTGTTTTAGTTCATATTGTCCTTCCTCAAGGGATGTACCCAAGGAATCCGCCTCCCCCTTCACCTCGCACCCCAAGCACTCCATCTGCGAAGTACCCCAAGGCTCATCCCGCAGCCACACCCTCTTCAACGTCTACATGACACCACTTGCTGACATCATCAGATCAGACAACATCAACATCATCTCCTACGACGCCCAACTCGTCCTCCCACGCTCAGCAAACCCCACCTAGACGAAGACCAATTTCCAGAACTCCATTAAAAACGTGACACCTCCGAACTCCTACAAAGACTCCAGACAATCCAGAACACAGCAGCCAGTCTGATCCTCAACATGCCTATTAAAATACACATCACACAGCACCTAAAGGACCCCCGCTGGCTCCCCGTCCAGAAATTATGCCACTTCAAGCTCCTGAACTACTCCTACAAAGCCCTCCAGAACCAAGGACCGCACTATGTGAACCACTGGCTGACCTTCCACCAACCCTCCAAAAACCTTCACTCTACACACCTCATCCTTGCTCAGATGCCACGCATTCACCACAGCCACACCAGAGGATGCTCATTCTCCCATATCGCCGCCAAAGGCTGCAACACCCTCCGTCTCCACCTCCGCACTTCACCACTGCTGAACCACTCCAAGAAGGGACTAAAGAACTGGGACTTCAACTTCGACCTGCAGCACAGCACCTGGATTCACCCCTCCCCCTCCCGGGGTGATGAGCCGTGCTATTCAAATACTAATTAATTGATTGATTGTTATGTTACTATTGTTTGTAATATTGTTCTTATTTTTTAAATATAGTTTGTAAGTTTAAGTGGCTTAGAATTTTTAAATTTAATTGCTAATAGTAATTTAGAGTGTTGTGCAGGGTTGTTAGGTTTGTAGGGGGATAGGTTGGTAAGTTAATTAATTAATAATTTACCATTAATTCATATTTTTTTATATGTTTGTGATTGATATTAATTATGTATGTTATGTAAAACTGAGTTATTTTACTTATATTTTAGGTGCAGGTTGGTATGTTTGTGGGGTATTAGGTGGGAAGTTAATTAGGTAATAACTAATTAACAATTCATTTTTAATGTATTATTATTCATTTAATTGATTATTAATTATATAAACTGCAATAATCATATATTTTAATTTTATTCTAGGAGAAGGCTGCTAGATTTGTAGGGTTATAGCGTGAAGTTAATTAATCATTAATAAACAATTAATTCTTACTTAATCATTCATTTTGGAGTTTATTAATTGTGTACATGAGGTAATTTTGATTTATTTTAGTTATATTTTAGCTGTGAGTTGCTAGCTTTGCAGGGGCATAAGGTGGGAAGTTAATTAAGTAATACTTAAAAAATAATAATGCAATATTTAATTGATTGATAATTATGTGAATTATGTAATAATTATATGTTTTATGTATATTTTAGGTGTGGGCTGATAGGTTTGCAGCACCATAAGGGGAGAAGTTAATTAAAGTATACTATATTTATTTTAGTTATATTTAAGTTGCCGGTTGCTAGTTTTTTAGGGGTATAGGATGGGTAGTTAAGTAATAATTAACTAATAATAATTATTAATGTATAATTAAATATTTAATTTATTGATAATTATATAAGTTGTGTAATAATTATATATTTTAGGTGTAGGCTGCTGGGTTCATAGGATGGGAAGTTAACTAAGTAATAATTATCTACCAATAAATAATTGTAAATTAATTTAATTATATAATTGATTAGGAATTATGTAAATTGTAATATACTTATTTATTTTAGTTATATTTTACATTTGGGTTGCTAGGCTTGTAGAGAAAAAGGGTGGTAAGTTAATTAAGTAATAAATAACTACTATGTTTAGTTGTAAATTAATTATTACATTGTTTTTTAATGTTTTTTAATAGATTTATATTTTATGTTAAATAATAATGTTTATATTAAGAGTTTTATATTTTTTCTAAGTTAATAGGGTTATTCAAATATGTAATGTGTATGAAATGAAGTAGTTACCCACTTTTGCTTAGACTGGAGTGGGAATAGTTATGTTATGTTAATCTTAACCCTCCGAAGTCCAATGCTTTCCCTATTGTTGCACAGACTAGAGTGGGAATAGTAAATCTTACCCAGCCAAAGACCAATGCTTTCACTACTGTTGCACAAACTGGAGTGTGAATAGTAAATCTTAGCAGCTGAAGTCCAGTACTTTCCTTACTGCTGCACAGACTGGCATTAGAATAGTAAATCTTAACCCTCCAAAGTCCTACACTTTTCTTATTGTTGCACAGCCTGGAGTGGGAATAGTACATTTTACCCAGCTGAAGTACAGTGCTTTACTTACTGTTGCACAGACCGGAGTGGAAGTAGGAACTGTAACCATCCAAAGTCCAATGCATTCCTTACTGTTGTGCTGTGTATTGGAATAGGAGTTATATAATTGACCTCTCCTTTCTCTATTGTTGCATAAACTGGAGTGGGAATAGTATATTTATTATTCCGAGCCTCCAATACATTGCCTAATATTGGTAAAATACAGTTATGATTAATATTTGTTTATAATTTGAATAGTATTTGTTTAATTTTTTTTTGTTTTTCAATTGGTATAATATATTTTGTAAATGCCCTTTTCTGTATATTTTTATCTTCTTATTTGGTTTCCTAATTTATTTAATGTTTTTGAATTAAACTGTTAATTCTTTTTGCATTATTTTGTATATTTACATGTAGTATTGCATATTAGTGAGATTTGTTTAATTAACATTATAACAATAGTATATATTAAAAGTTTTCCTACTTTAAACTATATATATTAAACAAAACTATATTTTTGATTTATTTTAACACTATTAGTGGGAAATGATAATTTTTACGATATTTTTGTACTTACCATTATAAGGATAGCTTCACAATGTTTTTGTAAACAATATTTTTAACACTATGTTTGTGTTACAGGAGCAGGTCCCGGACCCAGCTCTCCTTATGCTGCTGCATCGCTTTTGCCCCTGTCTTCTTCTTGTTTTTGCCCCATTTTTTGAGTCCTCTTTTCTTGATCTTCCCTCATTTTGACTAGTGTCTTCTTGCTGTTTCCCCTATTTTTGAGTACCCTCTAGACATGACTATTTGAAATGAGCCTCCAGCACCTGCAAGCACCTAGACAGGCTCACTTTACATATCCTGATTGATTGATTGATTATACAATATTGTTGCTTTCGATATTCTGTCAGTGATCTGTATATTGTGATTGGCCATGCAGGGTGTAATGAAACCATCAACTGTGGTTGACAGGCCCTGGCAGCCCTGAGGAAATTCAAATGACCACTGCTGGATTCTTCAGCAGACCATCACATATGCCTGGTGTGCTTACATGTTCCTCAGCAACACAAAAGAAAGATGGACTGAGTGTTGAAACTTTTCAAACACTCACCCCCAGTCACAGATCTGGGTTTAATCCATCGTTCTTTTGCTCACCATGCCACCCCAGTTTGGACCCAGCCATATGCAAATCAGTTTTGACCCTGTTCCCCATGGGAACAGTCCAGCCCGAACTGCCAAGCCAGGTCCTCCCTGGACCGGAAACAAGCGTTGTAAGACCGGTTTCAGGGTATCACCCTTCATAAGCACAGCTAGCTTGAATCCAGTGGCACAGTGAGCAAGGGACCCACATCTGGGAATACCCTTTCCACTTAGGGCAACTTCAGCAACACAAAAAGATGATGGACGGAGTGCTGAGACTTTTCAAACACTCACCCCCAGTCACAGATCTGGGTTTAATCCATCGTTCTTTTGCTCACCATGCCACCCCAGTTTGGACCCAGCCATATGCAAATCAGTCTTGACCCTATTCCCCGTGGGAACAGTCCAGCCCAAACTTCCAAGCCAGGTCCTCCCCGGATCGGAAACAAGCGTTGTAGGACTGGTTTCAGGGTATCACCCTTCATCAGCTAGGCTAGCTTGAATCCAGTGGCACAGTGAGCAAGGGACCCACGTCTGGGCATACCCTTCCCACTTAGGGCAACTTTAGCAACACAAAAGGATGATGGACGGAGTGTTTGCTTTTACATGTTCCTCAGCAGCAATGGTCCTGTGCTGGTAGACATACCTAATCTAAGCAAGTCAAGTCCACTACCCTGCTTTCCATCATAGTGTGAGTACTCTCTCTGGCTCCGGAGAAGTTCTGTTATGAAGGGTAGAATATTCAGAAGTACTGATCCTCAGTCCAGGCAGGTACCATCCCATTTAAAGCACTAAGGCTCACTGCAGTCGCCTCTCTTTGTGAAGATTGAACTGCTATCACTGGCCTCACTGCATGTGTAGAACACAAGAGCTCCTAATTTCCTAGAGGTTAGGTATATGGTGTCCTGCAGTGGTCACTGACTCCTTTGCCTCTTACTGCTAATCCCTTGAGATGCAGACTTAGTTGTCACTGCGAATCACTGACAATTAACACTAAGAGCCAGATGTATCATGCATTTTTGAGATTGCAAACAGCCCAACGGGACGTTTGCGATCCCAAAAATGCATTTTGGTATGTATGAATTCCAGTTTGCGATTCAGTAACTTGTTACCAAATTGCAAATTGGAATTGCGAGTACATACCGATTTGGTATTAGGAAGGGGCGTGCCCAGGGCGTCCCCTTTGTGAATATGTGCAAAAACATTTTTAAGAGCAGGCATTGGTCCCAGGGACCACTGCCTGCTCTTAAAAAATGAAAAGAAAACTTTTCATTTTTCTTTTTTAAACGCATCCCATTTCCCTTTAAGGAAAACGGGCTGCATTTAAAAAAAAAAAAAGATTGCTTTATTTAAAAGCAATCACAGACATGGTTGTCTTCTGAGCCCAGCAGGCCACCATCCTTGTGATTGTAGCTATTCGCAATGGGTCGCAAATTGCAGCCTATCTCATGAATATTAATGAGGAAGGTCGATGTGTGAGCCTTTGGGAATACATTCAAATAGCGATTACATAACTGTGGTTCACAGATAATCGCAATTAGGTAATCACTGTTTGTAAAAATGATACATCTGGCCCTAAGAGCCTTATTTGTGACTTGTCGGAGGACAATACTCTGTCACAAACGTGACAGATATCTTGTCCGCTGTATTATGATCCCATTATGTCCTATGGGGATTGTAATATGACGGACAAGATATCTGTCACGTTTGTGATGGAGTAGTCCATCAGCCAAGTTGTAAATTAGGCCCTCAATACTTATTCAAAGTGTGAACACTTTCAACAAGGACATTGCTATTGTGTGTGGTGGGGGTGACATATTGCTGATCTCTATCTATGATGTACTCGGGGATCATCTAAAATGGGAATGACACTTCTACTACATTGCCATAGACATACTTAAGTGTTTCTAAATTGCTAAAAGCTGTTTATTTTTGTGCAAGAGAGAATTCTGTCAGCACTCCCCTATGCTAGTCGAGAACATAACATCTTGCACAGATGGAATGGCCGCATCTTTACTCTAGTGTCACAATCAACTGTGGAGCAAACACACCTTAGTCTCCATCATCAATCTTCTGAGACAGATTAAGAAGGTTAGTAAACATGATGATGGGTGGTCAGTCTGAAAACCTACAGCAGTCAGGGGCGGCTCCTCCATGAGGGTGGAGTAGCATTGCCCCGCCAGCAGCAGCTGAAGACCTTTTCAAGAAAACTATAAGAAACAGTGTTCATTATTGTTTTCTTGAAAAGGGGTGGGCCACAAGCTGTGACGAGCACTTGAGGGGAGTGCACAGTGCACTCCCCTCATAGCGCATGTGTGTTTGGCCGGCTGTCTTGGGCCGGCCACACACAAATGTTCAGTGATCGCTCACCAGCCCAGCAGCATTTTTGCTGGGCTGGAGAGAGCCTGCACAGGCTCCCACTCTGCTTGGGAGCGCCCAGGCTGGGTGATCCCAACCAAATCTTACACTGCTTTGAGCAGCATCAGGATGGTGCAGGGCAGGCTGGGAGCCTGTGCCTGCAGAGGAGTGGATGGAGCGGCAACGGTGGCAGCGGTAAGTGCTTTTTTTAATTGTTTTTATTTAATTATTAATTTTATTTTCCTGACCCCCCACCCCTGCGTGCCTTCCCGCTCCTTCTGCTGGTCTCGAGACACGACTGATAGCAGCTTAAGCTTACAAGAAGTGAATTTGAATTCAAAGGGACCAAGTAATAGGTGACATTTCAATATCTGCAGCTGAGTTGAAGGGTGACTACAACTTTTGTTCAGGCGCACTGTATTAAAAACGTTGTAATGCTATCAAATTTAAATTCCAAATCCAGGAAATAGATCACTTGATCACCAAAACTCAAAATCCACTTGGGCAGAGCTTAGACTCCCAACCAACAAAACCAGATGTCTATTGGTATGAGGACAAATGAAAAATAAAAAGGAAAGAGCAAGGGAATTAACACCATAAATCTAAGAGTATAAGACTGAAGTACCAAGCTGTCAGAAAAGAAACAACAAAAATTAATAGGAATGTCCTAGAATATGTAGCACATAATGGCACAACAACATTTTGGAGCCTGGCAATATAAAGCACCGAACAGCCCAAGAAGTGTCTTAGATGGTCATTATGAGTTTGGCAGTCTTTTGGGAAGACCGCCACGGTGGTGGCCGTCACTAGACTGCCATGTTGGCGGGCATTCGACCACCATGTTAAGAGTCACACTGTGAAGTCTGCCAAAAAACAGCCAAATTTCTGAAACTGCCAGGGCACTGGAGGATGGAAAAGAGGCGGTCCCACGACAAGTGCCTCCAGGCTGACAAAAATCCTTCCATCATATTGCGATCCACAAATCACAACAGCGGTTCTTCCATGGCGGAAAACCATTGGCGGTGCGGTCTCAACTCACATCACACTGTACACAACACCACATTGGATAGTTTGAATACCCCACGTCTGACACATATCCACACACCAACACACCTACACACTACACTATAAAACACACTCCTACACAATCCACAATCCTTGGTAAACAGAACACCAACCAACAATTTAGAGAGATACAAAAAGCAAGAATAGGCACCCATTTACATTTCACAAAGCCCATATCACACACCTGCACAACATGCACAACACACATTTTACTACCACACACAATCCACAACAACCATCACCCACTCACATCACAGCACCTGCGCCACACCATTTACCTTTTTCTACAGCCTTTTTCTTTGAACACTACCACACTGTCTTCACCACCACTACCATGCCCCCACAAAAAGATCTGCGTTTCACAGATGATGAGTTGAGGGTCATGGTGAACGAAATTGTCAGGATAGAGCCACACCTGTTCGGAGCACTGGTCCAACAAACATCAATAGCCAGGAAAATGGAGTTGTGGTAAACAATCGACAGGGTCAATTCTGTAGGCCGCTATCCACGCACAAGGGAGGACATCAGGAAGAAGTGGAATGAACTCAGGGGAAGGTACATTCCATGGCATCCAAACACCAGCTGGTGGTAATGAAGACTGGCGGTGGGCCCCCATCTCCTTCCCCTAATTTCACATCGTGGGAGTAGAAGGTCTTGGACATAATGCATCCAGAGGGCCTGACAGGAATACCTGGGGGAGTGGAGTCGGGTAAGTCACCACAAAATCCATTTCACCCAATTGTTATGTCCTGCATGCTCCCTCACCACCTTAACCCACCCCAATTAACATACCACCCACTACACCTCTGTCCAAATGTTCCAATACCCCTCTCTGGCACGCCACATGTCCACTAAACTCACCTGGCTCCACAACCCTTGGGAATGGCACGTGAAATACAGGCAACTCATAGCACTACTACTCCCAGAATAAAATATCCCACCATTGCGAAAACTTGAACAGTGCACCAAATGTGAGATGTCATGCATGTGAAACTAACTACCATTCTAACCCATCTTGTATGTGCAAGTGTGAAACAGTTAATGCCAATGACAGCAATGTGATGGCACACTCCCTATATCATCACAAGCAAAACAGGTATAGCTGAGTACCCAATCCTAATGCCCTTAGAATAAAGATTCCTAAGATTGAAATGTACTCACCTGGGTTGGGAATCTAGATGCCAAGGTGAATAAGCATGCAGTACATCCAGATCAATGTCTATTGCTTACTCTCATACTGCGTCTCTACTCTGACAGTATTGTGTATTGTACAGCTCTTTTTTGTGCCATGAATCATGTCAGACACTTCACTAGGCAACAAAGATAAACACCAATGTCTATAATCAGACAACATAAAATGGTATCAGCAGTCCACTCACTACCAACATCGTTTAACATATTAAAGGATAGTGTATGGTACTGAAATCACAGAGTTTCATGTTGTACAAAGTATGATTGTGCAGCAGCTGTCATTGTCATTTCTGGGGATCATGTTAAGGCACTGTCTGCATCTCACAGAGCATCAATAATACCCTAAATGTAACAGCAACTCTGTGTCCCACTTCTCCCACCAGTAGCCTTGCCAATGCAATCATGGACAGGATACCAGAGACCGACACTACCCCTCTGGATGAAGACCCCAGTGAGGACAACACCCTTGGAAGTATGGACACTGAAGACGAAGCTGGCCCATCAGGACACCTGGTCCGTCAGCAATTGTCAGCCTCCCCCTGCCCACATCGTCTCTTCCCACTCCTGTTGTATCAACATCACAGGCAACCATTTGCCCCAAACCTTCTGTGCCCTACAGTACAGGTACCTGAGTCTCATCTTGTCCCCACTTACAATGATAGTTCTGCCACCACTTGGAGTGGGCACACTGTGCCAGGGGCACAGGCACATGGGGATAGGGTGCATGGGAGGGATGCTGTGGGCCAGAGGATGGGAGCTCAAATGCACAAAACTGACCAGGAAATCATCTTGGTCTTGGGGGCCTACCAAAATTCCCAAGGCATGATGGGCCAGGTAATCACTGTGATGGGGGAAACCCAAAAGCTTCAGATGGGCAACCGCCAGGGAGTCATGCAGCAGTGGCAGGCACAAAATGCCATCCTGGCTCCCATTGTTAGGGTACTGAGGGACATCAACACTACCTTGAGTAGGTCTGCCACACAACATCGGCCTCTTCCAATAGTAATGAGTCATCAGGCCCTTCAACATCTGCCGCTGCTAGTTGAATTGAGGCCCTGCCATGGGAAAGAACATGCCTCAGACATCCCATGCTCTGGAGCAGAGGAACCCCCCACAAACATGGACGTCCACCCAGACATCCAAGAGGAGCAGATGCCAAGACCAAACCCACTGCCAGAAAGTAAACCTCTTCTGAATGGTTCCCCTTGTGTGCCACAGATACACCCTGTTGACTGTTCTGAAACCTATCTCCATTTTCCTAATCTGCCAGGGCACTTAACTTGTGTTTCCTAATGGTGTAGCAGCTACCCTGATAATTTAAGCCACCATGACTGAACCCTTTACTGTTTACTTTGTGTTTTTTAGTTACTAATCACACATATTGTACTACTGTCATCAATAAATCACAATTAAACACACGTCCTGTGTAAGTGTCATTTATCAACCATGTACAACTGTTATGCATGCCAACTCTAGTATCAATGTGTCCCTCTGTATTGTACAATGTTTGTTATGGACTCTATCAGCAGGAGACTCATTACATTGGGATTATAAAATGGACAGATTCTAAAACAGGTGTATGCTACATCTACACGTTTATTGCTAGATATGCAAACAGCACATAGAGTATAACTGATGTTATCATCCTGATGTTTGCGAAGGTCTCATGCACTACTAAACCACAGGGTACAGAAGTTAGGGACATGTCAGTCCTCCTCCAAGCCAGGAAGCATACAGATTGGTCCTTTGTATCACCTGGTAAAGCCTTATCACATACCCATACCTTAGCTTCCTAATAATCATACCCCATGATACAGACAGAGATCAGTACTAATGTCCCCAGTCCAGGGATCATTCACTGTAGACTTCCCACTCACCTACGTAAGTCCACAGAGGCATGCACATTGGTCTGCAAAGTAGGAACACACTGACTGCTATGTACAAGGTAGATTACATCCAACAGAATCCATTGTGATTGTGATTGTTTTTGTTCCTTTTAGTTTAACCCTGTGCATGCAGGCAAGTTATATGTGATATAATTAATGCCCTTGTTTGTCTTTCTTGTGCTTGATAAGTGCAAACACAGTTCTAATTGTAGTGTGCATGAGTAAATCTCTGTGAAGGCAGCCCTAGTGTTGCAGTACTTATTGTTATGGTACTCAGTTTGGGTTTTTGGTGATGCAGTGTTAGTAATTGTGCCAACAGTTATTATTATCCAAGAAAAGTGCTGGAGCATCCCGGTGTACTTCTACCGCTCCCGTGCTCATATCAGAAAGAGAGATTCTGTTTCAAGGAAGTTGAGTGCACTAACTCTACTATCACTCTGTCAACAATGACCTGCCCGCTGAAAATACAGGGCTCCTGGCTGGACCGGCAAGACGTGGCAGTGTTTTGTCTCTTTCTCTTCCACTCCCCCTTTCCTTTTGGGATACCTTCTGGGGTTTCAGTGTCCACCAGGAAGTGCCAAGAAGTGTTCCAGGAGGTCGGGCATACCATCGCCCCTGCAGACAACCTGCTTTTCAGGTGAGTGGCCCCATCACAACACTACCCCATGTATGGACATCTATATGGTGCACCAGAGGATCAGGTGAATCCAATGGTATGCAAATGTGTGATTGTGTGGGTGTATGATGCCTGCAGGTGCTAAATTGTTCATGAGTGTGAACTGAGAAGTTGGGAACGTGTCTACTTGCCGTAACTGAAGTGTTCTGTCCAATTGTGTTGGCTTGGTGCATGTGGACATAACTTTTTCCTTTGGCCTGTGTCACCCATGCAGGTCAACGCCCATCAAAAAAAGGGAATCTGGGGTGCCATCACCAAGCAAGTGTGGACCCCAGGGGCCCATAGCCGGCAGAACAACCAGTGTAGAAAGCAGTGGGAAAACCTGACACACTGGGCCCATAAGACTGCAAAGGCCCAGCTGGGGATGTCCTCCTAATGAGGGAGGGGTGCCCGTCGGACCTTGACACCCCTAATGGCCCAGATTTTGGTGGTGGCCTACCCTGAGGTCGATGGGCTTTTGAGGGTAGCACAGCAGCCACAAGGGGTAAGTACTGATTGCACACATGTACATGCCTCTGCCACTGAAGTGTATGATGTCTAATGTTCTCAGCTGTGACAATGTGGTAAGTGCTACAGGTAAAGGGTCTCCTAGGAAGACATAGTACTACAGTTGCCAACAACGGTATACAGATGTGGACATTGTATTGTGTATAGATACATATTACTCACCTATGTTGACCAAATTATATGACAGCATGTCATATGTGTACCTCTACCCTGCTAAACATATGTGTAACCTGCTCTGTCATCCTTCCCACCTACTGATCCACAGTCCATATACCCAATTAATCTGTTTGTGTGATTTAAATTGTGCTTAAAAGCTGTCTGCCCCCCTGTCTTTTTTGCCTTAAAAAGCCCGATTTTTAGAGTGTGCGCCCAGAACTATTGCAGTGTTTGTCTCTTAAACAATCTCCCCCTTACCTGAAAAGTAGACTCTGCTAGCTTGAAAGTGTGGATTCAGCCTGTCTGTATCCAAGGAGATACTGAATAGAGCACCAGTAGCCTCCCCCAGGCTCCAGGGACTGGACTTAACTTGCTCCTTATATAGGTTCCTCGTGGTTGTTGCATATGCTGTTATGATAGGTTCTTTTGGGAGATGGTGTTTCATTGGTTGCTAGCTCCAGGGATGCATTTATGATTGGTGGATAGGGCGGCGATTCTGATTGGCTGTTGGTTCTAGGGCTGTGATTGGTGGATAGGGCCAGGATTCAGATTGGCTGTTGGTTCTAGGGCTGTGATTGGTGGATAGGGCTAGGATTCTGATTGGCTGTTGGTTCTAGGGCTGTAATTGGTGGATAGGGCTGGGATTCTGATTGGCTGTTGGTTTCTAGGGCTGTGATTGGTGGATAGGGCTGGGATTCTGATTGGCTGTTGGTTCTAGGGCTGTAATTGGTGGATAGGGCCGGGATTCTGATTGGCTGTTGGTTTCTAGGGCTGTGATTGGTGGATAGGGCTGGGATTCTGATTGGCTGTTGATTCTAGGGCTGTGATTGGTGGATAGGGCCAGGATTCTGATTGGCTGTTGGTTCTAGGGCTGTGATTGGTGGATAGGGCTAAGATTCTGATTGGCTGTTGGTTCTAGGGCTGTGATTGGTGGATAGGGCTTGGATTCTGATTGGCTGTTGGTTTCTAGGGCTGTGATTGGTGGATAGGGCTGGGATTCTGATTGGCTGTTGGTTCTAGGGCTGTAATTGGTGGATAGGGCTGGGACTCTGATTGGCTGTCGGTTTCTAGGGCTGTGATTGGTGGATAGGGCTGGGATTCTGATTGGCTGTTGGTTCTAGGGCTGTGATTGGTGGATAGGGCCAGGATTCTGATTGGCTGTTGATTCTAGGGCTGTGATTGGTGGATAGGGCCAGGATTCTGATTGGCTGTTGGTTCTAGGGCTGTGATTGGTGGATAGGGCTGGGACTCTGATTGGCTGTTGGTTTCTAGGGCTGTGATTGGTGGATAGGGCTGGGATTCTGATTGGCTGTTGGTTCTAGGGCTGTGATTGGTGGATAGGGCCAGGATTCTGATTGGCTGTTGATTCTAGGGCTGTGATTGGTGGATAGGGCCGGGATTCTGATTGGCTGTTGGTTCTAGGGCTGTAATTGGTGGATAGGGCTGGGACTCTGATTGGCTGTTGGTTTCTAGGGCTGTGATTGGTGGATAGGGCTGGGATTCTGATTGGCTGTTGGTTCTAGGGCTGTGATTGGTGGATAGGGCCAGGATTCTGATTGGCTGTTGATTCTAGGGCTGTGATTGGTGGATAGGGCCGGGATTCTGATTGGCTGTTGGTTCTAGGGCTGTGATTGGTGGATAGGGCTGGGACTCTGATTGGCTGTTGGTTTCTAGGGCTGTGATTGGTGGATAGGGCTGGGATTCTGATTGGCTGTTGGTTCTAGGGCTGTGATTGGTGGATAGGGCCGGGATTCTGATTGGCTGTTGATTCTAGGGCTGTGATTGGTGGATAGGGCCGGGATTCTGATTGGCTGTTGGTTCTAGGGCTGTAATTGGTGGATAGGGCTGGGACTCTGATTGGCTGTTGGTTTCTAGGGCTGTGATTGGTGGATAGGGCTGGGATTCTGATTGGCTGTTGGTTCTAGGGCTGTGATTGGTGGATAGGGCCAGGATTCTGATTGGCTGTTGATTCTAGGGCTGTGATTGGTGGACAGGGCCAGGATTCTGATTGGCTGTTGGTTCTAGGGCTGTGATTGGTGGATAGGGCCAGGATTCAGATTGGCTGTTGGTTCTAGGGCTGTGATTGGTGGATAGGGCCAGGATTCTGATTGGCTGTTGGTTCTAGGGCTGTGATTGGTGGATAGGGCCAGGATTCAGATTGGCTGTTGGTTCTAGGGCTGTGATTGGTGGATAGGGCCAGGATTCTGATTGGCTGGTGGTTTTAGGGCTGGGGCTGTGATTGGGGGTCAGGAAATAGGGCTGTGACTGGTGATTAGGGCTGGGTCTCCCACTAATTGGCTAAATTAGGGTTTAAAAAAATCGGATTGGCTAGGGTTAGGACCAGCTTCTTATTGGCCAGTAGGGCTATAAAAGGCTAGGATTCAGGGCGTCTGAGCCCGGGCGCCGAGGCAAAGGGCGGAGAGGACAAGGGCAGCTGTCTGTTTGGGTCTGTTCGGGACAGGTAGGGACTAGGGACTAGGGCCAGAAATGCTGCCCAATTCTCATTGTCATTCCACCAGAAATGGTTTCTGCCCCAACACATCCCTCAACATGCAAACACATTATCTGCAAAGATATCCCACTCATGCATCACAAACTAATTACAGACATATTGCATTGCCCCACCACCCAACACAATACCCTACATACAACACATATACACATACACCCCATAACTATTACAGTCAAACACCTTCATACTCACAGCAAACACTACTCTATCCCCTCCCACTAACACTACCTGCCACCGCCCACACAATACAAAACTACAACATACAACTCTCTCAGTTTCAGTCTCCCAGATACACACTCTCTACACATACTAACCAAAAACACTATCCGCTGTTCGCTTCACACAGACCGCCTGAACTCATAACAATGCCAAAACCCTGCCTTCAAACACATCATCTACACACACTCTTCCCCTCTGCTCACCAATTACACACAACCATACAATTCCCACAATTCACTCCACCACACATATTACCTCTTCCGGTAATCTCAACTAATACTTATCTCCCTGACACACATCCATCACCTCATATACACCTCATACATTCATCTCCAAAACACATCAACACCCCATCTAACACTCAAATTCCACTTAACAGCACAAAATCGCATACAAGTCCCTCACCAAAAACAACTACACCAATAACCCCTCTCATTATTCCACAAAAACAATACCAACCACAAACATCAGCACATCAAAGCAACACAAACTTACATTACACTCATCATCATACCCACTCTCACCCCCAAGACTACACACAGGATACAAATTCCACCCTATCTCCACCCCTACCCCCCCACTCTTCACAAACACCTACCACAAGCACCCCATCCCAGCAACCTTCATTCAGTCGCCTCTCCTCCATTGCACAATTTAGAGCCTTACATCATGATCCACATGCTCCTCCACCACCCCTAACCCATACTCCTTCCACATTAAACAAACGCAAACATAATAAAAAACATGCCACTCATAGCAACCTCGCATCCCCTTGTTTGTTTCATAATAAAACTACCCTACAAAAAACACTACACTCCTCATGGCTCTCTCAGCCACCAAGTTCACCACCCACACACACAGACCCAACAAAATGCCTCCTTAACCTGCTGGAAGAGGAACACTATGTTGAAAAGCAAGACTATTGTGAGCCTCAAACAGTCAACACAACTAGCAACACTCCTGCTTCAAGCTCACATTATACTACTTACCCTTCTACTAAACAAAACAACACTACCACACCCTATCTAAACTGCCAGCTCATAAATGCTCGATCACTCTCAAAAAACAAGCACCACATCTACGACCTGCTCACAGACACACAACCTGACTTACTATTCATTACGGAAACCTGGTTGGGAGATGACATGGCACCAGTATTGCACGAAGCCCTTCCTCCAGGCTATCAAACCATCACACAAAACCGTATAGGCAAGAGAGGAGGTGGACTAGCTATTATATTCAAACAGGCAATAAACCTCAGTAAAACAAACATCTCCATACAAGGTTGTGAAGCCCTCCTTACCAGATGCCACCCTACTCCAACTTCCACCTGTAACTTTCTCCTCCTTTACAGACCTCCACCTAACAACTCCACTTTCCCAGATGCCTTTCTTGACATAGTCTCAAACCTTATTACACTATACTCCAATCTATGCATTCTTGGGGATCTAAACATTTGGTTTGACAAACCCAATATGCCCCATCCAAAAGCTATCACCACTGGCCTACTCGCATTGAATCTACATCAGATTGTACACAATCCCACACACATCGCTGGTCACATCCTAGATGTCATTTTTGCTAAGCCTGAACTTGTTACTATTCATAGCATCACACCAACCACCTGGTCAGACCACCATCTGATAACTTTCCGACAGACAACTCCACAAATCAACACACCCCACAACCACTTACATACATACACCTATCGACCATGGAGAAAACTCAATTTGGATCACTTAGAAACACAACTAACAGCAAAGACAGATCTAGATACAATCAATTCTGTACCTAAACTTTATGAGTGGCTACAGGAAGCATTTGATGTCCTAATACCACTCAGAAAAACTAAACATGACAAAAGAAAACCAACACCTTGGAGAAACACAGAACTTAAAAAGATTAAAAAACAAATCAGAAAGTTGCAGCGGACCTGGCTCAAAACAAACAACAGTCAAGACAAACTGCAGCTACACAAACTTAACAGGATATACAAATCATCAATCAAAAAAGCTAAAAAAAGATACTACTCAGACAGAATTCTAAATGCTCAATCTACAACCAAGGAATTTTACAAAATTCTCAATGAATTTCGAAAACCCACATGCATGGAAGGAAGTCATCCCACCACTCAAGATTTCACAAACAAATTGGCAACTCACTACACAACCAAGGCAGACACACTGGACTCCTATTTAAAACAGAAGAAAACCATCAGCACCAACCCCTTTACTAAAATACCCTTTAAGAATAAACCATCCCAACCTCTACAGTCCTTCAAACAAATATCCCAGGATGAATTTATGAATTTGGTCAAAGCAAGCAGACCTTCTGGTTGCCCTTCTGACCCTTGCCCACCACATATCTTCAAGAACATCCTGCTATCTACTTCCGCTGCCACACCTGTAAGAAGAATCATCAACAACTCTTTAACTTCAGGAACTTTTCCTACAGACCTGAAAAAGGCATACATACGACCATTATTAAAGAAAACAAATCTAGACCCGCAAGACCCAAACAACTACAGACCTATCACAAATGGACCTTTCCTGGGCAAATTGATAGAAAGAGCAGCATTCGCCCAGATGTCACAATTCATTGAAGACAACTCTATACTTTCAGACTTCCAAACTGGATTCCGCCCAGGAAGAAGCACTGAATCGGCACTCATGGCAATCTGGGACGATCTTAAAAACACAGTTGACCGAAATGGAGTTGCTGCACTACTTCTCTTGGACCTCTCAGCTGCCTTTGATACAGTTGACCATGACACCCTAACTCAAAGACTCCACGAAGCCGGCATACAAGGGATTGCGCTCGACTGGATTACTTCCTATCTCCAAAAAAGAGCAAATATCATCCACTCACCCCCCTTCTCATCCGAACCCTACCTCACAAAAACAGGGGTCCCCCAAGGGTCAATCATCTCACCTTTGCTTTTTAACATCTACATGATATCTTTACCAGAACTGATCAATGATTTCCATCTCACATGCTACAACTATGCAGATGACACACAAATACTACTTCAATTAGAAGACCCCAAAAACATTGGAAACTCTCAAATCTTCAGTTGCCTCAGAGCCGTTGATCAGTGGATGACCTGGAGCCATCTCAAACTAAATACCTCCAAAACTGAAATACTCACATGTGGTGACTGGAAACATTATGACCCTCTGTGCGTCTGGCCTGACGATCTCGGACCACCTCCTCAATTATCCAAGGAAGTGAAAAACCTAGGAATCACCATGGATTCCAAACTAACTATGAATGCCCAAGTAGACAAATTAGCACGCACAAGCTTCATCACCTTAAAGACTTTACAACGCATTTTCCCTCACCTCGGATTTCCACACAAGGTGCAAGCTACTATCTCACTTGTATTATCCAAACTGGATTATGCCAATAGCCTCTACCATGGATCATCTCTATCTGTTATGAAAAAACTACAACGTATCCAGAATTCCGCAGCCAGGCTACTACTACATATAAAGCCGCAAGCCCACATCTCCCCTGCCTTGAGAGCACTACACTGGCTACCCGTTGCCAGAAGATGCACTTTCAAGCTGCTTTGTATCACCCACAAAGCTATACATGGAACAGGACCGCTTTTCATCAGAAAGAAAATTACCAAATACATCCAACAAAGAACCCTCCGCTCAAGACTGGCACCCCGCCTTAGAACACCACCATACAAGAAAAAGACTGTAGGTGGTACATCCTTCTCCGTCCAAGCAGCCAAACTATGGAATTCATTACCCCCAACTATAAGAGCCACAGATAACTTTCTTGTTTTCAGGAAACTACTCAAGAGTTGGCTCTTTCCTTCATAACCACCTTTTTCAAACAACTATGAACTGCATATGCCTATGGCGATAATTATTTTTTTCAGATTATATGTATATTTCTTTTGATTTATAGTTTCTTTGGAAACTAAAGCAAGGCTGTGCGCTCAGAGATCCCATAGCAGAAATGATCTAGAATCCTTCCTGGAGGTGAACTGATGATGTACTGGAGCGTAATCAGTATCTGACTGTGACGCGCGGGTTCTATCTTCCTCTCCTGGAGACACAGAGTAGAAGGTTCTCCCTTCATAAAGCACCTGTAATATCCGCCCGCTGAGCCACGCCCGTCCACCCTCGAAGTAGGTAAAGGAATTCCCGCCTTTTACCAGGATGATGGACAGCTTTCCAAAACGACCCCACTGCGTTTACCGCCGATTCCGGTGGTGCGTTGTTGATGCGCAGAAGCACGAGGACATCTCCACAAAGACGCACTAGTAACAATCACATTGCCAAAGGAACACAAGGTTGCTGGAGACGTTTTCCCCGTGGCCCATCACGTACCCTTAGTGTACAATATAAACTGGGCGTATAAAACATGCTAGGTTACGCTTACTAACATACTCGTAGAAAATACTCTGGTTGGGTAGGCCACGATGCTCATTTTACAGAGGCTAAACCTAAAAGGAAGCACTTGCAATTATAAACGTAGCAGGTGCCGCAGTTGAAGCTCAGCTTCTGGAAAGGACAAGCCACCGTAACTCTTGGGCTGGGCAAAGATGAATGAAGGCTCTGCGCTCAGAGATCCCATAGCAGAAAAGATCTAGAATCCTTCCTGGAGGTGAACTGATGATGTACTGGAGCGTAATCAGTATCTGACTGTGACGCGCGGGTTCTATCTTCCTCTCCTGGAGACACAGAGTAGAAGGTTCTCCCTATATGAAGCACCTGTAAGCTCCGCCCGCTGAGCCACGCCCCGTCCACCCTCGAAGTAGGTAAAGGAATTCCCGCCTTTTACCAGGATGATGGACAGCTTTCCAAAACGACCCCACTGCGTTTACCGCCGATTCCGGTGGTGCGTTGTTGATGCGCAGAAGCACGGACATCTCCACAGACGCACTAGTAACAATAACATTGCCAAAGGCACACAAGGTTTCTGGAGACGTTTACCCCGTGGCCCATCAGGTACCCCTAGTGTACAATATAAACGGGGCGTATAAAACATGCTAGGTAACGCTTACTGACATACTCGTAGAAAATACTCCGGTTGGTTCGGTCACGATGCTCATTTTACAGAAACTAAACCTCAACAGGAAGCACTTCCAAATATAAACGTAGCAGGTGCCGCAGTTGAAGCTCAGCTTCTGGAAAGGACAAGCCACCGTAACTCTTGGGCTGGGCAAAGATGAAGGAAGGCTCTGCGCTCAGAGATCCCATAGCAGAAAAGATCTAGAATCCTTCCTGGAGGTGAACTGATGATGTACTGGAGCGTAATCAGTATCTGACTGTGACGCGCGGGTTCTATCTTCCTCTCCTGGAGACACAGAGTAGAAGGTTCTCCCTATATGAAGCACCTGTAAGCTCCGCCCGCTGAGCCACGCCCCGTCCACCCTCGAAGTAGGTAAAGGAATTCCCGACTTTTACCAGGATGATGGACAGCTTTCCAAAACGACCCCACTGCGTTTACCGCCGATTCCGGTGGTGCGTTGTTGATGAGCAGAAGCACGGACATCTCCACAGACGCACTAGTAACAATAACATTGCCAAAGGCACACAAGGTTGCTGGAGACGTTTACCCCGTGGCCCATCAGGTACCCCTAGTGTACAATATAAACGGGGCGTATAAAACATGCTAGGTAACGCTTACTGACATACTCGTAGAAAATACTCCGGTTGGTTCGGTCACGATGCTCATTTTACAGAAACTAAACCTCAACAGGAAGCACTTACCAATATAAACGTAGCAGGTGCCCCAGTTGAAGCTCAGCTTCTGGAAAGGACAAGCCACCCTAACTCTCGGGCTTGGCAAAGATAAAGCAAGGCTGTGCGATCAGAGATCCCATAGCAGAAAAAGATCCAGAATCCTTCCTGGAGGTGAACTGATGTTGTACTGGAGCGTAATCAGTATCTGACTGTGACGCGCGGGTTCTATCTTCCTCTCCTGGAGACACAGAGTAGAAGGTTCTCCCTTTATGAAGCACCTGTAAGCTCCGCCCGCTGAGCCACGCCCCGTCCACCCTCGAAGTAGGTAAAGGAATTCCCGCCTTTTACCAGGATGATGGACAGCTTTCCAAAACGACCCCACTGCGTTTACCGCCGACTCCGGTGGTGCGTTGTTGATGCGCAGAAGCACGAGGACATCTACACAAAGACGCACTAGTAACAATAACATTGCCAAAGGCACACAAGGTTGCTGGAGACGTTTTACCCCGTGGCCCATCACGTACCCCTAGTGTACAATATAAACAGGGTGTATAAAACATGCTAGGTAACGCTTACTGACATACTCGTAGAAAATACTCCGGTTGTGTAGGCCACGATGCTCATTTTACAGAAACTAAACCTCAACAGGAAGCACTTACCAATATAAACGTAGCAGGTGCCGCAGTCGAAGCTCAGCTTCTGGAAAGGACAAGCCTCCCTGGCTCTTGGGCTTGGCAAGGATGAAGCACGGCTGTGCGCTCAGAGATCCCATAGCAGAGGAAGATCTGGAGTACTTCCTGGAGGTGAACTGATGGTGTGCTGGAGCGTGGTCTGTGTCTGACTGTGACGCGCGGGTTCTATCTTCCTCTCCTGGAGACACAGAGTAGAAGGATCTCCCTTTATAAAGCACCTGTAAGCTCCGCCCGCTGAGCCACGCCCGTCCACCCTCCAAGTAGGTAAAGGAATTCCCGCCTCTTACCAGGATGATGGACAGCTTTCCAAAACGACCCCACTGCGTTTACCGCCGATTCCGGTGGTGCGGTGTTGATGCTCAGAAGCACGAGGACATCTCCACAAAGACGCACTAGTAACAATAACATTGCCAAAGGCACACAAGGTTGCTGGAAACGTTTACCCCATGGACCATCACATACCCCTAGTGTACAATATAAACGTAGCAGATGCCGCAGTTGAAGCTCACCTTCTGGAAAGGACAAGCCACCCTAACTCTTGGGCTTGGCAAAGATAAAGCAAGGCTGTGCGCTCAGAGATCCCATAGCAGAAAGATCTAGAATCCTTCCTGGAGGTGAATCTGATGATATACTGGAGCGTAATCAGTATCTGACTGTGACGCGTGGGTTTCTATCTTCCTCTCCGGGAGACACAGAGTAGAAGGTTCTCCCTTTATAAAGCACCTGTAAGCTCCGCCCGCTGAACCACACCCCGTCCACCCTCGAAGTAGGTAAAGGAATTCCCGCCTTTTACCAGGATGATGGACAGCTTTCCAAAAACGACCCCAATGCGTTTACCGCCGATTCCGGTGGTGCGTTGTTAATGCTCAGAAGCACGAGGACATCTCCACAAAGACGCACTAGTAACAATAACATTGCCAAAGGCACACAAGGTTGCTGGAGACGTTTACCCCGTGGCCCATCACGTACCCTTAGTGTAGAATATAAACGGGGCGTATAAAACATGCTAGGTAACGCTTACTGACATACTCGTAGAAAATACTCCGGTTGTGTAGGCCACGATGCTCATTTTACAGAAACTAAACCTCAAAGGAAGCACTTACAATCATAATCGTAGCAGGTGCCGCAGTCGAAGCTCAGCTTCTGGAAAGGACAAGCCACCCTGGCTCTTGGGCCTGGCAAGGATGAAGCACGGCTGTGCGCTCAGAGATCCCATAGCAGAGGAAGATCTGGAGTCCTTCCTGGAGGTGAACTGATGGTGTGCTGGAGCGTGGTCTGTGACGCGCGGGTTCTGTCTTCCTCTCCTGGAGACACAGAGTAGAAGGTTCTCCCTTCGTGGAGCACCTGTAAGCTCCGCCCGCTGAGCCACGCCCCGTCCACCCTCGAAGTAGGTAGGGGAATTCCCGCCTCTTGCCAGGATGATGGACAGCTTTCCAAGGCGACCCCACTGCGTTTGCCGCCGACTCGCGTGGTGCGTTGTTGATGCGCAGGGGCGCGAGGACATCTCCGCGGGGACGCACTAGTGGCAATGACATTGCCGGGGGCACAAGGTTGCTGAAGACGTTTTGCCCCCGTGGTCCATCACGTACCCTAGTGTACAATGTGGACGCGGCAGATGCCGCGGTTGAAGCTCACCTTCTGGAAAGGACGGCCCACCCTGGCTCTTGGGCATGGCTGTGCGCTCAGAGATCCCATGGCGGAGGAGATCTGGAATCCTTCCTGGAGGTGAGCTGATGATGTGCTGGAGCGTGGTCTGTGTCTGACTGGGACGCGCGGGTTCTGTCTTCCTCTGCTGGAGACACAGAGTGGAGGGTTTCTCCCTTTGTGGAGCACCTGTGGGCTCCGCCCGCTGGGCCACGCCCCGTCCACCCTCGAGGTAGGTGGGGGAGTTCCCGCCTTTTACCAGGATGATGGATGGACGACTAAGTATTTTTTACCCATGATTCTAATTATGTATTGTATGTGCAGATGTGTGTGTATAGTCATGTGTGTGTGTGTGTGTATAAATATATATATATATGTGTATGTATGTGTATATGTTGTTTCTGTGCCTGGCATGTTTCCATGAATTTCTGCTCTCTTTTTATCACACTTATCTACTCATCACTCTTATGTCATGTCTCTATCAAACTATCCTCCATTCTCACTCGCACTCATCCCAAATCCCTTCGACCACTTTCATCTCCTAAATATCTCTGCCTAAGCTCATCCCTCCACCCCCACATCTAACTCACCAAACCTCACTCTACCTCTGTGACCTCCCACACAACCCTACTAAATTCTCCTGCATTCATCTCACCCTGCTAATATGCTCTCCCTAACCCTTCCACATCCTCTTTCCCCTCCGCCCCCCTTTTATTCATCTCAAGCCTTTGGATTGAGTAAATGAAGGATAAACTCCCAATTAACACTTCTGGATTTCTTTCCTCCTCCACCCCTCCATTACTCCAGTCAATCTAACTAACAAACTCTCATATCCGCAACTCAAATTAACTCCTAATAATACTAAAACTGTACTCCTTATTAAATTATACTAATCCATCACTAATTCTTGTTTGGGTACCGGAGTAGCGTGCTACTCATCGAAAAGCGCTTCGACGCCTCGTCAGGGGTAGTAAACGCTATATAAATACGATTACAATTACAATTACAATTGGTAAGTTGTCCAGCTCTTTGGTCTCTGACCATTCCTATTCCACTGGATCTAGCTCTATGTGCAACATAGGGTCTGACAGATGAGTAACAGGGCAGAATATCCCTGTGTTTCGAAATAGATGGAAACTTCTTGTGACGGTGTCATCCCAATCAAGAATTTGACATGGCATACTCACTACACTCCCACTGAGGTGTGAGGAGATGTCCCATTGTTATGTCTAAAGTATACATTGGCAAATGTGATATTTTATCAGGGCGGACATCTTACATAATGGGAAGCATGATAGTAATGATACAGTACCAGTACAGGACATATCATTGACATGTGTCTTCAGACAATTTGTACCATGTGCATGGTATTGAGAAGGTAAGTGGCTAGCCTGCTGATCCCTTAGGCCATGTATTTTGTGCATGCTACATAGTGCAGGACTGTACCTACATGGGTGCAACATACACAGTTTTTTGCCTACATCATGTGTCAGTTTGTACTTTGTGCCTTTTTAATGTTTGCCATACATACCTTTGATAATCGGAGGCTGTTGGGACACATTTTGTAAAGGATCGGCTAATTTCAGCCTAACTTCATAGTGTAACAGGTCTCCTAGTTGACATTCACATGTTGATGGAACGGAAAAAGTTGTCATTCAATTTGCTGGACTCTAGGTGTATGTATCAATCATGGTTACATTAGAAGTGGCTTATGTTAGTGTCACTTTAGTCCCAAGAGGTTATGTTACACATGTCTGGACAGTTGGTAGTGATGTAGGTTTTATCATGTTGTCATGTAGGGGTTTCTACTCAGCATGAGTAGTGGAATAGTTTGTGGCCTTCATGTACATGATTGGTGTCCATTGTATTGAAGGTATTTGCATGATCCCTGTGGTTGTCTGTGGGTATATCCTATTGCTGGACATAACTTTGTTGTCTATGTGTCAATGAGTAGGATAAGTGAATCCAGAAACTCTATCTACATTTTTTTAAAGACTTTTGATGTTTTACTGATATGGTATGTAATTTTATGAGCCTCACTGTTTGGGTAAGCCATATGTAGTGATTGCATCTGAGGTATTTGACATTGTGAATGTTATGAACATAGTCACATGTTAGGTATATGATTGCAGAGCAACATGCTGTGTTGTAGTTGAAGTGAAATGAGTTTACTTTCATGAAACATGACTACAGGTAATGGACTGGGCAAGTGTGGATTAGGGGTAGGCATGATATTGTGATTTCAGTGAACATCATTTGCTAAGGTTGATTTGTTGATACACGGTGATGATCTATATAGGGAGATACTTTTGATATTGCCAAATCATCTTGTGCATGCTCTGCCTCCTGTGGCTCCACCCTCTAAGTAGAGCCCTTTATCTGGCTCCTCTGGACTCCTGACCCCTGTCAGGAGTTGAGGCCCTCCTCCACCTGCAGGCTTCTGCCTGCGCCTCATCCCTGGTGTCTAGTGGGAGAGCTCTGCTTTTCCACTAGGCTACCTTCTGCCTTTCTCCTCCTTTTGCTTTGCTTTGCTCTCTGCTCCACTACTGTCCCTTAGTGCTCCTTTTCCTCGTTTCTCTCTCACTCCACTCTCACTCTTTCACTTTCGCCCTCTCTCTCTCCCCCGCCGGTGCTGCCTCTGCAGCCCGCTCCCGTTTCCATGCAGTTTTTCGTACCCTTCCTGCCTCCCAGCTGTCCTCTCCTCCCCCACCTCCCTACTTAATGGTGGCCACTGTGTGGCTATGCCACTGGAGTGCCGAAGGTGTGCCAAAGGCAAGCCCATCTGCTCCCGTCCGCGGCTGGACCGCGCCCAGCGCCAGAACCCCTGGCTCCCCTCCCCCACCGCCATCACGCATCTCTCACTATGACGGGCCACACTCCGCGCCCTCAACACCGGCCGCTCTCCTGCCTGCCTTCAAGCCTCCCCGCAGACCACCCACGGACCCTTCTCCTGCCTGAACTGCACCTTCACCAGCAGTGATGGCTGGTGGTTACAAAAACTGGTGGGGCGGAAGTTCATACACAGAATTACACCATGCAGTTGAGGTAACCTGATACCTGATTTTCTCAGGGAGCATCTGGCAGGGAAGAGACAGTGAACGCGTTCATTTTTACACAACTCAATAGTTTTTCTTTTTTTCGACCTTCAGAGGATGAGAGGTTGAGTGGAGCACTAGAGTTGAAATCATGGGGTCAAATACAGATCATCAGACGTGTCAGAAGGCTTAGTGGATGCATTAGTCCAATGAGCCTTGGAACCCAGCTATGAGGCAAGAGGCCTCTGACTGACCAGATTCCCTTCAAACATTCACCAGTATTCCCTGTATATGTTCAGCACAATTTCTCATCAACTCACAGTTATCCATCCAACTATACACTCTCATTCCCCCACTGAACTATATACTCCCATCCACATACTTGCCCATTCTGCTGTTCACCCACTCATTCATACTCATTCACACCCTCAATCATACATTCTCATCAAGCTACCCTCCCACTCATTCACCTAATTCACTTTGCCTTACCCTCTCACTGTTTTATTTTCAGTGTTTGAAATACATTATTGGTGGCAGCAGGTTGCATTTCAGTCAATTAATTGTGTTTTAACAAGCTTTAGTCTACCTATGTTATCCTCCCCACAGTCATCCACCCAGTTACTCACTCAACATGATTCCCCTACCAACTCCATTCAACAACAACTTCACTTTCTCCCACCTTGTATCATTCACCTACCTACTCTCATTCACCCATTTGCATCAAGCTTTCCACTGGCATTCACGTAATTCATAAAACCAGTCATCACATTTACCTATGCACACAGTCAACCCCCCATATTCAATGTCTCACCCATTCACACAAACCTACCAAACCACTCATTGAGTGAGAGGCAATTACCCTCATAAAAGGTTACACTAAGTGGCCTTGTTAGTGCTTGTTTTCTCCTCCCTGCAGATCACATCTCAGTGCCCACTGCCAGAACAATAAGGCCATGTAACCTGCAATGGAGATAAAACAACCACATGTGGC
Source organism: Pleurodeles waltl (assembly GCF_031143425.1). NCBI lineage: Eukaryota > Metazoa > Chordata > Amphibia > Caudata > Salamandridae > Pleurodeles > Pleurodeles waltl. The sequence continues at coordinate 56,828,643 of NC_090446.1, read as the reverse complement.
AGTAAAGAGTTTTGCACTGACCCCATTAGTACTGCAGAGAAGACAGCAACTAGAAAGGAAAAGAAAAAGAAACAAGAGTAGAAACAGATTTTTACTTCTTTCTCCAAACTTGTGCAGTTTTTTGGAGGCAGCTGCTCATCTGTTGCTCTTTCTCATAAAGGTTACGTTACACCACATTACACCACATCTTTGTTCATATTAAACATTTTTACAGCTTTTCATGTGGTAGTCACAGAGACAAACACATCCTGTTTCAATCCTTTCGGATCTTCACTAAACTAAGACCTCCAGCATGAAAGTTTGTAAATCTCTCACCTCAAATACAGTGTTTTTCTCAGTCACATTTATACTGTATGACAAATGTTCCAGGCCCTTTCCTGCTTCACAAGTAAAACTCCCCTCTTTTTTTTCCTAAGTTGTTCAGGATGGGATCTCGGCTTTTCATACATGCTGACATGCTGTGCTGAGCATGAATGTACTCAGGAATACACTAAATCAAGCGCAAACTGTGAAACTTAATGAACTCCCCCCTTCTCATCTCGTCACAAGGTGGGGCTTGGTCAGTGAAGCTTGCTTGCCCCACCTCACCCTGTGACGAGTTATGAAAGGGTGGGGTAACTGCTGTGAGTGGCATGCAAACTTGCAGAGCCCGGGCTTGAAAGCTAAACACCCAAGGCTGTTTTTAATGGGGGCTCTGGATGAAGGAGGAGAAATAAAAGCAACGTCACAGCGCTGCGAGGAAAAACCAGGGCTGTGCGTGGATAAGCCCTGCTAGTGCTGAATCAGGCACATTCTCACAAAGGGGCACGCAATGCAAAAATGCCTAGTAATGTAACCTTGTCGTTTTATTTCTGTTTAGATAAGCTTTCCTTCTACGAAGCTATGAAAGCTAAGGGGGCGTAGCCCCTGCCCCCATCCACAGGAGCCGCTGCTGTTCACCAGCCTCCACACCAATGACCCACCCACCAAGGCAGGACACAGCCATCTCAGATGTTTCCTCCTCAACACCCGCTCCGTCCACAAGCAGGCAGTAGAGCTATGGCATCTACTCGACTCAGCCTCCCCATTTGTCGCCTTCCTGACTGAGACCTGGATGCACCCCTCCTCAGCACCTGACATCGCCATAGCCATCCTTGACGGCTACAAGATCACCCGCAGGCACCGCTCCACCTACCTAAGGAGGCATCGCCATCATCCACAAGAATACCCACAGGATCACGACCAACACCGAAGACACCCTCAGCACTGCCGAACTCCTGCACTTCTAAATCCACAGTGACCCAAACACCACCCTCCAAGGGACCCTCGTCTACAGGCCCCCGGCCCATGACAGCAATTCAACGACTCCATTACCGACATCATCAGCACACACGCTCTCGCATCCACTGACTACATACTCCTCAGAGACTTAAATTTCCACCTCGAGAGCACCAACGACAACAATACCGCCATCCTGCCCGACAACCTCTCCAGCCTCGCCTCAAACAGCTCGTCACGACACCAACCCACTTTGCAGGACACACACTCAACCCTATTTTTTCCAGCCAGCAATCACGTCTCTTTCAGCCACACCAGCGAACTCCACTCGACAGACCGCCGCTGCATCCACTTCTCCTTCAAGAAACCCACAACACACCACCACCCACAACGGATCCCCCACCACAGTTGGACCAAGGTCACCGAAGACCAACTTATCGCAACCATCTCCCAGAAGCCACCCATCGAAACCACTGACACTGATGGAGCTGCCTGCAACTTCAGGCAATGGGTCAACACCTGTGCCAATACGCTCACCCCAATCAAGAATCCCTCCAAAAGATGCACCGACAGAAAGGCCTTCTGGTTTACCGCCGAACTCCACGAATCTAAGCAAAGCTGCGGAAGACTTGAAAGAAAATGGCGCCAAGATCAGACTCTGGACAACCACACAGCCTTCAAAAATGCCATCCGCAGACACCACCAACTCATACGAGCCACCAAAAGAACCGCATTCAAAGACCGAATTAACAACAACGCTCACAACCACAAGGAGCTCTTCAACGTTGTGAAGGAACTCTCCAACCCCAGCTCCAACACCAATGACATCCCGCCATCCCAAGACCTCTGCAACTCCCTAGCCTCCTACTTCAACCGCAAGATTGCAGACATCCATGACAGCTTCAGCACCCAGACCCCCACCAGCAACCACCAACACCACAGTTTCACCTCCGACCAACCTCCTGCCCTCCTGGACCCCAGTCAACGACAACGACACCATCTAAATCATGAACATCATCCACTCAGGCTCTCCATCTGACCCCTGCCCTCACCACATCCTCAACAAAGCAAGCCCCTTCATTACCCCAACTACGGAAGATCATCAACAGCTCCTTCGAGTCCGCCACCTTCCCGGAGAGCTGGAAACACGGCGAGATCAACGCCCTCCTCAAAAAACCCAAAGCGGACCCAAAGGACCTCAAGAACTTCCAGCCTATCTCCCTGCTCCCCTTCCCGGCAAAAGTAATCAAGAAGGCCGTCAACAGACAACTAACCCGCTTCCTAGAGGAGAACCACACCCTGGACCCTTCCCAATCCGGATTCCGCAGCAACCACAGCACCGAAACTGCCCTCATCGCCGCCACCGACGATATCAGAACCATATTGGACAGCGGCGGAAACGCAGCCCTCATCCTCCTGGACCTCTCGGCCGCGTTCAACACCGTCTGCTACCACACCCTACACTCACGTCTCAGCTATGCTGGAATCCGCGACAGAGCCCTGGACTGGGTCAACTCCTTTCTCACCGGCAGAACCCAGAGAGTGCGCCACCCCCATTCTGCTCAGAGGCAACCAAAATCATCTGTGGCATAACCCAGGGTTCATCCCTCAGCCCGACCCTCTTCAACATCTACATGGCCCCGCTCGCTAACATCGCCCAATCCCACAACCTCAACATCATCTAATACGCCGACGACACCCAGCTGATCCTCTCCCTCACCAAGGACTCCGCCAAGACCTACCTCCACGAAAGAATGAAGGCCATCGCTGAATGGATGAAGAGCAGCTGCCTTAAACTCAATTCGGACAAGACGGAAGTCCTTATCTTTGGAGCCACCCCCTCCGCATTGGATGACTCCTGGTCCTGCCACTCTCCGAACCGCTCCGACTCCCACCGACCACACACGCAACATGGGATTCATCTTGGACCCCTCACTATCCATGGCCCAGCAAGTCAATGCCATCTCCTCCTCCTGCTTCAGCACCCTCCGCATGCTCCGAAACATCTACAAATGGATCCCCATCGAAACCAGAAGAACAGTCACCCAAGCCCTCAAAAGCAGCAAACTGGACTACGGCAATGCCCTCTACGCAGGAACGATGGCCAAATTCCAGAAGAGGCTGCAGCTCATCCAGAACGCTGCTGCATGCCTCATCCTGGGCATCACCCACCACTGCCACATCACAGACCACCTGAAAAACCTGCACTGGCTCCCAGTGAACAAGAGAATCACCTTCAACTCCTCACCCACACTCACAAAGCACTGCACAACACCGGGCCAGAATACCTCAACAAATGACTCACCTTCTACACCCTGACTCAGCATCTCTGCTCCGCTGACCTCACCCTCGCAACTGTCCCACGCGTCCGCAGAACTACAACCAGCGGTAGATCATTATCACACCTCACCGCCAGAACGTGGAACACTCTTCCCACCCACCTGCGTGAGACCAAAGACCTCCTTACCTTCAGGATACTTCTCAAGACCTGGCTGTTCGAGCAGTAGCAGCACCTCACCCCACCCCCCTCATTCATAGCTCCCTTCCTCAGTGCCTTGAGACCCTCACGGATGAGTAGTGCGCTTTACAAATCCCTAATTGATTGATTGATTGATCAATGATTTGATGAGGATAATTTTGAAGTGCAATAACATGACGGTATGTTGGCTTCATGCAAAATTTCTGTCTACAGTAGCTGAAAGGTAGCTACTTTGACTATATTGTGGCTAAGGGTTTGTGATAACTATTAAATTGATCTTATTTATTTATAGCATAGGTTTCTCATGTCTGGAATTATTGCATGCATACATTTTTATTAGCAGTAGAATGTTAACTCTTTAAACAATATTTGTTTTTGCACAAAAATGTTGGTCTTTTTGACTGTATGAATTTTATTGGTCTTCGTCTTCCAAAACTGATGAACACAAACTTTTATGTAGATTTGCACAATTTCCATCTATACTGCACACCCAGGGGTATTCCTGGGGCATGGTTGTGACAGCCCAATCGCCTTCAGGTCCTGTATTGGGGTTTGAGTTTGCGTTCTAATTATCTTTTTAAACTTCATGTGTCTACTCTTTTTATCCAGGATTTGAGGCTTGCCTACGCCGCGGGTCATTTGCTTCAGCATAGGGTTGATTGTATTTTGCACGAGGGCCAGGGGATACTGCTCTGCAGTTGTCCAATCAGAGGTTTGCTGCTGCTTGTAAATACTGGATATTTTGATTGGTAATTTTCTGAATTTTGCTGTATCTTCTCTCTTTAGGGATATTTTGAGACAAGTATGGTTTGTATTGCCTAACTGGCATGATAGCAAACCAATAAAATAAATACAAAAACAGAATGTCTGGAAACGCAGTGCAGCTGACCACTTGCTGCATTGAGGATGGGGAGGTGGCAGGAATGTGCCTAGTTTAGCATTATATGGCGCACTCCTGTCCTCTCCCTGCACTGACACTGACACCTCTGAGGCATTTTCCACTTTCTATGTGTGCTGCAGGATGCACCTCTCCTGGAAGGCGCAGCATTTTCACGTTTTCTCCGGTCTACCATTAATGGTGAATCCGGGAATGTGCCACAATCCATGGGTTGATGCATAGGCATCATTATCTAATACCTTTTCCAGTTATTCAAATGTTTGCATCATTTTAAACTAAAAGAGTATCCCCCCTTATCAGTGAATTTTGTTAACAAAAAGGGCAGTTTGGAGTTTATACTAGACAGAGAGTGCTCACACTGATCAATCAAGAATCTGCCATCTGCATTGTTTCCTCTGTTTCGGGGTCTGGATTCCTACATTGTTTCCAAGAACTTGCATGAGGACCATTTAGCAAAGCTACAAAAAAGTGCAAAAAACCTGTTAAACTTCATAGCACTCCATAGCACTCTGCCCAACAAGCACAAAACCTCTATAGCAAATCCCACTGCATTCTGTGACACTGAAGTGTGAGTTACACAAATGAAGATTCTCAGGCTTAAAATAGCACAGAGACATCTTGGGAGGAAAATAATACACTTACTACAGGCAATGCCGACAGCCATTCTAGAAGCAAAATGTGCACATTTCAACACACGCACAGAAACCAAAAGACGTGCAATGACAATGTCCCTCGCACAGCCAAATAGACAATGTCAAAGTAAACAGTCTTTCTCAAAAATAAAGGATTGACATTATTACAAAGTATTCCAGTGTCCAATTTCTATGATCCTCATAATCTCATCTATTGTGAAAAGTGCTTTGGAGTCTTGCAACTTAATGCTGGTTCCATTCGTGTTCCTAAAATGTCCATATCAGTCTTTCAATTGCTGCCTACTGGGCTATGTGGCTATGTCAGGTAAATCCTAAGCAATGTCCTTGATGTATAGGCCAGTGCCGACGTACGTTTCGGTGAATAAAGACCACTCGGGGTCACTCACCTTCCTCAGGGCACATAACGTAGTGGTTAAAAGATTACAGATTAAATATTCCTTGGGGCATATATAATATTCCTACATTTTATAATTCTGCAACAAAAACAGATAAAGTATTCACAATAACGAACTTGGGATGAAAACAAACAACATAGAACCACACATAACATACAAATTGGGGAAAAGAGGTAGAAAAATACACCAGAAATCAGAAACAAAAAGAAGAAAAGAAAGCAAAAAAAAGAAAGGGAAAAAGAAGACAAGATACACAACAACAGAAAAATGTGGACAAAGAAGGAAAAGAAAAAGGAAAGAATAGAAAGAAACCCAACTTCCAAGTCACCCAAAAATTTAATTCTCATGCAGGGTGATGTAGAAAGATTTCCTGTATCATCGCTCCTAAAGGACAGGGAGGAATCAACTCAATCATAGGTTATATGTGTGCTCTCTCTGTCACCTTCCTAAAGAAGAAAAATTATGAAAGGGATCAATTGGACCAATAGATGGAACAGGACCCAAATAGGTTTTAGACATTCCCAGATGTGTAAGTGCTCACATACGAGGTCACGGAAAGTGAATTCACATGACACTGTTAAACGAGTGAGGCTGCTTCTTTATAACACCCCAATAATAATACAGTAACCTTCTTACTTTGTAGAGTACCAAAAAAATCAATGATTTGCTGCTCCAAAATGAACGTTACTAGTCTCCTGAGACATCTCCTCAATTTATCCAGTTTCCTATATATCAAAGAAATATCCCACTTGAAAAGTATGTAAACTGATATAATCTTTAAGTATAAAAATAAATTATTCTCTTAGACGGACAAAGCGCATGGTTACTATATAGATAAAAGCAAAAGGATATATTTATATCGTACCTGAACAGTCGAAAAACATTCTAATATCCGTGGATGGAAGGCAGCCCGAGTGTTTATTAAGTACTCTCTGATGGATCTCTACACAGCGCGGGCACATCTAGAAACCCAAGTTGTTCCGTTAGGGCAGAACTCCTAATCTTATCAATGAAAGGCGCCTCAGACTCGTATGTCGAACAATACCGAGACACCGACAAAGGGATCCTCCACGGATTAAAGCCCAATTATATGTCCAGAAAGTTATGGGGACTGATGATGAAAATAGAAAACAGACTACCGATTAACGAAGGAAGAAAAGGGAAGGAAACCAAAGGACTAGATGGTTGCCATCTTAAAATAATACTAAACATAAAAAAAGGACTACCAATAAATGAAGAAAGAAAAAGGAAGGAAAACAAAAGGCTAGATGGTCACCATCTTGGAATATTACTAACCCTAATATAAGGGTGTGCGGCCAAAGAAAGGGGGTGGTAGAGACACCGAAGCACCCATCCACTGACTGGTCGGCAGGGAACATTGAGGCCAAGATTCAAGAGTAGAGGAAGCTATTGGTGGAGACGGAGGAAAGGTGGGCCAAGCTATGCAAGGAGAGGGCGGAGGGGAGGTCCCGCAGGCGAAGAGGAAGTCAGTAGGGGTTAGTAGGGGCCAAAAAGAAGGGCATGGTTCGGGGCAGGGTAGCTGGGTGTGGGTCCCTTATGAGGAACAGGGGAAGGATCATGAGGCTAGTGCGGCTGGTGGGCCAGGCAGCGTGACAGCAGCAATGGGCGCACATGGCCTAACACAGCGTGGGAGTCCATGACAGTGTCAGAGGTTGTCAAAAAGGTGGTGAAGCCAACGGGGCACAACACAGCCCCAGGACATTGGTCAGAAGCCATAAAGGGGTCTTCGGCAGCCTTCTCTACACTGCGGGAACGCATGAAGCACACGCCTGGCTTACACCACGGGGGACTCGGGTTGGATGACGAGCACAACATGGTGGATGCAGCCGGTGCTGATGATGTATGGGGTGTGAATGAAGAAGATGTGTTTGAGTTTGGTTATGATGAGGACCTGGAAGACTGGGAGGAAGAAGAGACTCACGAAAAAGAAGTGAGCGGGGTACAAGGGAAAGGGGAAGGGGCGCAGGAGCAGCGCAACACCCTCTTCTGTTACTGTTTTGCAGGCTTCAATGTCTAGCACGCATGGGCACAAGGTCTCCTGCAAGGAAGGCAGCGGGCGCAAGTCACTGTTGGATGCTGGTACTCCTGGCCACGGTGTCCAAGGTAAGGGGGACTGGTGGGCCGCATGGGGTGATCGGAGAGGCAGGGCTGGCACAGCCCAATACAAGTCTATTGGTGTAGGGAATACTCGATACACATTATGCCTAGTACAGGTGCAGTACTTGTAGGCAGTAAGGACCAGGTGGGGAAAAAAAGTGCTGCCGACACAAGGCGGGGACAGGGCAACCGCGGCAAGTGGGGAAAATGAGGATGATGCCAAGGATGGGACAGGACACAATAAGAGACTCCCATATATGGGACTCGCTATGCCTTTGGGGTCACATGCAGCAGATAAGACTAAAGCAAGGATATGGAGACACGAGTATGTTGACGTTTTCAAACTTCTTCACAGGGATATTCAGACGAAGGAAGGTTCTAAGGAGGAGGAGTGGGAACTGGCACGAAGGCCTAGGGCCCCATATCTATGGACAATTGGAACTCTGCATTTTTGATTTACGCCAGTATCTACTGTGAAAAATACCCAGACAGGGCCATTGCCATTTTTAAGTACATGGACATTATTAGCAAAGTCCAAATGCATTTTTGGGGCTTTGTGTGGCTGAGCTACGATGAAGAGTTCAGGGCTAGAGTGAGCATTAATCCTGAAAAGCCATGGGGAGATGTGGACTTGGATTTAGGGATGCAATATATGGCTTCTTCGCATTTAGCAGCATTTACCCACATGGCTAGGGGTCTCCCGGTAGTTTACAAGCCTTTTCAGCAGTGTCCCTCTCAGGTAGGGGCGGGTTTGGCAAAGGGCCCCAGTACCTAGCTCAGGAGCATGTTGGATCTTCAACAAGGGGTATTGCTCCAGGCACCCCTACAAATTTAAACATGAGTGTTCCAAATGTGGAGGGAGACATCCAGTCATGCAATGTTTTTCCCTTGCCAGTCTGTCGGAGCAGTGGAGATCTACCAGGGGCAGAGGGGGACAAGGCGCTCCTGAGCCAAAGGTCTCCTACTCCAATTCAGTTTGAGAGGTTACTGCCCTGGTTGTGCATGTACCCGGATACGGACATGGCACTGAAATTGGAATGGGGGTTCAGAGAAGGTTTCTGGGTGGGATACCAAGGGCCACGGTTGAAGGGATGGGCGGACAATTTGCAGTCAGCTAAGGCCATGCCAGAAGTGGTGGCAAAGAAATTGAGAAAGGAAGTGGCAGAGGGCAGAACTGTGGGCCCCTTTTACGAGTGGCCCATGGATGATTTGATGATTTCACCTTTGTGTGTGGTACCAAAAAAGAGCAGAGAGGATTTTCGGCTGATACATCACTTGTCATGGCCTGAAGGGGCATCGGTGAACGATTTAATCACGTCAGAGGATATATGGGTGGTATACGCCTCGATATATTATGCCATTCAGCTCATAAGGGGGTGTGGCAAGGGTGCTGAGTTGGCTAAGTGCGACATCAAGGCAGCTTTTTGGCTGCTCCCCATTCACCCCGAGGACTTCTCTCTGCTGGGAATGCAGTTGGAGGGGGCCATTTACGTGGACAGAGTGCTGCATATGGGGGGAGCGATTTCATGTGCTTTGTTTGAGGCATTTAGTACCTTCTTGCAGTGGGTCTTTATTCAGGTGAGTGGACATCGGACGGTGTCACACTATTTAGAGGATTTCCTTTTTGTGGGGATGCCACATTCTGACTAGGGTGGTAGGGCACTGCAGTGTTTTGAGTAATTGACACTGGATTTTGGGGTGCCTTTGGCTCCTGAGAAGACACAGGGCTCTAGCTGTGTCTTGACCTTTTTGGGCATCAAACTAGACATAATGGATTTCATGGCGTGCCTACCTGCTGTGAAGGTTGAGGAGATTTTGCTTTTTTTGCAGCAGCTCAGGTCGAAACAGAAGATTAAACTGCGCATGGCACAACAGCTCCTGGGTTTCCTTAACTTTGCATGTAGGGTGGTCCGGGGTGGGAGGACTTTCTGCAGGCGCATGGGCCTGGTGATGTCTGGTGCATCCCTACCTCATTACAGTATTCGGCTGACCATGGGTTTGCAAGAAGGCATCAGGGTATGGGACCTGTTCTTGACACAGTTTAACGGTGTCTCCATGTCTTTTCGGGAGGAGGACACTGTCTGGCAGGTGCAGATTTTTTCAGACTCAGCGGGTGCCTCTGGTTTTGGTCTGTTCCAGGATGGGCGGTGGTGTGCGGAGACATGGCCTGCACAATCGTTGAGTCAGGGCAGGAGCATTGTCTTTTTGGAATTCTTTCCTCTGCTGGTGTCTTTGTCGGTGTGGGGTGACGAACTGGCCAACAGGACAGTGATGTTCCATGTGGACAATCTGACAGTGGTTGAATTGGTGAACAGACAGAGGGCCAGGGATCTCAGTGTACAGCAGTTGCTGAGGAGGTTTATGTTGCATTGCTTGACGTTGAATATCATATTTAAGGCTGCGCATATTCCAGGGGTCAACAATTCCATTGCAGATTCCCTGTCTCTTTTGCAGTGGCAGTGTTTCTGCAACTGGCACCTGGCGCAGAGGAGCACAAGAGAGCGGTCCCAGCAGACATTTGGGAGTGGGGGGGCATGATGGTCATGAGACTGGTGGAAATGTCGCTACCAGAATCAACCCTCAGGAGTTATTGCATAGCATAGTTGAAATTTCAGGATTTTGCATTTATCGGAGGGCAGTTTTGGAGGCAGGAGCAAGGAATGCTTGAGGTTCTGGTGCTACGTTTTGTTATATTTTTGATTCAGAAGGGTTTATCGCCAGCCATGATTGGGGGCAAGTTGGCAGGAGTGTCCTTTTATGGGAAGTTGTATTTTGTCTGAGAATCGGGGAAGGATTGCATTTTGGGAAAAATGCTGAAAGGTTGGGGGAGAGTACACTTAGGGTCAGGTGTTGCATGAATTTATTACGTTCGAGTTGCTTTTGGATAGCTTGCATGCCCTGCCCATTTGTTGTTTGAATACCCACGAGGTGGCGCTGTTTCCATTGTGTATGGTATGGATGTTTTCCAGGCATTTCGCGTGTCTGAATTATTGGGTGTGGGGAAAGCTTGTGGTGTAGGGGTGGGTGATGTGCAATGACAGGGTGAGTGCTTGGGGATCTGGTTGCGGCGATCAAAGATGGATCAACTAGGTAAGGGAAAGTGGATATGGTTGGATAAGGGGGGAGTGTTGGAAGCATGCCCAGTGCAGGAATGGGGGTGGGATTGGGATCGAATGGCGTATTGGGAGGTGGCGGTCCAGATGTTGCGAGAGATATGTAAGGGCCTGACTTGATGCTTTTAGGGATGTGGTAGGTGTGCAAAAGTTGGGGTAATGGTTCGTTCTTCAGGTGTGGGGTTTCTGAGATGGGGGATTATTGTTGTATGCTGACATTTGTTTCTCTTTCCAGGTTGCGTGCGTGGCCTGGAGAAAGGCGGTCACGTGGCTGGTCGGACAGTCTTTCATTCATTGGGTGGCTAAATATGCAGAGAAGCAGGTTTATGGACGATCTCTGGGACTTCTGAGTAGCAGACACAAGGTGTTGTGGTGGGGAAAGAGCGGAATGAGGTGAGGCAATTTGCTTCCTATTACCACATCTATTATGCCGACATGGGGATGCCCTGATGTATCAGCATTACACCTTAGGGAGAAGGATCTGGTCCTTCTCTCTGGGCTCACCCTACTGCAGCACATGCAACGGGATCTGGCACTGCTATAGCACAACATGCATGGGACTTGTTTAGTGTGGATGGAATTTGTGCCCAGGAGGAAATGGAGAAGGACACTGAAACATGGGGCTATTGAAAGGGCTCAGAGGAAGCTCAATGGGGCTATGCGGGTTTTCTGCTGGGCGCATGACATTAAAGTGCTGACGCACGATGGGATACAAGAAGATGAGCAGGTGCTTTACAGGGATGACGTGTTCATCTCTCAGAGATGGGGAATGCACATTACATGTTGGAGTTGCGTTTCTTGCTGACCAATTTGTGGGGAGAGAAACTTTGGCGGAGTGAGCCTGTTGGACAGGCATGAGGTGTTGCAGTGGGTTTGCTGGTAGGGCAGCAAAATGCCAAAGGGTTTGTGCTGGGTGGTAGTAGATGGGGGAAGGTGGAGAGTCAGATGCGGGCCTGTCCACCCTTCCCGGGGGGAAAAAGAAGCAGGTGTAGGATCACAGATTGTGGGATGCCCTATTCAGACAGGGAAAGAAAGGAAAAGGGGGATGTGTGGAAGAATGGAAGTGGTAGGCTGGGTGAATGAAGGATAAGTGGGAGAATGAAGTGAGAATGGAAGACGGGGAGTTCAAAAGGTTAAAGATGAAAAGTTGTTCATTTAAAGTTCTGGTTATGTTGATGTATTATCATGATGAGCAAGACTGTCCTAATAAATAGCCTTTTCCAATAGTCAATGGGTGTCAGAGTTTATGTCCCGAGTGGCTTTATACAAAGAAGAGCAAGTAATCATTTCAACAGTTGGGATGACTTGAGAGACATCTGCTCTTTCACGTTTTGATCCACACCATGTTAGTACAGAGGATTCTACAATGAATTTCGAGAAAGAGGAGGCAACCAAAAAGGTTTTTGCACATAACATTTCAAGTAAAACTTTGATCAATGCGATTATTTTTTTTAAAGTGCCAAAACATGTGGCTGAACTCATCATTTTGAACCACGACATAACAGGCCCTAAATGGTGGCAAGCATACATTGGTTCTAATGTTACAGTATTTTGCCAATCTGAATGGGGTACAATAAGCTTCTAATTAAGGTCGCGTCCTGAGCAAAGGTGGCACTAGATTCATTATCGGTGGCATCACTAATTGATCTTGCCGCACCCTGGAACACTGGGCCTATTTAAGAACGAGCATTGGCATAGCCAATAGGTGTGCCTTTGGGGCCTTATAAGTGTTTAGCCAGAGCTATTGGCTTTGCCAGTGTCTTTAAGCTATTTTGTAGAAGAGCGTGGCTGCTGTGCAGCATGTTGAAAATTTATAATAAAAAAGTGTTATAAGCAATTTTGTTACCTTATATAAAACCAAGAAGATATTATGTAAAACTGAATGACCCTTAACATGAAAAATGTCATCTAGCTTTTTTGTCCTTGCAATACTGGCAAATTCTTCCTGCCTGTTCTAAGGCTTGTTTGTTATAGCTTGGGTGCTGTAGGGGTGCTGGTGCTTTGGTGGTGCGGAGGTGGTGCTGCTCTGGTGCGAGGTGGCACTGAGGTGGTGCTGTGGGAGTGCTGAGTGATGCTGTGGTGGAGGTGGTGCTGTGCTGATGCTGTGCTGAGATGATGCTGAGGTGTTGGTGTGCTGGTGTGGAGGTGATGCTCACGTGATGCTGAGTGATATTGAGGTGGTGTTGATTCATGTTGAGGTGGTGCTGTGCTGGTGCTCAAGTGGTGCTGTGCTGGTGCTCAAGTGGTGCTTAGTGATGCTAAGTTGGTGCTGTGCTGAGGTGGCACTGCACTGATACTGAGGTGGTGCTGTGCAGAAGCTGAGTTGGTACTGCACTGGTAGTGGTGCACTGATGCAGAAGTGGTGCTGTAATGATGCTGAGATGGTGCTGTGCTGATGCTGAGGTGGTGCTGTTGTGGTGCTAAGATGGTGCTCTGCTGATGCTGAGGTGGTATTGTGCTGATGATGGTGCTGAGGTGGTGGTGCACTGGTGCCAAGGTGGTGCTGAGTGATACTGAGGTGGTGGTGTGCTTGTGTGGAGGTGGTATTCAGAATGGTGCTGAGAGATGCTGAGGTGGTGCTGAGCCATATTGAGGTGGTGCTGAGGTGGTGGTGTTGCGCTGGTGCTCAGGTGATGCTGCACTGGTGCTCTGGTGGTGCTTGTGAGAAAGGGCCTCTTTTGACATGGTAGCACCTCACTTTTTGCCTGGAAAATGATGTGGGTTCAAACTGTAAGTGCCCTGGGCCACCGCTAAACAGGTTTTCAGGGCCAGATCTCTTTCCAAAAAACTGTAGTATATATTGACACTTCAGCCACCCTTGTAAGTCCCTAGTAAATGGTACCCCTGGTACCTACGGCCCAGTTACTGAAGAGGGGCCCCAGAGCTGCAGCACCAATGGAGCCACTCTGAGAGGCCTTACACCAGGCTCATGTAGACTGCCATTGCAAGTGAATGACAAGGTATTTTTAAAAGTTGCAAACTTGACATGACATTTACCAAGAGTGCCCTGTCCACTAACACTGCATGCACTATAGGTAAGTTACCTCTCTGGCAGGCCTTACAGCCCTTAGGCACAGTGCACTAGAATGCATGCAAGGGCACATGTTTGCATGAGCACATTTTTCTCTACTGAGTATTTACAAAACCTTAAGACATAGTAAGTATACAGGGGGGCCATAGCAAATACATGTGCTGGGCACTGGTCATTACGATCCCCACCTACATGATGGCCTCTCTGAATACTGGGTTGTTTGGTATCAAACAACTCAGAATAATAAACCCACACTATACCCAGTGTTGGGTATCTGGTTGCGGACTGATTTTTACCAGCCTTGCACCACCAGACATTGATCTGGACTCCTGGGGTGAGAGCCTCTGGTCTCAGGTGCCAGAAAACAAATACTTTCCTGGGTGGAGGTGTTACACCTCCTTCCCCAGGCAGGTGCCCAGGCCCAGCAGTCAGCTTCAAAGGCTTTACCACCTTTGAAATCTGACCTCTGACTCTGCTGGTAGCAGCAAATGGCCACCCAACAGTTCCCCCCTGACTTTCAGCAGGAAAACCGGCAGGAAAACGTAGTAAGAGTAGGAGGAGTGCCACCCCCTCTGCCTACACCACCCCCCAGGTGTGGCAGGTGAGGTGACCACACTATTTCATTTTCCTCCATCTTGGATGGCAGGAAAATAGTTATTAGGGTTAGGGGTGTGACCCCTCCCACCTGAAGGGGTCACATAGTGGGTGTAGTCACTCTAAGGTAGGTGGTCCATTGGCCAATGCTAGGTACTCCCCTTAACACCCATGCCTGCAGTATTTAGTGGGCAGTCCTAGAACCGCCGATCAGATTTGACTACCAAAGAAACCAGAGGAATTTTGAAAGGCAAACGAAGGAACAAATGATAAGTGATGGGTGTGCAAAAAGCCCACAAATAAGATACAGCATCTCTCGAGAGACAGAGCATGCGCTGCAAAGGCTCGACCTAAAAAGTCACATAGTGCCAGTTCTGGTAACTTTGAGAATGTGTCGAAAACCATGGAAGCTGCGTAGGACGCAACGACCATGGAATGCCTTCCTAGGGCAGAGTATAGCAACGCAGTGATTTGTGCTGGGTGCCTTACTCCAGACTTATGGAGCTGCTCAGGGCCACGCAAAGTGGCCTTGTGTGGCTTCACAAAAGTGCCTTAAGCTTTGTGTTGCTCTTACATCACACAGCAAACCAGCTCGTAAATAGGCCCAAATTAATTTTCCACCATTGCAAGTTTGGAAAGTGATCATTCAGCACGGGTCATGGACAAATTAAGAAACTCTCATCACTGTTTGGAAGATGCTATAAACTCCAGACAATGGTTTGTTCAGACAATCAATCAGGGATAAAGCTAATAGGAATGACCTGTAACAAGCAGATTGTTGGAGGCGGCTCATTCTGGTTGGATGAGGCAAGGCTCCAGCTAGGCAGACTCTCGCCACTCCCATCAGGGGTGAGTGATTACACTCACTGTATAACCTGCGCTCACCCTGGGGTAGCTTGTCACAGAGGCATTGTGTAAAGCAATGGCACAGCACTTCCCCACCACAACCACGCTGAGCGGCACAAGTGAAACTTCAATCGCCGTGAAGGTTTATAAAAATGGCATATAAAAATTGTATTCAGCAT
This sequence comes from Pleurodeles waltl, assembly GCF_031143425.1. Taxonomy (NCBI): domain Eukaryota; kingdom Metazoa; phylum Chordata; class Amphibia; order Caudata; family Salamandridae; genus Pleurodeles; species Pleurodeles waltl. The sequence goes on along the minus strand of NC_090446.1, from coordinate 56,813,080 downwards.
ACACACTGTCACCACAGCATGAGTGTCATGAAAATCTGGGCATAAATCACTTTTAGCAGCATAGTTCACAATATTCTGATCTACTGTGTGTAACAATAACAGTATGTAGAAGTGAGAAAGCAAATACGTTCCCTCCTCACATCCTCATGCAGTGCCAAACGCTGTCTGCACAATACCCACCCCCATAGCTTACTCACTTTGATGTAACAATTAAATTCAGGGTGCACCCCGGTTCCAGCGCTAGCAGCAATATGTAAATAGAAGGGTTGTACACATCCACATAGCACTGTGGCCTAGGCTGCACTTGTAAATCATAAATGCCAGGCTCTAGAATTCCCTGGCAGAAGAACGAGATCAGCAACACCACTGTGCTGACATCGCATTCACCCGCACTCTGTCCTGCACATCCATTCTGCACCGCCGGGCAGTGCCACGGGTATCAGTTGGTTCATGCACACACACACTTGTACGCACGCGGTGTCCTGATTTCTGGCTAGTGGATGCGTCTTGTGTTTGCAGGCACCCTCCACCCACCAACCAGCTTCTGCTATCCCACCCCAGCACAAACCATAGATTGCATAAACTTTTTCCCTGGATACTAGCTCACAGTCCTCGTCACACTACACAGGACCCCGGGAACAAGATGGATGGGGTCGGAGGGAAGACAACAGCCGATCCAGCAACAATTAGCATGGAGAAGGTTAGGCTCCCAGTAGGAGGTCCACTCAGAGGTCTTCAACACACAGGGGGAAAGTCACTGGGGCTACCTGTTAGCCACCATGGCACCCAGCCCTATCAGACAGTCAGTGTTACAAAATAGTTTCCAGTTTCAGCACCTCCAGAATGGAGGTGCACTGGCAGGACATGTTGACTTGAGTTGTCCCTGGCAATTCCAGTTGCACATCACAAGTTATTAGGTCAGCTCCCCCTTTACAAAGAGGTGGCGCGTCTGGTGCACAGAAAACTGAGTTGTATCAGACGGTTACGCTGCCACCTGAAAAGTGTTCAGTGCTGCACCTCCATGAAAATGAGGCACAAAGCTGGGGCCCAGGTGACCTGAATGGGCCACGACCATACGATCGCTCCAAAGACAATTCCCAATGTGATACCTGCCCAGGAGGAGACACTAGTCTGCTGCGTGATAACTGGAACCACACAGATACTCTTGGATGCCCCCACGAAGAATGTAAATCTCGCACCTCTTTATAATGAGGCACAACTTCTAGTGCTCGATGACTTGAGTCGGTCTAGACACTCCGGTCACACAAGGAACTTTTTTTCCGTACCTCCCTGGAACGAGGCACAACGTCTGGTGCATGATGACTTTAGTCGCACCAGACTCTCTGGGCATATAGTTTGACACAAGTTCAGCTATACAATATGAGGCACTGTATAGCACAAATCTAGTTGCACCCCCTCCTCCAGGGGTTGCACCAATGAATGGGGCACAGCATGCAATGCGGGTGCAGCCGAAGATCACACTAGAGAAATGCAACTCACTCGACGACAGTGGGCCATGTGGAGTCCTACAACCGGCGATCCCACTCACACCACAAGACGTCTTGGCGTGCAGTGGTCTTCACGGTGAACTGTCACTCACATAAAGTGCAGGCAGCACTTGCAGGGTCCACACTAGGTAACTTCGGTCTCCAGACACAATACTTCATCCACACTCATGCCGCTGCTGCCAGGTGGAGTCCAGCATATGATGTAGGCTCGGAAGAGGGCACCGCTCCCCAGATGGTGCTGGCAGATGACGTAAATCCCTTGTAGAAGGTCCCTGAGACCTCCACAGAAAACATGGGGCAGCCAATCTGCCCTTGGAGAGCACACCTGCGGATGCAGCAGTGGACCGACAGAGTAAGGTGGGCTGGAGAGCAAGCACGTGCTGGCGGGGCACTCATTTCTTTATAAAGACCTCAGGATGGGAAATGAGGGCGAACAAAGAGAACAACAAATCCAGTGAGACCGAAATGCACCTTGAGTGGGATAAACTGGAACTCAAACAATGAGCCATCAAATCATGAGCAGGTTATAGACCTAAAACCCGCTCTATGGTGCATATGTACTGACATGTCACGCAACAAGCAAGGTTGCCATGCTGTGAAGGGGAGAGAGCAGACATGTGCCATATCTCCTAAGATATGTGCCACTGCTGCTACCTCCCAGCGCTTGTGTACTGTGGAGTCATTCTTGGGATATGTAATGGTGGGGAGGGGGGTGGGTGTGGGTGTGTGAGTGTGTGAGATATGTGAAAACAAAAAGTGAAACCCAAACGTTCTAAAGCTCACTGGAGCAAGACCGACCACAAAACTAAAGCAGCCCTGCTGTCGCTGACCCCTGAAGGCAAAATAAGTGAGAGTGACGAAGGCGCCAACCAATGGCAAGTCATGGGTGGCCTCTAAGCCCTTTTAAGATTTATTTAGGATGCAATAGATCCTCTACATGCATTAGATTTCGAAGATACAACAGATATGGAAGCGACAGCGCATTGCCTCAGGCTACACCCAAACATGGGACCAATCAAGCAGTGAAAGGGAGTCAATATTAGGATGCAGTGGGCCCCTCACATCTAACGCTCTGGTGATACTGCACCTGCTGCACTAAAGATAGCTACTCTCTTGTTTACTGAAAACTCTAGTTGTTTGGTACTTTCTATGTAACAGGTGTTTACGCTTGAGCACAAGAAGGTCACGTGCTTTATAGGAAAGCTTAACATGCACAATATCTTAAGCTGATCTTCACCCGTCGCTATTGGCATCAGCTCGTAGGCTTTTCAAAGCCAAATACGGAAAGCACCGAGAGTACCATGAATTGTACACATCACTAACTGCTTAAGTGTGTTGCTTGTTTATCCCCACACAACAGACCTCCTCCTCCTGGTATTTGTAATGTTAGACAGTGATGTGAAGGCCGGTCACACTGCCCAAAGGTCACTCATTTATGCCACGTCTTTCACATTTCATGTGGTCATCTGAGTCAGATTGTTTTGCTTTCTGTACCATGTCGTGTCATTTCCAGTGATGTTACTTACTCCCTTGTGCAGAATGCTTCTATCGCGCATGCCTTTACCACACAAGGTAAGTATAGTTAAGGTAAGTAAAGCTACGTGTGTGTGTGTGTGTGTGTATATATATATATATATATATAAATAACACATGTCCTAAGGTAACTATAACTAGCGCCCTCGCCATGCACTGCTAATTACCCCACATATTACATCAGTCATGACATCTTTTATGACATCATTCATAATAAAAAAATTGAATGGAGAGAAAACTGTGCATGGTGAGGATGTGATTTACTGTTACCTTACAGCATGAATTATAGTTACTGGAGTTAATCATATCTTTAACTGCTCAATTTTTATGTTTTCAGAATTAAGAACCTAAGTATAACTTCCCTGTAACCTTTGTTTTTTAAGTGATTTTCTATGATTTAAAAAAGAATTCTATTCAATTTATTTCAATTAAGTTGTATAGCGCATGGCTGCCCAACGGGCCTCCCAACGCTAGTTGCAGAACAACCCCTCCACTACTTTGTGATGAACCAGTTCCTCTATATCATAGTAGAACAGGTGGGTTTTTAGCAGCTTTCTGAAGCAAGCTTCTGACTGTTGGCTTCTAAGAGATGCTGGAAGAGCGTTCCAAAGTCTAGGAGTGAGATATGCAAACGAGCGGCCTCCCTTCCTTACTCTTTTCACTTTGGTGACCACCATGAGTCCCTCGTTACTGGATCAAGCACTTCCTGGAGAATAGGGAGTGAAAAGCGACTGAATGTTACAACATTCTCCTCCACTCTAAGACACACAACACAACACTGCTTTACTCCACTCCATTGTATTTCACTTAACTCCAGTACTCCACTGTATGCTACTACACTCAATGCCAGTCTATGTCACACAACTCTACAACACTCTTCCACACTCTACAACACTGTGCTGTATGCCATTCCACTCTACAGCCCTCTATTCCACTCTACTGTACTCTACAACACTTTCCAACACTCTATGTCACACCACTCCACTCTACGCCACTCCACTCTGCACTATTCCACTTCATGTCATTCCACTCTACTCTGTTGTATGACACTCTACAACACTCTTCCACACTCTACAACACTGTGCTGTATGCCATTCCAAGCAAGGCAAGCCCGTCTGCGCCCGTCCGCGCCAGACCGTGCCAAGAGCCAAGAAACTCTGAATTAAACATTGCTGAGAAGGTAATTATTAAATACACCAAAGAGGCATTGCTTTCTATGAACAATAAGTCTCAAAGTCTGTGTGCTCAGATTATAGATCTTAGTTATAGGGCAGATAGGTGCCCTGCATGTGATTGGTCCCTCCAACTCTGTACTGATCTACAAAGCCAATTGTCGATCTTTAGGGGCTCATATAACGGGCATCCACCTTCTTTTGGAACAAATAAACCCTTTGGCCCTATTTTTAACGGAAACATGGTTGGATGAAAGTTCTGCTCCAGACATTGTGATGACACTACCTACTGGCTATAAACTTAGCAGAATTGACAGGCCTAATAGAGGGGGCGGTGTTGTAGTTGTATATAGAGATACATGTAGCGTCACAACAACCCCTACATTGATTAAAGGCTGTGAGAGAATGTTTTTCTCTATTAGTGTGAACCCTCATCATACCCTTCCGGTGTCCTGGTCTATCGTCCACTGGGCCCTATGGGAGACTTTATGGCCTCACTGGCAGAGAATATTTCACAACTAGCATGTACTAAATCAAATTTTACACTGCTCGGGGATTTTAACTTACATGCAGAAAATGCTGATAATGTCTCTGCAAAGATGCTAATAGCAGACATGAAGGCATGTGACCTAATACAGTTAATTCAAGGTCCCACTCATAACAAAGGGCACATTCTTGATCTTGTTTTCTCTAACGTTTCAGGATTAGAATTTCTATCATCCCGTCCGCTAGCATGGTCTGATCACTACTTGCTAGAACTAGAATTAACCATTCCTCGGCATAAGATCATAAGTGCCAGGACTCCCCCACGCAAAAGGAAATGGCACAAACTAAATGCCCCTGAGTTTATTGACTCACTGCAAAAAAAAGATCAGAAAATATAAATATAAATAATATAACAGACTTGACACATTCTTTTAATAAATGGATTAGTGATAGCCTCGATGAATTCATACCCTTCTCTGATTCTATAAAGCAGCCACGGAAGAAGTCTTCCCTGTGGTTCACCTCAAGCTTACTTGAGAAGAAAAGAGAATGTAGGAAGCAAGAGAGGAAATGGAGGCAAACGCAAGATAACTCCATGAAAAAGGAATATAAGAATTTGATTTGAGTCTATCATACTGAAATTAAAAATGCACAGGCTAAATATTACTCTTCAAGAATTGAAGCAGCAGCCAACTCTCCAAAGGAGATCTTTGAGCCTTTAAAAGATTTTACCCACCCCTCTGAGGAGTCAGAAATTATGGACTCCCGTAGCAACATGTTGATGATCTTGCAATTTTTTTTAATGAAAAATTCAGGATATTTATGTATCCTTTTCTAATACTCCAAAAGGAGACTACACCACTAGGGATCAGGAGGGTAGGGAAGAGATTAGTCTAACGAACTTTACTCCTATTAGTACGAATAGAATAACAAAATTACTGGGATCCATTAAATCAGGCTCTCCTTTGGACTCTGCACCTCCTCAGATTCTCTTCATGGGAGTGCCAGTGTTAGGTCCAGTAATTACAAGTCTTGTTAATGTTTCATTATCTTCTGGAGTAGTGCCAGACCTATGGAAACAGGCCATTGTTAGGCCTCTCTTAAAAAAACCTAATCTGGATTCAAAGCTATTGAATAACTACTGACCGATCTCACTGCTACCTATAATGGCTAAACTAGCAGAGAAGCATGTACATACTCAGCTCTCTACTCTTCTGGAAGAGAGAAAGATCTTACATCCCACACAGATGGGTTTTAGGCCATTGCCTGGGAAGGAGACCGCACTGATCGCTATTATAGAGGAAGCAAAAAAGAGGATGGATTAAGGAATTGAAACAGCCATCATCCTCCTAGATCTGAGTGCGGCATTCGATACAGTTGACCTTAACAATCTTAAAGATAGAATGCGGGGGATTGGAATCTCTGGAGTAGCCTTAGATTGGATCCTATCATTTACTCATGGAATATCCTTCCAGGTGTTGGACAGATCTTGTACATCCAAGCGTATCATAAGCAGCTGTGGAGTCCCACAGGGTTCTGCCCTGAGCCCTCTGCTTTTTAATATCTATATGCTGCCATTAGCGGAGATTGTTCAGTCATTTGGTCTGAACTTAGTATCATATGCAGATGATACTCAACTTATTGTCTCCCTCTCCAACACACAACCAGATTTGGGGACCGCATTAGGTCCCTGCCTAAAAGCAGTTGCTGTATGGATGTCGGGAAGTAAATTGAAGTTCAATGATGGAAAAATTGAGGTTCTGTTCTTTGGGCAAACAAAAAATTCATTAGCTAATCCAATTATAACAACAGGAGTGGCCATTCTCCCGCCCCCTAAACACCTTATAAAAAGTCTCAGGGTATGGTTGGACCCCCAACTCTCAATGTCGCAACACGCCAACAGAGTAGCTGGAACTTCCTTTGCCCTGCTTAGGACTTTGAGGAAGGTTTTAGCAATCCTCCATTTTCTAGCCAGAAGATTGGTTATTCAGGCATTAATAGGATCGTGCCTTGATTATGGCAATGCTCTGTTTGTAGGATAACCAAGATACGTAACACAAAGACTACAGAGGGTGCAAAATGCAGCTGCACGAGTGCTTTTAAAAACACCCAAGCAACAATCCATACGGACCGGAATCGCCTCCTTACATTGGCTCCCAGTAGCCAAAAGGATTCAATTCAAGGCATTATGCCATATTCATAGAGCTTTATACAATCAAGGCCCTGAAATGCTCAAAACACTGGCCTCTTTCTACACACCAGGCAGACCTCTTAAATCCTCCTCAGCTATGTTAGTCACAGTTCCAACAGTGAAGAAAGCAAGATGGGGAGGAAGGTCGTTGTCATATCAAGGTGCTATACTCTGGAATAGTCGTCCTCTTAATATCAGATTAAGTTCTCAAGAGATCTCCTTTAGGAAGGCCCTAAAAACCTGGTTATTTAGAGCATGATTTCCTATGCGGTTATGAACGGTGATGATTTTGCGTTGCAGTATAAGAGCTACGAGGCCCCTGGGCAGTTTAGGCGCTATATAAGCAATTTTAACATAACATAACATAACACTCTACAGCACTCTATTCCACTCTACTGTACTCTACAACACTTTCCAACACTATGCCACACCACTTCACTCAACGCCACTCCAGTCACCACTATTCCACTTCATGCCATTCCACTCTACTCTACAGCACTCAGTGACACTCTATGCCCCTCCACTCTACCACAAAATACTCCACTCTAAAGCATTCCACTATACAACAGTGTACTCCAGTCTATCCAAGTGTATGTCACTCTAGTGTACTCTGTACCACTGTCCAACACTCTACTCCACTCCACACCATTTCACTGTATGCTACTCTATACTTATCAGCTCTACAATAATCTAAGCCACTCCCCTGTACCACACTTTACTCTACTCCATGCCACTCCACTGAAAAACACTCTAATTCACTCTGTGGCACCCCACTCTACAGTACTTTCCAACAGTCTATGGAATGCCAGTCCACTCCACTGTACAACATAGCACTCCACTCTATGACACTTTACTTAACCGTATGATACTCCAGGCCGCTGTACTTCACTACACACAACTCTACTCTACAACATAACACTCCACCCTCTTACACTTTATTCCACTCTATCCTAAGCAACTTCACTCTACTCCACTCCACTCTACTCCACCATACAATACTTTATCCCACTCTACGCCACTGTTCGGCACGCAGCTCTACACTGCTCCACTCTACAACACTCTGCTCTACTCTATAACTCCACTCTGCAAAACTCTACTACACTCTAGGCCACTCTACGACATTCTACTCTACTCTATCCCAGTGCCTCCATTGTCCAACCCTGTACTCCACTCTATGCCTGTACATTCCACTGTACAACAATCTACTCCACTTTACAAGACTTTCCAACACTGCTGTGTGAGACACTACTCTAATTTATGACACTTTTCTCAACTACACGCTATACTTTACCTCACTTTACGCCACTATACAATAATCCACTTTGTGCAACTGCACTGTATGACAACCTACAGTACTCTATGCAACTCAACTCTACAAGACTCTACTACCCTGCATGCCACTCTCCAACACCCTATTCCACTTTTTACCGCTACACTCCACTGTACAACACTCTACTACACCGTATGCCACTGTACGATAATCTACCCCAATTTCTGGCACTCTACGATACTCTTGTTCACTCTACAACACTGTATTCAACTCTGTGTATGCCTCTCCACCCCACGCTACTGCAATCTACTCAAAAACACAGTGCTCCACTCTACTACACTCAATGCCACTCCACTCTACATGACTCCATGCTATTTGACTCTATTATACGGTATGCCAATCCACTCTACCACACTCAAGGACACAGCACTCTACTGTATGGCACTCCACTCTTCAAGACTCTTCTACACTGTGTGCCAATCTAGTCTACTGTACTCTGCAGCACGTTCCAACCCTCTATGACCTACCCCTGCACTGTACTGTATTACATAGTATTTCTATTTATGACACCTTACTCCAGAAGCGGCTCCCAATTAGGGCAGAGGAGCATCACCCCCCTGCTGCCAGTGCAGAAAACTTGAAAAATAAATTTACCATTTTATTTTTCAATGCTCCCAGCCTGAGCAGTGCTTGGGGCGAGCATTGCTGCTGACTGGCAGCAGAGGAGTGGCGCTCACTCCCCCAGTTCACACAGTGCATGGCAGTTTGGCCGGCTGTCTCGAGCCGGCAAGCCTCAGTGTAAACCTCTCCACTCAGCTGTCTGAGACAGCTGGGTGGAGAGCAATCACAAGCTCGCTGTGCCTGTTGGAGCGTCGAGGCAGCACACACCAGCCAATCCTGGAACCGCTCTCATGCTGCTCAACTGCAGCATTAAAACTGCGCAGGGATTTGGAGAGGGGAAAAGCCTAAGGCTCCGGGAAGTGCCGTCTCACTGACTGGATGAGGAGCAGGAGAGTGAGTAAGTACATCTTTCTTTTTTTGGCCCACTGACAGGCACTGTGAGAACTCACAATGCCTTCAGCTTAATCCAGAGCTCTTAATCATGGCCCGTTATAATAACAAGCCACGATTAAGAGCTTTGGAATTTGAGCCTAAAGGCAATGTGTATTTTTTTTTTATCCATGCCTGCCGCTGGGCTGTGGCTTGATGACCCTCTACTGTTAAGGGTCACCAGCCGCTACTGCTTTACTCCACTGTAAGCTACAACACTCCACTCTATTGAACTCTATGCCACTGCACTCTATGACACACTACTCCACTCTATGACACTTTATTCCACTCTTCTCTACCGTACTCCACTGTCCTCCACTCCACTCTACGACACTTTGTCCCACTCTAATCCACTGTGCCATAATCTACTCTATGCTGCTCCACTGTCAGACACTCTAATCAACTGTATGCAGTTTCACTATACAACACTGTACTAAACTCTATGCCACTCTATGTCACTCTACTCCAATCTAACCCCATCCACTCTATACAAATCCACTACACCAGTGATTCCTAACCTTTTGACTTCTGAGGACCCCTACCTAATCATTACTAGAAGCCGGGGGACCCCACTGAATTATCATTGGAATTTGGGACCCCCACTGAGTTATTACTGAAAGCCGGGGAACCTGGTCTAAGCATTTTCAATGACAAACCTTACAAAAACAAGCATTCTTCAAACAAATACACAAATCATTAAATAATTTGTTTAATTCATAATCAAATATTACAAAAATCAAAATTGTAATTTTAATAGGAGAGTTGGAATGTTTCTAAATTCATTTGAGGTCACTCATCATCCATACTCTATTCTGTATGATGCACTTGCACTGCTCTCACAAATCAATCCGAGGATACTAACTTAATCTCCACATTTCCAGAATATTTTTAACTTCGTAATTACACGTTCAGCTTCTTTATTTATGTACACTCTATTAATCAGTTAATATTATTTCATTTTTTTAAGTAATTGCAGACCTTCTGAGTAGGGTTTGTGGATCCCCAGGGGTCCCGAGCCCACAGTTGGGAATCACTACGCTACACCACATGACACTCAAGGACGCCCCCTCCAATATATGACACAGCACTACACTCTATGACACTCTCCTCCACTATACTCTCTGACACTCCACTCAATGACACTCCACTTTACGACATTACTCCACACTACACTACTCTACGCCGCTCTACTCCACTCTATGACAGTTATGATACTCTCCTTGACAACACTCCACTCAAACACCTTCCACTCGGTGACACTCCCCTGAACATCACAACACTGTACGACATTGCACAGTACAACACTCCACTTTAAGACAGTCTACTGCACTCAATGACACTCCACTGTACTCTATGACGGGGCACTTCAGTCTACGCCACTCCACTCTAGAACACTGTACTCCCTTGTTTGCCTTTCTTGAAGGACCCTATTTTTATTGGTAGCTTTTGCGAAACTGTGTAAGTGATATGTTTGTTAGTAACACCTACAACTGTTTTCCTGAGATGGGTAGGTTTGGGACTTCCACTGTTCTAACATTGGAACAGGCAGCACCATTGTCGACACGAAATGACAATTGATGGCCATTCACCTTCACTTCTATGAATGGACCACTCTGTTCTACCTTCAATACTTTGCTGGGTACCCAATCTTCCTCCAGCCTCTGGCAGTGCTATGATGATTGAGCAGAGCCATAGCCCTTAGTTGTATCAAAAACGGTAAACCCTTGAAATGCACCTTCGTTTGCAAAATGATTCCGATTAACTCTTAAAGTTTGGTTCCCATTGAACCTAGAGTTCCCTGTGTTTTTTTTGGGAGCATCGGGACTTGAGGAACCTGCATCATTGGGCCTTATGGCATGTTAGTATTTTGCATTCTCTGCTTTATGGCATTCAGCATCTGCCCAGAGTTAGCATTCTGCCTCTGAATGGGATTCAAACCCTGAGCCTCATTGTAATTTGGTAAGTTATTCAGGTTTAGATGGCATTCCACTTCTAATGGTCCAACTTGTTACAAGAGTGGCATGGATTAGACCTTTTCAGCATTGCAACATTTTTCTCACGCTTGGGTCAACTGCGCCACTACAACCTCTACCTTGTGAACCACCACCTCCACTTTGCTCCGCCTCCGTCAGATTGGTATCCCCACCAGCTTCCATTCCACCAACATTTTCAATGTAGTATCTATTCTGGAACTGCTTTTGAGCCAATTTAGGGTCTGATTTAGATCCTGATGGTCTTACCGCCAAACCGCCGTGGCGACAGGCCCAAAAACTCCGTCAAGCTGATAGTAGCTCATTCACCCTATTTAGATCTATGGTGGCTCAGCTGCTGTCTGCATCGACGGAGTGGACTCCATCGCACCAGCTGCATCCCACAGCCGATGCAGCAAACTCCAATGATGCTGATTAGCACTCCGTCGCTGTTCTGACAGCAGGATCCTGTTGCCACTATTTAGATAAGGCAGTCATGCTGATGTTGGTTCAGCAGTGCTCCCATGACGGCAGGAGTCCATTGGCAAATACGTTCAGTATTGTACTATGGCTGTGGCCAATGGTTGGATGCTAGCAGCCCACACCTGATGTAATTTGGACAATTGTGAACACCTGCAAAACACTATAAAACACACTTCGTTTCAGAATATGATCCTTGCCATTCCACTGCTGACCACCATTCTGAGGATGCACTTGTCACTGAGCAAGCAGGTTAGTTTTTGCTTTCCTATTGTCCCTCAGTCGTTCTATTTCAGTTTTTTCTTCTTTCATTATTTATCATATCACTGTAGGGACACTAGTACATATATTTTTTCATTCTCTCTATGGCAGGGAGGAGGAATTCACCTTTTTCATAGGAAGCATTGACAGTCATGGTTGATGAAATTATTAAAGCAGAGCCACAGTTGTTTGGAGCCCAAGTACAAAATACTACCATTTCCCAGAAAAGGCAAATGTGGGACAGAATAGTCAACAGAGTGAATGCTGTAGCTAACAATTTGTGCACACAGGAGGAAATTAGGAAGAGGTGGAATGACCTGTGAGAGAGAGAGAGAGAATTCCCTGGTGTTTTGCTTTACCGCTGCCGGGGCCAAAATACACACCCACTGAAAAGAGTCAAAAAGAATCTCGGGAATGTGCCTCTTAATCTTAAGAAGACATTTATTAAAGCACTTCACAAGGCTCATAAAGGAAGATCAGTAGAACTGAAAGTGCACGTTTAAAATGTGCTCAACAATAAAATGAAAACATGTAGAAAGAATCTTCAATCTATAAACGGAAAATATATACATGCAGAGGTGCAGATACCTATATTTATATATATATATTTATACACAATACAAAGGAAATCATTTGTAAATATTAATCACCATGGGGTCCATCTGGTTCTTCATCTTTCTCTCAGTAGCTTCAAGCCATAGACTCCAAAGATTGGCTGTGGAAGGGAGAGAGAGAGAGATCTACCCTCATGGTGTGTCAGGTATTCGACGTCAAAATCCTGATCAAAGTCTCTGAATCTCCCACTGTCAATCCTGAGTCTCTTATATACTGTAAACAAGCCAGAGTGGAGAGTTCTAGAAAACCTCCCTCCGCTCTCCCGTTATTCAGAAATCCTGGCTACTTTAACTTAGTTTTGATAGGAACATGTCGGAATTGGCCAAGATCCCAAGGTGCCCTCTGTCAAAACAAAACCGTTACCTGCCGTACCATAAACATCATCCTAGTTCGTTCTTATCAGCCTAAGCCCTTGGTGAGAAAGAACACGCAGATTAAAAACATGAGCAAAAAGCATATTGTGTAACATGGGCATGAAAAAATACTTGAAGCTTTTTATCGTAGCGGTGGCTAGTGCTAAATTAAAGTCAATAGGCAAAATAAATCTGATGGTCACTGATGTGGCGTGTGCTGCTAGGCTAAGTGCAACATGGAGTCAGTGGTCAAAACACAAATGTCATTACACCTGGCCTCCAAGCATCATCTGGAGGCCCAAGAATGGTGGTGGTTCTCCAAGCCCCCCATTACAACTTCTTCCCTGGGAGGAAAAGGTCTTGCAGATCCTACATCCTTAAGGATTGACTAGAATCCCTGATGGATTGGAGACTGGTAAGCTGCACTTAGTAATCTCTCAATAATTACAAATGGAGTTCTTGCCCTTGACTTACCTGTTCAGAATGTTTCAGGGCACCTAGCATAACATAAACAATCAAACTGCAGTTACCAAAATATCTTGTGTAATCCAAAACAGTAGCATCATAGTTGTTATAATCTATTTAACAATTACCAATATGTAGAATCAGGTTGTATGTTGTTCTCCATGGATCACCCCTTGCATTTGTCTAGTCATTTGCTGTATCTCATTGTAGGTTGTTTTACCTCCAAAAACAGATCCCAAACTCCATCCATATGCACTTGAAGTTATAGTGCTTGTAAGTGATATCTTAACCTATTCAACTTCAAAGTGGTTTATATAGGTATGAGTAACCCCTTCTTCACAGGTCTTGGCAATAGTATTTACAAATGACTACAGCTACCATGATGCCCTGCTTTTGTCAAAACAATAGTGCAATGTGTTGTAGCTCAACCTCCTTTTCTTTCCACATTTGCACAAAAGTCAAAGCTTCATATACGTGACATTCACCATTTCATGGTACGTATTGAAATGTCATCTCCTGTCTTGATCCAGTATGTTATGACCCTCCTGTCACAACATTGAATTGATCTACTTACTTGCATTATTCATTGTTCGTGAATTCAAAGGTTTCCAACCATGTTCTGTGGCATTCTGATTATTAGTTGTATTGAAAAACAAATTACTTTGGAGTGTACATATGATGACTAATGCCATTAAATACAATAAGTTGTACCCTTGATTGTTCCCGAGGCTGCTAGGCCTTGAAATGGCACAGCTCTCAACTCTCCTCTCTACTGTGTTGAGTTGCATGTCTGGAACATGGAATGTACACATTCTCTTTTACATCATCTAAGACATGTCATATGTCCATCATTGTTTCTAAAGTTTGCATCTGTCTAATGCTTTTTAGTTACTTAATTTTTTCCGGAAGACACATTTGAGGTACAATACAGACTTGTAATGTAATTTTGATTGTAATTCATATTTGGTCAGCACCTAGGGCACATGGACCACTGTCTGGTCTATCTAGGCAGACAGACCCCCAACTACACCTACCACACCAGCTGCTATGACAACTCAGCTTATGCATTCCTCCACTTCCTGTGTCCAGAGAAACGCAATTCCCATCTTGTGCCCCCCAGTCCTGGCTCTGTTGACCAACCACTGTCCCCAGTTATGCCAGGACCAAGTGGAATGGGGCACAGTGCCTCAAGGACACAGGGTAATGGGGGCAGGTGTCATAGGAGGGAATCTGTGGGCCATTTTAGTGAGGATACTGGTGTCACTGTCACCCAGACCACCATTGACAGACTCTTGGGAGCATTCTAACAGTCACAAAACTCAATGGGTCAGGTAGTGACTGAGCTCCAGGACATTAAGCAGGCACAGAGGGAGCACATGTACAGATTGAGAATCTGTACTCCAATTTGCACTTGTTGACTGGAGTGATGATTGACATCTTCCACCATATGTGCCGGCCGTTTCCTGTACCATCAACCCCTGTCTGTGGTCCCTCAACATCAGGACAAAATACAACAACCCACAGCTGAGTGCTCAACCTACTCCAGTCTGTGCGCCTGTGCCTCCCCCCCCCCAGCATGGGGCATTCATCCAGACCACCAGCGAAGGATGGCAAGACCTATACCACTACCTCTGAGAGATGCAGAACCTAATTTCCTCTAGTGTGTGTCTACCATTCACTCTGACGGCTATTTCTGGGACACATTTATCTTTTTTTAGGACAGTTGAATTTTGTACCTTGGACTCCAAACGATTTAGCCTATACAATAATAGTTTCATTCACCATGATACTTGTTTCTTTTATCCTTGCTTGCAATTTGAATCACTTTGTTGATCATTTCTACCACAAAAATAAAAGTAAATTACACAGTGAAAAACTTTTTTATGTATTGTGTGATTTCCTTTCTCATGTCTTATTTTAACCATCATTTTGCAAAATATATTGACCAATAACTTCCGAAGACATATCAGTATGACAAATAGGTAGTGTGTTTCCAATTTCATTCAAAGAAAACAAAGTAAAATCACAATGTAGTGGTGTCATACATGTGTAAGTAAAAAGTCTTAGGGAAAAGCATAGCTGTGGTAAGAAACCAGGCATAAGGCAAATAGTCTGTGTCATGTAGAGGTTGAAAGTCCACGGCCTTGGCACCACGGAAGAAAGGGAAAATTACATTATATCATATTAAATAGGCAGACTATCATTGATTCATGACAACAGCTGGAGCCAGACAACATGCCCTCTAAATAGGAATGCATCAATAACAACAATAGTCTACATCTTAGCAGCAACAAAGTCTGAGGCCACAGTACCAGTTCAGTGCACTGTGGCTGTTCCTGGTGGAATGTCACAATCACCTTTCGGTGGTGTGTTACAAAAAGTACTTTCAACTGTAAGGAGACACATCAACAGCTTCATACACTGAACACACTGTGTAGAGTTAGTCAATGTGAAGGAAGATCAGTGTGCTATGGCTTGACATATACACGTGGTCAGAGCAACTTATGCAGCAAATAGTGCCTTGGTGCCAACAGCAAACATGTCTGACACAATCTGAAGTACTTAAATACAATCCCTATGCAAATTGTACCAGTACAAGATCTGTATACCCAAAGTTGGTGTCTGTCCCAGGATTAACCAGTGTTCCCTTTGTACTTTCTAACAGCAACATATCACTGCAAATGTCACAATTTTGAAATGTTCAAATGAAGATGATATGGTGAAGGATCCCAAAAAAGAATAACAACGGAAAATTAATGATCACACAAAAGACATTTAACTTCATTAATATGTCATGAGAACACATATACGCATTCAAAGAAAGAAACACAGCAGTCAAGGTATGTCAAGAAACTCAGCAATCAAGGTATGGAAACTTTGAGCAATAGACAACTTTGCGTAGGACTTTCCTGAAGTGATCATTTGCATCATAAAATTAGCATCACAGATATATGTTCGGTATGACAGAAGTTGTTCTGACATTGGGTGTTACAATATGTAAAGGTACACTTAGGCTCAGGTAAAGAAGTGGTCAATGACATATTGACATATGTCAAGCCCTTCCTGTTCATCAATGTCATCTTCACTGGGCATTCCAAGATCCTTACCTGGTGGCTCTTCATGGTCTCCATCCTCTGCAATGATTAGGATGTTCAGTCGCAGGGAGATGTTTGCAGCATGAAGCAGGTAACTGTGATTTGGCATACCTTATCGGGTGAGTAGAGGAAGGCTCCACCAGTGCTGTCCAGGCATCTGAAACTGGCCTTCAGGAGCCTGAAAGCCTGCTTCACTGGCCTCTGTGTTCTTCTGTGGGCCTCATTGAAGCAGACTTCCCCTGATGTTGTTGGATTCCTCAGTGGTGCTAGCAACCAAGGTCTGTTAGGAGACGCTGAGTGTCTTACATGGAAGCAATATATTAATATATTAATATCACATCAAGCCATCATACCTGCCTAAACTAGGATTTTGTACTTATCAACAAGCCAGGCCCTCTCCGGTCCAAGTTGTGACATTTGCAGGAGTACGGTGCTGTTGCACAGTACAAAGGAATCACGGGTTGACCCAGGATTGCGGGCACACACACTTGAGATGTACAAATCAGCTAAGCAGACAATTTACACACTGATGGAATATAATTTCTTCCAATTGTGGGAGACCTGTTCCCTTGCATGAAGGGGCACTAAGGCAATATTTGTACCTTCTATTGCTCCAACCACATGTGGTAGGCCACCCAAAGCATAAAGTTCTCCCTTCACAGTGGCCAAACCCTTTTGTCATGGGAACTGGATGTAGCTGTTGATGTGTCTCTGTATTGAGGAAAGGGCTTCTTGTAGCACACCAATGAAAGTTGGTTGGGACATGGTTCCAGAAACTGCTACAGTGTGTTAGAAAAATCCTATGGCCACAAACTGAAGTACTGGCATGAGTTTCACTATTGTTGTTATTGATGTTTGTGGGAGGTGGTACATTCTTGTTGGCTAAAGTAGGGCCCCAGCCAGGCAGAACCCACCACTTCCATCAAGGGTGGGTAAGTACACTCGTTGTATAACCTTTGTTCACCTTTGGGCAGCTTGGCACAGAGCAGTCGGGATTATCAAAGAGGCAATGTGTAAAGCAAACACTCAGCATGTCTCTGCCACAATCATGATTAGCGGCACAAATGAGGCTTCACACACCGGTGTATTTATAAAAAGAGTGTATTTAACACACACATTGTCAACACAACATGATAATGATGTAACTCTGGGCCTATACTCCAATTAGCAATAGAATTCAGGGTATGAGCTCCAACTGTGTTAGACACTAGCAACTGCATGTACACATGAGTAAAACCATACATTTCCTCCCCACATCCACCTAAGATGCCAAACGTTGTTAGAAGGAGTCCTATCATAGACTTCCCCACAATCAGTATAACACGTAAATTCAGGGCACACCCCAGCTCCCAACATTGGCAGCAAAAATGTACAAAGTTTGCAACACTTCCACATTGCTCTACGGCCTAGGCAGCACTAGTAAGATGTAATGCCAATTGTAAGAACTCGCTGACAGAATAAATGTGATGAGCAGCACCACGGCACTGCCTTCTCATTTACTCAGACTCCCTCCCGCATATCCACTCTGCACCCTTGTGTTATTCCAGGGGTATCAGTCAGTGCATGCACACATTCACTCATACACTCTCACTCCTGGCACCCTAATGTGGTGCCCTGATATCCGGATAGTGGATACCACTGTGTTTGCAAGCACCCTGGGTTCCCAATCACCTTCTGCTTACCAGCCAGCTTCGGCCATCCCACACTTCCATGGACCGTAGAGTGCACCTTCCCTTTTTACTAGACAGCTCATGGCTAAGTCACACTTCTCAGGGTTCCGAAGTCAAGGTGGATGAAAGGAAAGACAACAGCTGGTAAACAATTAGTAAGGAAACGCTCAGGCTCCCCACAGGAGGTTCACTCAGAGGTCTGCAACACACAAGGGAGGGTCACTGGGGCTGCCATTAGACACTGAGGCACCCAGCCTAGTTAGACAGTTCAATGTTACCAAATAGTTACCAATTTCAGTGCCTCCGGAACAGAGAGGAGCGGTCGAGGCTTGTTTGCTTGAGTTGCCCTCAACACTTTCAGATGCCATGACAAGTTACTAGGCCCGCACCTCCTGTACTAGGAGATGCTGCGTCTGAGGCACAAAGACTCAAGTGACCCAGACGGTTATAATCCCACGTGAATAGTGCTCAGTGGTGGCCCAAGAAAAGGAGGCATGACATCAGGGATCTGATGATCTGAGTTTCTTTGACTGCAGGTTAATTCACAAACCAATTCCCAATGTGATACCTCCTCAGTTAGAGGCACCTGTCTGGGCGTGAAGCCTTGAACCGCACCAGACAATCCCGGACTCACCCATGAAGGATATAAATCCTGCACCACACTGGAAGGCACAACGTTTAGCACACAATGGCTTAAGTCACACTAGACCGTCCGGTCACACTTGGAACTTGGTTTCTGTATCTCTCTGGAATGAGACACACTGTCTAATATGCAATGACTTGTAGTCGCACAAGACTCCCTGGTCACACACTTTGACGCAAGTCCAACCATGCCATCGAGACCAAGTACAGCTCAACTCAGATTGCATCCCCACCTCGGAGGGACGCAACCAATGAACTGGGCACCGAAAGCAATGAGCGTACAGCCGAGGCTCACATGAGAGAAATGCGACACACTCAACAACAGCAGGCCCTGTGGGATCTTTCAACAGGTGATCTTGTTCACACCAACAAGACATCTGCAGACACAATACTTAGGCCACACTAATGCCTCTGCGGCCAGGTAAAGTCCAGCACACAATGTAGGTGCAGCAGAGAGAACCTCTCTCCAGATATTACCGGTAATCGATGTGAGTCCCTCTCAGGAGGCCTTTGATGTCACTAAGACCTCCTCAGAGAACAGAGAGCAAGCCAACCTGCCCCTGGAGAGCACACTTTGGAATGCTACACAGGAGCAGGCAATCAGCCCCAGGTCAGTCTATAAGCAGGAAGGAAGCGTGGGTCCTCTCCTCAGATAGTTATCCTCATGGGCACAACCGATTCCTCTGGAAGTGTGCCCATATGGTCCAGCAGCACTGGTTCCATGTCGCTATAAAGGGTACTCTGCCTTGCAAACGTTGAATACCCCTAGTTATACTAGATGGTTCCTTTGAACTGCGGGGTGGTTCAAAGGGTTCACTTTAAACTACAGATGTCTCCGCTAAATGTCATCCCTGATTCCCCTGATGCTCTGAAATTCATATCTTTATCTTTAGTGTGGCCATGCTCTGGCTCAAAGAGGCTAAGTGTCAAAAACCTTTCTCCCCAGCCTATCTATCCAGGCACCAAATGGCAGGAATCTGTCATTCTGGATACCCAAGTTTTATAGTGGTCACCTGGGGACTGCACAAATGTCTGCTTCACCTATGACCCGTGGAATGAAGCCCAATTTACAAGACACCAGAGCCATTTCAGAAGCTAGAAATGCCCATTTCCTGGACATTGCACTTCTAGGGCATTGATTACCAATCTACCTTTACCACCAGAAGGGATTTGTCATTCTGAATCCAACAATACCAAATATCATGAGGCTGCTGCCCTGCAATCCACTATTGCAGCCAGACTTAATAAGACTCATTCTCCCATGTTATCTTTTAGGCAGAGCAGCTCTCATAGGTAGTGGCAACATGCATGGGTATTTGGCACTCCCTGGGGCACATACGCCCGGTGCACTCCCAAGCCTGCTGGGGCAGGTGGAACACTTTCGTTAAAGCCATCACCAAGGTGCAAGTGTGCGGATATTGGCCTGCTCTAGGCTGTCGTCTTCTACCCATGCCTGGGCTCAAATGTCTGCATGTATGAAAAAACAATATAAGCTGAAATGGTCACATCATACTTTGATGCTAGACACACATCGTATGTATTGGTTACATTAGGAATCTCACAGTGTTCTATATGTAGACCTAATGTTCTCCAATTGTTTTAAAGTTTAAAAATAATTTTTTTACATTTCATTTTTTTTATTATGTGCAAATAGTACCTTTAAAATGCATTATTTGCACATAATTTATTTTATTTTTTTATTTTTTAAATACCGTCAATGGGGGTATTACTTCCTCAGTTGCACTATCGATGTCAGACACAGTCACGGTTCACTTTTTAAGGTGTCATATCTTGCCAAAAACAGTGTTGTTAGTATTTGACATTTGTATGTACACTAGCCTCCATTTTGAGTGCTGTCGGTGCACTAACAATTGAAAAATATACAGCTTCACACTCTAAAATGGTGGCTGTCTGGCCTTGCCTTCAGGACATTGGCAAGCCAACGGGTGTCAGTGAAAGTTGACCGCATAGTGGGTGGAATCCTCCGCGACAGAACCTGCCATAGGCTAACGTTTGTCACGTCAACGCACGAAAGCCAATGGCTGTGTACATCCCCATCAAGGATTGCATCTCCTATGTACTTATATGCGGTATATTGAAAAAAAAGCTCACTTGCCTCCTAGGACTGCAGCCAACAAGCCCTCCTTGTTTTTTGCTGCTGTTATCAAGCTCTGGGAGCCAGGATGCCAGGCAAAGCAGGTGACAGGCCCCTGCCACCCCAACCCACCCCTTTCACATCTCAACCTACCCCTTCCAAAGCCAAACCCACCCCTTCCAGATCCAAAACCACCACACCCAAACCCAAGGACAACCACTCCCATTATTTTTTGATTTTTACAAAATGTTTACTGATTACGTTATTTGTGCTAGTGTGTGCACCATGCATTTACTTTCCTTTGTGACAGTAACAAGCACAGGTTGTATATTTTAAGTATTTTTTAAATGCATACATTAGTGCTGTACACTTGTGATGGACATGTTCATTTTGGTGCAAGCATCCATCATGTTACTGGACACCTCCACTAAAATGTATATGTGTTTCTGTTATTGTGATTGGAGAATGCATGTGTGTTTATTTTGACATGATGTGTCAATATCATGCACATGTGCACTACACAGGGATCCTGACACTTTGGGGTTAAATGTCATCTACTCTTTGTCTTAAATTGCACACACCAAGGGGACATGTGACCTTCATAGATCTCAGACATGTTTGCAGTTTAGAGGTAGGATTGGCTGTATACTCTATTCAAACCTCCTTGCAGTATTTTGCAGTGCAATTGCAACACTGTAATCGATTTCTGTAGTTCCTTTTGGAAATACTGTTTATGTGTATTACTGCGCACACCTATATGGACACATTTTAATTTGGGATTGCTGTGACGTTTGGTGTAGGTGCCCATTGCCATAAAGGCAGTTAGTGCCAGATTGGTGGGCACTACTTATATCTCAGGTGTGTTTTTAAACTAAACGTTTAAGTACAACATTACAGACATATGTATTGCATGTCGTTGTAGTATAGGTTGCACACATTTGTTACAAATGCTCAAGTTCGGTGCTAATGTACAGCGACAATTCTGAGGATGGCAGGTACAAACAGCGACTTACCTTCTGTTCAGGTGACAACGGGGACAATTTTCTTCTTGGTCCAGAAGCAGCAGTGAAGGAAGTACTGGTACGATCGGATTCATGGTGCAAGGAAATGAGAAAACTCAGAAATAGGTAGGTTTCGCGCTTATATCCTTCCCAATCCTCCAACTCAGGTGTTGCGCTTGGCCACTACAGTTAGGTTGGCAAAAATGCACATCATGAGTTCCTGAATGGTAAAAGGGACTGGAGTCCCTCCAACAGCCACTTTTTCCTATTGCGCCGTCGATGCAAGCGGTGATTCCTGGTGGTGATGGCGGTCCGTCAACAGTCTTTTGTCTACAGGATCTCCAATATCTAAATAGAGCGGGAGAACGGCCAAGTTGACAGACGGAGAATCTGATGGAAAATCGACAGCGGGAACTTTACCACCAGGATCTAAATTAGGCCCTTGGTCTGAACCAGGATAAACTTTTATTTAAATCACGTTTGCTTCAATTCCTGCTCATCACCACATTACTTCACATACTAAAGAATCTCATCTGAAAGCTTATTCTGCCAACAAGTCACATTATGTTGGATGCTCATGCTAATCTCCAGATGAAGGCCAAGAACAAACTGCAAAACTGCTCATGTTTCTCCTTTCTGGGTAATTGACCCCACTATGTTGCTAAGACACATGCAATAGTTGCTCGCTATAAGCATGCCCTGATGCCTTACCTTCCTCTGTAGTCCGACTCGACTCATTTTTAGCCAATCAATCTCCTTCTGTGGAAACCTGCCCTTCAAAAATGTTATCACTTGATCATATTTTGTCATCACATCAGGTGAAGGTACATTCATTCCAACCACCCGTAAAGGGTGAACGTATGCCCTTAGCTAAGAAAAATGCATGTATGAAGCCCCACATTTATGACAATATAATGAGCCTGGTGTGTCTTCCGGTCAAGCTTCCTCGTCCTCTCGGACAGGTACTCTGTTATCCCTTCTCATTATGCCTGTCATGGCTGTAAAACATTTCATTTCTGTGACAAACAATTGGGAACAAGAAATTGTATTTCAAACAACCAGCGATTCTCGCCATATCCCGGTCAACTATCCCACAGCACTTGTATCCCAAAAAATATAAATGCAATCTCAGCGCGTCACCTTCTATTCTGACTTATCACAATGTGGCACCTAATGATGTAACAATCAATACCAGCATGGTCCCTATACCAACGATCAAATACCAACACAGCACCCTCGCAGCATCTCACCTTCCTTTACAATTTCTCTTTGCACACAAGCTATCTGAAGGCTTCAAAGCAGGCACAATTAAACACAAAGGGGCACATGTACGTACAATTTTTCCTGTAGCAAACGGCCCGATTCACAGAATCGGACCATTTGCGACATGAAAAAAACATGTTGGTATGTACAGAGCCTATTTTGCGAATCGGTAATCTATTTACCGAATCGCAAAATAGGTTTGCGAGTCGCAATTAGGAAGGGGCGTTCCCTTCCTAATTGTGAGTCGCAACACGATGTAACATCGTTTTGTGACAGTGAATGCGGTCACAAAACAATCACAATTAGCACCAGTTTCAAACTGGTGCTAACCCATTCGTAAACGGGAAAGGATTCCCCATGGGATTCCTTCCCCTTTGTGAATGGCAGCGGATATATTTTTTCAGAGAAGGCAGTGGTCCCAGGGACCACTGCTTGCTCTGAAAAAATGAAAAGAAAAAACTTTTCATTTTTGTTTTTGAAATGCATCTCGTTTTCCTTTAAGGAAAACGGGCTGCATTTAAAAAAAAAAAAACCTGCTTCATTTAAAAGCAGTCACAGACATGGTGGTCTGCTGTCCCCAGCAGGCCACCATCCCTGTGAGTGTGGCCATTCCCAATGGGGTCGCAAATTGCGACCTACCTCATGAAGATTCATGAGGTAGGTCATTTGCGACCCCACTGGGAATCGCAAACAGTGTAAAGTACACTGTTGTACCTCCAGTTTTGTGACTCACAAACTGCGAGACGCAAAACCGGATCTTTGTACATGTGGCCCAAAATTCCTGTCACCTCCACTAAGGAATTCAAAGTAAACACTCATACAAAAGGACAGTAGGAAGTAACGCTTTCCAATGTTAAAACACACACACACACACAAATGAGATCTCAACCAGGAAGAAATCACCCTGACTAATGCACTTTCTCCTTTGTGAAATAGGATTTACCTGCAACAATCACTATTAGTACACTTATTTCAGAGTTACAAGTCCCTATGTAATTGTGCGGCCGATGGTACCTCACAAAACAGCACCTCAAAACTTATCAGACAATTTAAACAACAATATACTCTTATCTATCTCAGGATCTGAGACTGTGACAAGCCTGATAAGAACTCAAACTGCTTAGCATTAAGCTTGTATGCATGTGCACTATTAAGCTAAAAGAACTTACCATAACACATGACATACAATGTCAACACAACACCCCAAACTTAACATACACAATTGTGATGCACAACCATATTAATATTCACCCCTCAGCTACCACAAATTTCTTCAGAACCTCTGAAACACTACTGATCTTCTGAACTGAGCCGCAGATTTTAGGGGCATGGACTGGGCTTGGGAACGAGCAAACAAAAGAGAAATATTATTTTTTCCCTCAGGTGGAGGTGTGTTCGCTACTAAATAAAATGAGGAATAGTCACAACCGGGAGGTTTCAGACAAATGCCTTTGAGGCGAGAAAGAGGATATGGAACTCTTTTTGTTGGTTTGCAGCCACCATGGCAAGGTCAGGTCCAACACGAGATTTAGGATCCCACATAAGAGCAGCCCGGCAACAGAGCAGACCAAATATTCTGTGACCAGGGCAACAGGTCCATATCTGAGGCTCAGTTGGGACATTCGCACTTCAGAACGCTCAATGAGAATATCTTTTGAGTCCATCTTGTCTCATACCGTTCTGTGAATAGTCCGCCTGTTAGCCCAGAGTCACTGTTTTACTATGGGCCAGAACCACTTTAATAAATTTCAAAATATCACATAGATCAGGCCAGGGTTTACAGAGTGTGGGCATGCTCCTGGTTGTGAATATTTAGACAGCTAAAACCCACACTACATGACAGCATTAACATAAACACGGCAGATCACCTCTTGGTACTGCAGAACTTCCACTGCTACGATGGACCGAGGGGCGTCAAGCCCCCACTCTAGCGGACAGTACTTCCTGCAGCGCCATGTGACAAAGACATTAATTGCATAAGGAAACCGAGCTCTGGGCATAATAAAGCAAATGTTCCTAGTGCTTCACAACCTAACCCAACCCCGCTGCTCTTTGAAGAAAAACACATTTGTACGATACCTCCAAAGGGAAATGAAAACTTTAATTTAACAACCAAAAAGTCACGAAACTGCCTCTCATAAATGCACATTGTTAATATGTGAACCACACAGAAATCTTGTTTTACAAATACACCCATTAAAAAATAAAAGAATGCACACAAAGTGACTTGCAATCAATGGAGAGCAGACACAGAAATAGGTGCTAGGGAAAGAGTTCATAATGAACAGTGGGCATGAGAAATGCAACTTACAAATCATTTGAGAAAACTGTTGCAGCAGAGGCTGCACACTGAAGAAAAGGGACCTACTGCAGCTCTTCTTTACCTACTGTGCCACAACCATTGTTGGAAATGGCCTTTCTGCAGGGTCACCCCCAATCTTTTTGCCTTCCTCCTCCTCTTTTTTGACATCATTTTTCCTGGCTTTAGGACTCTGCGCACTTTACCCCTGCTAATCAGTGCTAAAGTGCATATGCTCTCTCCCTAAAACATGGTAACATTGGCTCATACCCATTTGGCATATTTAATTTACTTGTAAGTCCCTAGTAAAGAGCACTACATGTGCCCAGGGCTTGTAAATTAAATGCTACTAGTATGGCTGCAGCACTGCTAGTGCCACCCACATAAGTAGCCCCATAACCATTTCTCAGGCCTGCCATGGCAAGGCCTGTGTGCACAGTTTCACTGCCACTCGACATGGCATTTAAAAATACTTGCCAATCCTGAAACTCCCCTTTTTCTACATATAAGTCACCCCTAAGGTAGGCCCTTGGTAACCCATATGGGAAAAAGATAGGACATGTGCCTGTGTGTTTTAAATGTCCTACTAGTCAAAAACTCCTGAATTCGTTTTCCACTGCTGTGAGGCCTGCTCCTTTCATAGGCTACCCTCATATACTGTTTGAGTGGTGGATTCTGATAAGAAAGGGGTAGACAGGTCCTATTTAGTATGGCCAGAATGGTAATACAAAATCCTGCTTACTGGTGAAGTTGGACTTTATATTACTATTTTAGAAATGTCACTTTTAGAAAGTGGGCATTTCTCTGCACCTACATCCTTCTGAGCCTTACAATCCATGTCTGGGCTAGGCTGGTTGACACCTTCCTTGTGCAGTTCACCCAAACAACCACAAACGCAGGATGCTCAGTCACAATTGCACCCATCTGCATACTGAATGGGTCTTCCTGGGCTGGAAGGGTGGAGGTGCCTGACACTTACATTTCAAAGAGCAGTAGCCGGCCCTCACACAATAGACTGCTAAACTCCCTACTGGGACCCCAGCAGACAGGGTTTTACTGAAAAGGGACCTTGTGCTCATCAAAACCACTCTTTGAGGTCTCCCCCACTTCAAAGGCACTTTTGGGAATGTAAGCTGGGTCCCTGACCCAACCAATGTAGACACTTCTGGACACTTCAAGATACTCCTTGGGACAGACAATCTGCCCCTGAACCTGCAACCTGCCAAGAGGAACTGCCTGGCTCCCCAAAGGACTCATCTGGACTGCATTTCTGAGAAGGACTCCTGCCTTGCTGTTGCCCTGCTGCCTTGCTTGCCTCTGGCTCTGCTGAGAAGTTCTCTTCAAGGGCTTGGTTTGAGCTTGCCTCCTGTTCAGGGCCAAAAAGACTTAGGCCCTCATTACAACCTCGGCGGTCTTTTGAAAAGACCGCCGAGGCTACCGGAGCCAGAATACCGCCAGTGCCTGTGGTATTTCTGGCTCCCTATTATGACTTTTCCACTGGGCCAGCGGACGGTAACAGGTTTAAAGTCCGCTGGCCCAGCGGAAAAGTCACATAAACATTGCTGCCGGCTTGTAATAGAGCCGGCGGCAATGCTGATGTGCAGCGGGTGCAGTAGCACCCCTCGTGCATTTCACTGCAAATGCGCGACGGGGCTATGCGTGGGGGCCCCTGCACTGCCCCTGCCAAGAGCATGGGCAGTGCAGGAGCCCCCAGGGGCACCCTGAATCCCCATTACTGCCAACCTTTCCATGGCAGTGTTTACTGCCGTGGCCAGGCTGGCGGTCGGAGACTCATGATCCCGAGGGCAGTGCTATTGCGCCGCGGTCATTATAGCTGGCGGAACACCGCCAGCCTGTGGCGGTGTTACCGCCAGCTTACCGCCGGTCTCCAGGGTCGTAATGAGGCCCTTAAGCTCTGCAAAGAAACTCCTTGTGCGGCTAAAATCAACTCACAGCTGTAGGAAAGTACCATCTTTCTTGGCATGTTACCCCCCAATTTTACATGTATGTAAGTATGTTTTTGCTTGTCTCACTGGGATCCTGCTAGCCAGGACCCCAGAGCTCATAGTTTGTGGCCTAAATGTGTACGCCTATATAGTGCCTATCTGTGTCACTGAGGCTCTGCTAATCAGAACCTCAGTGCTCATGCTCTCTCTGCCTTTAAATTTGTCACTATAGGCTAGTGACCACTTTTACCAATTTCAGTTGGCATACTGGAGCACCCTTATAATTCCCTGATATATAGTACCTAGGTACCCAGGGTATTAGGGTTCCAGGCATTCCATGTGGGCTGCAGCATTTCTTTTGCCACCCATAGGGAGCTCAGACAAACCTTTACCCACGACTGCCATTGCAGCCTGAGTGAAATAACGCACACGTTATTTCACAGCCATTTTCACTGCACTTAAGTAAATTTTAAGTCACCTATATGTCTAACCTTCACTTGCTGAAGGTTAGGTGCAAAGTTACTAAGTGTGAGGGCACCCTTGCACTAGCAAAGGTGTCCGCACATAGTTCAGGGCCATTTCCCCTGACTTTGTGAGTGCGGGGACACCTTAACATGCGTGCACTACATATAGGTCAATACCTATATGTAGCTTCACAATGGTAACTCCGAATTTGGCCATGTAACATGTCTAAGACAATGGAATTGTCCCCTGATTCGAAATCTGGTATTGAGGAGCCAATTCCATGCATCCTGGGGGCTCCACAATGGACCCCCAGTACTGCCAAACCAGCTTACTGGGGTTTTCTCTGCAGCTACAGTTGCTGCCACCCCACAGACAGGGTTCTGCCCTCCTGTGGTCTGGAAGTCCCAGGAAGGCAGAACAAAGAATTTCCCCTGAGAGAAGGTGTTGCACCCCCTCCCTTTGGAAATAGGTGTTAAAGGCTGGGGAGGGGTAGCCTCTCCGAGCCTCTGGAAATGCTTTGAAGGGCACAGATGGTGCCCTCCTTGCATAAGCCAGTCTACACCGGTTTAGGGAACCCCCAGTCCCTGCTCTGGAGCAAAATTGGACAAAGGAAAGGGCAGTGGCCACTCCCCTGTTCATCACCACCCCAGGGGTGGAGCCCAAAGCTCCTCCAGTGTGTCTCAGACCTCTGCCATCTTGTTTCCAGAGGTGTGAGGGCACTCTGGAGGCCTCTGAGTGGCCAGTGCCAGCAGGTGACGTCAGAGACCCCTCCTGATAGGTGCATACCTGACTAGGTAGCCAATCCTCCTCTGAGAGCTATTTAGGGTCTCTCCAGTGGGCTTTTCTTCAGATTACGACTTGCAAGATTTCATCAGGGTTCCTCTGCACTTCTCTCTTCGACTTCTGCCAAGGATTGACCGCTGACTGCTCCAGGACGCCTGCAAAACTGCAACAAAGTAGCCAGAAGACTACCAGCAACATTGTAGTGCCTAATCCTGCCGACTTTCTCAACTGTTTCCTGGTGGTGCATGCTCTGGGGGCTGCCTGCCTTCATCCTGCACTGGAAGCCACGAAGAAATCTCCTGTGGGTCGACGGAATCTTCCCCCTGCTCTAGCAGGCACCAAACTTCAGCTTCACCGGTCCTCTGCGTCCCCTTTCATCCTGACGAGGGTGGCCCCTGGAACACAGGTGGTGGACCCAAGTGACCCAGACTGTCCAGTGGTCCAACTTTCCAAATTTGGAGGAGGTAAGTCCTTGCCTCCCCTCCCCAGACAGTAATCCTGTGCACAACGTTATCTGCAGCTACAAGGGCTTCTGTGCACATTTCCAAGAAATCCTGCATGCATACCTGAGCATAGGTCCCCATCACTCCGTCCTGCAATGCTCAGCTCCCTGAGTTGATCTCCGGTGTCGCGGGACCTCTCTTTGCAGTGTTGAGATGACCGCTGTGTTCAGACTTCTTGAACCCGTGTTCAAGGACTTCTGCAGGTGTTCCCTTCTTGTCCATAGGCTCCCTACGTTGCTGAGGGCCACTTCTGTCTCCTCTCCCAAGTGGCGACATCCTGGTCCTTTCTGGGCCCAGGCAGCACCCTTTTTCTCCAACCGTTACTCTTGCAGGTAGCAAGGCTTGTTTGCGGTACTTTGCCTAGGAAACAACTCTTCATCCTCCAGCACGCTGTGGGACATTTTCTGCACGAAGAAGAACTTTCTACCTCCTTTCATTGTTGCAAATCCTGCAGCTTGTTCCAACCGGAGGCAGCCACTTTGCAACTTCATCCGGTGTTTAGTGGGCTCCTGCCTCCCCACGGGACACTTTAGCGACTCTTGGACTCGGTCCCTTTCCTTTGCAGGTCTTCAGGTCCAGGAATACGTCTTCAGTGCTTTGCAGTCTGTTGTGGTTCTTGCAAAATCCTTTATCACGACTTTAGTGTGTTTCCGGGGAAATAGTAGTTCATTACTCCTACTTTCCAGGGTCTTGGGGTGGGGTCTCCTTTACCCCCTCAGTGTTTTCTCACACTCCCAGCGACCCTCTACACACTACACTTGCCTAGGGGTACATTTTTGGTTCGCATTCCACTTTCTTAGTATATGGTTTGTGTTGCCCATAGGCCTAGTGCATCCTATTGTGTTTTACAGTGTTTGCTCTACTTTCTGACTGTTTTACTTACCTGATTTGGATAGTTGTGTATATTTTTTTGTATGTTACTTACCTCCTAAGGGAGTATATCCTCTGGGATATTTTTGGCACATTGTCGCTAAAATAAAGTACCTTTATTTTTAGTAACTATGAGTATTGTCTTTCTTATGATATGTACTTATATGAAATAAGTGGTACTGCATGAGCTTTGCATGTCTTCTAGTTCAGCCTTGGCTGCTCTGCTATAGCTACCTCTATCAGTCTAAGCTGCTTGAACACTAGTACACTCTACTAATAAGGTATAACTGGACCTGGCATAAGGTGTAAGTACCATTGGTACCCACTACAAGCCAGTCCAGCCTCCTCCATTGGTGGTGCAGCGGTGGGATAAGTACTTGTAACTGCTTTACCACTTTGTCGTTGGTGCTTTTTATAAGAAAACCATATTCTAAATACTTAAAAATATACACAAGTAAACTTAGCAGTCTTACTTTCAATCTAAAACATTCTAAAAAGTTTCTAAAACGTTTGAAAAAGATTTTCTCTTTCCTTTAAAAGTTTTCAAAACTTTTTCTTTTACCCCTAACCTCTTTCTTTTTGCCATGTCTGTAGTAGAGGCCACTCCTAAAGTTGTGAAGACAACTTATGACAATCTAAACTTTAAAAGTATGAGAGGTCTCTGTATAGAAAGAGGTTTGGGGATTGGTAAGAACCCTACCAAAGATCTCCTTCTTAACCTTCTCCTTGAAAGTGACCAGAGTCAGACTGGTCAAACCCAGTATCAGGAGATAGAGGAGGGGGTACCCAGATATGGTCAGGGGAGGGTCCTGAGAACTCTGGGGAGGGTACTTCCAAAGATCTTTCACTTAACAGGCCATCTAGTGAAGCGGGTAGTGGGAGAGGGTCACACAACAGTAGGATACCTTTCACTCCTAAAGGACAGGTCACCAGGGTTCAGGTAGTCAGGGAAAGGTCCACTTCTGCACATTTTCACATTACCTCTGTATCAGAGACTTTCCAAACCTCCCACCCTGAGGATAACACCCTAGACAGGGAACTCCGAAAGCTGAGGTTGGAAGAGGCCAGACTGAGGCTAAGGCAGCAACAGTTTGCCTAAGACAGGGAATCCCTAGATGTAGAAAGAGAAAGACAGAAGTTGGGGTTAGTTACCCATGATGTCAGCAACAGCAGCAATCTTGATAGTCATCCTGTTAGAGAAACAGATTCAAGGAACCTGCATAAGATTGTCCCCCCTTACAAGGAGAGGGATGACATAAACAAGTGGTTTTCTGCACTTGAGAGGGCCTATATGGTACAGTTGGTCCCTCAAAGCAGTGGGCTGCTATGTTGTGGCTATCTTTCACTGGCAAAGGTAGTGACAGACTCCTTACTGTCAGGGAGAGTGATGTCAACAATTACAAAGTTTTGAAGGATGCACTCTTATATGGATTTAGCTTAACCACTGAACAATACAGGATAAAGTTCAGAGATACCAGAAAAGAGTCCTCTCAAGACTGGACAGACTTTGTAGACTGTTCAGTCAAGGTCTTGGAGGGATGGTTACATGGCTGAAAGGTGACTGACTATGAAAGCCTGTATAATCTAATTTTGAGAGAGCATATATTGAATAATTGTGTGTCAGACTTGTTGCATCAGTACTTGGTAGACTCAGATGTGACCTCTCCCCAAGAACAAGAGTGAGCAGAAAAGCTCATACAGGGGGTGATAAGGATGGCAAGAAGAAGGATGGCAAGTCTCATGACAAGGGTGGGGACAAAGACAAAAATAATTCTGAGTCTTCATCAGACCCACAAAACTCCTCTGGGGAGGTGGGTCCAAACCCTCTTCTCAAAATCAAAAGAAGCTATGGTGTTATTTATGTAAAAGTAAAGGCCATTGGGCAAGTGATCCGACCTGCCCAAAGAAAAACATCAAGGCTCCCACTACCACAACCCCTACTGCGTCCACTAGTGCCCCTAGTAATAGCAGTGGTGGTGGGAAGAACACTACAATTAGCCAGACAAAGGGTGTAGCTGGGCTCACCATTGGTAATGTAGTGGGGGTTGGTCTTGTTAGGGAGACCACAGAGGCTGTTTTAGTCTCTGATGGTGGTATTGATTTTGCCACCTTAGTTGCTTGTCCCCTTAACATGGGTAAGTACAAGCAACTACCCCTAATAAATGGTGTTGAGGTTGAGGCCTACAGGGACACAGGAGCCAGTGTCACCATGATGACAGAGAAACTGGTTGCCCCTGATCAACACCTACTTGGTCAGCAGTACCAAGTGACGAATGCTCAAAACAACACTTAGCCACCCCATGGCTGTTGTGAATCTCAACGGGGGGGGGGTTACTGGCCCAAAGAAAGTTGTAGTAGCCACTGATTTACCTGTAGACTGCTTTCTAGGAAATATTTGGAAACATCAGCTTGGGTTGAAGTGGAGTTGGAGGCTCATGCAGCAATGCTGGGCATTCAGGGCATGTCGTTGCTCTCACAAGGGCTCAGGCCCAGAAGCAAGGAGGACAGGGAAACTTGGATCCTGTAAAAATGGACCAAGTGCTCCCAAAAGCTAGGGGTAGACAGGGTAAATCCTAGCCCATTATCCCTCCCTCTCCAAAAGATTCCCCTTTTGAGGAGGAGGAATCCTCTCCCTGTGCAGAACCTACACCAGAGGAGCTGGCAGCTGACACTGCTGAGCTTTTGGGTGCAGGGGGCATGCTAGGGAAGAGATGAGTGTGGCACAGCAGACCTGTCCCACACTAGAGGGTCTCAGACAGCAAGCTGTCTAACAGCAAAATAGGGATGTCACTGATACACACAAAGTGTATTGGTAAGACAACCTTCTCTATACTGAGGCAAGGGACCTAAACCTGGAGCAGCCAGGAGATTGGTCATCCCTTTGCAGTATATGGAGTTTCTTCTGACTTTGGCTCATGACATTCCTTTGGCTGGGCATTTGGGCCAAAGTAAAACATGAGACAGACTTGTTCCACTGGCCTCATATGTCAGAGGACACAAAGGAGTTTTGTCACTCCTGTGTGCCCTGCCAAGCCAGTGGCAAGACTGGTGGCACACACAAGCCCCCTTAATTCCACTTCCAATGGTTGGGGTGCCCTTTGAGAGGGTAGGGGTTTACATTGTTGCCCCCCTTGACCCTCCAACAGCTTCAGGAAACAGATTAATCCTAGTAGTAGTGAACCATGCCACTAGGTATCCTGAAGCGGTACCATTAAGGACCCCTACCGCTCCTGCAGTGGCAAAAGCCCTCCTGGGAATCTTTTCCAGAGTGGGTTTCCCTAAGGAAGTGGTATCAGCCAGAAGTAGTAACTTCATGTCTGCATATCTCAAATAAATGTGGAAGGAGTGTGGTGTTACCTACAAGTTCACCACTACTTACCATCCATAGACAAATGGATTGGTTGAGAGATTTAACAAAAGTCTCAAAGGCATGATCATGGGACTCCCTGAAAAACTCAGGAGGAGATGGGATATCCTGTTGCCATGCCTCCATTTTGCTTATAGGGAGGTATCCCAGAAAGGAGTGGGCTACAGCCCCTTTGAACTCCTCTTTGGACACCCTGTAAGAGGTCCCCTTGATATTGTGAAGGGGGTTGGGAACAACCTTTAAAAGCTCTCAAACAAGACATTGTGGACTATGTGCTTGGCCTCAGATCAAGGATGGCTGAGTACATGAAAAAGGCCACTAAAAATCTGCAGACCAGCCAAGAGCTCCAAAAGCAATGGCATGGCCAGAAGGATGTCCTGACTCAGTACCACCTAGGACAGAAGGTGTGGGTACTGGAGCCTGTGGCACCAAGAGCACTCTAGGACAAATGGAGTGTACCCCATCTCATTGTGTAGAAGAAAGGTGAGGTCACCTATTTGGTGGACCTGGGCACTGCCAGAAGCCCCCCTAGGGTGCTTCATGTAATTCGCCTTAAACCTTACTATGACAGGGCTGACTTAACCCTGCTTATGGCCACAGATGAAGGGCAGGAAGAAGAGAGTGACCCTCTCCCTGACCTATTCTCCACCACTGAAGCTGATGGCTTACTGGAGGGAGTTGTACTGGCAGATTGCCTTACTGCTGGGCAGAAGGACAACTGCATAAATCTCCTTGGACAATTCTCTGACCTCTTCTCACTAGTTCCAGGTACAACTACCTGGTGTGAGCTCACAATTGACGTAGGGGACGTAGAAGCTGAGGCGTCGGTTGAGGTATTCTGGTCCTTTGTCATGGAGGGCTTTGTGTGCGTGGGTGAGGAGTCGGAAGGTGATCCTTTTGCTGACTGGGAGCCAGTGCAGGTGTCTCAGGTGGGTGGAGATGTGGCTGTTGCGGGGTACGTCGAGGATGAGGCGGGCGGAGACATTTTGAATGTGTTGCAGACGTTTTTGGAGCTTCGCGGTGGTCCCAGCATACAGGGTGTTGCCGTAATCCAGGCGGCTAGTGTCTCAGACCTCCGCCATCTTGTTTCCAGAGGTGTGGGGGCACTCTGGAGGCCCCTGAGTGGCCAGTGCCAGCAGGTGACGTCAGAGACCCCTCCTGATAGGCGCATACCTGACTAGGTGGCCAATCCCCCTCTGAAGGCTAATTAGGGTCTCTCCAGTGGGCTTTTCCTCAGATTCCGACTTGCAAGAATTCATCAGGGTTCCTCTGCACTTCTCTCTTTGACTTCTGTCAAGGATCGACCGCTGACTGCTCCAGGACGCCTGCAAAACTGCAACAAAGTAGCCAGAAGACTACCAGCAACATTGTAGCGCCTAATCCTGCTGGCTTTCTCGACTGTTTCCTGGTGGTGCATGCTCTGGGGGCTGCCTGCCTTCACCCTGCACTGGAAGCCATGATGAAATCTACTGTGGATCAACTGAATCTTCCCCCTGCTTCAGCAGGCACCAAACTTCAGCTTCACTGGTACTCTACGTCACCTCTCATTCTGGCGAGCATGGCCCCTGGAACAAAGGTGATGGACCCAATTGAATTAGACTGTCCAGACGTCCAACTGGACAAATTTGGAGGAGGTAAGCACTTGCCTCCCCTCCCCAGACAGTAATCCTTTGCACCGCATGATCTGCACCTACCAGGGCTTCTGTGCACATTTCCAAGAAATACTGCATGCACAGCTGAGCCTCAGTTCCCAGCACTCCGTCCTGTGATGCTCAACTCCCTGAGGACCTCTCTTTGCAGTGTTGGGACAATCGCTGTGTTCAGACTTCTTGAACCCATGTTCAAGGACTTCTGTGGGTGCTCCCTTCTTCTCCATGGGCTCTCTACGTTGCTGAGGGCCCCCTCTGTCTCCTCTCCCAAGTGGCAACATCCTTTTCCTTTCTGGGCCCGGGCAGCACCCTTTTTCTCCAACTGCAACTCTTGCAGGTAGCAAGGCTTGTTTGTAGTATTTTGCCAAGGAAACAACTCTGCATCCTCCAGCACACCGTGGGACATCTTCTGCATGAAGAAGAACTTCCTACCTCCTTTCGTTGTTGCAAATCCTGCAGCTTCTTCCAACCGGAGGCATCCATTTTGCACCTTCATCTGGGATTTAGTGGGCCCCCGCCTCCCCCCTCCCCGGTCATTTTAACTACTCTTGGACTTGATCCCCTTCCTTTGCAGGTCTTCAGGTCCAGGAATCTGTCTTCAGTGCTTTGCAGTCTGTTGTGGTCCTTGCAAAACCCTTTATCATGACTTTAGTGTGTTTCTTTGGAAATAGTAGTACTTTACTCCTACAGTCCAGGGTCTTGGGGTGGGGTCTCCTTTACCCCCTTAGTGTTTTCTCACAGTCCCAGCGACCCTCTACACACTACACTTGCCTAGGGGTGCATTTGTGGTTCGCATTCCACTTTCTTAGTATATGGTTTTTGTTGCCCCTTGGCCTATTGCATCCTATTGTGTTTTACAGTGTTTGCACTACTTTCTGACTGTTTTACTTACCTGATTTGGTTAGTTGTGTATATTTTTTTGTATGTTACTTACCTCCTAAGTGAGTATATCCTCAGAGATGTTTTTGGCTATTATTGTCTTATGATATAGTACTTATATGATATAAGTGGTACTGCATGAGCTTTGCATGTCTCCTAGTTCAGCCTTGGCTGCTCTGCTATAGCTGCCTCTATCAGCCTAAGCTGCTAGAACACTACTACACTCTGGTAATAAGGGATAACTGGACCTTTTCGCTTGCAAGACGCTTTAGGAGTTAGAAAAGGGCTCCGAGCCCCGTCCACGTCATGTCAGTTGTCTTTCATTGGTTCGTGGGCTTGCCTGTTAAAATCTGCTTGCTTTCATTAGTGGAAGGCACGCATACGTCATGCCTTTTTTCGGTGGTTAGCCCTCCTCGAAGATCGCTGTTTTCCGTCCGGTTTGTGGACTACTTTTTATCTTTTGTTCGCAGCGCGACCTCGCTTGGCAGAAGTCGAGCACTTTGCATAATATCAACCCTGTTACATAGTTAATTGCACTTTTCCCGGTTACGTAGACAATTGCACTTTTGCCGATAGTTTTCATTACGAGTGAACTGTGTTTTTTTCTTTCAACGTGGAAAGTAAAATCCGTTTGGGAGTTTACAACTGCTAATAGCTGTAACTCGGAGAAATGCGAGACCCGTTGCATTGCAAATGCTTGTTATCTATCTCTCTCTTCAACAAATTACCAAGTATGGGGGCTGGGGTTCCTCACAAACCGGTTTTCGTCATCACCTCTCTCTCCTTTTCCCTGTCCTAGATCCCATA
This sequence comes from Pleurodeles waltl, assembly GCF_031143425.1. Classification (NCBI taxonomy): domain Eukaryota; kingdom Metazoa; phylum Chordata; class Amphibia; order Caudata; family Salamandridae; genus Pleurodeles; species Pleurodeles waltl. The sequence goes on along the minus strand of NC_090446.1, from coordinate 56,776,392 downwards.
AACTGACGTGTGCCTCTTTAGGATGAGTTAAGAGTCTTTTGAGAGTCTCTCCCTACTAAAATGATTCACTTTGAAGACGCGCACCGTTTTAGACATTACAGTGAAGTAATATTGTAAAGTCAGACTCAAGGTAGCTCACAGCAGGATTCTAGTCGAACAAAAGGAAGTCTGGGGGCCATTTAACTCGGGCCTTGTCTTCGGCCCAGCAGGCGGTGAACATAAGAAAGCCCTCACCGCCTGCAGGTGCTGCTCAGAACGAGAGCAGACAAGGTGCAGGTGCTGACTGTACTGTTCTGGTGTTGGAAAATGACACCGAGCACAGCTCACTGGCGCCCAACTTCTTGGCACCAGGACAGCATCTATCCTGTGAAAATAGGCGTCACCCACCCCCATGTACCCCCCGACTTGTGCCCTGGTTGTGACCTCACCTTCCTCCACTGCTGGGGCACAGACCAGTGGTGTAACAATGGCCCCCGCGGTGCGGAGGGGCCCTGTGCTCCAGGGGGCCCTAAGCACAGTACCTGTTCCTTAGAGCTCCTAAGTGAGTCCGGAGGGGGCCTCTATGTGCTTTGCAGTGGGGGTTGAGGAGTTTACAGAGGACCCGAGAATGAGGCCGCAGGTGCTTTCTGTTGTGTTTTTAATGTACTGCGACTGTTTCTTACGCTGGTTCCCCTTCTCATTTAGCTCATTGAAACCAAACCTTTTAAAAGGTTTCTCTTCTGAATCTCCCTCTTCAAACGGTTCCAGGTGTTAGTACAGTTTTTGTTCAAAACGAAAGAACTGAAATGTCTCATGCATATCCAAGTCTGCAGCTGGAACAGCGGCGGCTGCTGCAAATCTCAAGGTGAGGGGTGAAAATAAAAATAAAAAAATGAATAAAATAAACTTACCTCTCACCACAATATGGTCATCTCCTTCCGCCTCGCTCGTCGCTCCACAGGCTCCCCAGCAATCCTGGTACTGTTTTTATTCTATCCCCAGCATGAAAGCACCACAAGGATTGGTCTGAGTGGCTTGTTCTGCTGCTCAGACAGGGCCTTGGGGTCTGTGCAGTTTCTCCAGCCCGGCTGTGCAATACGGCCGAGTTGCAGAAACATAAGCACACATGTGTTTTTGCCCGGCCTGAGACGGCCGGCCAAACACACATGTGCACTTAGGTGCACTCTCTGCTTCTCCCCCTCCCACCTCCTGTGCCCCAGCCCCGCCCCCTCCCTTCACATGCTGGCTGAGCCAGCAACAAAAAACTAAAACGATAGTGAACAATCGTTTTATTTTTCAGCTGGGGGCCGATGCTCCTTTGCCATTGCAAGGAGCCACCCCTGGTCTACAGCATTTACGAAATGCAAAAAGCATTGATACAGCCTTGCCCTGTAAAGTTGGGCTAGGGAACTGTTCAAGTTTATCTGCCATTGTCAATATCTCTGACGTTTTATGATATAAGTGTTCACACAGGCATAACGTATGCTAGGGGGTTTTCCAGCGTTAGGAGGCCCGTAAAACTGGTACAATGAAATGTACAAGATTTCAGTGTGCCATTTTTGCCGTCATTTTTAACATCTGCTCAAAGCAGGCATTAAAAGGAGGCACCCATTGAAATCAGTAGGCTTCCTTGCACTTTGTTCCACTTGCGTCAAATATGTTGATGCTAGTGGAGCAAAGTGTTGCAATTGCGTCTAAAGTTTTGACGCTATTGACCTAGAGTGCTCCATTGTGCGCCGTTTTGTAAATACGGCGCACCCATGGTGGCGTTTGGTGGCGGTGGGAGGAGTGGGGCACAAGAAATCTGGTACATCAGTACTGATGTGCCAGGTTCTTTAAATCTGGGACTCAATGTTTTATTTTTGTGTTACATGAAAGGTTTCATGTGATTAAATTCTCTTTGCCTTTTTCAGTGATACTTGATGTGTCTAGCGATTGGCTAGACATGAAGGGAAGTAAACACTTTGAGAAGGCAAAGAAGAAAATACATGAAAAAAGGGAGAATTTTCAAAAAAGGAAGACCCAACACAGTGAGAAAACCTATGTGGGAATGAATATTGCCTTGTGGCCTAGACTCTTTCTCTAGCTGTTAAATCACACCCTTCAACAGCTCTGGTTACAGCAGCCTCTTTCTCTTTGCCTTACTTGTATTCTAGAGAAAGACATACTCAGGGAATCCCTCCCTGAATACTCTTTCTCCTTTAAAGTATTTATTGATGTCTTTCCAAATAAATGCCGGTCCGGGATGCTGAATCCCCATCCTGCACCTGCCCTTCAAGTTGAAAAACAGCCCCCGCACTCTTCCCTTCTTTCCCCAGGGCCTGCTAATTCCTTGTGGACTGAACCACTGCCCTCCTTTGTCTCCTCCTCTCTTCATCACTTTCTCTATAACCGAGATGGCTCCTCCCTCCTTCTGCCCAACAAAGATTGTTTCTCTTTACACTTCTCAGCTGTCCTTGCCTAGGCCTCAGCACCGCAACCTCCGCTGCTTGCCTCGCCGTTCCACCACCACCTCACCTCGCTCTGGTCCACCACCACTAAGCAGGCTCGGGTTTGTTGGTGATAATCCACTGGAGAGAGTCTTCAAGTTCTGGAAAAAGGAAGGAAAATTACTAGTAGGTAATCGGTGTATCCTAAAACTTCTCCTATTCAAAATCTTTGCTTTATGAAGCAACATTTTAGGAGTACATGTTTCCACCAATCACACAAGAGTTATATAATCTAGAAGTAATGCAACCAATCTATTTTAGTCTAGGAAGGACATAACTGGTGGAGTAATTCGCGGAGTGGAGCCCAAAGCACCCTGGTCCCCATATCTAACTGCCCAAATTCTCCTCCCTGCAATCTGTATTAGGAGACAAATGTGGGCGGGGTGGCGTATATTGCCATCCTTGAGGTATGCATGGTGGATGCAGCTCCTGCCTAGGCCCAGCACATCACTATCTATTGTGTGGATAGGCCTTGTACGAAGTTTTGAAAACCATGTTGACAACTTAAAAGCTATCTCATGTGCTAGAAATGGAGTAGACATATTCGAACAACTTATGGTCTATGCTATAACCTTCTGTTCATGTTGGAAAACCTCAAAATTGGCAAACTGGTCCACTGTCTGCATTCAACAAATGGAAAAATACATGTTTATTGCCCTAGTGATGTCCAAGCGAAGCTTCCTCTTCTTCTAAGGACCTGACACAATATAGACAGACTAGCTCATGTTCTTAATGAAAAGAAGAAACTAATTTAGGTACAAATCAATGGCCCAGTGTTAAATATCCCCCTTCAAACAACGTCCCGTGGAATTGAAGGGGTAGCGGGTGCTGAATCTCTTCCACGTTGGACACAAAGAAGGAATGCGTGGGCCTGTGCCAGGAGAAGGAAGCTGGCAGAGCGGGTTGTGTGTAAGAACAGAGGCAGGATACTCGACATTCCTAAAAGATTGTGAAACAGTGAAGTTTATGAGAAAGATGGAACTGGGTAGTGAGGCGCCTTGTGGATGTCTTGACTACAGGTAAAGGCCTGTGGTTTTTTGTATGATTTTATGAAACATACATCTTGCTTAAACTATATGGGGATTGTGGTTTCATCCAAGTTTACTGTCAGAGAAAAATATAAACTTGCGAGCACACAGGATGCTTCACACTGAACTGTTTACGAGGTGGGAAGAAAACGTGGATATATAAAGACTTGATTTGCCGGCGTATGAGAGAAAATATAAAAGTGTTACCCAGAAGAAGTTTGTGTAACGATAATCGACCGTTCGTGCCGACTGTATTTTTTCAAGTGGGGTTGAAATTCCAAGAGCCGCACTTTTGAAAGACTGCATCATAGAGGCGGTGTCGGTGTTCCACAGAATGCATCATTTGGGGGTGTCAGTGCTCCATGGCGCTGCATAAATTGGGAAGCATCAGCATCGATGTTGTGTTAAGCGTCATAACGCACTGGATCGTGCAGCGTGACCCTGCTTGGAAACCATCTTGAAAACCTGCCGCACAGAAGGAAGTTCGTCGATATTTGAACTTCGTTTCAGCAAGCTGTTTTACGTCGGCAATATCGTAGCTACATAATATTGCTAATAATGAAAGTGAACATGCAGGAAACAGGGTTATTCTTTACCCTGTATTCCTTACAAAAATAAACTGACATTATGTGGGATTAATAGAGAAATACAAGTTGCTTTTCACATTCATAGCTTTAAAGTTAGGGCCAGATGTAGCAAAACTTGGTTTTGCAACTCAGAAATTGCGACTCCGAGCGACTCGCAATTTCCGAGTCGCAAAACCATATGCAGAAAGGTGTCTCAGACACCGTCTGCGAGTCGCTATGGGGTCGCAAAGACCCAACTCATTAGTATTAATGAGGTGGGTCGCAAATTGCGGCCCCATACCGACTATGGGCACTCACTGATATGGAGGCCTGCTGTAGTCAGCAGACCTCCATGTCCGTGACTGCTTGTAAAGAAAGCAGTTTTTTTTTTCAAGTATAGCCCGTTTTCCTTAAAGGAAAACGAGCTGCACTTAAAAAAAAATCTGAAACACTTGGACCACTACCTGCCCTGAAAAAATAATATGGGGTCCAGTCACAAAGGGGAAGGGGTCCCATGGGGACCCCTTCCCGTTTGCGAGTGGGTTACCATCCACTTCAAGTGGATGGTAACTGCGACTCCATTTGCGACCGCGTACGCGGTCGCAAATGGAGTTGCATTTCACTGCGACTCGCAAATAGGAAGGGAACACCCCTTCCTATTTGCGACTCTGAAATTCATTTTGCGAGTCGATCTCGACTCGCAAAATGCATTTCTGCATAGCAAACTCAGTTTTGCGACTCGCAAACGGTGATTTTTGCCGTTTGCGAGTCGCAAACCGTTTGCTACATCTGGCCCTTAATTTCTTAAACAAGAAGATAAGTATTCTGGAAGGTATTATGGTCCAACAAATTTCACAGTTAGTCCACCACGTGCGTTGTGGGTGTCAGGATGTATACCAATTATGAAATGGGTGGGATGGAGAGACTATTTTGTTAACTATATAAATGAAGTGGATGAAAAAGGGGACATGAAAGCAGAACAAAAGAAAAGAATCCTTATGCATTCTTTAGTGCTCACATGCCAAAAGCAAGTCGTATGTGATAAATTAATGTTTTTGAAGCAGCCTTAAAAGAATTAGGGCCAGATGTAGCAAAGTTTAGCGAGTCGCAAATGACCCAGTTCGTTAGTTGCGACCTCGCAAAATCCGAAATGGGTTGCAAAAATCCCATTTCCGAAATGCAAATAGCGATGCGACCCATTACCGACTCGCAAAAATTGTGACCTGATTTTGCGATCCGCAAACAGGAAGTCGCAAATTGCGAGTCGCAAACCATATGCAAAAGCAGTTGCAAATTGCGACTAGTCACAAAAAGCCCATTTTGCACATCCAGATTAGCACTGATTCAGAGCAGGTGGTGACCAGAACCAAAGTACAAAAGGAGACCCAGAAGGCACCTGGGTGACTCACAATGGCTGAACTGTACGTGATAGCATGGATGAGGAGAGTCCACGCTGCCCAGCAGAGGAGGAGGAGGTAGAGACAGGAGAAGATATACAGAACCAGACAGACACTATTTCAACAAACTGAGGAGGAGATATATGATAAATATAGACTGCCCCCCCCTTGCAGCCTGTCTGCTCTCCATGAGGTCCACCGCATTGCCGATGCGGCCAAGTCCTCGTGCCACATCCCCTGCGAAATGGCCAAGTTCTACCTGGAGCCTGACTGTACGCCTTGACAGGCATGTCTGCCACAAGTTCAGTCACCAAATGTTCAATAGGCTGTGTTAAGTTCCCCAGATGTTGGTTCATGTAGTTGAACTGACTGTCCACATTTGCCATCCCATGTGTCATTATGGTCTGCAGTCAATTCAGGTTCATAGGTTTTGGGGCCTCTAACACTATGAGGGTCATTCTGACCCTGGCGGCCACCGGGGCACCGCCAACAGGCTGGCGGTGCTCCAACGAGCATTCTGACCGCGGCGGTTCAGCCGCGGTCAGAAGCGGAAAGTCAGCGGTCTCCCGTTGACTTTCCGCTGCTCGTGTGAATCCTCCATGGCTGCGGAGCGCGCTCCGCAGCCATGAGGATTCTGACCCCCCCTACCGCCATCCTGTTCATGGCGGGAAAGCCGCCATGAACAGGATGGCGGTAGGGGGGGTCGCGGGGCCCCTGTAAGAGGGCCCCGCAAAGTATTTCAGTGTCTGCCTTGCAGACACTGAAATACGCGACGGGTGCCACTGCACCCGTCGCACCTTCCCACTCCGCCGGCTCGATTACGAGCCGGCATCCTCGTGGGAAGGTCGTTTTCCCCTGGGCTGGCGGGCGGTTTTTCAGCAACCGCCCGCCAGCCCAGGGGAAAACTTGTAATACCCGCCGCGGTCTTTTGACCGCGGCGCGGTATTTTGGAGGGCGGCATCCTGGCGGGCGGCCTCCGCCGCCCGCCAGGGTCATAATGAGGCCCTATGACTTGTCAGACTTGTAGCAGTGTGGTGATTAGGAGTTGTGTAGTGAAAACATGTGGTGCAAGCGGTGGTGGCCTCCTGACGAGGGCCCTGGCACTTATTTATTTACAAATTAAGCACTGGCCGTGCAGGTTCTGTTCAGTGAAACCAGACCTTACCTAAGGCTGCAGGAAGTTACAACTGTTAGGGAAATTGACAGCGAGCTAGAGCTGTGATCACAATTTTCTTACAGTTGTACCTACAGGTGGACTTATCACAACTTTGGCTATTACTGACAACAGACACCAAAAAAAAACACCTTGAATTATAAAGCGATTCTTATCTATCTGCCAGTGCATGACAACACTCTGTAACCTCAAAGCCCACTGCAGAGGGCTACAGCAGTTGTTAGAGATCCTGAACCAAAGTTATAGTGAGTGAGAGGGCCTTTAATAGCCCTTGTATAGGCAATCTTACAATATTTGGGGTAATATAATAGAAAATAGCTACCACTTTACCATACAAAGTGTTCACATATTTACCATACATTGAGCTTAAATGGAAATGATGTGCACAAGAGGGTTTTCACTGGGCCTGATTTAGAGTTTGGTGGATGGGGTTACTCCGTACAAACGTGACGGGTGTCCCGTCCACCGTATTACGATCTGATCATATCCTGTTGGAATGAGAATATGGCGGACAGGATATCTGTCATGTTTGCAGCAGAGTAACCATGGACAACGCATCACCAAATTGCCAGGGGTAGCAGAAGTGACATCACATGCTACTTGATCATTACTCTTTAATGTGACGCGCACCCACATTCCTAAACACGCACGTATTCACGTATTCACGTATTCTCTCTCACATAAACCACACTGCAATTTGACTTACCTTAGCTGACAGAAAGAGTCGTAGTCCAATGAATTGTACTCCACTTTTATTTCCCAAATATAAAATATTTATATTCACTATTTGTGGAATAAACAAATGGACAGACAACCAGGAAAGTGGATCCGTTCATTAGGACGAGCTCCCCTGTGTTCAAGGCACTGATGTTTCCACCTCTGAGGTCAGGGGTCGCAAAGGCAGTGCCAGGGGTCACAAGTGGCAAGCCAGGGGTCATTCACATACACATGCTTACCCATACACACAATCACATACATTCTCATGCAAACACACACTCCTCCTGAAGTGTGCACACAACATACATTTAAAAGCATTTTTAGGTTGGGTGTAGCCACGTGCAAGCGCTGCTTTCTGACATGTTGTTATCCATCTATGGGGTTCAACCACTCCCACCTCACACACATCACTGATTTGTTCGTGGGCGTACCTTTTAAAAATCCCTGGATGTTGTTGGTAAATGCTTTACCTTTGTCCCGCTATGGAGCGGTTTTGTTACTGCCTTTGGGACCGACACTGTTACATGGACAATTACAACATTGCGATATGTTTAACTGTGAGTGAACTACTTTTTTTTTTTTCTCTCTCCTTTGCACTCATGCTCTTGAAGGACATGGTACTTATAATTTTAATGCAGTGTGAATTTTTTTTGTGGTATTTAGGCAGTTTGCATGACTACCAGGTAATCATATTGCTTATTTTGTCTCCCCCTGCTCTGTGGCGGCCATCTAACTCCCTCATGTATTCCCCTTCCCGGATTGTTGCTTGTTATTTGAAGCTTAGAGTGTTTTTGTGCATTAAATTTATTTTTTGGCATGTTAATAAATGAACACGTTACAACTATTTTTATGTAGTCTGTTGTAGTAGGTCGGTCTCTGTGGTTGGATGCCGGTGTCTGTGTGTGGAGAGTTGAAGTCTGTGGCTGGCGTCGCCATGCATGTATGTGCAGCCTTTGAGACGGTCCGTCGTCTCTGGGGTTTCTGCAGTATATCTCTGCCGTCGTTGAGTGACATGTGAAAGACAGTCTGTGTGGTGTTGATGCGTGCAGCGGGGATGTCTGTCTCTGGTGCCGTTGTGTGCAGAGGATCCTGTGTCGCTCTCTCTTCTCCCCGAGTGAGGTTTGTTTGTTTGTTTTCTCCGCGAAGCCTACACCCATGACCAGTAAATGTTTTTTTTGGGCACTGCATTCATCTTGGATACTGATGAGAATATAATGGGAAGTGTGAGAACTAGGCTTCCGTCAACTTTGGACCATCATGGTGAGTCCATCTGCCCCCCCCCCCACTTAGAGGGACTGCTGTGTATTCAGGGATGCTCCTTGTCTGCTGGGTCATCCCTCCCCTCCTAGAGTCTGCTTTCTATCTGAAGGTCCACTTCACATCAGAGGTGGTGCTTTCCGACGAGTCAATTCCTGTCAATTTGGTCCTCGCTCATGAGTTGCTGTTTATCTTGGGTATCTCCATGTGTGAGAGCGTCTCTCTAGCCACGTGTGGACTCTTTGTACCTGTAGCCCCTGTTTGTGGGGACATTGCTTTTCTGCAGCCCATGTCCTGTTGTAGGATACTTTTACTTGTCTCACAAGTGGCTCCCTGTCAGAAGGTCTTTAATGTTTCTCTGTTTTGTGTTCACAAAGCTGAAAAGTTCTTCTGCCCCGGTCAGATCACCGTTTTCTCTGACGGATTTTTTAAAAGGTTTGCAGTTTAATAAAGCACGAATTCGACCTGAAAATATGAGAGTGCTTTACATGAACACCAGTGACATTATATAAGGTCACACTCACTTTTTAGGCAGGGGAGGATTAAGGTATTTGCGCAAAATCACAGGATGTTGAGCAGATGCCGAGACTGGATCCTGGATCCCCAGATCGGAAGCCGACAGCTCTGTACGTAAGGCCACATCCTCTCCCCCGATTCATTTTAAGGTCTTCTGACCAAAAAACTAGAAAACACCCCGATCCTAGCTGCTAACAGATCCCTGTGGTCCTTCCTGAATCCGGCCAGTCACCTTTGTGTCCAGATTTTATGTTCAGGAACAAACTTGTTTTACCCTTGGTTTACACATAAACACCCAGGTGTAGGCATTTCCGATAGTGTTTTGACTAGGGGTGACAACCCGTGGGTGCAAGAGCTGAGGACGATTCCTGTCTCCGTGGAGATACCTCAGGCCCCCCAGGACTTGGTGACAGTCAGTGGGTCTGGTTCATGCATCAGAGGACTCATGCTCACATATCACCTTCTCTGCCTCCTCCAACGTCTACCTCTATGCCTTCCCAAGACGAGGGTCCCCCCACCGTCTGCTCTTTGGGAGTTTGGAGGGCAGGGCTCCATTAGTGATGTCTGGTGCTTTAAACTTGTGAATGCCCTGCTAAATGTGATGTCTAGAAATGAAAAAGAGATGTATGTAGTTCTGCAGAGCAGAATCTCTGTTAGGTTGTCCTCAAGGCTACTATGCTGCTGTGTATAACACACACCTGAATGAAGAAAACATAACTCGAGGATGACAATAGGACAATTTCATGTTTGACAATAAATGGTTCACTATGGGTCTGTGGTTGGTAAAGGTCGATCACACCAAGTCAAAGACACCATTCCATTACTGTCAGTGCCAATAGCATCTATTCACAAGTGTCTAAAAACCATTTCAAAAGTGTCATGAAATGCCGGATTTTGCTATTGTTTTTATAAACTAGATTGCTGATTTCACCGTTGGACTATGTCAGCTGGTACAACCCGGCTCTGTGGGTGGTGTCTGTTTCCTGATGCAGTCTCCTCATTTGTGCAAAGTATCCACTTATTTAGTCTCTCTGTGGATGTTTCGTTAAGTGGGCATTCACTCCATGTGCACATTCTCTGGGCGTGTTGTCCCTTGGTGCATGCAGTATCTCTCATTTGTACTTCCTCCAACCCTGTCAACTCTCCCCCACACACCCACTGCCCCTCTCATCTCTACCTCACACTGCCACTACCCCCTCTCATCTCGCAATAACACTTCCCCTCTCATCCCTCTCTCACTCTCCCATCTCCTCTCCATCCTGCCGGCTCACTCATACTAAGCACAGTTCCTTTCCTGTGCCTTTTCAAGGGTTCCGTCCCTCAGGCCCATGCTCTGCTCCTCTTCTTAGGGTATCTTCTGCGTACACAGATCCTCCATCTTTATGCGTCTGTGGCCTACTCTCCTGAATCTTTCTGCTTGTCTGTCTTGAGTTAATTCAGCACTTCCTGCACAAACGACCTATTCCTCTCTATCTTCCTTTCTATCTATTCTGTGCATCTCTCACCCCTATCTATTCACCATACCACATAATTCCACTACACAAATACACTGCACACCACACGCTTCCATCCCACACAATTCTATAACTAATGATTCCAATACAACCCACATAATTCCAGTCCACACCACAAATATCCACTACTCTCAAAACCAAAACTCATGGGTAAAAGACACTGTCGTTTACAACGCCAGTAGCTCTAACTCACGCGAATGTGAGATCTACTGCATTGCAAATGCTTGTTTTACTTACCTCCGCTGCCAGGGAGAGCTATAGTCTGGTTAATTGTACTCCATTTTTTAATAAACTAATAGTGAATAATTAAACATTATTTACTATTAGTGTATTTAAAAAAAATGAAAAAAAACAAAGACAAAGGAGCCCCAACCGACGTCCACAAGGACGAGCTGCCACCTGTGTTCCTGGCACTGATTTTGCCACCTCTGAATCCAGGGGTCGCATGACAGTGCCAGAGATCACAAAGGGCAAGCGAGGGATTGCAGGTGCGACCCATGGTGATCCCTAAATGACGTCCATGTGCCAGACATGTTGGGGGTACCTTCATAGCTGGCACTTTCAAGACCTGCTCACTATCCATTTATAAGAATTTATTTGAAGGAAGCCCTGAGGAAATGGCATGAGTCGCTGCGAAACACGTGTCGGCTAAAAGGTGTAATCTTGATGAACAAGAAAACTGCTGACTACAGATGCTTCGCTTATTTTAAATAATGTGTAATGAAGTTCTGTTTTGGGTTGGGTAGATTCGAATGTTTGTTAGCAACTCACAGGAATTTGTTAGGAGGAATTTTGATAATTAATCTAAAAATACATTGATATGAAAGAAAATTAAACATATGTTAAGTTCTTGGTACTGATGTTTTCATAGCTCCATTACGAATCTGATTTTACTATTATTAACAATATCCAGAGGAAACACAGCCCGCCCAATCCTACTATATGGGAGGGTATCTGATGTGACCTTGACCAAGGGTGCCCATGTGGTATTTTGGGACTGTGGGATGGACACTCCACACAGCAGATGTTGGTACTCTGGGTCGTTGACATTGCGGAGGTGAGTTGGCCTAGGCAGAAAGTTGCTGACATCTCTACTAATAAATCTTCCAACGTAACCCTCCTATTGGTGGTCCGGGAGCTTATTTTACAGCCCTTAAACTATTTTATGGATCTGTTTGTGTATTGCACCCCTCTCTTTGTAAATTGTACTCATCTATACATTTTACACATTTATTTGCATATTTTCCTCATCTGAATCTTTTACTATCAGTGTGCATATATCAGGGAATCTTACTAACCTATTTGTGTATTCTACATACACATTTGTGTAGTTTACTCCCGTAAGTATTTTACTTGTTTATTTGTTGCTACCTTAGTTATTGTCCCTTGCCTACAGTATTTTTAAGCCCAGTTCTAATCTGTACCTGCATGAGATCCCTGGTGCAGGATGGGCAATGCTCCAGGACAGACCTTAATATTGTCTCCCAGCTTCTTGGAGTGTCTGTGTTTTCTTTAGGCCAATGTCTGCACAGTATATCCCCTCTAGAGCTTCAATTACTGTCTTGTGTCAGGGTATTAGAAGGGTTGTGCTACACTGGCAGAGAAGGTTGGATGAAGCTGGCATCTTGATGGTGCAACTGGTCATGTCCACCATACCCTGTATTTAACTTTAATGCAATTGTTCTTGCCCAATGTACCAATTTTCGGCCAAGAAGGTCTGGATTATCTGGAAAAACGGGATGTGGTGTAACTTTTAATTTTCTGTATAAAAAACGGGAGTTTATAGTGGCATGTTTTCTTTCACAAAAGAGGGCCTTAAAAATAACTTTTCTTTTTTTTTTAAATACGGAAATTCGCAAAGATTACAGAAATTGGTTCAGAGGGAAAAATGGGTTTTATGTTCACTTCTCCAGATTCATTTTTTCTGGCAAAGATCCACCAAATGCATAAAGTAGGAGAATTAAACATAGGTTGGGTATGAGTTGAACACCTTTGAACAGTCACCCTCAATCCATAACCTCATTTTGCAACAAACGAACAGGACCCCAAGGGGCATATTTTTGACCCCCTTGTGCCCCCGTTGCATCACTGTTTGTGACGCAAGGGCGATGCATTCCTTGCAGCCATTTCTATGAGGCCATGCAAAGCCGCTTTGAGTGGCTCTGAATGGCCTCATAGATATGGAGTAAAGCAAAGCAGCGTAAGTTGTTGCATTGCCTTACTCTGCACCTAGAGGTGTTCTGTGGGCATTGTAGTGGGTGCTCCCAGGCAACACCCATGGATGCTGACACATCCCCAAATTTAACAACCCTAGTAGAGCTAAGAATGCTCCAAAAACAAACGCCTTCCCAGGTCAGGGACAATGAGGAGAAATATGTTTATTTCTCCTCAATTTTTTCCTCTTTTCATGTGCGCTGCATTGGAAAGAGGAAAAAGCCTCTCAGGGTTGCTTTTGTGCCAGAGGAGGCCCCTTCCTGCACATAAACCATCCTGCATGCAACGCAGGCCCTTCAGCAAGAGGCCCCTATGTGCTGCAGATGCCCAGGGCGATGGCATCCAGCCAATCACAGAGCATGTGCCAGAGCAAGGCTGAAAGAAAGCGAAGGAATCCCGCCCCGCCCTGCTCCAGGGGCAGCAATGAGCAACAGTGACTTACAAGGCGGGATTGTTCGAGAGCCAAGGAAGGCCTCAGCGTTGTGCTGACGTGACACAGCGCGGCTCTGCGGCTCCCCCCGCGCTGTCTGTGAGACAAGACAGCGAGTCTCTGCGGCTCCCCCGCGCTGGCCTGAAGCCAACAAATAGCCCGAGATAAAAATAAACAAATGCCTAACAGGGAAGTGAATAACAAGGGGGGTGGGGAGCGTTGTGCAAGAGAGCTCAGAGCCGGGGTGAGAGGCTGCTCCTCATATAACCGGCCTCTCTAATGAGCTCTGAATGTTTCTCCCTCCGATTTCAATGCTTAGTTCCGATAATTGCAAATATGTTATTTTTCTTCTCAAGGTTTCTGTTTTTCCAAGTCTGAGTTTCAGCATCAGTCACCAGTCACTGCTGCTGTGAATGTGAGGAATCTGAAACTCTGGCAACACAAACAAACCTGTCTGTGAACGAAACTTAGCGCCCGAGTGAGTCACCTTATTAACTCCGGCAGACCTATTGGCACATGAAATTGATCCGGGTGTTTGAAAGTGTGCCAGCTGTGAGTGTTCAAAACATGTGTGGACCTTTGTATCCTGTTGCCTCTATGAGGTATATGCATTTGATTCTGTGTTTTAGGAATGTGTGCCTGGCTGTGTGGGTAAAGAACAGTGGCTATTGGGGACATCTTAAAGATGTTTGGGCCCGAGGCTTTCCGTATTTTGGGGGGCCCTGTTCGGGACAGGTTTAAATTTGTGATGCAAGTTCAGCTCTTTCATGGTCAAGTCACGGACAGTTCACAGACACACTCCCCCAAATTCTAAATGTGTTTACATATAATATTCAAGGATAATGATGTGTGTTTTCATTATTGTAACACAGCAGAAGCTCAATAATATTAATGCAAATTGTCTGTGACACCTCCCATTTATCACATGTGAGGTCATATTTTGATGTAAAAGAAACTTTCTTATGAATGTTGCATGAAAAGTAAACACAGCGTTTCCCTGCAAAACGTCTGTAATAGACTCTCACACACCACCCACAATCGAAATAAATTAAAGGAAAACAGTTTGTTTAAGAATTATTCAAGGTCATCAGGGCAGGACTCTTTGCAGAACGTGCCTAGCTGTATCAGGAACCCCCTGAAAGGCTGGGGCCCGGGCCAGTTCCCACTTTGCCCATGCCTTAAAATTCTCTGTTGGCTATAACTGTTAGCAGCACATGAGGGGGTTATGTGTGGAGTTAAGGGAGGTGGTAGGGTGGTCAAGATGAGTGGAGTCTAGATATAAAGAGGTAAGGGGACGGGGCAACTAAGCAAACAAGCATTTGCAATGCAATGGGTTTCGCGTTTGCTCGAGTTAGAGCTATTAGCATTGTAAATTCCTAACTGGACTTTTCTTGTCACATAAACTGAAAATAAAAAGTAAAACAGTTGGCATAAGACACCTGATTCAAAGCGCCACAGTGAGCATGAAGAAGAGACAAAAGGAAAAAGAAGTTCGCTCGTAGTCAAAGTTCTCAGCAAAAGTGTAATTACCAATGTAACAGGGTCGATGGCCAGGGCGGTAACAGAACCGACCTAAGGAGGGACAAACGTAAAGCAGTTATCAACGAAAACAAAGGATTTTTGAAAGACAAGCCCACGAACGAGTGATACTGATGGGCGAGAGGTGGGCGTGGTTAAAAGCTCAGATACATAGCAACCCGTCTGAAAAGCAGAGCTTGCGCGCTGCTATGCTCAACCTAAAAACAGGAGCCTACCGTGACCACATCCTGTTACAAGTTACTACAACTCCAGGGATCATGGTAGAGGCACTTTGGCATAAGTCCAGGGATGAAGAAAGTCAAACAGCACTAATACAAATTATTGCTTAGTGGTTATTTTTAAATACCCTTTCACATCCCATTCCTTTCTCTATGAGGAGATATTATAACGGTGTCGCTTCCACAGGTTCCTGTAGACCAGTGGACACATGATGCATATTCAGATATGTGGCAATATCGCACATTTACTGCACACAAAGCTGAAAGTGTAGAAACGTTCAGACATGCATGGCACAGGTAACATGCCGGCACTAAATGAATTCAGCATTGAATCCAGCAGGCAACAAGAGAAACACATGGAGGGAGATCCCACACTACCTGCCCTGCTAAAATCTCACAAGGGGCCATATGTAAGAACACATTTTCCCGTAGACACAGAATGGGTAAAACTGCTTGATACATCTGGCCCAAGGTCACTTTTCTAGGCTCAGCTCAGTGGTAGTCAGATATCTTATTGAACTGTCCTAGGCAGGGACAGATCTGCTCATCAAAGGCCGATGCCTCAGATTCTGCATCACCTACACATGGAAAGACACGAGTACTGCCAATTTCTGGCAATAGCACACTTTTCCAGCAAGACAACAATCTGCAAAAAATTGCTCAGTTAGACAAACAGATACGAATTCCTGTGACAATTATCTAGAGAAGGCATGCCGTGCCCTCTGAACCTACAGAAAGGCAGATAACACAACTTCCTGTTACTGGTAGAAAAAGGAGGAGTCTGCTCAGTGCTTAATTTGTATTTGTTGTTTCCGGTGCTGAGCACCGGCACTTATTTTTGAGGGCCGGGGCTTATTCTTCTGCCTCAAGCATTTGCTGCGAGCAAAAGACACACATGGGAAAGACGAAGGAAGAGAAAAACGAAAATTCGTCACAAAGGAAGAAAGTAGAAAGCTGCTACAGTGATCTGAAGGGTCAGGGAGTGGCTTTAAATGGATTGAAGAGGCCCGAGGTGGCTTCAGGATTACGCCGCCCTCGTATTCCGTGTTCGCACATTTAATTGCAGCAGCCATGTGTTTAAAAGGAGGGCTTTGGGCACCGACATGTCTTTATTTACAATTTAAGCAGTGGGTCTGCTTAAAGAAAAGCCCTGGGTCCAAGGTAAGCAGCAGTCTTTGTTACAAAACATAGGATGCTGCAGTTTCAGAGATCCAGTCCCTCAGTCCTTGGTCAACCTAAAAGCTGCTAGAAGTATCCTCTTATGATCCAATAGCACATTACAAGGTTGTTAAAGAGTCTCTTTCAATGCAGACAAGGACTAAGGGAACTTTAAGGTCCAGCTCTGAGGTTGACCTAGTGTAAGGCAAGGCAGGGCCCACAAAAGGTGTCCTTCCTTAGCCTCAAAAGGGAATGAACACCAGCTCAAGGCGGAGGCATCTATAGAGGCTTCGTGGGCCCTCAAAGACTATTTCAAGTAACCCCCATGAATAATTGCACCGCTTCACTCTACACCATTGTAGCAACGTAGGTCTGAAGCCCATTGGTGCCACATTACATAAATAAATGGAATGTATCAATCAGAAACCAGAGCACAGTGAAAGGAGAGGAGGCAGCAGCTCAAACATCATAGGCACTGAGCACATGTTTCATGCAGGTGTGAGCCCTGAGTATGGCCCAGATGCGTCACAAATTTAAGGTTTTGTTCTTCACCATAATTTGTCAGTATAAAAATGTCCAAGACATTGGAGATTCACCTCTCGCCCTCTTTACAATGATTTAACAGACCTGAGCTTTTAGGGAAAGGTGATTGCTTCTGGCCGGGACTTTGCATCCTTGACATATGAATCAGCATCAGTGACTAGAATTGATAGTTTAATGTAAAATGTCTTGGAAGAGACTCGGAACAGTGAAACATACTAGTTAGACATTTTCAAGATAATACAGAAAGAGTAAACATGTTTGAATTGTACTTGACCACGGAAAAATGATGCAACTTCACCATGCCCATGGCACACGCCGGTTAGAAATTCATGTTGCTTTGTCTAAGATGTTTGAGATGTAGCTCCTTCCCTTTTTACCATGAGAAACAATAATACCTCTGGACTCGTAGCGAGCCCTAAAGCATAGTGATGCCTACCTGGCTTCGGAGTGTCACAGCCCGAAACCATAAAGCAATGTCATCTGGTAGAAGGTGGACAGGATGCCTTAGTAGTCATATCAGTCATACCTGCTACTGCCTTGTCCAATAAAACTCTGTACCCCCACTGCCTTTGATCATTTTAGAGTATCCATAGAGAGGCATCCTGCCACCTACAACCTGGATTAGAACAACATCATCCATTTTCAAACAGTGGTCTATTGTATTGTTATGTTAATTTAATATTGGCCACAAATTACCCTGGGGGGACCTCTGAGCTGGAGCAGATCGCCGAAAGGAGAAACACAGAGTTAGAATAGCACTGCCTTGAGCATCTTTCTGAATTCTATGTGATCTGTACACATACAGATGTAGTAAGGCAGTTCATTACGGTAGGGGGGGGGGGCAGATGTACAAAAGACCTACCCCCCACTTTTATAATTCTGATGCGGGGACAGTGAACAAGGCCTTTTTTCTGGATCTCAAAATCCTAACTGGACAGTACAGTTAAAGCATCTGGTGCAGGTACCTGGGGCCTTTTCCCATTAGCGACTTATGGGTGAGGCATCATATTTCAAAGCTTATTCTTTTCCTTACAGGCAACCAATGTAAGGGTCTCAGGAGAGGTTTGGAAGTGGTGCCAGAGGGAAGACTGTAAATGAGACAGGCGGTTGTCTTTTGCAGAACTTGAAGTTTAGAAAGTAATGTCTCATTAGCAGAAACGAGTAAAGCATTGCCATAATCTAATCTGCTGATAATGAGCGCCTGTACAAAGGTTTTTTTCACCAAGAATGGGAGAAAAGAGAGAGTGCTTAACATTCTGGAAATAGCCAGGAAGGGGACTCCCAGTAAGATCAAAAATCTTGGGAGGATTGGAACATTCTACTCTAGAGGTTTAGTCTAGTGTTGCTCAATTGTCTGATGCTCACGGCTGAAAGAGACAGCGGGTGACATTGTGCAGAATAAGCTATTAGGGCTAATTTACCCAGGGCTCAGCCACGTTTCCAACATAAATCCTATTATAAATTTAAGCCACAATCTGTTCTAGAGCCAGCTGAACACCTATCATTGTCTGTGGCAAGAATGATGGTCACCTTCGCAGAGCAACAGACCTTCCATATCACTGGGACTTAATGTTCTGACCCTTAGGATGCTGGCCCACCTTGATATAACATCTATTGACTGCTTTAATGGGAAGACTACCTGGAAAAATCCCTTGAGTTGTAGAGATTTAATTCAGAATAAGTGTGGCAAAAGATGCTTGTCTCTGGTGTTGGACATACATATCTGCTAAGTTTCCCAGGTCCATGTGTGATGTGCTGCTTCAGTCCAGTTTTTTCCTTTAAATTATGGGACTTGTTGTGTGGTTTTATGATGAAATAAACAAGCCTGTGGTTCCCAGAACTCAAAGAAAAAACTGGCCTGGACATCACTCATGGACCTAGGAAACTTGGGAGGGCTGGACATACGTATTAGAAAAGTACTACAGTGAACATGGGATGAGGAGGGTTGCTACTCATACCTTCTTCCCTCAAACCCCAAGATCCACAGACAGGAATGACACAATAGAAAATGCAACAAGGACAGATGAGCAGCAGTGACAGCAAAAGGTAGCTACTGACATGCAGAAGACAATTAATACAGAAAAAACACATCACTGAAGAGGAATGGCTGGCAAAAATCAGAATTGAGATGCTGATGGCATAATGGAAAAATGCACAGGTTTTTTTTGTAGAGCTGGTCCACACTGAACATTTCAGAAAAGGACAAACCAATCCCAGAAGACGAACTGCAGAGAGAGTGTCCTCAATATGCTCACTCAGTCACACCAAGTTAGGTTTCGTGAAGTGTGTGGTTTGCTTCAACAAATATATATTGGGGGTGAATTAACCTATTGTTGCAGAATCACTGTGTAAGTTCTGTAGGGCTGGTGAATGATAACAACTGGGGGTCAGTGAAATTAGCAGCTAAATTAGGGGCCTATTTCAAGTTTTGCGGTTCGAGGACTCTTGAACCCGCGGTAACAGTCGGATTCCTGCACTCCTGGAGGTCCGACGCCAGATTACACCCTGGTGGTCAGACCACCAAGAGACCGCTGCCACCACCAGGATCATGGATCCTAGCAGGGTGGTGGCGGTCAGAGTCGTGGTCAGCCACGTCAGTGCTGCATTCAGCACTGCCATGCTGATCACAAGTCCACTTTTTGCCAGCCTTTTCATGGCGGGGTCCCCACCATGAAAAGGCTGGCAGAAAGCTAGTGGTGGGGGCCACATGGGCCATGGCATGCACACTGTCTGCACGGCAGTCTGTCTGTCTCCAGACTTATAGACTTTCCATGGTTTTCTGTGTACTGTAGGATAAATGCCAGAATTAACTCTGGCTAAAATTATGCTTGAGGGAAGTCTGTTTTGGGGTTACTTTACCATAAAAGAATGTATTTTCAAACCTCACAGAGAATATTTAATCTATCATCAGGTGGTAGTCATCCTTGTTCCAGACTGTGAGCCAGAGCCCTTGCACTGCATGGCATTCATTACAATTGTGACGGAAAATGACAATTCTGATCTGACTCATATGTAATAGATCATGTCACGTGGGAAGAGGTAACCGGGTATCCCTCCCCTCCTGTCTCCAGGATGAAGGAATACCAGAGATGTGTAGGTTTTCCATGTTTGCGGGTACACATAGAGACATAGTCCAGGTAAGAAATGTTGTGAACACTGGTCAAAACTTTGCTTTGTGGTAATCTGATGAGGACAAAATTATTTCCATGGACTTATCCAAGCATAACAAAACTGTATACATCCAAATTTGCGCGCTGTATGGTGTCTATTAGTGGGTGACCCACATCTCTGCCCCTGATAAGCAAAAATATCATGCAACATGGCCACTGTGAGAATTTTATACAAAGTAATATCATACACCCTGCCAGTTGTCCTTATCCTCAGATACTCAGTGGTAATAAGCAATCCAAGATAGATACTTCCTATAAATTCCTCACTAAGCACACAGAAGAAATTCACTTGATTGTCAGCCTGTAGAAAAGCCAAACCTCTCATTTGGCCATCCACACTCAAATGTTTCTAAACAAATATTAACTGTAGGAAGTTGGCTCTGTATGTGCTATTTCAAAGTAAGGAATAGCATGCACAGAGTCCAAGGGTTCCCCTTAGAGGTAAAATAGTGGTAAAAAGAGATAATACTAATGCTCTATTTTGTGGTAGTGTGGTCGAGCAGTAGGCTTATCCAAGGAGTAGTGTTAAGCATTTGTTGTACATACACATAGACAATAAATGAGGTACACACACTCAGAGGCAAATCCAGCCAATAGGTTTTGTAATAGAAAAATATATTTTCTTAGTTTATTTTAAGAACCACAGGTTCAAATTTCACATGTAATAGCTTGTTTGAAAGGTATTGCAGGTAAGTACTCTAGGAACTTTGTATCATTACATTAGCATGTATACTTTTGTCATAAAACACAATAAGCTGTTTTAAAAGTGGACACAGTGCAATTTTCACAGTTCCTGGGGGAGGTAAGTTATTGTTAATTTTAACAGGTAAGTAAGTCACTTACAGGTTTCAGTTTTTGGTCCAAGGTAGCCCACCGTTGGGGGTTCAGAGCAACCCCAAAGTTATCACACCAGCAGCTCAGGGCCGGTCAGGTGCAAAGGTCAAAGATGTGCCCAAAACACATAGGCTTCAATGGAGAGAAGGGGGTGCCCCGGTTCCAGTCTGCTTGCAGGTAAGTACCCGCGTCTTCGGAGGGCAGACCAGGGGGGTTTTGTAGGGCACCGGGGGGGACACAAGTTAGCACAGAAAGTACACCCTCAGCAGCGCGGGGGCGGCCGGGTGCAGTGTGGGAACAAGCGTCGGGTTTCCTTCGGTTTTCAATGGGAGACCAAGGGGTCTCTTCAGCGGTGCAGGCAGGCAAGGGGGGGGCTCCTCGGGGTAGCCACCACCTAGGCAAGGGAGAGGGCCTCCTGGGGGTCACTCCTGCACAGAAGTTCCGTTTCTCTAGGCGCTGGGGGCTGCGGGTGCAGGGTCTTTTCCAGCCGTCGGGAAATGGAGTCTAAGACAGTCGCGGTCAGGGGGAGCCTGGGGATTCCCTCTGCAGGCGTCGCTGTGGGGGCTCAGGGGGGACAACTTTGGTTACTCACAGTCGTAGAGTCGCCGGAGGGTCCTCTCTGAGCTGTGTGTTCTCCACCAGTCGAGTCGGGGTCGCCGGGTGCAGTGTTGCAAGTCTCACGCTTCTTGCGGGGAGTTGCAGGGGTCTTTAAATCTGCTCCTTGTAACAAAGTTGCAGTTCTTTTGGAGCAGTGCCGCTGTCCTCGGGAGTTTCTTGTCTTCTTTGAAGCGGGGCAGTCCTCAGAGGATTCAGAGGTCGCTGGTCCCTTGGAAAGCATCACTGGAGCAGGGTTCTTTGGAAGGCAGGAGACAGGTCGGTGAGTTCTGGGGCCAAGGCAGTTGGTGTCTTCTGGTCTTCCTCTGCAGGGGTTTTCAGCTTCGCAGTCCTTCTTCTTGTAGTTGCAGGAATCTGAATTCTTAGGTTCAGGGAAGCCCTTAAATACTAAATTTAAGGGCGTGTTTAGGTCTGGGGGGTTAGTAGCCAATGGCTACTAGCCCTGAGGGTGGGTACACCCTTTTTGTGCCTCCTCCCAAGGGGTGGGGGTCACATCCCTATTCCTATTGGGGGAATCCTCCATCTGCAAGATGGAGGATTTCTAAAAGTCAGAGTCACCTCAGCTCAGGACACCTTAGGGGCTGTCCTGACTGGCCAGTGACTCCTCCTTGTTTTTCTCATTATTTCTCCTGGACTTGCCGCCAAAAGTGGGGGCTGGGTCCAGGGGGCGGGCATCTCCACTAGCTGGAGTGCCCTGGGGCATTGTAACACGAAGCTTGAGCCTTTGAAGCTCACTGCTAGGTGTTACAGTTCCTGCAGGGGGGAGGTGTGAAGCACCTCCACCCAGAGCAGGCTTTGTTTCTGTCCTCAGAGAGCACAAAGGCTCTCACCGCATGAGGTCAGAAACTCGTCTCAGCAGCAGGCTGGCACAGACCAGTCAGTCCTGCACTGAACAATTGGGTAAAATACAGGGTGCATCTCTAAGATGCACTCTGTGTGCATTTTTTAATAAATCCAACACTGGCATCAGTGTGGATTTATTATTCTGAGAAGTTTGATACCAAACTTCCCAGTATTCAGTGTAGCCATTATGGAGCTGTGGAGTTCGTTTTTGACAGACTCCCAGCCCATATACTCTTATGGCTACCCTGCACTTACAATGTCTAAGGTTTTGCTTAGACACTGTAGGGGCATAGTGCTCATGCACATATGCCCTCACCTGTGGTATAGTGCACCCTGCCTTAGGGCTGTAAGGCCTGCTAGAGGGGTGACTTACCTATGCCACAGGCAGTGTGAGGTTGGCATGGCACCCTGAGGGGAGTGCCATGTCGACTTAGTCATTTTCTCCCCACCAGCACACACAAGCTGGCAAGCAGTGTGTCTGTGCTGAGTGAGGGGTCCCTAGGGTGGCATAAGACATGCTGCAGCCCTTAGAGACCTTCCCTGGCATCAGGGCCCTTGGTACCAGGGGTACCAGTTACAAGGGACTTACCTGGGTGCCAGGGTTGTGCCAATTGTGGAGACAATGGTACATTTTAGGTGAAAGAACACTGGTGCTGGGGCCTGGTTAGCAGGGTCCCAGCACACTTCTCAGTCAAGTCAGCATCAGTATCAGGCAAAAAGTGGGGGGTAACTGCAACAGGGAGCCATTTCTTTACATTAACCATCAAGTTACCTGCTGCAAATTATTTAAATACAAGGGCACCTCTTTGATTGAAAATTGACAAGAAAAGCATTACTAGCATGAACATCATCTTTACAGAATAACAAGTGCAGGAGTGTTTCTTTACACCCTTTGAAAAAAGTTAATGGTGCAAATCTTTCTCTGGGATTCGCCTATGTCTGTCAGGGGTGGTTTACCTTCTTTCAGAGGATTGATGGGATATTGTCATTCATAGGACGTCATTTGAGGTTATTAGACTCAAACTTAACTTCATATGAAACTGAGAAAGATGCTGCAGCCTGGACTAGTATTCTGCAGTTTCTCAAGCACCTTCCAACTATAGACGTGGATGAATTGGCAGCAGACTATGATGTCTGAAGGAGTGGTAGCTTATGGATTATGTTACATTTTCAGAGTTGCTTAAATATGGTTGAAGTTGAAGAAGTATTTTACAATTAATCTATGAGCAGGTCAAGGTTCAAGTTAACTATAAAAAAATTGATCAATCTTTAGCAATAGAATTTGATGGAGCTTCAATAATAGTTTACCCACTGAACAAGCTTATTTGTGTGATTTGCATGATATAATACTCAGGAATTCTGTATGATTATTCCTCAGCTTTTGCATCAAAGTAGATCTTTGTGCAGATGAGATTCCATCTGATAGAGGTGGTGAGATCGCTGGTTACCTATTAGGCGTTCTTGTAGAGTTTGCGATTACACCATGGAAATAAGTCAACCATGTTTTATTTTAACTGTTATGTTTAAATGAAAGGTGTGTACCAAGCACTTTGTGTATTATAAAGTATATTATATGAAAAATAAAAAAGGTGATCTTTTACGAATGTTCATAAACTTGGAGCGATGATCTGTTTATAACTATGTTGTGTCTTTCATTGGATTTCAAGTGTATTAAGAGATTGATACATATATAAATGGACTGTTTGTATGGTTTACGTCAATGTAAATAAATGTATTAAATGCTGATCTATTGACCCTTGGACATTGGGTACTACTGTACGGCACACGCAAATGCCAAGCACCTCCTTCAAGTCGTGGACTGCCAGGGGAATAACAAAGATCAACAGTCAGACCTTAGTCTTGGATGGCGACGCAGGCTTAAAACCAAGATGTAGTTAACACATGAACAGTAAAAGTTTTCTACAAGTGATATTGTCTTAAAAGAACAGGACTTCTATATGCAAAAACGTTTGCTAAACAGTGATATGTCACAGTTAAACAGGTTTCTACCAATTACAAATACAGTTTTATAATCCCACTGCAGGTTAAGCATTTTCATATTTGCAACTGTAGCCTTTGCGGTTTGTGTCTGACTGTCTTGCGTGATCATTTGATGATGGACTTCCATCTTAGGTTGGTCAATCTTATTCGTTACTGGTCGCGGTGTGTCAATGCTGATTGTCTTTGTGTGACCACACTGTATGAAAAACTGATTTCAGGAGCTAAATGACAGAGCACCAGGCAGCAAATAGAGTCAGGTGTGTGTATCCAGGACTAGTGTGGTTTGTAATTAGAGGGCTCCCAATTCTACAGGAATATCTAGAATCACTGACTATAGTGGGAGAGTGACACACCAGTCAGGTCAGCAAAGTGTAGAGAGGATGTAGAGTGACAGTATGTGTCCTAAAATGAATGTGAATGTAAAGGCTTGATAAAACAAAGGCCATTGAGATGAAGGGAGAAAGACGAGGCCCAGTGGATGAAGAGTGACTGTGGCAAAACACACAATGGCAGGCCTCCTTCCCTAACCTTAGTCTATGGCTGAGTCGTAAAGAGAGACGTAGCATGGCGGTGATTAGATCAGGCCAAAACACCATTCACAGGACCTGCAGTCTCGCAAATTAGGGAATGGTCAGCCAAATTCAATGGCAACCTTCTGTGTCCATTAGACACATTGTTGACATCCACATGCTCTTTATTTCCACAATGAGCTGGCTGTCTAACCTCTAACATAACATCTCAATGTTTATTTTTTATGGATCTGGTCTTTATGGACTTCCTGTCACTTGATCCCTTGCACCCAGAGGATGGGGAAAATCTGTGCCATCGCAGATTGTCCTTCCAACCATGCCCAAGCCTACCCTGCAACAAACAGAATCAAGCACAGTAACCAACCTTTTATGGAAGATTATTTTCATGAGCTAAGACTGACCAGCAAGACTTCATTCTGAAATTCCTATGAATGTAATCCAGAGGAGGCCAGCACAAGAATTGGCAAGGTGCAACACGGTAATCCTCTATGTTTTGCAGGGCAGCTTGTCTATTTCCCTAAACAAGAAAGTTGGCATCAGACCCAACAAACTGTTGTTGCTCGCCAATGACCTAGTAGAGGCCACCAAATGAAGGTATCTTTTGGTTTAAAACTCTTGAAACTAAATTATTCTATGTAGTTTAAACAACCACAGTTTTATAAATACTAACTCTCACGTAAACATTTTCAAAGCACAAAAAAAGACACAAAATAATTATTCGACAAAGAGAAATGTAAACACATTAAACTGTCACTTTAACAAAAAATAGAACTACAGTAAGTAAAACGTCTTCTAACCCCAAAGACATACTTTACGTTTGATGCTATTTTGTTGTGTTCAGAGAAAAGACTCAAGTTTAGACCATCCAAGGGGCAAATTGTGCTCCCACAGTATACCCACCCAGCCTCTTCAGGCCCCTGAACAGCCATTCTACCCACCTACAGAGCAGGACGCTCTGTTTTAGCCATGGGCATTGACTTCAGGCAAGCCTCAATGGAAAGCACTAGATACAAAGGAAGTGATGTCATCTTGCCACCATATTTAACACTATGAAGTCTTGATAAAAGGTTATCCAGACATACCAAAACACAACAAATGTTGCCTTTTGAAACAGTTCTGCCTACTGCAAAAGGAGCTCAAGCAGATCCCAAACATCGGTGAACTCTCTCACCGATAAACCACCTCAGGTTGTACTACTCCTTTCTCTATCTGTCTCATTCTTGTCCCTCTATCCTGAGGGCATAATTCATGATGCACACTTTTTAGATCTGGCTTGACAGTGCAGTTCTTGCTAGACCTTATGTGATCAATGCAAAAATACCTTTCAGAGGTAGTACTAAAGGTGGTGATTAGGCTCCACGCATGTGCTGTTTTTCCCTTGAGCACAGCATTTGATTGAGCAGAATTTCTACTTCCACTGAAAAAAGTGCTTGCATTGCTCTTTTGTGTTATGGAAGATTTTATGCTGAATACAGCAGGACTGTGTTGGCTGTGGCTGCACGGACTGCGGTTGCACGCCCAAACACTGAAGCCTCATATCTTTATTAAGAAATCTTATGGTAGGGGTAGTAGTGCTGACAAATAATTGTGAAATCATATATTGTAATGAATAGACATTTAAAGTTGGGTTGTTATTCTCTGTATGCAGTGTGCAGTGAGGTAGTTTCTAACATGGATTCCAACAGGTCACTGTAACAGGCAAGGATGCTGGCATTGGTTACTGGCTCAGACAGTCCATAGGGATAGTGCATTAGTCCAGATATAATTCCCAATAAACTCTTTTAAGAGAGGACAGTATTTCGCTTAGCAGACTGTGATTTTGTATACATTTGTAATTCTGAGACTGTATACCCAGTGGTCCCCTTGTGGGAAAGCTTACGCTCAGTACAGTAGGACCTTTCTGGTGATGGACACAATCCGGTGAAAAAGACAATAGGCGTTATTAGTTCTCTGAGAAAAGTTATGTCCACTGTGGTAGCTCTGATCTGATTGTTAAGAAATGTTATGATGAAGACAGCAGACCTGGCTTATTTATTGTGAAAAGGCAGACCTATAACAGAGTGCTGTTATCCCACCCCCTCCACCAAATCCGGGGGGGTGGAAGGGTTTCACTTTGATAATTTTTGTTGCACCCTTTTGAGAAGTGTTGTGTATTATTTTTCAAATGATTATTTTATACATATTTGTAATGTTATGTCTAGATCATTGGGTCTAAACCTGTGATCCGGGAACCCCTGGGGGTCCGCAAAGCCTTCTCAGGGGGTCTGTGACTGCTTAGAAAATTTAAAAAATATTAACAGACTAGGTCCCTAGCTTTCAATAATGACTCAGTGGGGGTCCCCGGGTTCCAGTAATGATAAAGTGGGGCTCCACAGAATTCTAAAGGGTGGGAACCACTGGTTTCGATGCATGACAGTTGTCAGCTTATACGCACGTCCATAGGTGTTACACCAGCGGTGTAGGTTGATGGTCTTACTGGTTCAATGGGAAATGTTGCACCAAATTCCATAGGTTTGATTTTTTTATTCTGAAAATATATGACAAAGCCTGTAGGCCTGAGTTACTTATTGTGAAAAGAAAGTCTTACAAGCAATAGGCTTTTAATGGTGGATTACTATTACCTTTATTACACTGTGCTCCAGTCTATAGGCAAGCATTTTCTTATATGGAATATCTAAGATTAGCACAGTCGGCAAGGGTTTTGTTATTGGTGACCCACTTGAACAATCCTTGGTAATAGATTTTATTTTATTACTGTTTACCTGATGGTTGTTGTGTGAGAAAGCTTTTGCTCAATATGGTGGGTCTGGGTTGGCTATGGGGACAAGCCAATGAGTATGGCTTTAGGCCTCATTAGTTCATTGGGATAATTTATGGCAGACGGCACAGGTCTGGTCTGCTTACTATGAAAAGTTATACAAAAGTCAATATGCCTCATTTATTTATTATGAAATGCATTTGTTAAAACCAATGTGGCTTTAGTGGGGAAGGAGTTGTTATTGCATTGTGTTAAAACTTTCAGCATGCATTTTGTTACATGAATTTTCACAGATCACCCTTGTAGGCACTGATGTTAAAAGCCCCATTTGACAAACCCTATTGGTAGAATATTTGCACAGTAATAATTCTAGATAGACTAATTTTACAAGGCCTGTCAGGCCTTCCGGTCAGCCCTCTTGTGGCACTGGTATATTTGACTGTCGTTTACACTGAGTTTGGGGCACTGAGTATGGGGCACTGTGAATCCTTTTGGAAGGCCTATCAGGCCTTTGGGTCAACCCTCTTCTGACACTTGTCTCTTTGAGTTTCCTTTACACTGTGTATGGGGCACTGTGACAGCCCACTTTAGCCAGTGACTCTATTGTCCATTGAATTCTGCCAATTGACTGATTACAGGTGCACATCTGCCTGAAAATGAGTGCTAGATTGCCAGTCGTTTAGTTTTCTATTTTCTACTTTTATCAGTACCTTTTCAGTTATTTATTTAGTTATTATTGAGTTATTTAGATGGAAGCATGTTGTCATTTGCCTAGTTTTATTATTTTAATTTATCCTATATGTTGGGTTTGTATGTTTTTATTGTGGTTGTCAGGAGTTGGATGAAGGCATTCATGACTGCAAGGTTGAATGACAGATTGCACGCATGTTGACTTAGTGAATGCCTAAACCTGCCAATGACTTAAGATACATTTTTACTTATAAACCAGACCACTGGGCTTTGGCTTACTGCCAGAATATCGGAACCAAAAATATTGCATGGACAGAATATCATGTAAAAAAATCAAGGACCAAAATATCGAGAAGATAAGTGGAAAAAGGTAAGTATAGATTTACTATTAACTCCACATCTACATACATTGAAGATATATATATATATATATATATATATATATATATATATATATATATATATTGTCAAGGTACAAATATGTGGAGTTATAAATCGTAAAACTTTGCTTACCTTTAGAAACTTACTGTCACAATATTTTTGTCCCCTATATTCTAGAAAGATAAATATGCTGTAATCACTGTACAAAGCTTGTATTTGTTCATGATGCACTGACTAGTGTGCACTATTTCGACTCCTGCACCTACATCTCTTTGGGACTCCTAGGACATGGTGCTGTAACTGGAGCCGGGTGCATTACTCAGCAAGGGGGGTCAAGGACTAGATGAGATACAACTGCAATTTCATTGGAGCCTCTAAAGCTCAGTTTCTGATGGAGCTCTTGAGTTCATCCATCAATCAATTTTAAGCAAATACTAAAATAGTTTTCTGTCAATGTGCTTTCAATCAAGAAGCTTTTAACTTTCACAGCCAGATGTGTGGATGGTCTTTAAGTTTTTTTTTCTTCATTGATCATTCTCTGTGTAACTCATAGAGAGGTATCTCCCTACTAAGGTTCATCTTGGCCAAAAGTGAGCAGTGGTGTGAATTAATACCCTGGTAAACATGCACTCCTCTGTCTTTTGCCATCTGTCATCTTTCCCACTTAGCAGGTTTGAAACTGGTACCCTACAGCATAAAAAAATCCCAGACATCTTATTGCCCCAGTATGTAGCTTCACTGACATTTTCAGCCAGCCAACAGTTCCATGAATTGTATTCTCAGTGCATGCTCTGAGACTCTTCAGAGAAAAAAAAAAGTCTCAGAAGCTGTGCAATGACTTAATTAATTATGTTAGTCAATGTCCTTTTTCCTGTTAATCTAAGAGAAGCCAATGGTGAAAAAAACATGTTGTTCACTCTAGTAGAGGCTGCATTTACTATCACCGCTCTTTGGGGCATATTTATACTCTGTTTGCACTGAATTAGCATACATTTTTTCACGCTAATTCAGCACGAACATAACTACATATTTATATTTTGGCGTTAGACATGTCTAGCACCAAAAGATTGGTGTTAAAGTCATTTTTAGGATGTGTGAACCCACCTTGCGTCAATGAGATGAATGGTGGGCGTTCCCATCCAAAAAATGACTCTAAGTCCCTAGCGCCTTATTTATCCTCCCGTGCAAAAATGGTGCACGGGAAGAAGGCGGGCCTAAATTATGGTGCTAAGGCTGCTTAGCGCAATTATTTGACGCCTGGGTCAGGGCAGGCGCTAAGGAACCTGTGGGCCCATTTCCACGGTGGAGAACCATGGAAAGAGCCTACAGGTGCCCTCCCCAGGCCCCAGGGACACTCCCACCCACATCAGAGGGACAGCAGAGGATGGGGGACCCGATCCTGGGGAAGTGGAGGTAAGTATTTTTTTAATTTTTTTTAAAGTGCCATTGGGGGCCCTGAAATGGGACTCCCTACATGGCACTGGGTGCAATGGCCATGCCCAGGGGACCCTTGTCCCCTGTGCTGGCCATTGTGGTGTTGGGCATGACTCCTGTCTTTTATAAGACAGAAGTCATGTGGTGTGGTAGTTTTTGCATCAAGAAATTACGCTAGGCAGGTTAGAGTCATTTTTATTGACTCTAACCTGCCTAACGCCACTTTTTTGTGCAAAACCCCCTTCTCCTATACCGTCACCCCCACCCGGCTAACGTAAAAATGTTTGATGCTAGCCCACCCTTTGTGCCAGTTTGCGCCATTCCATTAATATGGTGCCCGGCTGGCATCCTGGAATGGTGCAAGCCAGTGCTATACTTTTTTACGCAATACCGCGTCAGTGCAGTTTTGCGTCAAAAAGTATAAGTCAGGGCCTTAGTCCTTTTCTTCTGTGGAGTTTTAATGTGGAGTGTGTTGTCAACACTTATGCTAACTGCAACCCTGCTTGGTGCTCTAACATTCCCAAAACATTTTCTGTGTCTTTTCGGTTACCTACTTGTTCTGGTACTGTGACTTTACCTAACACTCCAATGGTGAGTTACTGTCTTCAAAAAGCATTTATAAAGATATTTGTTAAACAAACAAAAGTTCCAGATACAGTTCTAAAAAAATCAAAATAATAGCCTTCTGTTAGTCCTTCCCACTCATTCCATTCAGCATGCTTCATCTTTCTCATTACCCCTCCACTGGGCAGATGCCTTACGACGGATTGAGGTTACACCTACTGTTGTGACCCACTCTGTTCGAGTCAAAAACAAGAAGTCACCTTTGAGTCCGGAGCATTCAGGACAAGTTCTGCTGAACTGTAACTCCGCCTCTTTTCACTCTCCCATACTGTGAAGTTCCCCTCTCCGCACCTTGACGCCTTTTGAGCAACCAACCTCTCTGCAGCAATGTCTGTGAGCAAACCACGCTCTTCCTGTAACATTTCCAAACACTGCTATCAGCCACTTGCACCATCAAACCTCAAACTGCAAACCTTCCACAGTGATGAGAAGCCACCGGTCATGAGGTCCACGTGAATACATACGTGTGACTAGGAACATCCTTTACATATCCACAAGAGAGTCAGTCTTATGGTTTCTAGGTGGAATATAAGAAGTGTATCCTGAAGCATCGTCTCAGCATGTGTCCAGAAATCAGTCCTTTATTGGCGATTATTCCAAATCTATGTGAACCCATGGTACACATGAGAGTCTGGGTACCACCAGCGCCACAGAAAGGTATAGGCCATTTTAAAGGGACACTGGGACATCACCTCCTGGCAGACCCATCTATCTTACTCCTAGGTATACAACTGTTGGATATGGAAGGCATGACGGGCATGGAATGGGCTTTAATACATCACATTGCAGAAGCAGCCAACCAATTTGTTGCGCTCTTGTAGAAAAAAACAACAATGCCTGCTATAGCAATGTGGGTCAAGAGACAGTGTCAACCCTTACCATTAGAACATATAACCCACAAACCTACCCACTCAGAGAAACATCTTTCCAGCCCGGTGGCAGCTCTTTATGTCCGAGCTGGCTAGCTGGGCAAGTGGGCAATCCCCTGAGAGGCTGGACACCCAGGAGGCCAGTTTTGACACTCAGAGGCCAGTTTCAGCCTGCACGAGTGGGGGTGCACATTACGCAATCCCATCAGCATCTTGAAAGAGCTGCTCTGGTTGTAGCACGCAGTAGCATGTCTGCACATGGGCAGAAGTTATAGTTTTTGCTAGGGCTGTTTTAAGTTCCCAGTTCCCAGTCTGGCCCTGCAGCTGTTGGTCATCATCTGCATGTCTCAAATAGAACTTCTCTGCTTTTCCACTCCAAGATTGAGAGCACTCAACTTATGCAACTGACCAAAGAGACATCTAAGTCCCAATTCATTATCACCTTACATTTATCTACCCCTCCCCCAGAACACACAGACCATAACCACAAATCAGTCCCCTGCATCAGACCTACCATTTACTATATATAAAGTACCTCCACCCTAATTAGATGTGGACGCTCTGAGATTGTTTCTGTGGTAATACTGTGATCTCTGGAAAATCACTAAAAAGAATTTTTTAAAAACATGGAGAAACTGAGAAGAACTGCACAATGAACATCTGTTATTATTTTATGTTACAATGTGACAAGTAGATAAATACTCTTTCATGGGAGTAAGGTTGCATCAAATGCATTTCAGAAGCTAGAGTAGATGCTTTTAAAAGTTTGCTTAGGGCTCAATGGTGGTCCTCAGGCAATGTCCAAGGAATAGCAGTACATGATGGCCTAAAATGTTTGGCAGGGGCTGGTTTAATGCAGGCCAGATGGAATGATAAGAACTGAGGGTACCAATCCGTGTGTGGGGAAGGCATCAGCTTCTGCTTTCTCACCCGAGTCAATTCATGAATGTCCCTATTGTTAAATGTGACATATTGCCCTAGCTAAACAGTAACTCCTGCCTCCATGGTTTCCAACTTATCCTAACCATGCCTGAAGGAAGGGCCAGAGTGCAGTGTTTCGCAACTGTCTTTCACATTTTGGCTCTCATGTTGGTTAAACAGCTCAGCAAAAAAAAGTTAAAATTTTTATTATTACTGACGGTCGTCCTCTTACTTTTTCGTGATCTCAGACTGAGGCGTGTGCGTACTCTCTTTGTTTTACAAAGTCATGTGATCTCTGTTGGAAGTATGGACATAGAATTCTATGCATTTGTACCTTAGCTATGATGATGGAACTGCGTCAGCCACGGTTTGTTTGGAGACCGCTGGTCGACCAAGTCTGTGCTGGAGGTAGTATACTTAGCACACAGGGAGGTGCCTTGTTTAATGTCTCCCTTTCCCGTAATCGAATTAAAGGACATTCAATGGGTGGAGTGAACTAGAACTATTAGCCAGAATTTCAGTTATGCAAAACAGAGTTCTCCAAATTGTCAATCACTGATCTGAACCAATCGCAGATGCACGGACACCACAGTAAGCGCATGATGTTGATACCACAGTGAGTGCATAATGTTCACACCACAGTAAGCGAGCATGATGTTGATACCACAGTAAGGGAGCATGATGTTGATACCACAGTGAGCGAGCATGACATTGACACGACAGTAAGCGAGAATTATGTTGACACCACAATAAGCAAGCTTGATGATGACACCACAATAAGCAAGCGGGATGTTGACATTGCAGTAAGCGAGCATGATGTTGACACCACAATAAGCGAGCATGATGCTGATTACAGATTCAGTTTTTGCCGCTAGCGCCATATATTTACACCATAAGGGATTTTCCAGAAATTAGTGTAAGAGACATTTGGTCTGGTGTTCTGATTGGTAGTCTGGCTGAAGAGGGTCTGCTCCCGCTTCCAGGATAACGCATGTACAGCAAACAAGGGGGCATATTTAGAAGCACCTCCTTGCGCCACAATATCATCATTTTTTTTACGCTAATTTGGACCAATAAGTCCAAAATCGCTGCACCATATTTACAAAGTGGGGCGATGCATGCACTTTGCAACCCTTGCTCCACATTATGCCCGCGCAAGGCATAATGTATGCAGGGGAGGGCGTTCCCCCATTAGAGGGACCAAAAAAATGGCACAAAGAAATCCAAAAGATTTCTTTGCGTGATGTTTTTTTGGCATTTTTAATGCTGCTCGGAGCAGGCATTAAAAGGGAGTATGGCATTGTTTACAATGGGCCCCTATGTACTGTTCAGGGTTAGCACCAATATTTTGGCACCAACCTTGAACAGTATTTCAATAGCATCAGAAATTCTGATGCTATTGCCCCCTACCCTGCACCATGGTCGCAGTATTTTAAAAACAGTGCACACATGGTGGCGGGAGGGAGGCACAAGGGGCTGCAAGAAAAAAGCGCTAGATGTATTGCAGTGCCACCTTTCTTTAATCTGGCCCAAGGTGTTATGTAGAAGCAAATGTAGATTGCTGCACATGAGAGTAGTTTTGGAATTCTGCTGCCTAGGAATACTTACTCATCATACTGCACTGTGTTCAAGGACACTAACCTAGCACACTGCGCTATGCTCTACGGACCTCAGACTACCGCTCTGTTGAACATCTTCAAGACACTCAACAAGCACCAGTGGTGTAAGAAAACTTGAGGGGGGCCCCCCTGCGAAGTTCCTGGAGGGAGCCACCTCCCCCCAGACCCAGTCAGGGGCCTGCCGCCTGTGCAAAGTGTACTGTGCAGAGGAGGACCCTCAAGTTTGGGACACCCCCCACACCACAGGGGCTGCGAGGCCTTTGTTACACTACTGCTAAGCACAGAGCATTGATACAAGGGAGGATTTCACACCACGCTGCCCTGCACCTTAGGGAAGCTAACCAACCACATTCCACAAATTCCTAAGGACACCTCTGATTTAGTCAGGATGAATTGTGCAGGATACATACCATCAAATACATGTATAAATTATAATATCCTAAAGAGTGCCTTTAAAATCTACCCTTGTGTTTGAACAAGGTGATTTAAACTTGTAATCTGGTGACAGTTAAGAACCCACAAATTGTTATGCTCTACCTTGTCTTGCATAATTAGGACATACAGGCACACATGGTGGTTTCTGCCTTTAATTTTCTTTACTGAGAGCATCACTGGGACCTTGGTCTGTGGACCACCATCATGTTAGACCAGTGGAGATGATGTCCTACTCCCCTGTCTGTCATATTATGAAATTCCTGCTTGGCCAGCCCCAAGGCTTGTAAAGTGGGTGTCATGTTGTTTGGGCGCACTGTGGAAATATATTTGTTTTCCGAACTAACGGGCCCAGGCACGTTCAGATAATTTTTTCAAAAGCAAAAAATAAATGATCCCGATGCACAGGAAACTTTTCCCAGTGCATGTGGCCATTTTTAGTCAGTAACAGCAGGAACCAAAGAATTGCTCTAAATAGGGGCATCCTTTTGATAAACATTTACATGCGGCCTTCGGGCTATTGGGCCGTTAGTCAAAGGTTTGTGATGGCGAAGCCAACTCAGGCTTTGCTGCGAGAAACCTGCCGCTTCTGCCACCTTCAAATAAGGCAGCCAAAGTGACAGTTTGACAGGCAGGCGCTGTGTGTCTATGGCAAGCCTTCCAACCAGTTCCACTCTAAATGACTTTTAGGGCCATATTTACAAGAAAGTGGCGTACCATCACTAGTGATGCGCCACTTTTCTTGCCCCCGCTTGCGTCCCCTAACGCCACCATGGTAACACTGTATTTACAATACTACGCACAATGGAGCATGTTAGGGGGAAGTGTGTCATTTGTTGACGCTATTGTAACACTATACTGGATTAGCGTTAAAGAATTACACTAATCCAGTATAGTGTTAAGAGGTCCACTGAAATCAATGGGAGTCTCATTTTTACACCTGCTTCAAGCAGGCATTAAAAATGATGCTAGAAATGGCGCAATGGAATCTTGTAGATTCCAATGAGGATTCCAATGCGCCATTTCTAGCGACCCTCTAACGAATGAACGCACTCTTTGCAGATATCATGCATATATTATACATGATGTGGCGCAAAGGGTTTACAAGGTGGCCCAAACCTAGTTTGCACCGCCTTGTAAATATGGCACTATGGTAGTGGCCTGTTAGCGTCATATTTCTGGCAAAAATGTTGCTGCAAATGTGGCCTAAGGAGCGCAAAGGCCTTGTACATCTGGCCCTTAGTGTCTGTAAAACGCTTTTGAAAAGGTGCCCCAATTATGGACAGCAGGTCACAGAAGATGAACCCAAAGTAAAGGATGTGGGGGAAAAGACTCTGATTTAAGTGTTTACGTTTATTGGAACAAATCGACTCCCTGTAATAGAAAAAAAAATTCAAGACATTCACTGCCCCTTACATTTGATCTAGTTGAGTAAAAAAGCACATAATCATTACTCAAAGACAAGCTTTCAAAAACATCAAAGGAAATATCCGGTACCAAAGTAAATAACATGTTTTACTAGCTTGTAAATGAAATAACTACAGCAAGGAGCACATTTGCTGTCTCAGTTTAGACATTGTTAGGTCTCGGCTAGAGAATGCATCTCTTTGAGACATTTTGTTTACATACAATGGGCTTACTGCTCATAAACAGCTTACAATTGTTACCATCAGCGTCCACCTATTTGCTCCGTTCCGTTTTGTCAGGGCATGCCGCATCACAGCCTCTTTGTCCCTCCCTTGGAGCATGAACCAAATACGCGTATCCTTCCACTACTCCCATTTTAGGAGCTATATTTGTGTGTGTTCAAGCACTCCATATAAGTGCTTGTGTTTTCGGCGACTCCCAGATCCCAGTGCTTTTCTAATCACTTCCCTTCCCCTGCCCCATCCAGGTTGCTGCTTTTCCCTCCTGCCACTGTGCGGGTCTTCTCCATCCCCTCTCGCCCCAGCCAAGTGCCTAGAAGTTAATGAGCTAATGCGAGCACAACATCAAAATAATATTATTAGCTATTTTATAGCTTTCCGGTAGCCCAAGCAAATGTAAATCTTGTGTGGGTTAGGGCTGCATTATAGCATTGTGTAAATTATAAGAGCTTTTAATTTGAGGAGGCTGCAAGCTGAATGTCCTGGGGAGTGCAAAGCCACATGTCTTAGGACACGGCCTGGACTAATTGGAACAAAAACAAAGTGCATTTGAGAGAAAGGTCCATGTGCGATCACTGAGTGGACATTTGTTTCAATGGTGCTTTGTCTATGTTTGTCTATGATGTATTCGTAGATTTGTGCAGCATGTGTGCATTGGATAAAGTTGAGGTGGTCTAATTATCATCATTACTATGGTTTCTGGTGTTAGCAGTAATAGCGGCAGCTGCAGTATTACTATGACTGTTACCACAAAGCACTGCTTTGCTGTTGCAACACACAGTCTGCAGAGTGGCTCAGTGAGTAGAACACTTGATGCTGAAACAACAAAGACCACTCATCCTTCTGCGGTGGGTAAACTGAGTATCATTGAAGTAAATAATAGTAACTTCCCTTTCATGCTGTTCTAAGAGCTGGCAGAAGTGCTGCTTAAAGTTCTGTATAAAACACATGCTATTTAAGTTAGGGCGCCCTAAGCCTCTGAAGATGTCACAAGCCTCTTAAGATGGAAAGTGAAGAGCGCTACATGCGTGGCACAGCTGAATAGAAAGATGCGACGGATGCATTTATTCCTGTTCGCCTAAGAAAGGTGGTGCTTTGCTATTTACATCTATTCTGGGCAAGATACCAATCCATTAGGGGTGGGCGATGAATTCCGTCCAACCAGAGGAGTTTGCAGAGTTTTGCCCACTTCCGGAGCTAAAAATCGTCACGATCAGTGCGACTTACTGCACTCTGCCGCTCGTGGATTTCCATGGAGCACGGTGGAGTTTTTTCGGCACTTCGCGGAGTTCTGCTTAGCCACTAACTCCGCCCTGATGATTTTGGCCTCACTCTACGTGACTCTTTTCACCCCTTCCCATTTTTAGTTATGGCCATAAAGCCTGCGATTCTACTGGACAAGAAGGCTTTGTAAGCAACCACCCATAACATGACGTAATGCGCTATAGAAAAAGAACTGACCACCGCTGTAGTTCGGATCCCCCAACCCCTTCAATATGTCTCATAGTTCACCTGCTGAACACCATTACTTCATTCTGATCTCCATCCATTATAGTGCAGCACACATAGAAAGGAAAAAAACAAGGATAAATAAAGATACTCTCCACGTTGAGTCTTCCTTTTGGGGGCGGTAAGGTTTTCAAGGTCTTGTAAATCTATGGATGCATCAAAATCCTTGGGTGTTGCTTGCAAACACCCACCGCAACACCCATGGAATGCCTCCCTTGTGCAGAGTAAGGCAACGCAGCAATTTGCGCTGCCATGCCCTACTCCATATCTATGAGGCCATTCAAAGCTGTGCAAAGGGGCCCTGTGTGGCCTAAAAGAAATGGGCACAAGGTGTGCGCTGCCATTTCATCACAAAGAGTGATGCAACAGCAGCACAAGGGGTTCATATATATGCCACTGAGGGACAGATTGAATTTTAGACAGTTTCTTTCAGCTCTGCTCCCCTGCCTGCACCCTGGGACTTTGCATAATCACTGACTGTTAGAAATGGGGTTTCTGGTTGGCTAGGGTATGCACCTCAGCCAGGCAGAACCTACTCTAGTCAAGGCAAGGGAGTTACACGTCCAAGATAACCCATGCTCACCCCCTTGGTAGCTTGGCACGAGCAGTCAGGCCCATCCCCGAGGCAATGTGTGAAGCATTTGCACAACACACACAACACATGTGACACAATATCCCCACCACAAAGGAAACACAACACCAGATTATATGAAAATATACTGTATTGTACACAACGCAATTATTAGACCAATCATCACATATTAGTACTATCCTGCCACCTTAGCAGTTGTTAGAACGATACACATTAGTTACTCTGCCAACTAGCAGTAGTCACATATAACACACAGGTTACTCAGTGTTCTGCTACATAAGCAGTAGTCAGGAAACTCATTATTACACCAAAGCACCCGTCATAAGAATATCTTAAATGCCCATATTAGGAACATTAGAAAACATATGGCAAGTCCTAAAACACATTAGTATGTTATGCCCATAATAGGAACATGTTCATACATATATCCACACATCAAAACACAGGTTGGCAATATATATACTAATTTCTGTAGCAAGATCTGTGAAATAAGTATATGGTTCCTGGTAGGGAATACCTGTTTGTCTGATGAGGCACCTCTAGTGCCTAGAAGATAAAAAAAATGGGGCACCTGGTGCTCCTCTGTGAAAAATGAGGGCCTCCCTTATCCTTTGGCACCTCCTCTCTTTTGTGGACGGGCCCCTCAACCGGCCCTGACGAGGGGGGCAAATGTCCTCTGGATAATGTGAGAAGGAGGGGGGTGCCACGCACCCACGCTGACTTTGCAATGGGCCCCTCCAGGGGCCCGTCAACTCCTAGGGTCTCCCCTGGGACTGTCCAGGCTCTCTGCTGTGGGGGAGACCACAAATACTGCTGCTGGCCCGCCCGGGCCACACACAAAAGTCTGGTGTGTCGGGGAGGCAGGGGGAGCCTCCGGTGAGGCTTTCCTTCCCCCTGCCCAGCAGAAGTCCTCCAGAAAGGGGCCTGGTTGGGTGAGGGAGCCTCCGATGAGGCTTCCTTCCCCGCCCACCGGTTCCCAAAGCACTCAGAGGCCCGTCTGACCATCGGAAAGGGGGCAGGCACCAAAGTCGGTGCCTGGCAGTGCCCCGGGGGCACTCCACGGGGCGCTACACCCCGGGGGAACGACAGGAGTGCTCGTGCTCCAAGTTTGCTGTAAATGGATTTTTCTGGTGTCCCGGGGGCACGGAGCAGCGCGCTCACTCGCGCTCAGTGCATCAACTTTGCCGGGCTGTGGCGGTGATTTCGCCCATCCAGACGCGCTTCTGTAAAAGAGCTGGCACCACCACTAAAGCCCGGGTCACGCGGAGATTTCTTTGTAAAAAAGGAATAGGCACTTTTAACAGCGCGAAGCACCAGCAAGGGGGAGCACTTCCAAGCGCTAAGAAAATCCCCTAAAGGAGCAATTGTTTTCCAAACACTTAGCTCATGGGCAAGGTGAAGCACCCCTTGTGCCTCAGGGCGAATGCAGAGGTCAGGGGCCACAGCACCCTGCCCCTGGGGAGCAAAGTTGCAAGAAAAGGCCCACAGGTGGAGGGCCCAACAACAGGCCAGCACAAGGAGTATGCAGCAAGTGGAAAGTCCTCTTCAGTGACCAAGCAGGTGTCCATGGCAGTTCCTGGTGAGTTCTTCCAGCATTTCTGTGTCCAGTTCAAAGATGATTGCAAGAGCTTCAAATTGTGGGGAAAATTCCCCTGTACTTATACTCAGTCTTTACAATGTTTTGCAATGGTAGGGAGATGAGGTTCCAGCCAGTTACAACTGGTTCTGGGAGTGCCCCCTCTCTCCTTCAGCACAGGCTCCAAACATCAGTGGGGGGTTAACAACCCTATTGCGTGAGGCCAGGGCACAGCCTTTACAAATTTAGGTGTAACCCGCCTCTCCCTTCTCTCAGCCCAGGAAGACTATTCAGTATGCAGATGCACCTCTGTGACACCTCCACCTTTCCTGTGTACAGGCTGTCTGAAAAGTATGCACAAAGCCCCAACTGTCACTCTGCCCAGACGTGGATTGGAGTCAAGCTGCAAAACACCAGAGTCATAAGCACAGATAAATGTGCACTTTCTAGAAGTAGCATTTCTGTGATAGTAATAACAAAATACGCCCACACCAGTAAGCAACATTTATTATCACCATCACAACCATACCAAACACACCTACGCTACCCCTCATAAATCAGACAATACCCCTTACACATAAGGCAGGGCATTTCTAATGCAATCCTATGAGAA
The DNA here is from genome assembly GCF_031143425.1 of Pleurodeles waltl. Taxonomy (NCBI): domain Eukaryota; kingdom Metazoa; phylum Chordata; class Amphibia; order Caudata; family Salamandridae; genus Pleurodeles; species Pleurodeles waltl. The sequence continues at coordinate 56,735,996 of NC_090446.1, read as the reverse complement.
GGCAGCACTCACAGCAGTGAGACATCAAGTTAGGCTGTTGGTCACTACCAGGACGGGCCACACAACCTGGCACATGTCCTGCCTTCTACATACATGGCACCCTGCCCAAAGGGCTTGCTAGGGGGTACCTTAGGGCTTACTTACATGTAGTAAAAGGGGAGTTCTGGGCCTGGCAAGTAAATTTAGATGCCAGGTCCCTGGGGCAGAAAACTGCGCACAAAGGCCCTGCGCTAGCATGCCTAAGACAGGTTTGAAAGTCTACTTCAGTGGGTGGCACAAGCAGCGCTGCAGGCCCACTAGTAGTATTTAATTTACAGGCCTTGGGTATAGAGATACCACCGTACAAGGGACTTATAGGTAAATTACATATGCCAATTAGGTATAAGCCAATCATACCAACTTTAGATGGGAGAGAACCTGCGCTTTAACACTGGTCAGCAGTGATAAAGTGCTCAGAGCCCTAGAGCCAACAGCGAGAGGTCAGAAAAACCCAGAGGAAGGAGGCAAAAAGACTGGGGACTGAACAAAGGGAGAATGAGTACCAATTACCACTCAACATCCATCAGAAACCCATCCATCCGACACCCAACAACCACCCCCCTCCCACTCCAGCCTCTGTTATCAAGATGCCAAAATCAAAACAGGGGCCGTTGGTTTGCAGACTACTGAGGGGGAGTTCTGCCATCTCCAGACAGAGGCCTGTTTTGATGGCAAAAAGAACAGATGATTGACGGAATGCTGAACAATGGCAAACACTCACCCGCGGTCGCAGATCTGTTCGTAAATCTATTGAGTTTATTTGCTCGCCTCGCCATTCCAGTTTGGACCCTCCCATATGCAAATCAGTCTTGACCCTGCTCCCTGTGAGAACAGCCCAGCCTGAACTGCCAGTCTAGGTCCTCCCCGACTGGAAACATGCATTTTGGGACCCAGGCACTCAGACACATGCACCTAGTGCCCATGCAGCCATGCCTGCCTAGGTAACGTTTTTACCAAGATGTAGCCATGTACATGAGTGCAACAGCAGTGGGAGGTTTTCAGTTTGGCCTTTCTCTCAATGACCACCACTAGAACTGGGCCTTTTAAAGCTTCTGCGCCACTTCTCAGAGGTATCAGTTCCAATGTTCCATCTCTTTCAGGCGACAGCTCTCCGGTCATCCTTCATACTAGAGGATAGCTCATGCATCAGTATACCACACCTTATTTGTTAACAGATTTTAGCTTTGATGGCCACTGATTGAATCACAGTGCAGATTCACTCCCACAGTCCATCCTAGTCTGAAGTCAGTGTCAACTAATGGGCCTTAGAGGGGCAGACACTCGGATACAGCACGTAACTCACTGAGAAAAAATACTTTTTCAGGAAAACATATCCATAAGGTAGGCAACAAATGATTTTAGGTCTCAGCTGGATAGCACATTCGCTGTCTTTTATACACATTTTGTTTACATACAGTGGGCCCACCCACAGCTCACCATAGGTTGGCTTCAACGTCACTCTCATTTTCCCCATTCCTGTTTGTGAAGGCACCTATGCTTCATTTCATTTTCGTGTGTTTGACCCTCTCTTGGAGCATTGACCAAGTACTTGTGTCCTTCCACTGTTCCGTATTTTGGATCTATTTTTTTGTGTTCAAGCATTCCATATGGGTGATTGTGTTTTCAGGCTGTCTCCCATGATCCATCCAGGTTGCTGCTTTTCCCTCCCCATTCCTCTCCATTTCTTCTCCACTCCCCCACCCCATCTCTGTTTCACCCTCTCACCCATTCTTGTTTGTGCTCAGCTTTTCCCTGTACGTCTGCTACTTCCCTCCTGTTGTCATTTTGGTTTCTTCTTTCCCACCAGTTTGCTGTATTTTGCTTCGCACTCCCCCATTGTCCTAGCCACCATAACAAAACAAAGCGCTATGACGCGGACAACCCTGGACAAAACACAGTGCTTTATCTGCTCCTCAGCAGCTGTTGACCCTCTTTCGTGTTGCGTTGCTTGTCCTGCCCCTCGTGCTACACAAAAAACCCTATGATGCGGCCAGTGCTGGAAGCGTCATATCGCTTTTTCCCATAACTTTCAGCAATCCTGAACAGCAGCCTCCTGCTATACAACATGGCTAAAAGACACTGACAAAGCCAATAGCTCTTGCATTCTCACGACCTACTGGTCTGCCAATGCTTGTTTTATTTGGTAGTATAGATAGGATGACTAGAGTATTCCATATGAGCACCACATTACATTACATGCATTTCTTAGGCAGCTGGAGATTAAGCAATCTGCCAAGAATCACTGGATGTTGAGTCAATGACGTGACTCAAACCTTGTTTCCCTGTGCAAAGGTCATCAGCACTGGCGGTTAGGTAAGATCCAGTGGCATAACAAATGCCCCAAAGCACTTGTGGTGTCCCTCAGCACAGCACCTAGACTGAGTGAGTCCATGGGGTAGGAGGGAGCTCCATGTTCTTTGCAGGGGAGCCCCATCCAGTTTTGTTACGTCACTGGTCACATCTCGTCCCCAATGCTAGGCCTCTCTAATAATTGACAGTCATCCGCAATGCACCAGACAAAGCGGTATAAACTATGAAAGATTTGTTTTGTAATCTTGTAGATGGTGTATTTAGCTGAGCGTCTATTTCTATCAATAGTAAATCTAATTTGATGATTCACAGACCCCAGTTTAATTTTTAAATTGGATTATGTTTAAGGCTCCTGCAAAGCCCCGTCAAATTTCTTGTTGTTTAAATCTATCTCTAAACTGAGTGTTATAGACTATTTCGAACAAGTATTGGCAATATTTGTCTCTGCTTGTTTTGCTTTATCATGTTTTGACAAATCTTTATTGTTCAGAAAGCTCCTGTCACTTCACAGGTTTAAAAAAAAGTCTTATTCTAAAAGCAAAAATGTTTTTGGTCTCAAAAACTGCTCTCTGCCATAGTAGCCGCTGCCAGTTCTGATAGCTCCTTTGAGTGTAGATGTGCTCTTTGTGACAGGGCAGAATGCCGTCACTCAAACTGAAGTTAGCCAATGGCTGAAGTGGTGTGACCCACTGCTAGATGCTGTACATTGTAGTGGACGGAAGACAAATGTGACTGACACAATAAGAGACCAATGGATCAAGAGGGCTGGTCCTGACCCTGTTCCACTGCATTGGATCGAGGTCCCGCAGCCTTCTCCCTCCATTTGTCTCTTCACCTTTCTCTGCTCTTCTGGTTTCACTCTCCCTCACTCTTCTGCCACTTTCTGTCTCAGGGTTTTCCACCTCTCTCTCATCTCACTTTTCCTGCTTCTCGCTGTCTGCCCAGTTCTTTAGTCTTTGGGGCAGGCTTACTATGGTTTTGCGGGTCACTTTTGTGATACAGCCCTGACGAAAAATCATTTTTCGTATTTACAAAGCCATCAAAGCCACTTTACTTGGCTTTGTGTTGTTTGTGTTGTTTAGTAAATACAAAATAATGCAATGCAGAGAATAGCACTACCTTGCGTTACGATGTATTGGTAAAGCATACCATGGGTAGAGCATGGGCCGTCCTATACATCGCTAGTGCTGATTTGCGTCAAAAAGTTTACCACCGGCTAACGCCAATCCAACGCACCAGCCGGGCGCCATATTTAAGGAATGGTACAAGCTGGCGCAGCGGCCTGGTTAGCGTCAAAATAAATTACGCTAACCGGGCAGCGCAGGCGTACGGAAGAATAGGGGTTGTGCGTAAAAAAATGGTGCAAATCAGGTTAGAGTAAAAATTAACTCTAACCTGACTAGCAGCATTTTTTGACGCACAACCAACATTGAAATGACTCCTGTCTTAGCAAAGAGAGGAGTCATGCCCCCCCTGCCAAGTGGCCATGCCCAGGGGACTTCTGTCCCCTGGGCATGGCCATTGGGCACAGTGGCATGTAGGGAGGCCCAAGTTAGGCCCCCCATGCCACTTAAAAAAATATATATATACTTAACTCAACTTACCTGTACTTACCTGGGATGGGTGCCCCCATCCATGGGTGTCCTCCAGGGGTGGGCGAGGGTGGCAGGGGGTGCCCCTGGGGGCAGGGAAGGGCACCTGTAGACTGTTTCCATGGTCAAAGACCATGGAAATGAGCCCACAGGTCCCTTAACGCCTGCCCTGACCCAGGCGTTAAAAAAAGGGCGCAAGTCAGGCTGGGCGCCATTTTTTAAGGCCCACCCCCTCCTGTGCGTCAAAATGACGTGGGAGAATTAATAAGGTGCACAGGCCTTAAAGTCATTTTTTGGAGGGAACGCCTACCTTGCATCTCATTAGCGCAAGGTAGGGTTTCACATCCAGAAAATGACACACACTCCATAAATTTGGCGCTAGACAGGTCTAGCGGCAAAGTATAAATATGGTGCAAAGTTTACGCCGGATTAGCGTAAAAACAAAAAACGCAAATCTGGCACAAACAGAGTATAAATATGCCCCCTAGTGTGGTGGTGAAAGGCGGAGCAACATGCCAGCATTGCCAGAGGTTAAGGGGAGAGAAGTGTCTGTCTCAAATGTTCTAGGAAAGGTCCTGCATTAGCATCCATTAAGCAGCAGGGGTCCTTTTGGAAGGCTGATAGGGAATTGCAGAAAGCTCACCTTGTAGCGCTCACAAAGCTAGTGCCAGACACACAGCATGTGACTGCATAAAGTGGGACTTCAGGGAGCTTGAGTGGTCTGCAGGGCCAAGTACAAAAGCACGTGAATCCGGGGAGGGGCAAAAAAGTGTGGAGGCAGCCTGGCATGGGGGTGGGCAGGAGGAAGGGGAACAACCATGGGTTGTGGGAAGGACAGGGCATTGAATCAGACTGGTTAAGACTTGCCCATTCTCCACTTTTATATGTGTATATATATATATATATATATATATATATATATATATATATATAGACACACACACACACACGCACACACTCACAAGACTACACATATAAAATTAGCTATGGCTTGACCTCCCACCCTGCACCACCCCCAACCCGCCCCCACCCACATCTCTCTGCTCCCCACTCCGTCTCTCACTCCACACCCTCTGACTGCCTTGTGCACCCCCAAATAGCATCCTTTGGCCTCCACCAATACCATGCACTGTGCACATAACCGCACCTTGCAAGACACCACCATGTACAGCACATCTCCCTCACTCACCAGCATCCTCCTTAATACCTTCTCACACACCTAACATGCCATACAAGTTTGGGACCTCCGGCACAACCTCTCTGGACCTACTCTTCCACACCAAGACCTGTCTAAATGTAGCATCTACTCCAGACATGACAGTGGCCACACCTGACACAAAACCCCTCCAACATCTCAAAAGAAAATTGCAATATTGAAATAATATTTGCTTCCTGTAGCCAGCTCCCCAACTGTCACCCCCTCATAGGATCTCTGCACCCAACCCTTTCACTACTTCACCACCAAAATCACTCACCATTTGGAATAACATCACCATCCTCCACAGATGAAAGAACATTCCGGCGAATCACCCTGACCTACTGACTGGCCATTACAGCACTAGGACCTGTGAACAATATGTGCTCCCTCCTCTCAGGAGTCCCTTTGGATCATTGTCCCTACTTAATCTTCACCAAATAACTCAACTCTATCTGCACAGCCTAAACCCATTCTCAATGACTCTCTCACCACTGCCACCTTTCTGATCCTCTGGAAGCACACTAAACCCCACCTCGCCTGAAGAAACCCTCACAGACCATAAGTCAAGGGAAACTGCAGACGCAGCTCCCTCCTCCCCTACCCAGCCAAAGCTTCAGAAAAATGTGTCAGTAGCAGAATAGCTGACCATATTAACACCAACAGGCTCCTGGACCCCTCCCAGTCTGGATTCAGATCTCACTGCAGCACTGACACTGACCTTGTTGTTGCCACCGACAACATACTTTTCATCATGGACAAAGGGGGTAAAGCTCAGCTACTTTCGATATTGTCTCCCGCCCTATCCTCATCCAATACTTCCATGAGACTGGAATCTCCAGGCCAGCACTCTGATGAATTAGCTCCTCCTCTCAGGCTGCAATAGTTGGCGTAGCCCGTACTTGTCAAGTGCATCAAACTTGATCTGCATCATTGCCCAAGGCTCTTTTCTTAGCGCAGCACTTTTCAACATTTACATGACCTCACTCATCAACATGAGGGTTCATGATTTCTGCATTACCACTTACTCAGATGGTGCCCAGCTCATCCTCTCCCTCTCAGAAGACATTGTGAACACCCAATCAAATTTCATCAGCTGGATGTCCAAAGTTGGGAAATTGATGAAAAAGAACTGCTTGAAATTCAGCACTGACAAAACAACAGAGGTAATATTTGTAAAAATCACCTCTTTCTGGTTCTTGTCCTGTGGCCTTCAGATTTAGGACCTACCCTGGGCCTGTTTAACTTGGCCAGAACCTAGGGATTGTGATCGACAATCAAACCTCGATGTCCATACAAGTCAACATGGCTGCAGCCACCTACTTTCACACCCTCAAGCTCCTCAAGATTATTTTCAGATTGCTCCTACTGGTCACCCTAAGATACATCACTCAAGCCCTAATCACCAGCAGACTGGACTACAGCAACGGCATCTATGTCGGAATCATCTCTCAGCTCATCCAGAGACTCCAAATCCTAACCCTCAAAATACCAATCCACACTCGCATATCCAAACACCTCAAGGACCTCCACAGCTCCATATCCAAAAACACGCCCTCTTCAAGCTCCTCACACATACCTACAAGGCACTACATAATCAAGGCACAGCCTTCTCCTACCCTGACCCCTATAGCATGGAACAACCTCCCCTCCTATATCAGAGATGCCAGATCCAACTTAAACACCTGCAGGAAAATTAGAGCCTGCCTCTTCCAATATGGTTTAGTCAGGGCTGCAAAACCTTCTTAGGTGCCAGGACAACTCCCTCCCCCACCTTGTGCACGGCTCACAAATAAGCATAAAGTAACATATCATAACATAGGCAAATGGCATGCAGTTCCCTCTTTTGATGGATTCTAAACACCTTCTCAGCTTCTCTCACTGCCTTTTGCAGGTTCATCACGGGATGCAGAATACCTGTCTCTGCTTAAATTGTGGAAAAGGGGTTATCTTGTTCCTGGGTCCTGTCAATCAACCCAGCAGCCTTTCCATTACTTTGGCCTTAGAAACTGGGCACTCTTTCAACTCCCATGGATAAAGCACAGAGACTGTTGATGCTCTTTGTAAGTGATGTATAATTTAGCTTGATTTCCCAAATAAGTACCGTCTCCACAATAGCAATCCAACATCAACATCTACTAAAAGGTTCTGGCGCTTCTCTGTTGCATTCAAAGTATCACTCTGGCCATTGCTGTGGTCATGTCAAGCCTTGGTTAGTGCAACAGCCTATAAACTGACCTCCCAGCATACTTCACTAATAACTCAAGAGAATTCAAAACTGTGCACGTCACTTGTTGTTTGGTTGGAAATTATTATAAGATAATGACAGACCTATCCTCCATTTGCTTATGATAAAAGAAAAGAACAATGTTTATCAAAAACAGTACACAAGCCTCTCCATGGTCGTTCATGGCACTAGTACACAAACCTGGTAGTACTGTATCAAACAAGTGGAAGCCTCAGATTTGCCAGTTTATGCCTGACACACATGTTTAGATAGAAGATACATGGCAATCTACCTCTCTACACCAATGGCTTCTACCTCTGCAATTACCTACAACTGCATCTGAGACTGGATAATGACTTTTTTGAATCCAGAAGATCCTTAAAAAAACACTTTTAAGTGGGTTTTCTGATGATCTCATCCTCTGCTTGACAACCCCTTCAGTTTCATCCTCAAAGCTTACTGGCCTGTTGCCCAAGACTGGTTTCGCCTTTCACACTCCCGTGGTCCTTGAAGGCTTTGTGATTACACTGGTAATTTATTTGATGGTGGGTTTTCAAGCAATGTCCATCTCTGCTGGATGAGGCACTCGTTAGTCTCCATTTAGTTCTTGCAATTGCACCACATTTCAACTCTCACTAGATCTTAATTATCCCTTTTACCAGAAAGAGCTCTTAACCCCACCACAGGCTGGATAGCAGCACTTTACAAAGTCCCACTCCTTCTAAAAAAATAAAAATACAAAATAATAATATTACATTGAAGGAGGTGACACAATACTTTAATCGTTCCCCACCAAAACACAAAGTACACAAGTGTACAGACATCCTGGACGTTTGGCTGTAAAGTAGACAATGTACAAATAAAAGTCACCTCAAATTCTCATTAAAATTATGTCCGTCTAGAAATATCCTCTGTTTCTTTTTATTACTTCAAGCTTGATGGTATGTCTCATGAGAAGATGCAGAAATTGTTCTATTGAATTCATATTCAAAGGCGTTACTCTTTTCAATTTTTCAGTCTCTTGAAGCCATGTGCTCCTATAGCCCTGTAAATGATCCTGTTGTGATCATATGTTTTCGTAGATCCTTATAGGTGTGTACCCCTGGAATGCACTGCGAAGGCTACGCAAGCATAGCATAAGTGAACGTGTGGCAATTAACTCTAGCAAAAAGATATTATTTTCCTTTAAGTAGAACTACTTCCATATGTTACAGACTGTAAGGAAATGCCTCCTTGGCATGGTTACCCCCTGACTTTTTGCCTTTGCTGATGCTATGTTTTGAATTGAAAGTGTGCTGAGGCCTGCTAACCAGGCCCCAGCACCAGTGTTCTTTCCCTAACCTGTACTTTTGTATCCACAATTGGCACACCCTGGCATCCAGATAAGTCCCTTGTAACTGGTACCCCTGGTACCAAGGGCCCTGATGCCAGGGAAGGTCTCTAAGGGCTGCAGCATGTCTTATGCCACCCTAGAGACCCCTCACTCAGCACAGACACACTGCTTACCAGCTTGTGTGTGCTAGTGAGAACAAAATGAGTAAGTCGACATGGCACTCCCCTCAGGGTGCCATGCCAGCCTCTCACTGCCTATGCAGTATAGGTAAGACACCCCTCTAGCAGGCCTTACAGCCCTAAGGCAGGTTGCACTATACCATAGGTGAGGGCACCAGTGCATGAGCACTGTGCCCCTACAGTGTCTAAGCAAAACCTTAGACATTGTAAGTGCAGGGTAGCCATAAGAGTATATGGTCTGGGAGTCTGTTTTACACGAACTCCACAGCACCATAATGGCTACACTGAAAACTGGGAAGTTTGGTATCAAACTTCTCAGCACAATAAATGCACACTGATGCCAGTGTACATTTTATTGTAAAATACACCCCAGAGGGCACCTTAGAGGTGCCCCCTGAAACCTAACCGACTATCTGTGTAGGCTGACTGGTTCCAGCAGCCTGCCACACTAGAGACATGTTGCTGGCCCCATGGGGAGAGTGCCTTTGTCACTCTGAGGCCAGTAACAAAGCCTGCACTGGGTGGAGATGCTAACACCTCCCCCAGGCAGGAGCTGTAACACCTGGCGGTGAGCCTCAAAGGCTCACCCCTTTGTCACAGCACAGCAGGACACTCCAGCTAGTGGAGTTGCCCGCCCCCTCCGGCCACGGCCCCCACTTTTGGCGGCAAGGCCGCAGGAAACAAAGAAAACAACAAGGAGGAGTCACTGGCCAGTCAGGACAGCCCCTAAGGTGTCCTGAGCTGAAGTGACTCTAACTTTTAGAAATCCTCCATCTTGCAGATGGAGGATTCCCCCAATAGGATTAGGGATGTGACCCCCTCCCCTTGGGAGGAGGCACAAAGAGGGTGTACTCACCCTCAGGGCTAGTAGCCATTGGCTACTAACCCCCCAGACCTAAACACGCCCTTAAATTTAGTATTTAAGGGCTTCCCTGAACCTAAAGATTTAGATTCCTGCAACTACAAGAAGAAGACTGCTGAGCTGAAAAACCCCTGCAGAGGAAGAACAGAAAACACCAACTGCCTTGGCCCCAGACTTACCGGCCTGTCTCCTGCCTTCCAAAGAAACCTGCTCCAGCGACGCTTTCCAAGGGACCAGCGACCTCTGAATCCTCTGAGGACTGCCCTGCTTCGAAAAAGACAAGAAACTCCTGAGGACAGCGGCACTGCTCCAAAAGAACTGCAACTTTGTTACAAGGAGCAGATTTAAAGACCCCTGCAACTCCCCGCAAGAAGCGTGAGACTTGCAACACTGCACCCGGTGACCCCGACTCGACTGGTGGAGAACAAACAGCTCAGGGAGGACCCTCCGGCGACTCTACGACTGTGAGTAACCAAAGTTGTCCCCCCTGAGCCCCCACAGCGACGCCTGCAGAGGGAATCCCCAGGCTCCCCCTGACCGCGACTGTCTGAACTCCCGACGGCTGGAAAAGACCCTGCACCCGCAGCCCCCAGCACCTAAAGGAACGGAACTTCTGTGCAGGAGTGACCCCCAGGAGGCCCTCTCCCTTGCCCAGGTGGTGGCTACCCCGAGGAGCCCCCCCCCCTTGCCTGCCTGCATCGCTGAAGAGACCTCTTGGTCTCCCATTGAAAACTAAAGGAAACCCGACGCTTGTTTGCACACTGCACCCGGCCGCCCCCGCGCTGCTGAGGGTGTACTTTCTGTGCTAACTTGTGTCCCCCCCGGTGCCCTACAAAACCCCCCTGGTCTGCCCTCCGAAGACGCGGCAGACTGGAACCGGGGCACCCCCTTCTCTCCATTGAAGCCTATGTGTTTTGGGCACCTCTTTGACCTTTGCACCTGACCGGCCCTGAGCTGCTGGTGTGATAACTTTGGGGTTGCTCTGAACCCCCAACGGTGGGCTACCTTGGACCAAAAACTGAAACCTGTAAGTGTCTTACTTACCTGTTAAAACTAACAATATCTTACCTCCCCCAGGAACTGTGAAAATTGTACTGTGTCCACTTTTAAAACAGCTTATTGTGTTTTATGTAAAAAGTATACATGCTAAAGTAATGATTCAAAGTTCCTGGAGTACTTACCTGCAATACCTTTCAAATGAGATATTACATGTACAATTTGAACCTGTGGTTCTTAAAATAAACTAAGAAAATATATTTTTCTATAACAAAACCTATTGGCTGGATTTGTCTCTGAGTGTGTGTACCTCATTTATTGTCTATGTGTATGTACAACAAATGCTTAACACTACTCCTTTGATAAGCCTACTGCTCGACCACACTACCACACTACCACACTACCACAAAATAGAGCATTAGTATTATATCTTTTACCACTATTTTACCTCTAAGGGGAACCCTTGGACTCTGTGCATGCTATTCCTTACTTTGAAATAGCACATACAGAGCCAACTTCCTACACAGACCCATTGCTCTGATAATGTACAAAAACATATATAAATAAAGCAACCTAAAAAATGTAGCAATATTTAGCTGATAGAATCAATTACATGTTTCTTTTTCCGTCTTTTTAAGACAGCGCAAAAAGTTGCTTGCGAAACATTTTTTTACTTACAGTGGGCTTAGAGGCCTCCCATTACATACCATTGGTTGGCTTCTTTGTCACTTTCATTTGCTCTTGTGGCATTTGTTAGCTTGTGAGATGTTCACTTCCACTTCTTGTGTTTGTCCCTTCCCTGTCTAAGTACTTGTGTCCTTTCCCTGCTCGCTTTTTGAATGGTACTTTTCGTTTGTTGTTTAAGAACTCAGCTAGCGCGTATGTCTTTTTTTTGTCCTCATTCACCTCAGACTCCAGGCATTCTCCGAGCCATATCATTTCACATCCTCTCGCTTACCGAGCTGGCCGTGATCAGGGAGGCAGAATCTCTCTCACTTAGCACCGCTAGGGGAGCTACGTTACTACCACAGCTAAAGAGCAAAAGCAAGGTGTAATCCCTGGACAGCGTACAGACTCTGAGCCTGATTGCCTCTACTGCCCTGTGTACACTGTTGATTCACCATCCACTCCACAAAAGGCAGACAAGATGTAATCCTTTTAGAAACACCACTAGCCATATCCATTTTCAAAGTGTAAAAGAGTGCGTCAAGCCAATCTGCATGCATAGGAGATGTCTCTCCTACCTATTTTTGGCAAATATCCCTTCTGGCCAAAAGTATAGAATATAAAAGCATGTTCCTCGTATCCCTACTCCACTCTTTAGATCCTTCCATTACCCCAAAAATAATCAGAGAGAGGCTTCCCTTAATATCTAGCCCCAGTATACTCGAAACAGTCTTACCAACGTCTTCCCGAAATTAGTGAACTGCTGGATACTCCATACACATGTGGCTATCCGTTGCACTCTGTAGACCACATTTTGCACATTTAACCACTCCCCCTTCATCATTTTCAGAGTGTGTGTGGTGACGGGTAGGCTCTGAGAATGGAAAAAAGATGATTTCTCCTTAATGGGGCAGGTTTAACCACATCAAATAAAGTGCACATTGATACTTGCCACGAATGTTGTAGCTGCTTCCTTGGCATGCATCCTCCCCGAAAGATCTTCTGCCAGCTTAAAGTCACCGTCCAGCATGTTTAAGATTTCCCAGTACCAAATCGACACTTGCTTGGCACTTGAGGGGTCTCTAAGTCATTTCTCCTCCGGATGATTCACTGATCCCAGATCCGCATGAATGCTCTGTGACCAACCTTTCAGCTGATTGTACTTTAATCTTGACAATTTCGCCCCTGTTTCTTTGTTAAGCTCGTCCCAGGGTGGCATGGATAACATATATTCAAGACACTCAGGTGTACCCGGAGAATCCCAAATGGGGGCCCAATGACATAAAATATTCTGTTGGTTCGAGGCCCCACCCACACTCTGCGTTGCTTCGTCCTTTGTGTTACGTTGAACATGTGCTTTGCTTCCCACCCGCCCTCTGCTTCTTCCCCCCACCTGCCCTACTTTTTTTTCTTTTTGTTTACCAATCCAGCTGGTATTGCCAAACGCAATTAACAATGTTTTTAAAGCCATGCTCCACAACATCGTGGTTGCTGTGCAGTTTGGCCAGAACATTGCCAAAACCAATAGGCCCCAACGTCTTCACATTTTTTACAGCAGATAGAACTTTAATGGACTAGAGGAGCAGCCTGCACACCTACTAGGGGGCAAAAAACATTGTTTACATTCCTTTTTGTCCCACGAGAAATGTATAATGGCCATGTAAAAGGACATGGAGTAACAATATGTTAGTTCCTGTCCTTAGCTAACACTCTCTCAAGATCCATAGCTTTTTATGCAATTTGTATAAAGCGTTTGGTTACTCGTAAAATATTTTAAAACACAGAGGGGCATATTTACAAGTCCCTTGCATCACCGTACCATCAATTTTACACTACAGTGGTTTTAAACAGTCCCCCACCCTGTTCCGTATTTACAAAGTGGCGCAGTGGGACCATTGCACTACTTTGTAAACCCTTGAGTCATATTATACCTGTGCCAGGTATAATGTATGCAAGAGAGGCGTTCCCCTGTAGGAATGCCCAAAAAATGAAGTAGTGAAATTGCCAAGATTTCACTGCACCATTCTAGTGTAATTTTTTTCATGCCTGCCCGGGCAGGCGTTAAACGGACACTAGGCCGTTTTGAATGGGCCTCCCTGAGTTTTGCTGGACTAGCGTTATAATTTTTGGTGCTAGTCTAGCAGAGCACCACAACATTGTGCTAATGAGCGCCATGGTGCAGTGTATTGTAAATAGAGTGCTATCATGGTTTCGTTAGGGAGGCGCAAAGTGATGCAAGGTAAATGGCGCATTGGAGCGATGCACCAGTTCCTTGTAAATATGCCCCAGAGGTTTCCCTCTCAATCTTGCTTTTTCTTATTTTTCACCTCCAGCCACCTTTCCCTTTTCATCTTATTTCACACTCCTGCTTTTCTTCTATTTTCTGCCCCTTCCCTTTTTCCTGCTATCCTTAAAGCTGACCTCTTTGCCTGTACTCTATTGCGCGATTCTCTCTCTCTATTTTAAACACTATCTTTTTTGTACCTTCTCTTCTACTTCTCTTTCACACTTCAGTCCTTCCCTCTCCACCTCTTTACCCTCTCTTTATATGACATCATTGTCCCTCCCTAACCTAATAAAACTTTTGTTATATAATGTCCACCTTCTCCATTTCCTTTTCCTTTTCGATGTCTTCATCTCACTTACTTCTGAAGCTGTCCCCTCACCTTCCTCTTACCCTTTCCCACCAAAGGTTCCTTATGTCGATGTCTCACGTGCCCCCACCTCCTACCAGTGACGCTAAATGTTGTACAACATAATATCAAGCCGCAAAATACAATCCTGCAAATGTGTTTCTAATATATCGATGTGATAGTGGAGATTCTGTAATCCATACTTTGCAAGGAGCTTTAAAAGACTCAAGGCCTCATTCACGAGGAAATGATGCAGCGCAGAGCTGCAAGCCATTATGCTGTGCCGAGCTTCATCATTCCCAAAATGCAGGGATGCGCTGTATTTACCAGAATAAGAATAAGGTTAATTCCTGTGTTTCCCTCTACACCAGCGCTAAATCAGCTGCCTAGCGTTAACGCAGCCACCCTTGCTTCATGGTGCATGGGTGCCTGCGTTGTGGGGGTGATTGTTTATGTGCAGGAAGAGACACCTTCCAGCACAAAAGCAATCATTAATGATGATTTGCTCCTTCTATGTGTGCTGCAAAATGTGTGCTGCAAAATACAGCACACATAGAAAGAGGAAAGAAGAAGGAGAAATAAAAGTATTTATCCTCGTTGGGCCAGTCTAATGACACCCCTGGGGAGGCATTCGTTTTTGCCGCTCCCTCAGGTTTACGTTTCCTTTTAAGTCTGGGGCACTGTCAAAAAGCAATGGGTGATGAGTGGGTTCGCCCACAGCAACACCCATTGCATGCCCGCCTGCCGCAGAGAACTGCTTTGGGTGGCCCATATGTACAAGGCTGTGTTAAGGCATGAAAAGTGGCTTAACGCTGCCTTGTAAATATGGAGCAGGGAACAGTGTCATTAAAGCGTCGCAAAAAGTGACCCTGAAGTGGCGCAAAGAGCTTGTAAAGAAGCCCCTCAGTATTCTGGTGGGACACCAGTGACAGCTGTTACCTGGCCTCCACCACTGTGGGTTTGCAGTATAGACTTCCGGTTCATATTTTAACTACAGTAGTTATCTGTTCTGCATCAGCCGGGCTGTGGGGTCCCAGGCAGAACAAAGTTAATTGTGACTCTCAGACACAGTCCCCTGCAGCACCATACTGAAGGTGCTCGTCCTAGAATCAAGTCACAAAGGTTACACTGTAAACAACTCAAAGAAGATGGGTCATTTGTTTGCTTCAAACTCAGAGTCAGCAATCGTAGCAGCAAAACAAAGTCACGTGATGTCAAATAACTTGTGTCATCAAAGGTTTTTTCATGATGATAAGGCGCTGTGTCCCATGACTAAGCATCAACACTATTAATATATTTATGTCTGTATCTATCACACTTGCAGTGTCATGCTGCACTGATGTCTCATTATGTAATCACCCCGAGGGGCAGCAGCTGATGAGACTGTCTTCTCTTAATGCACTGTCATGACATGGTCTGAGGTCACAGGGATACTGGTGCCAGGCATTCCAGGTTTTTGTCCTCAAAATAGGGAATAACAATGGACCCTGTCAGGTTCCAAGGACTCAAAGCCGCTGAAAACCCTCCCTTACATGAATGCCTGCACCGGGGAGGAGAGATGGGCGGCGCTGCTAGCGGCAGGGGTCTGTGGAGAGACAAGGAAGGGGCGGGAGAAACACCAGACTGAACCTCACTTCCAGGTGTAATTGTCTCACAAACTCGATGCAATGGAAAAAGTTTACTGTACACAGCAATTTCGTCAATGGATGTTACTGTGTTGAACCCAGGCCCACCAGGCATCCAGACGTGCGCCTCAGGACGCATCGGCAAATACTCCGTTAAGATTAGTAAACACACCTACAAAGGCAGCAAGGCGAAGGGACCCAAGGGATAGCCAAGGAGAGACCCAGGGTACAGAAAAGGGAACACCCAACAAACATGGAGGACAGATCAAGTGTGAAGTGATGATTAAACAGAGAGAGCCATTGAAACTAGTGACACATTGGCACGCCAAGACTGTGAGACCTGAGTGGTCTTAATTAGGGTTCTACCACTGTTTGCACGGATGTGACCCTAGCACCAGGAAGGCGAGTGTGTGAGTTCATGCTGTAAGCGATGTGGTGGTGGTCACTTTCTAATGGTCAGATTCACCCCCTTCTTTGAGCAGGCGGTAAATGTGAGTGGGAGCTGTGAGGGGGTGGTGGGAAGTGGGCAGGGGACAGCATGGCCTAGGCCGTGGCCGAACCCTATTTGCATTGAGTGTTCTTCCTGTGCTGTTGGAGAGAGAGAGGTGGGGGCGGTCAGGCTGTGCCAGTGCCCACAGCAATGCTTGATTTGTTAAAAACAAGTGGCAGGGCCCTTCTTCGGAGGCCACTGCAGCTTGGTCCATCCTTTAGCCCTGCCAGTGACAGTACCAACACAACTACTAACCATCACTCACCTGCAAGTGTGACAATGCAGACTACTCCAGGTCCCCAAAGCTATAAGCATGATGTGGCTGGCAGATATTATTCATAGTTAATGTATAATTCATTATTATTAAACAACTGTTCTTGTGATCATCTCAAAGTTAACCAGACTGGTCCACCATCAGAGAGAATGTCATAAGGGCCAGTGTTGAGAATTAAGCGCCGGTGCTGAGCACTGGAGACCACTGGCACGATCCAAGCACTGGCCCACAGAGTTCCTCCAGGGATACTACTGGCTGCAGAACTGGACTCCAGTAAATCAGACCCGACATCCCGCATCTGATGCTCTCAGGTGAAGCAATACCGGCCACCTGTAGTCAGGCAAACAGTTTCTCCTCATGGTTATCTCTCCAAACGACTCATAAAGTGGCCCTTACTGTTCAATGTGTTTGTAAAATAAACAGAATGTACACAGCATCTACAGCAAAACGAGTAAGCACTGGCAAAGTCTGTGGGACTGGCCATAACATGCTGGCACATGAAAAACAGGCATGCACAAATGCCTATAACCATTTTTTTTTTGCCTCTCTGCAACCTGGGCCTCCCATGTGCGCACCTCATGTTTTTACTGCCCAAGCTTAGGGGTTTGGCCTGAGGGTCAACGTATTTCACTCCAATACACACCCAGATCCACAGAGCTCCTATACAACATGCAAAGAATTGTCTATATGTACCGTTAGTTCAGTTGGTTGGGTTATGGTTCTCAATCCCAGTTTTTAATACACTGACCTGAGCCCAGTGGTTATACCTGACACCTGAGGGAGGAGCCTTCACCAGTCCTGCAGGACAATGCGAAGAACTGCACAATAGTGAGGTGAATGTCATCCATTTGGAGTGTACAGACCCTTCACCCCCACTACGGTTTTGGTTGGCCAGGCAGCTACCTAACTAGTCATCTGGTAGTATTTGGCAGTTAATTTGATTGGTCCAGCATGTGAACAATAGAATACTGGGAGCAGAGCTCAGTGGCAATGGGCGATTGTACGGTATCATGTACCGCCTTCATGATGCTCATTCACAGCATGCGTTAACACATGGAATCATGTGTACTGCATCTAACATGTAATGACGTCACCAGAGCTGTTGTATTGTATTTGCATTTATATAGTGCTTACTACCTCTAACGAGGTGAAGCTCTTTACAGTGAGTAGCATGCTTCTCCAGACCTCAAGGTTAGTGGTTAATCCATTGGTTATTGGTTAATGATGGTTAGTAGGATTAGTCTTGTGCTCTCAAGGAAAGGGTTAGATGTGAACCATTAGCACACACGGAACAAGGAAAATGCCTTTGAAGATTGAATGTTTTTGAGCAGGAAGGTATCCCTTCTTGCATAAAATAATCCTGCCTGCCTGCCTGCCATGCAAGTACCCTTGCACCATGGCACAAGTGTGCCTGCACTGGCACCAGGCAGCCAAAAGGGCCCCATCGCTGCTTTCTTCAACTCCCCCTCAGTGCTCGTCACAGCCCCTGGCCCCGCCCCTTTACAAGAAAACGATAACAAGCACAGTTTTCTTGTGAAGGTTTTGCAGGTGCTGCTGCTGGCGGGGGCGATGCTGCTCTGCAATAGCAGAGGAGCCGCTGCTGCTAAATATTGAATGAATATTTTGTGGGGAATGTAAAGGGCATCCCTTCCAAATAGCGATTCCTTAACTTATGTATTATTGTTTTGCAACCAACATCCAGTAGCAAATCATTAATATTGCACCATCAAATTCAGATCTGTGATAACCATTCACAAACTGGAAGGATTCCCCAAGGGAGCCCTTCCTATTTGTGAATGTTGAGAAAAGCATGTTTTAGAAGTAGAAAGTGGTGCATGGGAAACGGAAAACAGACTGCATTCAGAAAAATAATATTGCTTTATTTGAAAGCAGTCCTGGTCCTGCTCTCTGACTCTAACCAATTGTAGTGGGTCTCAATTTGCGACCTACCTCATGCATATTAATGAGGTTGGTTGCATTGCGACCCATGACAAATCAGAATTTCCTGAACCAACCTATTAATAAATAGGTTGGTTCACAACATGCCAAAGTTTTTGGTAGAAGTTAGTATGCGAATTGCACCCACTTCTGCAGAATCCATTTGAATATGTCCCTACTCAGATATCTCAAACTGCAAATCATTTTTTGATACAATTTACATTCTCTAACCAGAAATCTTTGTACATCAGGCTGCAGTTTCCAACCCTGGCATCGGCTCACCACCCGTGATTCTGGGCAAATCATTTAATCTCATGCCTAAACAAATGAGTTAAGTCTTGTGCAATATAATCTGGGGTTTATCTAAAGCATCTAATGCCCTTAAGTCTTACTCTTTCAATACACAAATATAAAACTGCACAAAACAAACTCTGAGTTTGTTAGGCCAAATGTACTCCTATATTCACCTTTACAAGGAGGAAAGGTTGAGTGGTCATGTGATGTCAAACTACTGCCCACGGGTTCAAATACAGATCATCGAAGTGTTTGAATCAGTTCACTAAGCCGGACTCAGAATGTTCGGGTGAAAAGCTGCCCAGTACGAGGACAAGTTCTGTGTACTCCAAAATACAAGTGGAATTAGCTGGAGTTAACATGCGAACATGCTGCAGGCAGAAGCAGAAGACACCCAAGCCTTGCGCTTTGCAATAATTTCACTTTTATGTAAAACAATTGCGTATTTCGCAATAAAATATATAAACATGGTTTTACATGTAGCACTTTAACTAGTGACGACTGAGCTCTACATGGTCCCCCAGAACTCCACCGGACACGATCATCCGCAATCAGCTTCTCTTCTCTGATTAACATACATATCACACTCATGCTTTCAAGGGAAATATGGCTCAGTGAGTTAAACCCTGAACTCCATAGCACAGTCATGCCTTCAAAGGAAATATGACTCAGTGAGTTAAACCCTGAACTCCATAGCACACTCATGCTTTCAAGGGAAATATGGCTCAGTGAGTTAAACCCTGAACTCCATAGCACACTTATGCTTTCAAGGGAACTATGGCTCAGTGAGTTAAACCCTGAACTCCATAGCACGTTCAAGCTTTCAAGGGAAATATGGCTCAGTGAGTTAAACCCTGAAACCTGCTGTGAAAGGTCACGTGACCAAGGCCTGATCAGGGGTCCTTCCCCACAGAAGTGGTACTGGCACACATAACAATGATTGCCACAACACAACAATCATAGAATTGCAACATATAGCGGGACCTGTTGGTTCTTCCTGTGCTGTTTATCTAACGCACCCTCTCCTTCATAAGCTGCATTTAGAGGAAAAAATGTGTCAGTTCCAAATCACAAGTCTGTTCTGTGAAGCTTTTAACATTTAGTTTTAAATTTCCATCTGCGTGCTTGGCACGGACAAATATTATGTTGTAACATGTCCTAGGAAACTTGCATATTTCTATCCTAAACGCTGTAGCCTCCCATCATTGATGTAATTGTGATGTATCTGAGAAACATTTTCTCTGGCTTGAGAGTTTTGCTCAAGTTATTCTTGGTAGCGATGTCTCCTTAGTTTCTGATGACTTTACTGTGTTTCGGTTTCTGCAAAATTAAGCTCCAGTAATACTGATAATATTTTCTAGAAAGGCCTCTGGTTGGCTTTGTTACAGCCCGACCAACAAGATGACTATTTAGGTCAGGAGTTACCCAAGATATTTTTGAATGTACCAGAATAATAAGCATGCGTTCTTCTATTATTTAATATATATATTTCAGCCAACCCTTTTTATCCATTGGTCTGTTATTGAATCATTCACATTTTACTTCCACCCACTGCAGCTCACAGAATAGGTCCGTGGGTCAGCCCACCTTACCCATTGGGTACCTTCACTTCACAAGGAGCACGTTCACACATAATATAGTTCTTTTTAGAGCTGGGGACTGGTATGCAATGTATGCTTTTTGAAACCAAAATAATATTCTGTCCATTTTTTAAATCGATGAGGGGCTAGAGTTATCTCCAACAGTAACATTTTCAAAAATCACGAAAAAACAAAGTTGTCACTGCAAAGCCAAAGGGCTAGCTAGTAAGCCCAGACTTATTTGCTTTACCAATGCTTGTTTTAAAAAGAAATGAAAAACAGCCTAAGAAGCCGTAGCTTTGGGATCCTGAATAAACAAAGATAGACATTCCGTATGCACATAACTGAATGCAAATTCCTTATTTGTAAACTCAAGAAATAGGGACAAAACCATGATAAAAAAATAGACACTGAATAGGAGAAAGCATAAGTGTATCTCAAGTAGGTGGCATTGTGGCCAGACGTCTGGCTGGAACATAGGCTTGAATATAGGAAAAACCGTCTAATGAGGTCTGGAAAATATTCACCAGTTCAGGCCTAGGGATTGCAGCCAGATTGGCACCAGACATCTTGGCAACATCCCAAGGTCCAAGGACTTAGAACTCAGAAAGGTACCTTCAATGGAGACCCCCCTCAATGATCTAACACCTAAAAAATGCTGTTTAACATTCTAGAAAGAACCTATCCAAAATGTCATAAATTGTCATTTAAAGCAGGTTAAGTTGGTGACTTTACAAAAAGGTGGCCTTGACTAATGATACCAAGATTGAATGTTGGTGCCTTGGTGTAGACTGGTGCAAGGCCATAGAGAGAACTGTATGCATAAGTTGTGGCTGACTCAAGACGTCTGATACAGAGTGGGGGCTGCATCAGGTACAGAGGACTCAGTTAACTCAGGAGGATGGTTCTGTGCAGAGTATGATTTTGAGTTACACGAGGGCGAGAATAAGGTTTGGCAACTGAGAGTCAAAGATACCATGATCTTGATTAAAAGTTTTCTGTTTGGTCAGGTTATTACAGAAATAATACAATCATATTGTGGATACCTAAATGATTATTTAATGCTAATGTTTTATAGAACAATTTTCTTAAAAATTTTAAGAAATTATATAAAAGTACAGGACAGTAAATGTGGTAACCTCAGTTTAGAGGTACACGGTCCCACTAAACAGGAATTGCTTTAGCTGAAAGTGCATTACAACCAAGAGCCTCATTACAAGTTCCCTGTTAACTCCCCCATCAACTTTACCCAGAGAGTTATTAATACTGGCAGTACCGGTAACTCTTGGAGGCAGAATTAATTTGGATTACACAGAGGCCCTGAGGTACCCCTTAGAAATGTGAGACTAACAGGGTTGTCTGTAACCTTGCTCAAAATTGTCCCATTATATCCTGATTCCCCCTCATTATCTCACCTGAAGATTCCACCATCTTTCAGTAAGTGGCAACTCTGGAGGAAGCACATCAGGTCTTCAGGGATGCTCTGGACCTTTTGATCCCAGTGTGGCCACTGAGATTCCAGGGGCACTTGTAATTGCCCCCCAGATGCACTAGTTCTGAACTTAGCGTTGCTCCCATGGCTATGGTTACTGCTATACTGAAAGCTTGCCACATTTCTAAAACCAAAGAGGCAGAAAGGCATATTTATTAGATTGTCTCACAGTCCAGACAATTTTGCAGTATATAAAATAATTTAGTGTATTCCTGCCTTTTCCCCTGTGCTGGCGCCCTTTTGGCTGCCTAGCGCCCGTGCAGGCACCCTTGCACCATGGTACAAGGGTGCCCTGTTGCATGCAGGATTGTGTTTGTGAAGTAAGGGTCACCTTTCAGCACAAAAACAATCCTGAGAGGCATATTAATCTCTGTGTGTGTGCCGTAGAATGCAGCTCACATAAAAAGAGGATGTAACAAGGAGAAAAAGCATATTTCCCCTAATTATGCCTCCCCAAGAAGGCGCTTCTTTTTGGTACATTCCCAGGTCTATCACGTCCAGTATATCTGTGAATGCATTAAAAAGCATTGGAATAGCATGGGAAGGTTGTACGACGGAACGCTGACTGACAAAACAACGGGTGCCTAAACAACGAGGTCGGAACACCGACCTCGTTGTTACTACTAATGCCTTTACCATGAATGCCTTAACAACGATATTTCGTTGTAAAGGCATTCCTGGTAAAGTAATTAGTAACAGGCACCCATTGATCCTGCATGCCTCACCCCAATCCCCCAACCCCACCCCAAAACCTAAAACCCCCTGACCCCCCACCCCGCCCCAAAACCGCGCCACCCCCCAACCCCACCCCAAAACCTAAAACCCCCGACCCCCCACCCCCTCCCATAACCAAAAATGCCCCCCCAACCCCACCCCAAAACCTAAAAACCCCCACCCCCCTCCCCAAAACCTAAAACGCCCCACAACCCCAACCCCACCCCAAAACCTAAAACCCCCGACCCCCCCCAACCCCACCCCAAAACCTAAGACCCCCGCCCGCCACCCCCTCCCCAAAACCAAAAACGCCCAACCCCCCCCCAAAACCTAAAACCCCCGACCCCCCTCCCCAAAACCTAAAACGCCCCACCCCCCAACCCCACCCCAAAACCTAAAACCCCGACCCGCCACCCCCCTTCCCAAAACCTAAAATGCCCCACCACCCCAACCCCACCCCAAAACCTAAAACCCCGACCCCCCCAACCCCACCCCAAAACCTAAACCCCCCAACCACCCCAACCCCACCCCAAAACCAAAAACACCCCACCCCCCACCCCACTCCAAAACCTAAAACCCCCTCCCCCCACCCCCTCCCCAAAACCTAAAATGCCCCACCCCCAAAACCTAAAACCCCCTGACCCCCCACCCCCTCCCCAAAACCTAAAACCCCCCACTTACCTGAGTCGTCGCCTCGTCATCTGCGTCGTCCTCCTCAGACGACTCCCTTGTTTGTACCTTTACCACGCATGTTCGTTGTTCAGGACATGCGTGGTTAAGGCACAAAATAACGAAGTCGTGGTTAAAGAAAGGGTTGTTCCGCTTTCGTTAACCAGGACTTCGTTATAAAAAAGTCAGCATAAAGGATGTTTCCCGCATGGGAATACCCATGCAAATCCCATGGAACACCTTACCAGGGCAGAGTAAAGAAATGCAGCGATTTGCGCTGTGTTGCTTTACCCCAGATATATGGAACCACTCAGGGACAAGCGAAGAGATCTTGCACGGTTTCATAAATCTAATTTTATGGTTGCGTCGCTCTTGCACCAGATTGCAAGGCACAAAGGCGACATGAAGGGGCTCATAAATATGCAATAGAGAGTATGTCGCACTGCACACATGTCTCTAGTTTATTAGGTTGAGCGCTTGAGACCTGTTGTGTATACTTTGCATATACATCTTTGTGGGCTTGAAGCCCGCCCACTGCTTTTCATTTGTTTGTTTCAGTTTCCTTTAAAAATCGTTGCTTGGTAGTGGTCAATCCTTTCTCTTTGTCCCTCCTTTTTGTTTTTGCTTCCTTCCATGGAGCACCTCCCAAGTACTGTATCCTTACATTTTTGCTGTTTATCTGTTGTTTTGTGGGGCTATGTTTTTCATTGATTCCTGCTGGTGTTACTGTTTGCCTGTCTGCCTGCACCATTTGTCCCTCTTGTCTCCTCCCATGTTGCTTCATGCCTGCAACCACGTACCCCCTGCGTCGTTGTTTGTTTACATCATTTATGCACGTTAGGCTATGAAGTAGATTATTGTTCCTGTTCCGATCACCTGGAGAACCCAAATAAACCAGATATATACAGCTCCCAGAAGCTTTCGAAAGATAGGCTTTGGACCCGTTAAAAAACCTATGTTGTTTCCTCCACAGCCCCTAATGAAATTTCCATCAACTAGATGGCAGTGCTGCATTTCAGGGAACTGTGTGATGTTCCGCATTAGGCTTGCAGCTTTTCATTTGATCTCTTAATCTCAACACTAAAGGTAAAGTCCATTTACAGCACTGAGTGAATGCCACCAAAAGGATGACATGCCATGCATCTGTCGTCAGACGCGATTTCAGGTATGTCACTTCGAGCTCCACAGAGTGGTCTGTGAAGTGCAAGAAATGGCGGTGGAGGGAACTTCTGAGCAGGGCTGCGAGGTGGCTGTGCGCCTGCAGCTTTCTGCTTCGTACGCCGCATTTGATTTGAAGGAGCTGGCTCCACTGCTTAGCTCCATTACTGAGTGGTGATAAACATCACAACACGCATCTTAAACTAGCTAGTGACAGTAGTAGCTTTATGGGTGTGGAAGCCCTCCATGTCTTACATAAAGGTGAAGAGTAAAACGCAAGTGAGGCGTGTTGGGAGTTGTGGCCTCGGCAGTGCTGGAGACCGTCTCTCTTTTCTCTCCGACCCTGTGGTTGCAGAGCCCTGGCTGCGGGAGTGCATGTTCAAGTGGCACTGGTAGAACGAGGTCTGAGCCAAGAGTTTACAGCAGCAGGCATGTGCTGGTTACCTGTTCATCTCAGAAAACCTCCTCTTTACTGACATGCATTCAGACATTGTTACCAGTTTTGGGGAGCCACCAGAACTGTAGATAGAAGTGTCACCTGCCCAGTATGTGGGGCCCTGTATGCATGTTTTCTATAAGTGCGACTTAACATATGGCAAAACTAACCATACAACTAAAATGAGCCAGAACAGTTGGCTTTGCCAATGATTGTTAGCATCGAATTCCTGTCCTTTTCCTTTCATGCTTTACAGCTCAGCAATGTGACTTGCTGCTCTGCATGACTTTTGTTTATAAATATGGCCCTCAGCTTTTATTAAATAAAATCTAATAGGGAGTTATTTCCCAAGTGGCAGATGTCCTATTCACCAAACCTGCAGTCCACCAGCCCATTTCAGACTTAGGCAAATTTGCCTTGTTTAACACAGTTACATCTGACAAAGTTTAAAAATGGACTTTTTTGAAAACCTACCAAAATATATCAAATTGATTATTACCTTTAGAGTGTTTAGTAGGATTGCAGCAAAGTGGTTTGCTTTGAGATGCTCTCACACTGCGTTGGTTCCAATGAAGCCAAAATGAAGGACACTTTGCTTTCCAGACTATTTTTCCTAAACAACGGTGCTAAAGGAGAGTAACCAGAAGAGCACTTTGGTGACGTGATGGAAGACAACAGAGATTAGTTATTATCTGTGCCTGTTCCCATGAAAGGCATGGTGGACCATATAAAAACATTTCAAGTGCTTACTTTATAAAATATTAAGTGCTGGGGCCAGACTCATCCTGGATATTCCCCGCCACAAACACATCACCAACCACCTAAGAGACCTCGACCGGTTTCCTATCGAGAAAGGAATTAACTTCAAACTCCTCTTCCACGCATACAAGGCCCTCCACGAACTAGGACCCGCCTACCTCAATCACCACATCACTTTCTACTCCCCCACCAGACCTCTCCGCTCCGCTCAACACGCACTAGCCACTGTACCTACAGTAGACCTCAGCTGGAGGAAGATCCTTTGCCTATCTCAAGGCAAAGAGCTGGAACACCCTGCCCCTCAGGCAGTCACCAATGGTATCTCAATTCAGAAAGGACATTAAAACCTGGCTCTTCAACTGAAGCACAGAGGACAAACCCCCTCAGCACCTTAAGACCCTTACGGGTGAGTAGGTGCGCTCTATAAATCCTGATTTGACTTGATTTGATTTGTTTTGATCTGGGTCAGCAATCGGGGCTGTGTAGCCTTGATTCTACCTTAATCCTCTTTAATCCATCACCAGATACTCCCTTTTTCTTCATCTCACTTCTGCAGGTTCCTTTTTATGTCAAAGCCTACCAGACAGCATAGCTGTCTGGTTTGCCCATTACATCTAGGGGATATTCGGAAAGCTTTCCTGGGGATGCAGTCCTTTCATTGCTTACCATTGGCTTTGTGGTTTGCAACTCACATTTGCTTGCTTTCTAATTGCTGGCTGTATTTATTTTAGTCTGTCCAGCTTGAGTTGGTCCCTTTCATTGCCCAAACCCTATTTATTGTATTCTTCCTCCAGTGCTCGGTTTCTTTAAACATACCTTTAAATGTTGTTCTTATTTCGTCACTTTTGCTGTGCATTTAAAGACAGAGGACAAATGTCAAGTTCTGTTTTCCACGGAACTTGGTGTTTATATTTCTTTCTCTGACTTCAAAGAGAGAGAGGATTTATATGACAATCATGCTGGCTGCTTGAGGTGTGCTTGAGAAAGGCTGTAGGGTGTTATTTGGTTTTTGACAAACAAAACATTTAAATGTATGTAAATTACAAATGCAGATATTTCTACATTTATCATAATCAGGGGGGCGTGGCTTGATGCGCTCCAAGATGGTGGCTTGCTTTTAAGCTCTGGTGAGCCTGCCGCATGAGATCGATATCTAGAACACGAGTGGCAGCCCTGCAATGACCAGCAAAATGCAGCATTACGCTCGGACCCGATTAAATGAGAAAGTGACATCTCTTGATCGCTCTGTTGATAGCGGAGCAGACAGTAAGCACTACTAATGATGACATATCATTGAGGGTTTAGAAGGCCAGTGGTGCCCGCTATTCCTCCCACAAGCACTACACAAGGCCAAGCCTTACAGCCGACCGTGGCCTACTGCAGCACGTACCCTTGTCCTGCAACCTACAAAACTAAACTTTTTTTCCAGAAGCATGCTGCTCCCTGACCTGGCCGGGGACATCAAAAGGCAACAGTAAGTACAACAACTGCACACAAAAGAGCGCCGTGTAAGGAATCACTGCCAAAGTATGTCCCCTTGTCTTATATAATTACTCCATAGGTTCTTGGGCCCTATACATTCCAGGAATGCTCTAAACAGCACAATTAAAACAACCAACCTCCAGGTGCCTCGCTAACATCACCTGTCTAGACCAATACTCCTGAGCTTTACCTTGAGGTCACTACTGACCCGAAGACCAGTTCGGTGACCCAGGTATACTATCAAAATACAACCAATAACTGTGCGCTTATTAGAGATCCACAAAAGCCACTTGGCATATGTAAGGGTGTACCTTGAGACTCATGGACTGATAGTGGACTTCTACTTGCCCTCGAAACACACGGCCCTAGTGCAGTAGTGTATATTTAGAACCTCTCCTGCAACACGCCTCCTATGAGTGTTGTGAGGTCCTCTGCATTGCCTTTGGATATGAACAGGAAGACTGGAACCAAAGAAGTAATCTCTGTATCTTTGGGATCCCTGAAGGCACTGAATCTGTCCTCAAATCAGTTGCTGACTTCTTGGATCCCATCTGCTTTACAAATATCCTTCTACAAAGAGTTTGAGATCGAAAGGGCCCATTGGGTCCCCACATCCAAATCAAGCAGCACAGCAACACCATGAGCACTTATTTTTAAATCGCTAACACACAAACATATGGAACAAATCCTGGCACAGATGAGGAAGATCAAGGTGGTCATCTGGTGAACCAGAGAATCTCTATTTCACCATACTATGCAAAAGAAACAGTCATTTGCTGGAAGGGCATTCTGGCATTAAGAAAACAACTCACAATGGTGGAGATGCCATTAGCTTTTGCCATACCATCCAAATTCTGCATCACCTACAGAGGTCAGACCAACACTTTTCAGTTCCGGAGGACCTTGCTATATTCCCTAACAACAAATCCAAGACACAGATAGAAGCGGAGTCTTTTGCAAAAGACTCAGCGAGCTATACACCCCCGTGACAGTTAACTCTAAGGTGTCCTCATGTTACAACCATTGACATATCCTTTCAGCGTTACTAATACTGTTCCACATATAATAACCATGTTGCTATGGCACTTACATTTCGCAAACCTGTTCTTTACCATCTGTGAGCTTAAAAGTTTATCCTTAGAGGTTCACCTCCATGATAAGGAACACATCTAATGCTCTGCATAACATGTCCGATACTATTTTGATTGCCTTAGGAGTTCACCCTAAGGCACATATCTAATGCACTGCATGTCAAATGCACTGTTTCTGTTCCATGATTATGAGTTCTATGCAATTTCTATTTACTGCAATGGCTTGAGCAGATGGGGAAGGACAGAGAGATGACGATACTTCTATGATTTCTGACTATATTGTATGTAACTCCAATGAATCAAACTCTCCTGCTCCCTACTGTCCTCAGAAGTACCGCAATATACTACATAAGCTGCCCAGCCCTAGGATTCTGCACAACATTAGCAACTACATTGACGTTATCACAGCTTAGGCGTAATGCTTACACCTATTCACATAACTCAGGGGGGCCCCATATGATATTCATTAGACCCGGCCTAAGAGTCCCCTTGTTCCAGCCTCACATGTCAAGGATGAGGACTAACAGCTGCTTTTCACTCTCCCTCCTTATCCAAGATCTTACAGGAAGAAACATCTTCCTTGAATGTAGGATGGGTCTCATGCAAGCAGGGCGCTTAGCCAAGCACCACCCCCCATCTACGAACACTGTTTCCTATAGAATCCCCATGGTGGAAAGGGGCACAATAGCAGTCCATCATGTGCTGGTACCCAAAGCTTTCCTTTGAAACAAGCAGCTGTTGCAGTTCAATGTGAATACTGAGGCACCATTATCCTAAAGCCATCTTGTGTATTTTTAATATATGTACAACAACTTTTAACCCCTTTTGGTTGCAGTGCTTATTGTGTAAAGAACCAAGTGCGGGTGCATAAATCTTTCCTTTGCAACTCCCTGTTGCAACAGTTCAATGTGAATACTGAGGCAGGGTTAATCTAAATCCATCTCAGCCATTTTTGGTATACGTACAGCCACTTTTAACCCCTTTAGTGCAGTGCTTAATTTGTAAATAATCACATGCCTGTGCCTAAAGCTTTCCTTTGCAATGCACGGCTGTTGCAGTTCAATGCAAATACTAAGGCACCAGTATTCTAAAGCCATCTCGGGCATTTTTAATATGTGTACAGCCACATATAACCACTTTAGCGCAGTAGTTAATTTGTAAATAATCATGTTGCGGTGCCTAAAGCTTTCCTTTCCAATGCGCGGCTGTTGCCGTTCAATGTGAATAGTGATGATTCTAAAGTCATCTCAACCATTTTCAATATATGTACAGCCAATTTTACCCCCTTTAGCTCTCTCTTGCAGTGCTTAATTTGTAAATAATCACAATCCGGTGGCTAAAGCTTTTCTTTGTAATGCACGTCCGTTGCAGTTCAATGTGGATACTAAAGCACCATTATTCTAAAGCCATCTTGGGCATTTTTTATATATGTACTGCCACTTTTAATGCCTTTAGCTCACTCAGAGCTTAATTTGTAAAAAATCACGTGCAGCTGCCTAAAGCTTTCCTTTCCAACACCCAGCTGTTGCAGTTCAATGTGAATACTGAGGCACCATTATTCTAAAGCATCGCAGGCATTTTTAATATATGTACAAACACTTTTAACTTCTTTAGCTTGCAGTGCTTAATTTATAATTGTAGTCTAATGCCAAAGGTTTATTTCTGAAAAAAAAATTTATTGGGTTTATATGATAATTGTATAAATGTTATTAATCTCTCCTTATTGCAATTATGACCATGCTTCAGGCCAAATTAACATCCTTATTACACTCTGACTGTTTGAACACTCTTGATGCGAGACCTATTGCATTACAAATGCTTGTTGCACTTGTTAACATTCTCAGGGCTTATGTTGCACCTTATTAGTACCAGTTTAACAGCTAAATATAGCAACAAGCAAAAGAAAATTTAGCAGTCAAGTTTTTGCAAAGAGGCCTTCCACTGTGCAGCAACACGTCACTGCGATTTAGTAACTTTTGAACTGCTTGAGCTAGAAACAATATTTTTGTGGTTTAAATTTGCAGATTATGCAGCAGATGGTGGATTTTGTGGCAAATCCGTCAATTCCATAATTTTTAATATGGATAATTATGTGAAAAACAATGCAGGGCACAATTACATAATTCCAGTGGCTCTGGTGGTAGCTGACCACGGCATCATCAATATAGTGTTCGTATCAATCCATTAACATAAATCTGCACACATTTCACATTACAGAAAAATACAGTGAGTGCAGTCCATGCCCATAAGAGCCTGTTCAAATTGTCTAAATAGCAAAATACAGTTTGACTGTTGCAGTGGTTTGATGACATATTTTATTCTAGTCTGTCAAATCTCTGAGTAGTGGCAGCATTTATTTCATGGGCATAGAATCCTTACTCTGATGTGTGGGTTGGGTCAATGGTTCAACATTGTTGTCTTTAGCAGCGTGGAATAAAAAGGTGCATAGCAGACTTAAGATATCTTTGGGTCGCAAAGAAGGGAGTGGTAGTTTCATATATATTTTAATCGGTGTTGCAGAGGGAAAGATCTCTTAGCCAGTTTTCTGATGTGTATCATAATTGATTCATCATGAATATTCCATTTCACACACTGCCCCTCCAAGTGAGGTAGATGTGGTGGACGGTGCACAGGTCCGAGAGAAGAGGGTATGGAGGTTCAGTGTGCAGGTTCACCCAGCCTTGCATGAGGTTATAACTTTCAGTGCACAGTTCTTAAAATGAGGGCTGAAGTACCCCCCCCCGCCGTACCTTATAAGGATATTGCAAGTCACAGAGGAATTCCATAATCATATGGAGGAACGAGGCTGAAGGCTGAGTACATTAGGTCGAAGCCTATCTGCTTTACTAAATACATTTAGGGGACATTTGGAAAGCTTCCCTAGGAATGTATGCTGAACATTGCTTACCATTGGCTTTTGCTTGGTTTCTATTTGATAGCTGTAATTGTTTTAGGCTGTCCAGGTTGAGTTTGTCCCTCCCATGGCGCATCTCATGCTCACAGTATTCTGCCACCAGTTTCCGATTTCTGTAAACAGGCCTTTAAATCTTGTTCTTATCTTGCCACACATTCTGTGAATTCAAAGAGCAAGGTCAAATGACAGGCTCTGTCTCCCCATAGAACTTGGTGTTTATGTTTTTTTTCCTTTGGGTTTAAAGTGAGAAGGTGTATATGACAATAATGCTGGCTACTGGGGGAGTGCTGTAGAAAAAGGCAGTAGGAAGCTACTTTTTTCTACCACACAACAAAATGTAAATGTCTCTTAATGAAATGTGCAGATATTTAAGAATATAAGTGTGGTGCAACCAAATAATCGTAACAAATCAATACATTAGACTACATGATGACATTTCCACATATTATCGTCTCTGCGCTGTATACTTTTATCAATAAAACTGTATATCTGTGCAAATGTAATGGTCATTTGAATTGAAGATATGTTGGCTTTAATGGCAGTGTGCTACCACACCATGCATACTCCACTTTACACCACTCCACTCTACTCTGCACCTCTCTATTCTAATCTGTACCACTTTACTCTATGCCAGTGCACTCTACCCCTCTCCAGTCTAGGTCACTTCACTCTGCTCTGCACCACTTCACTCTACGTCACGGCACTCCTCTCCACAACGCTGTACTCTCTGCCACTATACTCTGCAATAATGTATTCTACTCTATACAACTCCACTCTTTGCAAGTGCACTCTATGTCAAACCACTCTACACCACTCTGATCTACTCTGCACCACTGTACTCTACACGACTGTACTCTATATCACTCTACTCTATGCCTCTACACTCTAACCTGCACCAATCCACTCTATGCCGCTTAGTGGTAAAAGTAAGTATTGGACTGAATATTGATTTATTGTTTGTATTGCGTGGACTTTGTGTTATGACAACACACAGAGAGAAGAGATGATGGACGGAGTACTGAAACTTTTCAAATACTCACTCCCAGTCAAAGATCTGGGGGTCAATCCATTATTCTTTTGCTCACCATGCCACCTCAGTTTGGACCTAGCCATATAGGAATCAGCCTTGACCCTGCTCACCATGGGAACAGTTCATACCGAACTGCCAGGCCTGGTGCTCCTTGGAACACAAACAAGCATTCTTGGACCGGTTACGGGGTATTACCCCTCATCAGCCAGGCTAGCTTGAAGCCAGTGGCACAGTGAGCAAGGGACCCATGTCTGGGCATACCCTGGCCACTTAGGGCAAACATTGCAACAAAGAGATGATAGACAGGGTGCTGAAACTTTTCAAATACTCACCCCCAGTCACAGATCTGGGTTAAATCCATCTTTTTTTTAATCACCATGCCACCCCAGTTTGAACCCAGCTATATGCAAATCAGTCTTGACCCTGCTCCCAATGGGAACAGTCAAGCCCGAACTGCCAGGCCAGGTCCTGCTTGGACCAGAAACAAGCATCTTGGGACCCGTGCTTAATTTGTGCTTGTTGTTTCCAGTGCAGAGCAAAAGCACTTATTTTTGAGGGCCGGCACTTATTTTTCTGCCTCAAGCATTTAATGCGAGCAAAAGGCACATATAGGAAAGACGGAGGAAGAGAAAAACGAAAAAAGTGTCACAATGGGAGAAAGCAGAAAGCTGCAAGAGTGAGCTGAAGGTGCACAGAGTGGCTTTAAATGGATTGAAGGGGCCCGAGATGGCTTCAGGATTACTCTGCCTCAGTATTCCTTGTTCGCACATTTAGTTGCAGCAACTGCGTTTTTAAGAGGAGGGCTTTGGGCACCAGCACATCTTTATTTACAAATTAAGCACTGCCTGGGACCGATTTCGGGATATCACCCCTCATCAGCCAGGCTAGCTTGAATCCAGTGCCACAGTGAGCATGGGACCCCTCCTGGGCATACCTTGGCCACTTAGGGTGAACATAGCAATGTTGAAGATGATGGACGGAGTGCTGAAACTTTTCTTGCATTCACCCCCAATCACAGATCTGGGTTAAATCCATCAATTTTTTTGTTCATCATGCCACCCCAGTTTGGACTCAGCCATATGCAAATCAGTCTTGACCCTGCTCCCCATGGGAACAGTCCAGCCCAAGCTGCCTGGCCAGGTCCTCCCTGGACCGGAAACAAGCATCCTTGGACCAGTTTCAGGGTATTATCCCTCATCAGCCTGGCTAGCTTGAATCCAGTGGCACAGTGTACATGGGACCCACGCCTGGGCATACCCTGGCCACTGAGGGTGAACATAGCAGCACAAGAAGTTGATGGACGGAGTGCTGAAACTTTACAAGCACTCACCCCCCAGTCACAGAGCTTGGTTAAATCCATTAATTTTTTTGTTATCATGCCACCCCAGTTTGGACCCAGCCATATGCAAATCAGTCTTGATCCTGCTCCCATAGGAACAGCCCAGCCTTAACTACCAGGCTCTCTAAGAGTAGCATAGTTGAGCACCCAAGGCTTACTCTGAGATGTCATGGTAGGTCTAGAACTAGTATACCTGATGGCATGTGGACTTCATTAAAAAAACTCCCTGCCAGTCATAGCTATTGATTTGAGATAGAATAGGTCTTAAGCTAAGCATGGAAAATATATGGCAGTTTAAAAGCTGAACAAAACAAACTATGATGCTTTAGCACCTTCTGGGGAATATCTACAGCATCAGCACAGAGGCATTCTTGACCAGGGACTGTACTCTGGCACCTGCTGATACTTACCTCATCTTGATGCTGTAGATATTCCCCAGAAGTCCAGATAAAACCAACTTATTGGCTCAAGAAAGGCTTTGTTTGGGGGGGCGGACGAGACTCAAGGGGATAAGGATTACCCAAACAGCTGTCAAAAAGGAAATATACATGTGATAACAGCAACATAACTCTGAAGTTAGTTCTGAAGTAAGAGATGACAGTTAAAACTGAGTTCTTAATTGAAGCCCTGAAGCACAAATCATCTGAACACAGCCTCAAGAACAACACTTTCTGTCAGGAAGCCCAGTCAGCTGCTGAAGAGATAAGGGTCTTTCTTCCTGTTTAAACTGGGAGGCTGCACCAGGGGAATTAAGTTACTGTTGACCTTTGGTTGAACTCTCCACACAGCACAGGAAGCCTCTGACAACTCTCAACTCTGAGGTATTTTCTCTTCACTTAACTGTTCAGACTCCATTACCTGAATGTGTGAGCACAGGAATTTCTTGTCAGCCCAGTGTGTGGAGCAAATGCAGTTTGGAAAGTGAGAGTTGTACACCATTTCTGCAGCTGAGAGAGTCTGTGAAAGTTACTCATTCTGTCAGGAAATACAGCCAGTTTCTTAACAGATAAGTGGACTTCCCTTTCTTGAAAGTTGAAAGACTGCTGCAGGGGAAACATATGGACTTTCACTTCTGAGGTATTTCTCTTCATTTGACAGTTTAGAGTCTGCTATGTTACTAAGTAATGGCTGGAATTCCTATCAGCGGAGGGTGTAAAGCGTAAAGCGAATTTGGATAGGCAGGCAAAAGATGTGAGCTATTTCAGATGCACTGGTCCTCAGGGACATCTGTCTGAAAGCATTCAGTTATTATTTTTTAAAATTATAGAAGTCTGTGGCAAAGACTGATTCTGTCAGGAAACACAGCCAGCTGCTGGTGAGATAAGTGAAAAGGCTGCTGTAAGAGAAGCCTCTGACAACTCTCAACTCTGAGGCATTTCTCTTCACTTAACTGTTCAGGATCCATTACGTGATTATGTAAGCGCGGAAATTCTTGTCTACAGGTGTGTGGCGTAAATACAGTTTGGCAAGTGAGTGTTGTACACCGTTCCTACAGCTGAGAGAGTTTGTGAAAATTACTCATTCTATCAGAAAACACAGACAGTTTCTGAAGAGATATGTGAAATTCCTTTCCTTGAATGTCGAAAGGCAGCTGTATGAGAAGCATATAAACTTTCACTTCTGAGATATTTCTCTAAATTTGACAATTCAGACTCTACTACGAAATTAAACGCCGGAATTCCTATCAGCAGATGGGGTAAAGTGAATTTGGGTAGGCAGGCGAAAACTGTACAACATTTCTGATGCACTGTTTCTTACCGACACCCGCTTGAAAACATATAGCCATAATTTTAAAATCCCAGATGTCTGTCACCATTTACAGTGTTAACATCTACCTACTTTGTGAGTCAATTGGATATCAAATTTGATTACTAAGCTGTACTTACTTATTGTCTTCTCTAACATTAAAATATAACAGTATGGCCAGTGGCAAATCTAATAGAAAGCCTTTGTTTACACAAATAGTAGGGTACACTGTACCTCCAGGCACATCTAATATTGTCCCACAAGACATTGCTTCTATGGACCTTATTTTAAAAGAGATCTCTGCCGTGGGGCAAAGATTGGGATCTATGGATGTGAAAATGTCAGATCTCGCAACAGAAATGAAGACAATACGGATGGATCTAAACTTTTTTCATACCAAAGTGGAAATTTTAGATCAAAGAACCACTTTTTTGGAAGAGAAATTAGATAATGCAGAATATTGGGGTCCAGATATCTGGCACCTAAAACAAAAAGTTATAGATTTGGAAGACAGGGCCCAAAGAAATAACATTAGTTTTTATGGAATTCCAGAAAAAAAGGAAGTCAATAATGATGTGAAGAACTTGCTACTAACGTTAATACCATGGCTATTGACCATATCTTTTGAGCATCCCCTTGAGTTGCAGAGAGCTCACAGAATTCGATCAAGAACTTCAACTTCAACTCTTGAATCTAGACCTAGATCGATTATAGCATGCCTCTTACGTCATGAACAGCTCTGCCAAATATTAACAGCTGCTCGTAAACATGGTCCGTATGACTTGGAAGGCCATAAAGTATTTATTGCTGCAGACTTCTCCACTGAAACCAATGCCAAACGAAAGCGTTCCTGCAACTTAGGCCAAGACTTCACAAATGGGATATCAAATATGGTCTTTTAGAACCTGCCACAATGTGGATCACAATGGATGGGAACTCAAGGGATTACACAGAGCCTGAGGATCTGGTACGCTTCCTGGACAGTTTGGATGACCAACATATGGCCTCAACACCATTGAACAAAATATCTATGAATAGTCCGATTCAATTACAGAATGATCCACAAAGCCATTGCACCGGTAGATTACACGTCCATACCTTTAAGAAACAGTTTGACAGAGATAAAGCAGTCCACTGCGAAAAGACACTCACACAGGAAAATCCCAGAGACAAATCGAGATCACCTCTAAAGTCACCAACGTCTTTTAATAAAGTAACTGATGCTCAACCTTCCACTATCACTTCTTCCAGCTAGATGAGTATATTTATACATGCTATGTATTAATATAATGTTATTACTGTTTTACTGCAGTTATTCATTCTGATGGATATGATTCATTTCCTATCCTCATATATTGTTGTTCAATAACCATGTACATTTCCTACTGTATTTGTATTTGCAGATTTTCTCTTGGATAGATTTTATAACTCCATGGAGTGGTTTTTCTTATAATCTATTTAACATGAGTGGTTTTACTTTCCTCCCCTGCAGAGTCTGGGTTTCGAATTGAGGTTTAGACCCACCGACAAAAGATACATATTATTTGATCTGCAGTGTTCTTTTACATTCTAGCACTTAGCACGGTGTACTTACACCATTTAGAGTTTAGTGTTAACAATATGTTATGATTATAGTTCCACCTATTGGTTTCAGGTTTACTATAATCCAGTTAGTTTTTTTTTTTCCCCTCCAGTAAATTCTCATTATCACATTACCATATAATTTATCTACTTCCTTTTCCCTTTTTTAGCATTTTGACTCAGTTTCGCACAGTACAAATATACTCTAACATTTTCAGTCAGCATCATGACACCAAGCCCTATGCAAATCGTCTCTCTCAATGTCAATGGCTTTACTAATTACATTAAAAGGAAGAAAATGCTTTCCTATTTAGCCTCCAAACATACTGACATCGCTCTCATCCAGGAGACTCATCTATCTGATATAGAATCAGAAAAATTAAAACGAGATTGGCTAGGCCAGATTCTTTACAGCTGCAAATCCCCTTCTCACATATCAGGAGATGCTACATCCCACACTACTACTAGAAAAAGTGGTGTAGCCATTCTAATACGGAAAACACTGCAATGCCAAATACTACAGTCATGGTCAGATGAGGATGGTAGATTTGTTTTAGCCAAGCTTAAAGTTGGTAATAATATATTAGGAGTGGGTTCCATTTATGCTCCTGTTGGGACTAAAGCCGCTATTAGGGGGCAAATTATGAGGGATTCAGCCATAACAAATAAACGCAGAATAGAATGTAGGAGGCTGGCCTGGCTTGTAGTGGGTACCAGAGGTACTTACACCTTGTGCCAGGTCCAGTTATCCCTTGTTAGTGTAGGAGAGGTGTTTCTAGCAGCTAAGGCTGATAGAAGGTAGCTATAGCAAAGCAGCTTAGGCTGAACTAGGGGACATGTAAAGCTCCAACTACACAACTGGGGTCATATGCACAATATCATAAGAAAACACAATACACAGATATACTAAAAATAAAGCTACTTTATTTTTATGACAATATGCCAAAAGTATCTCAGTGAGTACCCTCAGTATGAGGATGAGAAATATACAAAATATATGTACACAATACCAAAATTATGCAGTAATAGCAAAAGGAAGTAATGCAAGCAGTGTAAAGTTACAATAGATTGCAATAGGAGCACATAGGTATAGTGGCAACACAAACCATATACTCCAAAAGTGGAATGCGAACCACAAATGGACCCCAAACCTATGTGAGCTTGTAGAGGGTCGCTGGGACTGTAAGAAAACAGTGAGGGTTAGAAAAATAGCCCACCCCAAGACCCTGTAAGGTAGGTGTAAAGTGCACCTACAACCCCCAGAGAGCACAGAAGTCGTGATAGGGGGATTCTGCAAGGAAAACCAACACCAGCAATGCAACAACAGTGGATTTCCGGACCTGTGTACCTGTAAGACAAGGGGACCAAGTCCAAGAGTAGCGACAGTGTTGAGAGTGGGCAGATGCCCAGGAAATGCCAGCTGAGGATGCAAGGAAGCTGCCACCGGATGGAAGAAGCTTGGTGTTTTGCAAGAACGAAGAGGACTAGGAACTTCCCCTTAGGAGGATGGATGTCCCACGTCGTGAAAAAGCTTGCAGAGGTGTTCCCGCACAGAAAGACCGCAAACAAGCCTTGCTAGCTGCAAGGTTCGCGGTTAGGGTTTTTGGATTCTGCTGTAGCCCAGGAGGGACCAGGATGTCGCCACTTGGATGAGGAGACAGAGGGGGCACCCAGCAAGTCAGGGAGCCCTCACAGAAGCAGGCAGCACCCACAGAAGTTCCTGAACAGGCACTTGGAAGAAGAGTGAACCGGAGTCCACGTGAAGTCACAAAAGGGAGTCCCATAACGCCAGAGGACAACTCAGAAGGTTGTGCACTGCAGGGTAGAGTGTCAGGGACCCAGGCTTGGCTGTGCATGAAGGAAATCCTGGAAGAGTGCACAGGAGCCGGAGCAGCTGCAAATCACGCAGTACCCAGCAATGCAGTCTAGCATGGGGAGGCAAGGACTTACCTCCACCAAACTTGGACTGAAGAGTCACTGGACTGTGGGAGTCACTTGGACAGAGTGGCTGAGTTCCAGGGACCACGCTTGTCATGCTGAGAAGGGACCCAGAGGACCGGTGATGCAGTCTTTTGTTGCATGCGGTTGCAGGGGTAAGATTCCGTCGACCCACTGGAGATTTCTTCAGATCAGAAAGGAGGCAGGCTACCCCCAGAGCATGCACCACCAGGAAACAGGCGAGAAAGCCAGCAGGATGAAGCGATACAAGGTTGCAGTAGTCGTCTTTGCTACTTTGTTGCGGTTTTGCAGGCGTCCTGAGCAGTCAGCGGTCGATCCATTTGGCACAAGGTGAAGATGGAGATGCACAGGAACTCTGTGAGCTCCTGCATTCGGTATCTAAAGAATTCCCCAAAGCAGAGACACTAAATAGCCATAAAAGGAGGTTTGGCTACCTAGGAAGGAGGATTGGCTACTAAGAGAGGTAAGAGCCTATCAGAAGGAGTCTCTGACGTCACCTGCTGGCACTGGCCACTCAGAGCAGTCCAGTGTGCCAGCAACACCTCTGTTTCCAAGATGGCAGAGGTCTGGGGCACACTGGAGGAGCTCTGGGCACCTCCCGTTTGAGGTGCAGGTCAAGGGAGTGGTCACTCCCCTTTCCTTTGTCCAGT
This sequence comes from Pleurodeles waltl, assembly GCF_031143425.1. Taxonomy (NCBI): domain Eukaryota; kingdom Metazoa; phylum Chordata; class Amphibia; order Caudata; family Salamandridae; genus Pleurodeles; species Pleurodeles waltl. The sequence continues at coordinate 56,696,743 of NC_090446.1, read as the reverse complement.
TTCGCGCCAGAGCAGGGCTGGGGGATCCCTGAACCGGTGTAGACTGGTTTATGCAGAGATGGGCAGCATCTGTGCCTATCAAAGCATTTCCAGATGCTGGGGGAGGCTACTCCTCCCCCAGCCATCACACCTAGTTCCAAAGGGAGAGGGTGTTACACCCTCTCTCAGAGGAAATCCTTTGTTCTGCCTTCCTGGGCCAGGGCTGCCTGGACCCCAGTGGGGCAGAAACCTGTCTGAGGGGTTGGCAGCAGCAGCAGCTGCAGTGCAAACCCTGAAAAGGCAGTTTGGCAGTACCCGGGTTCTGTGCTAGAGACCCGGGGATCATGGAACTATCCCCCCAATGCCAGAATGGCATTGGAGTGACAATTCCATGATCTTAGACATGTTACATGGCCATGTTCGGAGTTACCATTGTGACGCTGTACATAGGTAGTGACCTATGTACAGTGCACGCGTGTAATGGTGTCCCCGCACTCACAAAGTCCGGGGAATTTGCCCTGAACAATGTGGGGGCACCTTGGCTAGTGCCAGGGTGCCCACACACTAAGTAACTTTGCACCCAACCTTCACCAGGTGAAGGTTAGACATATAGGTGACTTATAAGTTACTTAAGTGCAGTGGTAAATGGCTGTGAAATAACGTGGACGTTATTTCACTCAGGCTGCACTGGCAGGCCTGTGTAAGAATTGCCAGAGCTCCCTATGGGTGGCAAGAGAAAGGCTGCAGCCCATAGGGATCTCCTGGAACCCCAATACCCTGGGTACCTCAGTACCATATACTAGGGAATTATATGGGTGTACCAGTATGCCAATGTGAATTGGTGAAATTTGTCACTAGCCTGTTAGTGACAATTTGGAAAGCAGAGAGAGCATAACCACTGAGGTTCTGGTTAGCAGAGCCTCAGTGAGACAGTTAGGCATCACACAGGGAACACATATATCGGCCACAAACTTATGAGCACTGGTGTCCTGGCTAGCAGGGTCCCAGTGACACATAACAAACACACTGACAACATAGGGTTTTCACTATGAGCACTGGGCCCTGGCTAGCAGGATCCCAGTGAGACAGTGAAAACACCCTGACATACACTCACAAACAGGCCAAAAGTGGGGGGAACAAGGCTAGAAAGAGGCTACTTTCTCACATAGAACAGGCCATTTTGGAAAATGATATCAAAAAACTGACACATACTCATTTTAGTAATCCAACTGAAGCTTCCAGATGCACATTGGAAAAAGCTAAGATGGAACTTAATACACTATATACTTCCAAAGCAGAATATATGCTATATAGACTTTAGGCTCGCAATTACGAACAAGGAGAAAAAGCTGGCAGTTTACTAGTGGCACGATTAAAACAGCGAGAAGCTATGACAGCTATTCCAGCTGTATATAACCCTGAGGGTAAACTAATAACTAAGACTCAAGCAATAGCTAATACGTTTGCAGATTATTATACCAAGTTATATAGTTCAGAAGTTGATGATCACCTCCTCAAAGAACAGGAATTAATTGATAAAATAACACTCCCCTGTCTCAATGAACAGGACCGGCTCATACTGACTGGCGAAATAACAAAGGATGAAATTGCGCAAGCAATCTCCAGTCTCCCATACAATAAAGCACTGGGAGAAGATGGTTTTCCTGGGTAATTTTACCGTTGGGTAAAACCAGAAGCAATAGATGCCCTTTATGAGGTTTATAATGAAGCAGAGGAAACTGGTAGTCTCTCTTCACTCTCAAATAAAGCTATCATAACTGTCCTTCCCAAACCTGAGAAAGATCCATTATACTGCAGTAACTATCATTCGATTTCTCTACTGAATACAGATTCAAAGCTATTAGCCACCATTCTTGCCAAAAGACTCAAACAAGTTATCTCTAAACTCATACATAATTCTCAAGTTGGATTCACGCCAGGCAGAAACTCTCGTAGCCATCTCCGCACTTTGGCTCACATACTTTGGTTTTCCAAGGATGCTGGAGAAGACAGAGTAGCATTATCCTTAGATGCCGAGAAGGCCTTTGACCGCATTGAATGAAGCTATATGTTCCGTACATTGCATAGGTTGGGATTAGGTGATGATTTTATCTCTAAGGTTAAATGGTTATACAAGACACCATCTGCACAAGTGAATTGTGGGGGGTTTCCTTTCAAAAACATTTTTAGTGCAAAGAGGTACCCGCCAAGGTTGCCCTTTATCGCCTCTCTTATTTCTTCTTGCACTTGAACCACTGGCTGCAGCAGTAAGACAGTGTTCACAAATAGCAGGCATTCCTACACCACCAGGCATCTCAAAACTGCTTCTATAGGCGGATGACATATTACTCACACTTACGGATCTACCTACTTCACTCTCGGCACTCATGTCTACTATTTCTCGCTTCTCAAACATTTCTGGATACAAAGTCAATTGGAAGAAGAGAAGCTCTCCCATTGTCCCGGGGCACAACAAAAGGTGCTATCTTAGGCTACAATTGTCAATGGAAAGCGGATCGCCTGAAGTATCTAGGTATTTATATCAACACTGGTTTAGAACGTATGATTCAAGATAACTTAGATCCACTCATTTCTAAAACGAAGTCAGAATATGAATTTTTTTCCATCTTAACCTGTCCTTTTGAGGTAGAGTCCAGGCAGTGAAAATGATTATAGTGCCTCGTTTCACATATGTTTTAGGTATGTTACCTTTGACAGTTAAAATATCAATACTGCGAGACATTGACAAAGGTATTAAAACCTTTATTTGGGGATCTCTGAGACCTAGGCTCAAAATCTCCAAACTGATTGCTCACGCGATCTGGTGGCCTTAGTTTACCATGCATTGAACATTACTATACAGCCCTCCATTTATCTCAATTGGTTTATCTTTGGCCAATACGGGATGACCCCCCACTATGGGTTCTTATTGAAAAGCAATCTTTACAGGCATCTTCAGGTTTGCAAATGTTTTATACTCATAAATCGCCTGCTTTACAAACTTCTAACCCTATTATTCAGTCTATGCTTAAGATTTGGATACACTCCCACAAACTCTTTAAGAGTAATCCGTGGCTACATAATAAGGCTCCCATATGGCATAACGCTGATATTAGAATAGGGAAACAGACAGTTTCCTGGGATACATGGGAGAGAGCAGGTATTGTAATGCTGGATCATTTATTCACTTTAGAAGGCAAGCTTAAAACCTTTACGATGCTTCAGATAGAATTTCAACTCCCTAGCTCTCAAAAGGGGAAATACTTTCAATTGAAACAAGCTCAACTTAGTAGACTAGGACCATTTCCGTGGAAACCTGAGGATTCCCCAGTCGTACAATACTTAAAAACTTGGGGGAAATTGAAAGGAGCGGTCTCTGGATTTTATAATCTCATTGTGCATAAACTACACTCATCACCATTACTAGCACAACTCCATGTCAAATGGCAAGGGTTACTTAAAGTAGCGTATTCCAATGAGGACTGGACGGATGTTGTTATGAACATGGATAAAGGAATCAGAGAGGCAAGAATGACATTTACTCTTTTCAAAATTCTTTATTACTGGTACTGGTCACCACAAAAGCTCAAGGCAGCAGGTTTACCATTCTACTTTTTGGAGGTGTCCTCGTGAGGATTGTTGTATCCTACACATTTTATTTTGATGTCCAGTTTTGACAGAATTCTGGTCTTCTATAACTTCCTCTCTACACAGAGCTATACATTTGTCCATTCCTTTTACAGAAAAATGAGTTATATTACATGATGTTACTGATCTCCCAAATCTAACAATCCATACAAGACGATTGATTGCTATTGCACTCACTGTAGCAAAAATGTGTATATTACGGCATTGGAGAACACCACAACGTCCTACACATGATGAATGGCTTATTGAAATGTATAACATGGCATCATATGAAAAGCTGATTTACAGATTGCAAAACAATGATGGGATTTTCATCCAAATTTGGAAACCCTTTCTAGCTAATACATATTCTAATAATATTCACACTTAAATGTTTTCTCCTTCTTTGTGTCCTATCTTTATTAAGACATTTTTATTTTTGTTTTGAGTCATGCTGTTATTATTAAGACAATTGACGCTCACCAATGCAACATTGTTGAATTGGCAGGAATATCTCCATTTGAATTGTTATATATGTGGATTTGTCTGATATTACTATCTCGACTATCTTCTAACAACCTAGAATATATGGTTTAAAACATATTACATAATTCTTTCTTTCCAGATTTTCGTTTATAGGTCTACTTCTAAGAGTTAATGCACAGTTGGATGTCTTATAAATAATCTCATTTATTGCATTTATTGATATATGTATAATGTTTTTTTTGTGTTTAGAAATCTGGGAAGTTAACATTTCATAATATTTTTCATATATGGCCATAATTTGATTTATTGTTTCTGTATTTAACACAGTTTGTATAATGACATGTACTTCTCAATAAACCTATATAAAAAAAAAATAATAATAATAATTTGTAAAACACCTATGGTGCTAACCAAAAGCAAAAAAAAGGCTTTGTTTAAGTGAAATTGTGCATCAACGGGAACCCATGGCCATAGTCAAACTACCTTTAACCTGAAACCCAAGAAAACCTTCATCTTCACAGGCTTTCTTCCCTGTGTCCTCACTTGAGGAGAGGGATGCAGGTATCAACTAATGAGGGGATGGTATTACAGGAGAGATCATTCTGCCGCTCTATGTGGGATCCTCCCATCTCTGGCCAATGCCCAGCACAACACAAGGAGGAAGGATATCTGGTGATAATGCGTGTCCAGGGTTTGACAGATTGTAAATATAGATTTTCCAAGCTACCAAGACATCAAACGATTCTCCTAAATGCAGGTACCCGATGTAATGTCTTGGAAGAGGTCATGTCAACAGAGGTAAAAGACAACCTAACGCTGGACATCCATTGTGTGCAACATGCAACCTCCAAAGCTCACATTCATCGGATCCCAGACACCAAACACACATGCACTGTACCACTACACGTCCACATGCAACACACAAGCAGGCAGATGTACAAAGTTTTACTGGTAGAGGACCAAAAAGCCTTGTGGCAGCAGGAGTACAGTGAATAAAGGCCGATGCCCTTCGACTAATGTTTCAAATGTCACCATCTGTCAGACTCCCCGTACTCTGATTAGAGAGACAAATAACCACCCTGCACTGAGGGCAGGGGTACACTTTGGGTGCTCCTGTGTCCAACTATTGGTTGAACATCAAACATATGACGTAACCGCAGTGGACCTATTGATTATTGGACAGACTTAGGGGAAAACACTGAGCAAACAAAAAAATAAGCAAAGGGGGAAGATCCACAGAACATTTCTTGGCCTACGATGCCTTTCATCCTTGCAGGTGTATAGGAAAACGCATTCATTCTTATTGAGATGCAGCGAAGCTCTCCACTGTCCATGATTGTGAGAGTTCCTGATTCCCTCGGGATGACCCTGATGGCCCCCAATTTGTCAGTTCTGCAAGCAGTGTCTTCACCCATTAAGAGGCTGCCCCATCAAGAGTTTTCGTAACATTTCCACATAGACTAGTTTCCTACTTCCCATGGGCCTCAATTCATCAAAATGCCAGGGGTAGCGGAAGTGACATCACATTCCATTTCATCTTTACGTTCACTCACACAGACACATGCTTACATAAAGCATGCACACACCCTTTTACATAAGCACACTCTCACCCGCAAGCATGCACATAATATACATTTAAAATAGTTTTTTTACTTACCTCAGCTACCAAAGAGGATCATATTCCAGCTAACTGTACTCCCTTTTTTATTACACTAATAGTGAATAATGCATTATTCACTATTAGTGTAATTAAAAAAAACGTATTAAAAACAAGACAGTGGAGCCACAAGCAACGCCCATAAGGACAAGCTGCATGTGTTGCTGGCACTTCATTGTGCCACATGTGAGGTCAGAAGTCACAATGGCAGTGCCAGGGGCTGCAAGGGGCAAGCTGGGGGTCGCAGTTGCGACCCCTGGCGGTCCCCATGCTATAGCCTTTCCGCGTTCCTGCATATTACCTCTGCCAGTGTGAGGAGGTTTCTGGCCTGGTGCCAGGGTTTGGGCCCAGTGGAAGTACAGCAGAGCGAGGGACCCATGAGGAGGTCATCTTCTCCCGCACCGCAGTGCTGCACCGGTCATTTTGTATCCCCCGCTGACTATTAGGGTCTGGTAGGGTGAAAAAAATGCATTCTCAACAGCACCGTCTGCTACAGTAGACTGTAAAAGAACTAAACCTGGGAGAACATCGATCACTTTTTAACAACTCTAGGATGCCTCTGAAAAAAAACTAATTAGTGATGCTACAATATACACCCTGCTTCTAATTAATTTTCATGGATATCGTTATCTGAGGTTAATATGCAGTTCTTGGTACTCGTACTTAATGAAACTAGTTAAATGAAAGGAAACTAAGACTACAACATCCAGAATGCATTGCGTTGTGAGCCAACAAAAACCTTCCTGACTCACACCTTACAGGCTGCACACTGGGTGTGTGTCATAGCTACCTCAGAGAATATAAATCTGCTCTCCACTGCCCATTTCCGAGCGAGATCGTGCTGCGTAAGAAATAAAGAGAAAAATAGCGCAGAAACCACACGGAAATCATAGCGCTTAGAATGTTTTCAGTATTGTCCGCTGCGCCCGAGGAGGGCTAAACACATGAAGAGGCATGACGCATGCATGCCTTCCAATAATGAAAACAAGCGGATTTTAAAAGGCAAGCCGACGAACCAACCAAACGGTTGGCATGGGTGTTCTGTCTTTAGCCGCTCCCCGTCTGAATCGGGTCAGCTCTGTTATGTGAGCATGCGCACCAGTGATTTTGTCAATTTCGCTGTCTGGAACTGCTCCCCTCAACGGGCACTTCTGGAGCGCATGCGCGCTTTGAATTTTACTGAGGATGACGTGCATGCGCATGCACGTTTTTCATTTTAACAGTCGGCATTACCAGGGGCACAACAGATTGCGGTCGGAGCAGCATTACCGCGTTATAGACATGTCGGAGCGGCGCTATCCCTTCTCTAAGGTCAGCACTCGGGCCGATTATATATCCTATATATATAATCTCGGCTTTCCTCTTTTACTGCGTTTCTTTTGTGTCACTGCCCTTCTACTATTTACCTGTTCCCGAGCTGCATCGCAGCACCCCATTGGGCCGTTAGAAGCAGCTCGGGACGCCACACGCATTTTGTGAGCACGAAATAAATGGCAGTTAGCGCGATTACCATTATAAAATGTGAGCCTCTGTTTAGGTGGGGCCAGGCGCGCAGGCATGAATGTTACTGTTATTTGGGTGACCACCTGTCGGTAATTTCCACGGACTGCCTGTAATTTGGCCTTGCCGCCCGTTGTCCGCGATGAAAGGGTTAAGGGATGGTATTTGTCCGTAATTTTAGCCTTTCACCAAAAGGACAACAGAGGCAGGGCCAAATTACAGGCAGATTAGTTTCCCCAACTGGACTGAAAAGCAGGGGGTCTCCTGTGCTCAGAGGCAGGGAGGGGCAGATAGATAAGAAACTGCCTTCTTGCCAGGGGGTCTCCTTCCCTGAAGAAATGCAAATGTGGGCAACTGGTAAATCTGCAAACATAAAGGGGCTTGAAAACCTGCATTGACTTTAACCAAAGGAGTCACTTGAAGTTTTCTAATAGCAAAGATGTTTTCTTTCAGAGAGATACTGTAATGGTGTTCCAAGGTGAGCTGTGGAGTGTGTGGTTTTATTAGACTGTCATAAAAAATGTTAGTACTAGGTATAAACTATATATTAATCAAATCTGTATTTGAAAAACACTTTTTTTTAAATTTAACTGAAATGTACTTGCGCATTTTGTAGCAGCCTATATTATGATGTAATTGTATTTATATAACGTTTACTACCCCAGACGAGGCATCAGTTGCATGTTGAAAACAAGGACTTACACATTCACAGTTCCTTCAGGGACCTCATACCTCATAGTACTAACAGTCATTGGCAAAGCCAATAGGTCTTGTCTACGCAAGAGTTATTGGCTTTGCCAATGTGTTTTAACCAGAGTGGCTGCTGTTTAGCATGGCTATAAGTTAGTGGCATAGTGGCGTGAAGTTCATTTGAGTGGCGAAGAGTACAGTGCAGTGGGGTACTGTGCAGTTGTTTAGAGTGCATTTGCGTAGAGTGCAGTGGCATGGGACAAAGTATAGTGGAGTAGAGTGGCATACAATAGAGTGGCAGAGTGCAGTAGTGTAGAGTGGTGCAGTGGCATAGAGTGCAGAGTAGATTTGCGTGGTAGAAAGTGCAGTGGCGTAGTGTTGAGTGGTGCAGTGCAGAGTTGATTATAATGCTGTAGAGTGCAGAAAGAGAAGGAAGGCCAACATTTGGGGGTGAACCTTAAGAGAAGGACATGTGACAATAAGCAAAACGCAAAATACATACAGATATTGTATTTGATTCTCATTTTTGAACAACTGTAACAATATGTCCTGCAGAAAAAAATATAAACTGAGCAGATAGGATAGATGCTCCTACAAAATACCAGTAGACTGGACTAACCAATTAACCGAAAGAAGAAATTGACTGCCCATACACAATTAAGTTCAGCTGCTAACTGTACATCAACTATATTAACAGGGGAGCCATACTATATGTGAGTTATACTAAGTATGAAGAAATACCTCAACTAACCAGTACCTCACCTACTTATCTCAAATGTCTGTAATACAAATGAAGGTCACTCTTCTTTCCATGAAAGAAACAGTAATGGGGCAGATGTCAGACAATACAAGATCGTATAAATCCTCTGAAAAATGGCCATTTAATTTTGGAATCCTTGAGAAGCACTGCACTGGTCGCCACCATACTCTACACCACTCTACTCTGTACTAATACATTCTGCACCAATACACTCTATTCCACTGTATTCTATGACACTGCTCTGCCCCATGCCACTGTACTCTACGCCAGTGCACTCTAAACAACTGCACTGTATGCCGCTGCCCTTTACTCTGCACCACTGTACTCTATGCCACTGTTCTCTGTGCCACTCCACATCACTGCACTGACACTACAAAACTGCACTCTACACCACACTATTCTGTACTACTGCACTCTATGCCACTACACTGCATCACTGCACCCTATGCCACTGCACTCTAGGCACTATACTCTGCACCACTCTACGCCACTGCACTCTGCAACATGAGTCTACTCTGCACTCTATGACACTACACCACTCTGCATTACTGCACTCTCTGCCACTCTATTGTATGCCACTCTACTCCACTCTATGCTACTCTACCCCATGCCTCTCAATGCCACTGCACTCTAAACTACACTGTACACCACTACCTTCTACTCTGCAACATTGCACTCTCCGCCACTGTACAGCAATCTACTCTGTACTACTGCATTCTACGCTACTGCACTCTATGCCACTCTACATCAATCCACTCTACGCAACTGCACTCTACAGCACTATAATCAACTCTGCACTGCACCACTCAACACTACGCCACTGCACTTTCTACCACGCAAATCTACTCTGCACTCTATGCCACTGCACCACTCTACACTACTGCACTCTGCCACTCTATTGTATGCCACCCTTGGCAAGATGAAATGGTGCAGCTGGCACATCTAAATGGGCTGGCTATTCTTCCCACACATGGATGCATAATCCCCCTTAGCGAGTCTGCAACTAGTCACTGCACTTCCTGTCCTATTTGCACTTTCTTCAAAGGCCTCTTTTTCAAGTTTCCCCCATTTCAGAGGCACCACTGGGCATAATAATTGGACCTTTTTTTCCCTTTCACTTGCTGCTTTTCTGTCCTTTTCTCTTTTTCTCCCTCTTTTGTTTACTCCGCACTGCTGGTGTCCCAGCATCCCCACCCGCACCATGCAAAGCGCTTCTCCCACCTCCTTATCGCTGGACCACCGCCTCCATACCTCTCTTCCTTAACGACGGCCGCCACGCTAGTGCGCCACAGGGAAGTCTGTTTGTGCATGGACGCCACCCAGCACCAGGGACCCTGGTTCTCACCCCTTCTGCTGGTTTAACGCAAGCACTCTACGTGCCCTCAACCCCATAAGATCATCAGCATGCCACCAAGCTGACCACATGTACAAACATGGATCATTTTCTTGCTGCGCCTGCTCCAGCATACTCCCAAGTACCACCCCATGATTCCTCACTGCTCCTTAACACATGCTCCCTCGTCAAGCATGCACTACAAGTCTGAGACCTCGACTCAACAGCTCTGGACGTCACCATCTCGCTATGAGTTGGATCACCCCTGCAGCTACCACGGACATTGCCACGGCCATTACGCACAACTACAAAATCATACACAAGGACAGAGCCAACCTTCCCGGAGGTGTCATTGCCATAATCTACTAGAACAACCTCCGCCTTTCATCATCTAGTCGCATTCTGTCAACGCACGAGCATCTACAGTTCCACATCCCGACCAACCGAAACACCTTCCTACGTGGCACCCTCATCTACAGGCCACCTGCACCTCAACCCCAGTCTTTACAAGACATTGTCATCCTCATTGCCCCTCCAAGCACTCACTTCCTCCTGTTACATCCCACTCTGTGATCTCGATTTGCAGCTTGATACCCTCAATGACCCCCAATACATCAAACATCCTGTACGACCCCACAATTTTCGGCGTCAAACAACTAGTCAACTTCCCCACCCACAAACCCCTTCACATCCTCTACGCCATTCTCTCAGCAGGGGACAACCTCACCTTCATCCACACCTCCAAACACTTTTGGCTTGACCAAGTGCATCTACTTAACCTACTCAAACACTGCACGCCACCACATTCCCTAACCCCCTGGCAAACATTGGGGTATAGTCACGGAAGCACAGATCACCAAACGCTGTCAACCACTCCCTCCAATGAATCCGCAGGCAAACTAAAGCGCTGCCTCTGAATGTGCAGCCAATGTAGCCCCCCTAAGGAAATTGGCATGGAATCTACATCGCAAAACTCCCAAGTGGTTTACGCAAGACCTACATCAATCCAAGCGCGCCTGCAGGCGATTGTAATGCAAATGGAGGCTCCGCAAATCCACCAAACTGCACCGCCTGCAAAAATACTGACACCACGTACCACCAGAACATACGAGCCACCCAAAAAGCTGCATTTCAAGCATGCCTCAACACCAGCACTCGCAATATCAAAGAGCTCTTCATCCTTGTCAAAGAGTTCACGAACCGCAGGGCAGAAACCTCATCCATCCCTCCCTCCCAAGACCTCCGCAAGATCTTCCCCACCTTCTTTCACTGTAAGATCTGGGACATCTACAAAGGCTTCAGCATACAGAGCCCGCCTTCACCGCTCAGCACCATGGACCTTGCTCCCCCACCAGATACGAACTGCTGAACCACCATTACTGTAGAGGACACCCAAAGAATAATGAACTCCATCCACTTGGGAGCACCCTCAGATCCATGCCCTCATCACATCCTCAACCTTGTCATTCCCATCATTTCACCAGAGCTTTGCTGAACCATCAACCTATCGTTTAAGACTGCCACATTCCCCTCAGACTGTAAACACGCAGAAATCAGCCCGCTACTCAAGAAACCCAAAGCCGACCCTAGGGATCTGAAGAATTACTGACCCATGTCTCTGCTCACTTTCCCAGCCAAGGTAACGGAAAAAGCCATCAACTAGGAACTCATAGAGTTCCTCGAGAGACACCGTATCCTAGAACTTTCCCTTTTCCGATCTGGAGGCAACCACAGCACCGAAACAGCACTTTTAGCCACCACCAACGACATACGCATCATACTGCACAGCGTAGGCACTGCCGCACTCATCCTTCTAGACCTCTCTACTGCATTTTATACAGTCTTCCACTTCAGCCTCTGTGACAGGCTGCTCGACGCTGGCATCCGAGACAAAGCCCTGAGCTGGATCTGGTCCTTCCTCACCAGAAGAACACAGAGGGTCAGACTACCACCATTCACATCAGAACTTAGACACTTGCTGCAGAGTGGCCCAAGGATCCACACACTGCCAGAAGCTTTTTAACCTCTACATGGCTCACTCGCTAAGATCATCAAACAACACGAGGTAAAGATAGTCTCCTACGACAATGACACCCAACTGATCCTCTCCATGTCGGACGACTCTGCTCAAGCCAAGATGCATTTTCCCAATGGGAGGAGAGCAGTCTGCCCTTGGACGGACGTCAGCTGCCTCAAGCTCAACTCAGACAAGAAATGCTTGTGATTGCCTACACCCCATTCTGCCTGGAACGACTCCTGGTGGCACCCCACTCATGTTAATGCCCCCGCCCACATTGACCAATTGCGTAACCTGGCCTTTACCCTTGGCTTCTCTATCAATAACACAACAAATTAACGCTGTCTCCTCAACAAGCTTACACACCCTCTGTAGGAAAATGCCTCCTTTTTGCAGCCCACAACCCCCACCCACCCCAAACACTTTTTTCCTGATATTGATGCTGACTCTACTGAGTACTGAAGTGTGCTGAGATCCTGCTAACCAGGCCCCACCACCAGTGTTCTTTCAGTTAAAAATGTACCATTATTTCCACAATTGGGACACCCCTTGTACACAGATAAGTCCCTGGTAAAAGGTACCAGTGGTACCAAGGGCCCTGTGACCAGGGAAGGTCCCTAAGGGCTGCAGCATGTGTTGTGCCAACCTAAGGGATCCCTCACCTAACACAGGCACACTGCCATTGCAGTTGGTGTGTGTTGGTGGGGATAAAAAGGCAAAGTCGACATGCATCCCCTTCAGGATGGCATGCACACCAAATACTGCCTTGGCATACGTAAGTCACCCCTCTAGCAGGCCTTAATGCACCCTGCCTTAGGGCTTTATTCCACAGGTGAGGGCATAGCTGCATGAGCAATATGCCCCTACAGTGTCTAAGTCCATTCTTAGACATTGTAAATATAGTGTGTCCATATTAAGAACATGGTCTGTGGGTTTGTCAAAACGAACTCCACAGCTCCATAATAGCTACACTGAGCACTGTGAAGTTTGATATCATTCTCCATTACAAAATGCACTCAGAGGGCATCTTAGAGATGCCCCCTGTATTTTACCCAATCCTTCAATGCAAGACTGACTGGTCTGTGCCAGCCTGCCACAGAGGGACTAGTTTCTGACCTCCTGGCGTGAGAGCCTTTGTGCTCTCTGAGGCCAGAAACCAAGTATGCACTGGGTGGAGGTGCTTCACACCCCCCCCCCCCCCCCTGCAGGAACTGTAACACCTAGCAGTGAGCCACAAAGGCTCAGGCTTCGTGTTACACTGCCACAGGGCACTCTGGCTAGTGGAGATGCCCGCCCCCTGGACACAGCCCCAACTTTGGGCTGAAAGTCCGGAGGAGATAATGAGAAAAAAAAGGAGGAGTCACCCCCTCAGCCAGTTCCACCCCTAAGTTGACCAGAGCTGTAGTGACCCCCTCCCGCTCCTTGGAAAATCCTCCATCTTGTTTTGGAGGATTTACCCAATAAGGATAGGGATGTGCCCCCCTCCCCAAAGAGAGGCACATCTGTGAAATCAAAAGGGAAAGTGACAAATAAGGGTCCATACACTGGGTGAAAGTGACAGACAGATGAGAGGTAGAACAAGTGTATCAGATGTAGGAGGCAGTGATGCTGTCTTACCTGTGTCTCACTGGAAGTATTGATGAATCACCTTGTTTCTGTTGTCAATTTCCTGTTCTGCTTCTTCGTCTTCACTATCCACAGGCTCCACAGCTGCCACAAGACCTCCCTCCGGACCATCCTCCTGCAGAAAAGGCAGCTGTCGTCGCAAAGCCAAGTTGTGCAGCATACAGCAGGCCACAATGATCTGGCACACCTTCTTCGGTGCATAGAATAGGGAAACACCTGTCATGTAGGCACCTAAACCTGGCCTTCAGGAGGCCAAAGGTCCTCTCTATAACCCTCCTAGTTCGCCCATGTGCCTCATTGTAGCGTTCCTCTGCCCTTGTCCTAGGATTCCTCACTAGGGTCAGTAGCCATGACAGGTTGGGGTGGCCAGAGTCATCTGCAAATGTCGTTACAACTGTTAGACACACACTTACCCTTAGGGGCAACCCCATTCCCAGACACCTAGTCACACTGTATAGGGTCCATGTCCTCACCTAATAGCCACACACAGTGCCTCTGGAGTTGCCCCATCACATAAGGGATGCTGCTATTCCTCCGAATGTAAGCGTCATTAACTGATCCAGGAAACTTGGCATTCACATGGGAGATGTACTGGTCGGCCAAACACACTATCTGCACATTCATTGAATGGTAGCTCTTCCGGTTTCTGTACACCTGTTCACTCCTGCGGGGGGGCCAAGGCCACATGTGTCCCATCAATGGCACCTATGATGTTGGGGATATGTCCCAGGGCATAGAAGTCACCTTTCACTGTAGGCAAATCCTCCATCTGAGGGAGCACGATGTAACTGTGCATGTGTTTCAGCAGGGCAGACAACACTCTGGACAACACGTTGGAGAACATAGGCTGGGACATCCCAGAGGCTATGGCCACTGTCGTCTGAAAAGACCCACTTGCCAGGAAATGGAGTACTGACAGCACCTGCACTAGAGGGGGGGATACCTGTGGGATGGCGGATAGCTGACATCAGGTCTGGCTCCAACTGGGCACACAGTTCATGGATTGTGGCACGGTCGAGTCTGTAGGTGACAATTACATGTCGCTCTTCCATTGTCGACAGGTCCACCAGCGTTCTGTACACCGGAGGATGCCGCCATCTCCTCACCTGCCCCAGCGGACGTACTCTGTGGAGGAGAACAGCGAGCAGAGGGTCAGCCAACACTGATGTACGAAAACACAACTTTATTGCACATATTTTTCAATCCGCTATGTGCCTGTCTTAGTGTGTATGCAAGGCCTAGGTATGTGTGACACATTTAAAAATAATGCCATGTGGCCCCCTGAAATGGCGGCTGCCTGACCTGTAAGGTGGGACAATGGGATATGAGGTAACTGCGCTGGCGTTGTACACCGTCGCAGTAGGCGGTCTAAGACCGTGGCGCAATCCTGCATTGGTTAACATTGGGCCCTATGGGTCCCAGGAGCCAATGACGATTTACACTGGCGGTGACGGTACGCACCACTGCGGACGTGACCGCCATTTTCTATCTGTTCACTCACTTGATACCTGATGTTCAACAGGAGATGACCTACACTGCAGGTGCTGCTGTGACCTCAGTCTGGAAGAAACAATAGCTCATGTGTCTGGGGAAAAGGCCCCTGCCTTCACCATGGAGGAGTTGGAGAAACTAGTGGATGGGGTCCTCCCCCAGTACACGCTACTCTACATTCCTCCAGAAAAACAGGTAAGTACACTGTGAGCATGCTGTATGGGCAATGCCTGTGTGGATGGAAGACGGGGGGAGAATTAGGCGTGCATGAAACAACGGTGAGTGTATGTGTGTCATGGCAAGGGTAGGAACGCGGGCCAATGACTGTGACGGTGCGGACGGTTATATCTTCTCCTTTTCCCCTGTCCTATTCCTGTAGGTCAGCACCCACCAGAAGAAGGATATTTGGCGTGCCATCGCCAAGGAAGTCAGGACCCTGGGTGTCCACCACAGACGTAGCACCCACTGCCGGAAAAGATGGGAGGACATTCGCCGCTTGAGCAAGAAGACAGCGGAGGCCCAGCTGGGGATGGCCTCCCAACGTGGGCGGGGGGTGCCCGTCGCACCATGACACCCCTGATGTTCCAGATCCTGGCGGTGGCGTACCCGGAGTTAGATGGGCGCTTGAGAGCATCACAGCAGCCACAAGGGGGTGAGTACACTCTCATTCAGCTGATTCAGCGCACATTGGAGGTGTCTGGTTGGGGGAGGTGGGCTGTGGGTACCCCTTGGCCAGGACGAGTTTTGTAGGCATGTTCCCTTCGTAAGGCAGGCTATGTGGCACCCCACCAGTGTTAAGAGCCATCTACACCTAGTCAGGCTCCTGTGACTCATGTGTGCAGCAGTCGGGCATAGGCCTTGTACCCCATGTCCCTGTGATTAATTAGGGAACTCTAAGTGCATGGCGTAGTGCAGAGGGCTGCTGTGTCTGTAGTGTCCGCCAACTGTAGCGGTATTGCATGCACTGAACATGTCTTTCTTCTGTCTTCCCCACCTTTTTGTGGTCTACCTGTTCTTGTGTGCATTAGCATCATCAGGCAGAGGAGCAGTGGCACCGGAGCAGGAGGGAGCTGCATCCCACATGGCCCTAGAGGGCGAAACCGCGGAGTCTGAAGGCACCAGTGGGACGGAGGGCGAGGGGAGTTCCACAGCAGGGACAGGAGCTGAGACCAGCGACACGGACTCCTCCTCTGATGGGAGCTCCCTTGTGGTGGCGGGCCCCTCTGTGCCCCCTGCATCTACAGGTACAGCCGCCACCCCCCCCTAACCAGCACCGCCCTCAGAGCAGCACCTCAGCCCCTGCCCCTGTCAGCCCTGCTGCACTCAGTGAGGAGGCCATTGACCTCCTCAGATCCCTCACTGTTGGGCAGTCTACCATTCTGAATGCCATCCAGGGTGTAGAGAGGCAGTTGCAACAGACAATTGCATACCTGGAGGGCATTCATTCTGGTCAGGCAGCCCAACAGCAAGCTTTTCATACTCTGGCCTCAGCACTGATGGCAGCCATTGTCCCTGTGTCCAGCCTCCCCCCTCCAACTTCCTCCACCCAGACCAAATCCCCTGTACCTCAGCCTATCCCAAGCACACCATCAGACCAGCATGCACACACCTCAACACACAAGGGTAGCTCTGGCGAACATAAGCACCACACATCCCACAGGCACTCACACAAGCATCATACCCATGCAGACATACCAACATCCACTGCCTCCACTGTGTCCCCCTCCTCCTCGTCTCCCTCCTCCCTCCCGGTCACGTCTCCACTCACACCTGCATGCACTACATCTTCAGCCACTACGTCCATCACCACACACCGCTCACGTGCACTCACCACACCACTACCATTCACACATCCCCAGTTTCCTCTCCCAGTGTGTCTGTGAGCCCTCCTCCCAAAGTACACAAACGCAGGCACCCACCCACCCAACAGCCATCCACCTCACAACAACCTCCAGCCCATGTACCTTCACCCAAATTCAGCAGATGTACACCTCCTACAACCACTACCTCTTCCTCCACTCCCATACCCCCTCCATCTACCCTTCCCAGTGTGTCTAAAACTTTTCCTGTCAAACCTTGACCTCTTCCCCCTCACCTCTCCCACCCCTTCCGTCCCCTATGGCACGGCTTTCCAGGTCACAACCCAGCACCTCAGCCACCACATCAACGGGAACAGTGGTGCCAGCAGTAACCGGCTTCTGTAGTGCGCCAAGCAGCAGGGCAGCCAGTGTGCCAAGGAGCCAGACCACAGACAGTCCCCATCTCAGAAACATAAGAAGTTGGCCACAGCCCTGAGGGAGAAAGGCGAAACACCTGCCACCAAGGGCTCTCCCAGGACTACAGTTGGGAGTGTGAAGACAGCTGCGCCACCATCCAAGGTGGGGAAGGGGCACAGAAAGAAAGGGAAGTCGCCGCCAACCTGCACGGCGGACAAGACCGCTTCCAAGGACACCGCCGCCACCAGCACTGCTTCCCAGGACACCGCCGCCAACAGCACCGCTTCCCAGGACACTGCCGCTACCATCACCGCGTCCCAGGACACCGCCGCCACCAGCACGCTCACTGAGCCACCCACCAGCACTGCAGGCCAATGAGCGCCGCAAGCACCGTCGCTACTGAGGCTGCCACAAACACCGCCAGTGGACATGCCACATATGCCAGTGGCACCACCGCAGATATGGCTGCCATCCTCCGTGGTCAGTCGTACGAAGCTGGTGGTCAGTTTCAGGGGCCTGGACAGCTTCCATGGCCCACCGTGAGTGGAGATTCACATCCACTACCTCTGTCCTTGGCAGGGTGAAGCACTCTGGGCACCAAGCCCCCTCCAGAACCAGTGGAGATTCACATCCACTACCTCAGTCCTTGGCAGGATGAAGCATTCTGGGCACAAAGCCCCCTCCAGAACCAGTGGAGAAAAGCATCCACTACCTCAGTCCTTGGCAGGATGAAGCACTCTGGGCACAAA
The DNA here is from genome assembly GCF_031143425.1 of Pleurodeles waltl. Taxonomy (NCBI): domain Eukaryota; kingdom Metazoa; phylum Chordata; class Amphibia; order Caudata; family Salamandridae; genus Pleurodeles; species Pleurodeles waltl. The sequence goes on along the minus strand of NC_090446.1, from coordinate 56,678,612 downwards.
CCCCCCTCCAGAACCAGTGGAGACTGTTATTCACTTGTGAGACTGTGGCTTTGCACTCCCCAGGATGCAGCAGTGGGCAAACCACCCACTGAAAAGACTTGTGAGACTGTGGCGTTGCACTCCCCAGGATACATCAATGGGCATGGAGCCCCCTCATGGATCTGGCGTTGTGCACTCATCCGGCTGAGGTGCCCCCCCTTCCCTTCCCCCCTGAGGTGCCTGTTGTATTTCGATCTGATGCCCCAGCAGTGTTCGCTCCGTTTTGATATCTTGTGTGGGCCTCGCCCATGCATTTTGGGCCCAGTGGTCCACGGACTATGTATGTGCAGCACATGGACTTTAATTCTTGGTGTGTATATTTGTTAATAGTGTGTATATATATTTATGAGTACTGGATTTTTATTGATCAGAATCGTACAATCATTTCCATTGTCCTTGCATTCTTCCGGGGGCCTTGGGGGGTGTAACTGTAATGTATCAACATGTATTTGTGTGTGTGTGTGTTGTAGTGGGTGAGGGTGGGGGTGTTGCGTGTGTGTGTCACTCTTTTCCCTCCCCCCTCCCCTGTGTCGTAGGTGCAGTACTCACTGTGGTCTTCGCCGCTGGCATTCGTGCTCCTGGTAGAGGAGCAGGAAGACAATGGCTGGTAGAATATGGATTTCCGGCTCCATGGCATCCTGGTTCCTCGTATGGTGTGTAGAGGTGAGCATTTTTCCTTCCAAGTTCTTTTTCCGCCGTGTTTTTGTTCGCGTTGAATCCGCCCCTGAAAAGGTGGCGGATTGGCCTCTCATGATACTGTGGGCGGTACATTGTCTTCCGCCTGTCTGTTGGTGGTGACCACAATGCTGTTTGTTTGTACCGCCGTGGCGGTCGGAGTGTTAAAGTGGCTGTCTATGTTGGCGGTTTCTGCCACGGTCGTGATTACATTTTTTTACCGCCGGCCTGTTGGCTGTTTTACTGCCGCTTTAACACCGACCGCCAGGGTTGTAATGAGGACCTATAGGTTTGTTGACGATACAATATTCTTTTTTTCCCCATAATTACTTCTTACATAAGGGTTAACGAGCATCTAACCTTCTCAGTAGCCACACATTTAACTACCATCTATTGAGGCAAGCTGGTTCTCTTTTTCCAAAAGTGTTCACTCTTTCACGTTGGTCTAAATATTGTCCTGATGAGTTTTTCTCTACCTCCTCATTCTTACATATATTTGACCCACAGTGGTCATTCATTGTACTAAACAACGCTAAATGGATGATCAGCTTTTTATTTGCTTAATTGCTGTGAAAATTAGGCAAGCTGATGAGAGAAGAGGACCATCTCCAACTATCTTTTTCTTCCTATTAAAAGGTTCAGTGCCTTGGCGAAGAAGCAGACTTCTGATGGCTTATGCGCTCCTCCCACCAGAGCGGAGGCAGCTACTGCGGAGAGATATTCTTATGGTATCCATTCTCAAAAAACAAATGTGTGGGTGCAAATTGTCAATCAGAGGAACACATTATTTACCATTGTTAACGTATATTCATCCATGTGATTTTATTTTTTTACTATTACGATGTTTAGATTTTCTTCAGTTTATATTTATTTTGTTATTGTAAAGAACAATGGATGCTATAAAGTACAACCAGATTCAGAATTTTATATACGCAGTAATGTGTACCCTGGTGATTTCAGTAAAATAATGAAGCATGGATTATGGTGACTTTCCCAAAAAAATCACCATTGATGGTAAGTTATTTTTCAAATTACTTTGGAATTAGAATTTTTTTATACATTCATACAATTTACTGTACTTGTTTGAATGAAGCTTCATGAATTGGTGATCCTTTCAATTATATTGATCTACCTACTTATGTGTTAACAAATATTGTTTAGTCTGATTCATTTCATTATATTTTATTTTTTTAAATGATTGTTAGCGTGTGTGTATATATATATATATATATATATATATATATATATATTACGTGCTTTTAATGTATCTCTTGTGCAACATCTGCAGTAAATAGAAATTGTCCATTAAAGGTTGTCATGTTTTTTTGCCAAATTAGGTGAAAAGGTGTTCTTTGTAGGAAAGGGGAAGAAGGCACAAGTTATCGTTGGTGAAGAATTGGCAAAACACATTTTTAGTAAGTTACATTCTTCGCTAATTGGAGGTCACTTTGGAACTAACAAAACTAAAAAGAGTATTGGCAGCCATTTCTAGTGACCAAACATGACTGATATTGAACAGTGGGTGAGTTATGTGTTGCTAATCTTTCAAAATAACTTCTAGGTAAAACATTTCTTTTCTTTTATGTTTTTATTGAGACTTACTTGTAAAGCTATTGTTAGGCAAGTTTTTCATTCCTAATAAAGGTATTTTTGCACACATCAGTCATTTGAGCAATCGGACGCTTTTAAAGGGCGGCTTATCACCCATGGAGGCTCAAATAGCTGTTGCGGACGTGCTGACACTCTGCGATCCATGTCTTTAGATCCTTTGTGAGCTGGTTCAGTGAGTCTGCATGTCTGAGTTTGAGTGGAAGCGTGTTTGACTGGGCTACAAGGTAAGAGAGGCATCTGCCTTCAGATGTGCTCTTCCTGATTCTGTGGATGGCAGCAAGGGTGGGTTTGGAGGATAAGACCTGCCTGGTGTTCTTTCCCTAACCGTAACCCACAATTGTCACGGCCCTGGCACACAGATATGTCCATTGTAAATGGTACACCTGGTACCAAGGGCCTGTTGCCAAGGAAGGTCTCTATGGGCTGCAGCATACCGTAAGACACCCTGGGGATCCCTCACTCAGCACACGCACACTGCCTCAGTGTGTCTGTGCTAGTGGGGAGAAAAGCACTAAGTTTACATGGCACCCCTTTCAGAGTGCCTTACCCACAACCTACTCCCTGTGGCATAGGTAAGTCACCCCTCTAGCAGGCCTTACAGCCCTAAGGAAGGCTGCACTATACCACAGGTGAGGGAATAGCTCCATGAGCACTATGCCCCTACGGTGTCTAAGCAAAACCTTGGACATTGTAATTGCAGGGTAGCCATAAAAGAGTATAAGGTCTGGGGGTTTAACAAACATGAACTCCACAGTTCCATAATGGCTAAACTGAAATATGGGAAGTTTGGTATCCAACTTCTCAGCACAATAAATGCACACTGATGCCAGTGTGGTATTTGTTTTAAAATACACCCAGAGGGCATCTTAGAGAGGGACTCGGAATACCAGTCCGACTCCTAGTGCTAGGCTGACCAGTTTCTGCCAGTCTGACACAACCAGACGAGTTTCTGGCCACATGGGGAGAGTACCTTTGTCAATCTGTGGCCAGGAACAAAGACTGTACTGGGTGGATATGCTTCTCACCTCCCCTGCAGGAACTGTAACACCTGGCGGGGAGCCTCAAAGGCTCATGCCTTTTGTTACAACACCCCAGGGCATCCCAGCTAGTGGAGATGGACCCCCCCCAGCCATTGCCCCCACTTTAGGCAGCAAGGCTGGAGGAGATGATGAGGGAAACAAGGAGGAGCCACCCACCAGTCAGGACAGCCCCTAAGGTGCCCTGAGGTGACGCCTAACTTTTATAATTCCTCCATCTTGAGATTGGAAGATGCCCCCAAAAGGAATATGGATGTGCCCCCATCACCTCAGGGTGGAGGCACCAAGAGGGTGTAGCCACCCGCAAGGGCAGTAGCCATTGGCTACTGCCCAAAGACCTAAACACACCCCTAAATTGAGTATTTAGGGGCGACCCTGAACCCAGGAAATCAGATTCCTGCAACCTGCACAAATAAGTTCTGCTGACCTGAAAGCCCCGCAGAGATGACAGAAACACCAAGTGACTTGGCTCCAGCCCTACCGGCCTGTCCCCAGACTCAAAGAAACTGCACAGCGACGCATCTGTCGGGGAACAGCGACCTCTAAGGACACTGCAAAATTTTTGCAAGTTTTGAAAGAACTCTCCCTTCACTCTGCATCCAATGCCCCCACCTCGAGCTCCAGAAAACAAATACCGCAGAGGGGACCCCAGGCGACTGCGATAACGTGAGTAACCTGAGTTGAATCTTGTGGTTCTAAAATAAATTAAAATATATTTCTGATGGATCCAATTACCTGTGGATTCCTCACCTTATGAATTGGATCCTTGCGCCAGCATCCGACGGAAAGTCTTCTTCCTAGCTGTCTACGTCGACGAGGACATCATAATGGCACAGCTCCACGTGACTCCATCTGACGTCAACGTGCCAATAAGAGGTCCTCGTCGGCGTACTGACATCAGTTTTCCTTTTTTCTGTGCCTTCGAGGCCAACGGTTTTTCTTCCTGGCTTGTTGTTAACTGTAACGATTTTTGGTGGTTACAATGTCGCCTCCAAAGAAGTCCGGTTTCAAGCCGTGTAGAGAATGCGGGGGTCGGATGTCAGTGACCGACCCCCACTCGGACTGTATTTGGTGCCTTACTTCAGAGCATGATGTGGAAGGTTGCTCTTCGTGCAGAGCATGAATCCAAAAGCTCTGAAGGAGCGCGAGGCGAAGCTCTTCTTAGCCAAAGCAAAGAAGAAGGGCCATAAAAAGGATTCCTTCCATGCTTCTCCCAAAAAGCATAAGAAGCGGCGTCATCATGACTCTCGGCGCCGTTCGGAGCGGAGCAGGTCGAGGTCTCGATCTTAACGACGCCAGAAGACATGGGAGATGAGTCCTTCTGTCACGCCTCAGCAGGAGAGTCCGGAGTTGTCACTGGTGCTTTCAGTTTTTGAGGTTGCTCAAAGTAGCCCTCACTTTTCGCCGGCGCCGAGGGATCCTGATGTTCTGCAGGCAAACTATTGGACTTGGGTTAAGTCTTTTGAGTTTGTGTTCCTCATTTATTGCCTGTGTGTGTACAACAAATGTTTAACACTACCCTCTGACAAGCCTACTGCTCAACTACACCACCTAAAAATAGAGCATTCAAATTATCTAATTTTGCCACTATCAACCTCTAAGGGGAACCTTTAGACTCTGTGCACACTATCTCTCTTTTTGAGATAGTATATTCAGAGACAACTTCCTACATACATCAAAATAGAACCTCATATATTGTAAATGTGAGGGTGTCACACAGATTATTTCCATGAATAGTAGTGAGCTGCTCCTGTGTTACAATAATGGAAAGACCTCCCTATCCCTGAAAATGAGATGTTAAAACTTTTAGAATGTAGACCAGTGTGCTAGTGACCTGGCCAAAGAGAAAAAGGCAGAATGGGAAGGGGAACAGGGTCATAGAGAAGCAATCACCAGGAGAAAGTAGAGAAGAAAATGAACCTGCAAGGGTAAAATAAGAAGAAAGGAAGAGTAGGACGGTAGAAAAAAATGGGATAAGGTGAAACCAAGTAAGTCTTGGTTGCCTTGGAACTGAGCAGCCCTATATTTAACAACTTAGGCCAAGGTCATAATACATTCAATGGCAAGATTGTTTTGGCACCACATGCCATACTCACAAATTCATCTCAACTCCCAGCCCGTCCTCCTTGTGTAACATTGCAACCAATTAACGAACATCACAAAAAAGTCATACTCACACTTGTATGTAGCTGTCCGTCCCTTGCCCCCTCCCAACTTGTTGCCAAGTTTTGATGCAGCTTTAGCTGAAGTGCACTGGCTTCCTGGTAAGCAGGTCCCCAGTGCCAGTCTTTCCCCAAAACAAGACACCTGATCCCTTGATCCCAAGTGATAAGGCTCTGTAGCACCCTTCTAAGTCCCATAGTAAGTGTTACCTAGAGTGCCTCAGTACTGCAGAGGGTCGCTAAGAGCTGTAGCAGAACTTGTTCTTCTCTAAGGGACCCAGCACTGACCTCATGCAGACTGCTTGACAAGGTGCCCCCTAAAAGTGAAAACGCAACATAAATTATGGACTGTGTGCCATGTACCCAAAACACTGCATGTAATATTTGTAAGTCACCCCTATAGCAGGCCTTATAGCCCTAAGGCAGGGTGCATATTATTATATGCGTGGTCATATCTGCAAGAGCAGATATGCCCCTGCTAGGTCTGTCGTTTATTAGATTTATTAGGTGAACAGGGAATCCATTTTAAATAGATGTGTTGGCCACTGATTAATACGAGATGCCCAGCTCCATGATGTCTTCAATGAAAATTGGAATGTTGAACATCTCATGTTTTATAAGCCCTGGTGATGGATTTATTAATGCACGCATCCAGAGTGTACCTTACAGTTTCCTCCTGAAAACATAACAACTGCTTCTGAGCTAACTGACCAGTTCTAGCCAGTTTGCCACCAACAGACTAGAGTGAGATCCAGGGGTGAGATCCTTTGCTTTTTGGAGGTCAGACACAAAGCTTCTCAGGGTGAGGCGTTGGACACCCCTTCCCATAGCATGATCTGCATTCCAAGACAGATCTAGTCTCTGAGAGGGAGATGCCCACCCCCAGACCCCATCTGGCACCTGGATATTCAGGAACATTAGCTATGTAGGAGGCATTTTGCATTTTGAGGCTGGACACACCCCTAGGGTGACCAGCCCGAAATGGACACAGCCTAGGAAATTCTACTTGTGTCTGGGGGAATTTAGGACCTCTGGACATGGTGTTGCCCACTCCCCACAGAAAGTGGTCATCTACAGGGTGTTGTGACTCCAGGGTATGTAGCTGTAGCAAAGTACCCTTATTGTGGCATGGTTACCCCCACTTTTTGCTTGTCAGTATGCTAACCAGGACCCCAGTTACTGTGCACTCCCCCTGTACATTTGTTTGCTATGACTTCATACCTCCCACATTTGCATACTGGTGCCCCCATGTAAGTCCCTAGTATATGGTGCCCAGGGCGGGGAGACACCAGGGGTTCCCCATGGGCTGCAGCATGTTATGCCACCCATGGGGACCTATGTAAAATGTGTTTGCAGGACTGGCATTGCAGCCTGCATGTAAAGGTGCATGCACCCTTTCACTGAAGATCACTGCACCAGGTCCCTGTAAGTCACTCCTAAGGCAGGGCCTCCTAGCCCAGAGGTTGGAGGGCACCCCTGCATGAGCAGAGATTCCCCCACAGACTCATCTCCATTTTCCTGGACTTCATTAGTGCTGGGATGCCATTTCACACGTGTACTGGACATAGGTCACTACCTTTGCCAGCTACATAAGGGTAACTCTGAACATGGGCATGTTTGTTATCAAACGTTTCCGACTTGTAGTCCAGGAAGGCAGAACAAAAGAATTTCCTTTAGGTGACGGAGGCAACACCCTTATCCTTTGGGTAGAAAAAAGGTGTTAAATGACTTGGGAGGGGTAGCCTCGCCATGCCACTGGTATGCTTTGATGGCCATCATTGGTGCCATCCTTTCATAAAACCAATCTGCACCAGTTGAGGGACCCCTAATCCCTGCTCTGTCCTGGAACTGAACAATGGAAATGGGAATGACCACTCCCCTCTCTATCACCACCCCAGGGTTGGTGCCCAGAGCTCCTCCAGATGGCCCTTTGATTCTGCCATCTTGACCTTAGGGTGGGCAGAGGCCTATGGGGGCATCTTAGTGGCCATGTGGTTAGGTGACCAGTTCCCCTTCCAGGGCTATTTAGGGTCTTCCTCATGGGTGAGTTCCCAGATTCGACATGCAAGACTCCAGCAGGAATCATCTGCATCGTTTACTGAAACTTCTGGCCTCTCGAACTGCAGCTGGACTCCACAGGGACCTACAGTCCGCATCTACAGCTACACTTCTGCTCTCCAACATTGTTTCTCTGGCTTCTTCTAGCAACTGCAACATTTCCCCGGCTGTGTATCATATGAGGGTGGCGAGTCTTCAGTCTGCCCTAAGAAGCAAACTTCCAGTGGAATGAAAGAGTCGCTCCTGTGCATCTGCAGGCGTTCTGCTGCAATGATGACCGGCTGCATGGATCTCCTCTTCTATGGAACTTTGTGGATCCTGCATCACAGTTGGTGGTCCTTTGCGTCCTCCCTACTAGCTGTCCAACTTGGGTGAAGGTAGGACCTTCCCTTCTCCATGCATAGTGTCTCTTGCAACTGACAAGGCTTGATGGCACTGCCTCCAGGGGAACTTCAGTCTTTGTGTAGCTCCTGTCCATATCACTCTTCCCTGCGACACTCAGCCCTTTGCATGGTTATTCAGCGACGTGGGACTCCTTTTTAAGTGTCCTGCATGGGCCTCACCGTGACTCCTGTGCTCCTTGCCTGCAAATCATCTGTGTGGGCTGCATCTTCTTCTTTGGACTCTCTGCACTGCCGAGGGTCGCTAGGGACATCCCCTGTGGGTTTAGTTCCCTCTCCCCCTCCCTTGGCCTTCCTGGTCCCCAACAGCTCCACTGCTAGCAACTGCGATATTTGCCTTTTTCAGGTCTTGTATGTGTTTTTTTTCACTCCACAGACTGACTGCAATCCTTCATCCAGCGTGGGACGTCGACCGCATCAGCCAGGAACTCTTCACCTGCCCCAGTGTTGACAGTCTTCTTTCCACCGTCGACCAACTCCTGCATCCACCTAACCCCAACACCACCCCACCCCCACTCCCCCTGGTTTTGAGTGTTGTCTGCTGTTTTTTCAGTGTTCTCAATTGCTTTTTAAGCCTTTTCCCGATTGTTACTGTACATGTATAGTATGTTTACTTACCTACAATTAGAGTATTGCCTAACTAGTGTTATTGAATGAGAGCTTTGCTTGTCTCCTAAATAAGCCTTGACTACTTAGCCACAGCTATCTCTAGAGAGCCTGGCTTCCTTGACACTGACTCCACTTCGCTCATAAGGGATACATGGACCTTTTATAAGGTGATCATACCATAGGTAGTTAGCACACACCAGGCCAGATTCCTACAGTACTCCAGTGATTACCACCCTTCACTCTCAATACCGGTTCCCCTAAATTGAGTATTTAGGGGAACCACTGATACAAGATTGTAGGAAGATGGCTCTGGATATGCTATATCAAATTGAGATATAGGTGGTCATTCTGACCTCGGCGGTAAAAGGCACTTACCGCCGGTCAGAAGACCGCCATAATACCGCCGCGGCCGCGGTAAACCGCCACGGTCATTCTGACCCACAACTGCCAAACCTCCAAAAATCCGACCTCCACTGCAGTCCGCCACATCAGCGGCCAGCGATAAACTGGAGATGACCAAACCTCCACCGTCACGCCAACAGAAATACGCCCATGCCATTACGACCCACGAATCCACGCGGCGGTCATTCAAACACGGTATTCTATTGGCGGTACACACCGCTGCGGTCAAAATACACACCCAGCACCAACACACAGCCACATTGGACAATTTGAAATACACACACCTGATACACATACATGCACCACTCCCACACATCCAACCAACTATAAAACACACACCCACATCACCCACAAACCCCTACGACCACAAATCAGAGACGAAGGACAGAGAGAGACACCACAGAATAGAGAACACCATCACACAGAGGCACACTACACCATCACCCACACCACATCTACGCACAAAGCACCACACACCAACACACTCATCACCACATACACCACCCCACACCTCATCCACACCACCCCATGGCACCCCAAAGACACCCCCGGTTTTCGGACCAAGAACTCAGGGTCATGGTGGAGGAAATAATAAGGGTAGAGCCCCAGCTCTTCGGCACACAGGTGCAGCACACCACAATAGCCAGGAAAGCGGAGCTATGGCAACGGATCGTAGACAGGGTCAACGCTGTGGGACAGCATCCCAGAAATCGGGAGGACATCCGCAAACACTGGAACGACCTACGGGGGAAGGTGCGGTCGATGGTGTCAAGGCACAACATCGCTGTGCAGAAGACTGGCGGCGGACCCCCACCCACCCCACCCAAATTCACAGCATGGGAGCAAGAGGTCTTGAACATCCTGCATCCTGAGGGCCTCTCTGGAGTAGCCGGAGGAATGGACTCTGGTAAGTCGAATCTCAACTACTTCATCCCCCCCACCCACCAGCATGCCAACCCACACCCCAACCCTCACCCCCAACCCCCCATCACACATCCTCCCTGATAATGTCTCACCAGCACAACCTACCCAACCCAACACCAACCCCTGAATGCCAACACAAACCATGGACACCCATCACCTAAGCATGACCACTGCACATATCCCCCCCCCCCACAAACCACCCTCACAACTCCTCCCACAAGGGAATGCCACCACTGGTGGACAAGGGCACACACAAATCGCACGCCATGGCACACACACAACCAATAACCATACTCTTTTACCCCTGCAGGACCCGAACGCCAACACACCGGTCAGGAGGATCCAGAAATGTCCATCCTACCCCCGGAACAGGCCCCCAGTGATGACAGCAGCTCTGTCGACCTGGACCCTGATGACCAGCCCGGACCATCGGGGACCTCTGGGCAGTCGGTTCCCCTCAGGCAGCCACAGGCCACAGCAGACCTACCCCCCTCAGGAAACACCAGCACAGCACCCACCCAGCGGGCCCATGCCTCTGTCTCCAGGACAGGTCAAGCAGCGGTGTGTCTACCACTACAGGGCACCCAGGGTAACCCACCACCCCAACAACAACAGGGACCTGGGGGCAGTGGTAGTGGGCACACCGTCCAGGGGACAGAGGCCCAGGAACAAAGGGGAACTGGGAGGGCTGCTGTGCGACAGAGGGAGGACAGGCCTAGGGAACCCTCTGTCCAAGAGGCCCTCACCACCATCATGGGAGGCTACCACCACTCCCAAGAGACGATGGCGACGGTCCTGGCCAGGTTCCAGGAGATCCAGTCCCTGCAGGAGGAACGGTACATGGGGTTCCGGGACGAACTGCGCGCCATCAGTTCCGCAATGGGTACAATCGTGGTGGCACTCAACCAGATTGTTACCACATTGCGGGACCTTGTGGCCTCCCAAAGGGCCCCTGCCACTAGCATGGAGGAAGAACAGCCCACCACCTCCGCCGCCGCTAGTGGTCAGGAGGCGCCCACACAACAGCTACGGGCCACCCGGACCCCACCCCCTGCAGAACAGGAACCACCCCGCAAGAAAGGCCTGAGATCCAGGAAGAAGACAGAGTTGGATGTCAAAACCCCCGCCAGGAAAGGATCCCCCAGATGTCATCCCACTGTCCCACTTGTTCACCCTGTCCAACCTAGAACTGCCCCTGCTCCACCTACCACAGGCATATGGACAATGCACCTGTGCAAACGAGAGTCTGGACTCTGCCAAGGACATGCCTCCACCATCACCCATCACCCTTTTTGAACTATTCACCCATTTCTTCACTTTAATAAACACAATTATTGCACCAAAACCATCTGGAGTCTGTAATTTATTTTCGTTAAAGCAAATGTAATAGACATAACCAACCCAAAAAGTCCAGTTACATTGTGATGACAACATACCAGTGTCACACAGCGGTAGTCCATGGGGAAAGAAATCAGAGGGCACTCCGTGGGGATCAGATCCCTGAAATAGGAAGGGAAATCCACAACTAAGATACCATACATTGGGGGGAAAGGTCAGACAGTAGAGAGACTGTACTGTTACAGATAGTTTGAAATGCAGGAGTAAATTCTTACCTGTGTGTCACTGGAAATACTGTTCTATCACTCTGTCCCTGTTGTCTGTGTCGTCCTCTTTGTCTTCCTCCTCTTCACTCTCCGCAGGCTCCACAGCTGCCAAAACACCACCATCTGGACCATCCTCCTGCAGGAAAGGCACCTGGAGTCGCAAAGCCAGGTTGTGAAGCATGCAGCAGGCCACGTTGATATGACACACCTTCTTTAGTGAGTACATTAGGGATCCCCCTGTCATATGCAGGCACCTAAACCTGGCCTTCAGGAGGCCGAAGGTCCGCTCGATCACCCTCCTAGTACGCCCATGGGCCTCATTGTACCGTTCCTCTGCCCTGGTCCTGGGATTCCTCACTGGGGTCAATAGCCAAGGCAGGTTGGGGTAACCAGAGTCACCAATTAGCCACACACGCTGTCTCTGTAGCTGTTCCATCACATAAGGGATGCTGCTATTTCGCATCACGTACGCGTCATGCACTGACCCTGGGAATTTGGCATTTACATGGGAGATGTACTGGTCAGCCAAACAGACCACCTGCACATTCATCGAATGATAATTCTTTCGGTTCCTGTACACCTGTTCATCGTCTTTTGGGGGGACCAAAGCCACATGGGTACCATCAATGGCACCAATGATATTGGGAATGTGTCCAAGGGCATAGAAATCACCCTTCACTGTAGGCAAGTCACCCACCTCAGGGAAAATGATGTAGCTCCGCATGTATTTCATCAGGGCAGACAACACTCTGGACAATACCTTGGAAAACATAGGTTGAGACATCCCAGAAGATATGGCCAATGTAGTTTGAAAAGATCCACTAGCCAAAAAATGGAGTACTGACAGCACCTGCACTAGAGGGGGGATCCCTGTGGGTTGGCGGATGGGTGACATCAGCTCTGGCTCCAGCTGGGCACACAGTTCCTGTATAGTGGCACCGTTGAGTCTGTAGGTCAGGATGACATGTCGTTCTTCCATTGTCGACAGGTCCACCAGCGGTCTGTACACACGAACATTCCTCCTTCTCCTCGCAAGTCCCAGCGGACGGTGCCTAGGAAGGACAACAGCGAGCACAGAGTCAATCAACCCACAGGTAAGTTCCCACAGCTTGTACAGTACAGATTTTTCTCTGGAATGAATGGCTTGTATGAGTGTTGATGCAAGGCCTAGGCATGTGTGACGCAGTAGGAATTAAGCCATGTGGGCCCTTGAAATGGCGGCTGCCTGACCTGTGAAGTGTGACAATGTGAAGTGAGGTCATTGCGCTGCTGTGGCACACCGTGGCGGTAGGCGGTCGAAGACCGCGGCGCAAAGCCGCATTGGATAACATTGAGCCCTATGGGTTTCAGGAGCCAATGGCGATGTGCGCCGGCGGTCGCGGTACGCACCGCCGCGGTACGCACCGCCGCGGCCGTAACCGCCATTTTCTATCTGCTTAATCACTCGAGACCTGATCATCCACAGGAGAGGACCTATACTGCAAGTGCTGCTGTGACCTCGGTCTGGAAGTGACAATGGCTGCTGCTACTGGTGAAAGGGCCCCCGCCTTCGGTTCCGAAGAGTTGGAGAAGCTCGTGGACGGGGTCCTTCCCCAGTATGCGCTACTCTACGGTCCTCCAGACCAACAGGTAAGTACACTGGGACCATGCTTAGTGGCCTATGCCTGGGATGAGTGGGGTGGATGTACGATGGAGGGGAGGGGAGCGAATGAGGAATGCATGGCACAACAGATGAGAGCATGAGCCACATGGCAAGGTTGGGGAGGGGGGGCCACTCACACCCACCATGCAGAAAAGTGATGATGTTTTTTTCCCCCCCCTGTACAAGTCACATAGGTCAGCACCCATCAGAAGATTGAGATTTGGCGTGCCATCGCCCAGGACGTTCGGGCCCTGGGGGTCCACAACAGACGGGGCACCCACTGCCGCAAGAGGTGGGAGGACATCCGCTTCGGGAGCAGGAAGACCGCCGAGGCTCTGCTGGGGATGGCCTCCCAACCTAGGAGGGGTGCCAGTTGTACCTTGACCCCCCTGATGTCCCGGATCCTGGCGGTGGCCTACCCCGACTTGGATGGGCGAGTGAGGGCATCACAGCAGACACAAGGGGGTGAGTACCAGTACATTCTGCTATCTTTGCGCGCAGTGGAGGTGCCTGGTTGGGAGAGGAGGGCTGTGGGTATCCCTAGGCCAGGGTGATTTCTGTAGGCTAGGCCCCTCCGTGAGCTATGGTCCTGTGCCCCCGCCCCCCACCTCTGTAGGGTGCATAGTAACGCTATTCATGGACCTGTGTATTCTGTGTGGGCAGTTGTGGCCCACAGGCATGTAGGCCATGTCCCAGTGAATGAGTAGTGTACCCCAAGTGCGCAGCGTAGTGCAGGGGGCTTCTATGTCTGTCCTCTCCGCCAACGGTGTACACAATGCATGCACTCAACTTGTCTTTATTTCTCCACCCCCCCCCCCATTTTCTTTGTTTTTCTGGGAATGTGTGCATTAGCATCATCAGGCGGAGGAGAAGTGGCATCGGCGCAAGAGGGAGCTGCAGCTCACATGGCCCCGGAGGACAATGCAACGGACTCCGCGGTGACCAGTGAGACGGAGGGTGAGGGGGGCTCCACAACGGGGACCCGTGCAGACGTCAGTGACAGCGACACGTCCTCGGATGGGAGCTCCCTTGTGGTGGTGGCACCATCCGTGCCTACCTCGACTACAGGTACAGCCGCCACCCAGCGCACCAGCTCCGCCCTCCTAGCAGCCCCTCGGCGTACGGCCGGTGCCCGCACGGCCAGGAAGCCGGCCATCTCCTTCGCCCCAGGCACCTCAGGCCCTGCCCCAGTCGCCCCTGCTGCCCTCAGTGAGGAGGTCATTGACCTCCTGAGGACCATCATTGTTGGGCAGTCTACCCTTTTGAATGCCATCCAGGGTGTGGAGAGGGAGGTGCATCAAAGCAATGCATACCTGGAGGGCCTTCATTCGGGTCAGACTGCCCAGCAACGATCGTTCAACGCTCTGGCCTCAGCACTGACGGCAGCGATTGTCCCTGTCTCCAGCCTCCCTCTACTAACTGCCTCCACCCAGTCCCACTCCCCTGTTCCTCTGCCTATCCCATCCACACCTACAGACCAGCCAGCACACACCTCAACACCCAAGAGAAGCTCATCCAAACATAAGCACCACAAAACACACAAGCATTCACCCAAGCAACATCCAGATGCAGACATGCCAACAGCCACTACCTCCTCTGTGTCCCCCACCACCTCGTCTACCTCCTCCCTCCCTGTGACGTCTACACTCACACCTGCATGCACACCACCATCAGCCAGTACACCCATCACCAGCACTCCCTCCAGAGCAGTCCGCACACGTGCAGTCACCACCCCCACTGCCATGTACACGTCCCCTGTGTCCTCTCCCTCTGTGTCTGTCACTCCCGCTTCCCAACCACACAAACGCAGGCAGGCACCCAAACAACAGCCATCCACCTCACAACAGCCTCCAGCCCAAGCACCTGCACCCAAAGACAGCACACTTGACTCTCCTACACCCACATCCTCTTCCTCCACTCCCATACCCACTCTATCTACCCTTCCCATGGCTCCTAAGAAATTTTTCCTCTCTAAAATTGACCTCTTTTCCTCACCTGACCCACCCCCTCCGTCCCGTAAGAGTTCCCCAAACACCTCAGCCACCACCAGCCCAGCAACTCCCAAGCACGTCGTGTCTGGTTTTTGGAGTCCGCCCTTTCCTTGGTCTGGGACATCGACGAGCAGCAAAGGCACAGCCAGCCCCCCCCCCGGGAAGAGGAGCAAAAAACTGAAGGGCAGGCGCGACAGGCCTGATACGCCTGCCCCCAAGGAGGGTAGCCTTGCACCGTCACCTGCCACATCGGGGAAGGGAGCCAAGGGCCACGGGCAGTCTGCCAAGGAGGGCAAGGGTGGCAAGGAGCAAAAGGCAGGGAGAAGCCGACCTGGCCATGAGGGCCCCACCAGCCCCATTCCGGGGGTATCGGAGGAGACCCAGGGCCCCAGGTCTCCATCACAGGAGGGCCCCGCAAAGGACAGCTCAGATGCAGAATGAGCGGCAAGTATTGGCCAAGTGTGGGTCACTGGAGACACAAGACAGGCACCGCTGAACAGGGCACCGCCGTGAGAAGCACCGCTGAACAGGGCCCCGCCAAGACAAGCACCGCTGAACAGGGCACCGCCATGAGAAGCACCGCTGAACAGGGCCCCGCCAAGACAAGCACCGCTGAACAGGGCCCCGCCAAGACAAGCACCGCTGAACAGGGCACCGCCGTGAGAAGCACCGCTGAACAGGGCCCCGCCAAGACAAGCACAGCTGAACAGGGCCCGCCAAGACAAGCACCGCTGAACAGGGGCCGCTGTGAGAAGCACTGCTCCGCTGGGCCCTTCATCTCAAGCCCCGCTCCGCTGGGCCCTTCCTGTCAAGCACCGCTCCGCTGGGCCCTCCTGTCAAGCACCGCTCCGCTGGGCCCTTCCTGTCAAGCACCGCTCCGCTGGGCCCTCCTGTCAAGCACCGCTCCGCTGGGCCCTTCATCTCAAGCACCGCTCCGCTGGGCCCTTCATCTCAAGCACCGCTCCACTGGGCCCTTCATCTCAAGCACCGCTCCGCTGGGCCCTTCATCTCAAGCACCGCTCCGCTGGGCCCTCCTGTCAAGCACCGCTCCGCTGGGCCCTTCCTGTCAAGCACCGCTCCGCTGGGCCCTTCCTGTCAAGCACCGCTCCGCTGGGCCCTTCCTGTCAAGCACCGCTCCGCTGGGCCCTCCTGTCAAGCACCGCTCCGCTGGGCCCTTCATCTCAAGCACCGCTCCGCTGGGCCCTTCATCTCAAGCACCGCTCCGCTGGGCCCTCCTGTCAAGCACCGCTCCGCTGGGCCCTTCCTGTCAAGCACCGCTCCGCTGGGCCCTCCTGTCAAGCACCGCTCCGCTGGGCCCTTCCTGTCAAGCACAGCTCCGCTGGGCCCTCCTGTCAAGACAAGCACCGCTGAACAGGGCCCCGCCAAGACAAGCACCGCTGAACAGGGCACCGCCGTGAGAAGCACCGCTGAACAGGGCCCTGCCAAGACAAGCACCGCTGAACAGGGCCCCGCCAAGACAAGCACCGCTGAACAGGGCCCCGCCAAGACAAGCACCGCTGAACAGGGCCCGCCAAGACAAGCACCGCTGAACAGGGGCCGCTGTGAGAAGCACCGCTGAACAGGGCCCCGCCAAGACAAGCACCGCTGAACAGGGCCCCGCCAAGACAAGCACCGCTGAACAGGGGCCGCTGTGAGAAGCACCCTGAACAGGGCCCCGCCAAGACAAGCACCGCCGAACAGGGCACCGCCGTGAGAAGCACCGCTGAACAGGGCCCCGCCAACACAAGCATCGCTGAACAGGGGCCGCCGTGAGAAGCACCGCTGAACAGGGCCCCGCCAAGACAAGCACCGCTAAACAGGGCACCGCCGTGAGAAGCACCGCTGAACAGGGCCCCGCCAAGACAAGCACCGCTGAACAGGGCACCGCCGTGAGAAGCACCGCTGAACAGGGCCCCGCCAAGACAAGCACGCTGAACAGGGCCCCGCCAAGACAAGCACCGCTGAACAGGGCCCCGCCAAGACAAGCACCGCTGAACAGGGGCCGCTGTGAGAAGCACCGCTGAACAGGGCCCCGCCAAGACAAGCACCGCTGAACAGGTCCCCGCCAAGACAAGCACCGCTGAACAGGGGCCGCTGTGAGAAGCACCGCTGAACAGGGCCCCGCCAAGACAAGCACCGCTGAGCAGGGGCCGCTGTGAGAAGCACCGCTGAACAGGGCCCCGCCAAGACAAGCACCGCTGAGCAGGGGCCGCTGTGAGAAGCACCGCTGAACAGGGCCCGCCAAGACAAGCACCGCTGAGCAGGGGCCGCTGTGAGAAGCACCGCTGAACAGGGCCCCGCCAAGACAAGCACCGCTGAACAGGGGCCGCTGTGAGAAGCACCGCTGAACAGGGCCCCGCCAAGACAAGCACCGCTGAACAGGGCACCGCCGTGAGAAGCACCGCTGAACAGGGCCCCGCCAAGACAAGCACCGCTGAACAGGGGCCGCTGTGAGAAGCACTGCTCCGCTGGGCCCTTCATCTCAAGCCCCGCTCCGCTGGGCCCTTCCTGTCAAGCACCGCTCCGCTGGGCCCTCCTGTCAAGCACCGCTCCGCTGGGCCCTTCCTGTCAAGCACCGCTCCGCTGGGCCCTCCTGTCAAGCACCGCTCCGCTGGGCCCTTCATCTCAAGCCCCGCTCCGCTGGGCCCTTCCTGTCAAGCACCGCTCCGCTGGGCCCTCCTGTCAAGCACCGCTCCGCTGGGCCCTCCTGTCAAGCACCGCTCTGCAGGGCCCTTCCTGTCAAGCACCGCTCCGCTGGGCCCTTCCTGTCAAGCACCGCTCCGCTGGGCCCTCCTGTCAAGACAAGCACCGCTGAACAGGGCCCGCCAAGACAAGCACCGCTGAACAGGGCACCGCCGTGAGAAGCACCGCTGAACAGGGCCCCGCCAAGACAAGCACCGCTGAACAGGGCCCCGCCAAGACAAGCACCGCTGAACAGGGGCCGCTGTGAGAAGCACCGCTGAACAGGGCCCCGCCAAGACAAGCACCGCTGAACAGGGGCCGCCGTGAGAAGCACCGCTGAACAGGGCCCCGCCAAGACAAGCACGGCTGAACAGGGGCCGCCGTGAGAAGCACCGCTGAACAGGGCCCCGCCAAGACAAGCACCGCTGAACAGGGGCCGCCGTGAGAAGCACCGCTGAACAGGGCCCCGCCAAGACAAGCACGCTGAACAGGGCACCGCCGTGAGAAGCACCGCTGAACAGGGCCCCGCCAAGACAAGCACGCTGAACAGGGCCCCGCCAAGACAAGCACCGCTGAACAGGGGCCGCTGTGAGAAGCACCGCTGAACAGGGCCCCGCCAAGACAAGCACCGCTAAACAGGTCCCCGCCAAGACAGGTCCCCGCCAAGACAAGCACCGCTGAACAGGGGCCGCTGTGAGAAGCACCGCTGAACAGGGCCCCGCCAAGACAAGCACCGCTGAGCAGGGGCCGCTGTGAGAAGCACCGCTGAACAGGGCCCCGCCAAGACAAGCACCGCTGAACAGGGGCCGCTGTGAGAAGCACCGCTGAACAGGGCCCCGCCAAGACAAGCACCGCTGAACAGGGCACCGCCGTGAGAAGCACCGCTGAACAGGGCCCGCCAAGACAAGCACCGCTGAACAGGGGCCGCTGTGAGAAGCACTGCTCCGCTGGGCCCTTCATCTCAAGCCCCGCTCCGCTGGGCCCTTCCTGTCAAGCACCGCTCCGCTGGGCCCTCCTGTCAAGTACCGCTCCGCTGGGCCCTTCATGTCAAGCACCGCTCCGCTGGGCCCTCCTGTCAAGCACCGCTCCGCTGGGCCCTTCATCTCAAGCACCGCTCCGCTGGGCCCTTCATCTCAAGCACCGCTCCGCTGGGCCCTCCTGTCAAGCACCGCTCCGCTGGGCCCTTCCTTTCAAGCACCGCTCCGCTGGTCCCTTCCTGTCAAGCACAGCTCCGCTGGGCCCTCCTGTCAAGCACCGCTCCGCTGGGCCCTTCATCTCAAGCACCGCTCCGCTGGGCCCTTCATCTCAAGCACCGCTCCGCTGGGCCCTCCTGTCAAGCACCGCTCCGCTGGGCCCTTCCTGTCAAGCACCGCTCCGCTGGGCCCTCCTGTCAAGCACAGCTCCGCTGGGCCCTCCTGTCAAGCACCGCTCCGCTGGGCCCTTCATCTCAAGCACCGCTCCGCTGGGCCCTCCTGTCAAGCACCGCTCCGCTGGGCCCTCCTGTCAAGCACCGCTGGCCCATTGGTATCCCCGGATCTGTGTCGGGCAGCGCTTCACGAGGCACTCTGCCCACCATGCCTCCTCTATGACCAGTGGAGTCTGTAATCCACCTGATGGACTGTGGCTTTGCACTCCCCAGGATGGCACAGTGGGCAGCCCACCCACTGTAGAGACTTGAGAGACTGTGGCTTTGCACTCCCCAGGATGGCACAGTGGGCAGCCCACCCACTGTAGAGACTTGTGAGACTGTGGCTTTGCACTCCCCAGGATGGCACAGTGGGCAGCCCACCCACTTGTGAGACTTGAGAGACTGTGGCTTTGCACTCCCCAGGATGGCACAGTGGGCAGCCCACCCACTATAGAGTCTTGAGAGACTGTGGCTTTGCACTCCCCAGGATGGCACAGTGGGCAGCCCACCCACTTGTGAGACTTGAGAGACTGTGGCTTTGCACTCCCCAGGATGGCACCGTGGGCATGGAGGAGCTTCGTGGATCTGGCGTCGTGGACTCATGTGGCTGAGGTAACCCCCTTTCCCTTCCCCCTGAGGTGCCTGTCTTTAATTTCTTTGATGCCCCTGCAGTGTTCTCTCCAATGGAGTCTGTCTCGTGTGTGGGCTTTGCCCGTGTGTTACTGGACATTGGCCCACGGACATTTGCAGTTGTATAACTGTGCCGGACTTTGGCTCACTGTATATATTTCGTTTCAGATGTGTAAATATTTATTTTTATATTGCTGAGTTCGCTATACTTACTTACCCATATAATATAGTTCTATTTTTCAGAACATGGCCTTTTGTCTCTGCATTTATTTTTGAGGGGTTTGGGGGTGTCACTCTGACTTTTTAATCTGCATTGGTGTGTAGGTATTTGGGTGGGGTTGAGGGTGGGGGTGGGTGTATCGTGTATGTGTGTGCCCGTAACCTTTCCTCCTCCCCCCTCCCCTGTGTCGTAGGTGCAGTACTCACCGTTGTCGTCTGCGGCGACGGTCGTGATCCTGGAAGAAGAGCAGGAAGGCAATGACTGGGAGGATGTGGAGTTCGGGTTCCATGCTGTCTGGATTCCGCGTGGAGTGTCTCGAGGTGAGCGTTTTCCATTGAAAATGTCTGTTTCCGCCGTGTTTTTATCGGCGGGGCTCCCGCCCCGGAAAAGGTGGCGGATTGGTGGGTCGTGATAGGGTGGGCGGTACATTGTCTTCCGCCTGGCTGTTGGCGGTGACCGCCGCGCTGTTTGTTTGTCCCGCCGTGGCGGTCGGAGTGCTAAAGCGCCGGCCTGTGTTGGCGGTTCCCGCCAGGGTCAGAATTCCCATTTTTGGACCGCCAGCCTGTTGGCGGGTTGGCCGCCGCTTTATCACCTACCGCCAGGGTCAGAATGACCCCCATAGTCTGTACAGGGATTCACCAGAGTTTAGAAGCAACACATATGATACTAATGCTGTTTTGTTGTACTGTGGTCGAGCAGTTAGGCTTATTAGAGGGTAGTGCAAAGCATTTTTTGTACACACAGGTAATAAATGAAGCATGCTCTCAAAGACCTAACTTCAGGGCAATTCTTTTTAGATACCAAAACTTGTTTTTGTCCATTTATTTCTAGAACCACAAGATTCAATTTGCAAGAAAAGCACAGTATCCAAAATATGTATCAATACCTATTTGTTTTAATTTGGCAATATTAATGGCTTATGTGAATATAGCAAATATGTTTTAAAAGTTGACACACTGCAATTTTCAGGAACAGTTCCGTAGGGAATAAAAGAAAGTACAGTTTTGGTGGTAAGTACCAGACCTACAGTTCCATTCTCTGGGGGTTATAATACCATGGGTCTGAGTTTGAGTTAGCGCCAAGCACCCTCCACCAGCCATACGGGGCTGGCTTTATGCAGAGGTCAACGTTGCTGCCGGGTTTTACAGTGGGAACCTATGGAGACTGGGGGCACTCAGAATCAGGCCTGCTTCTAGGTAAGAAGCCTGATCATTTGAGGCTCACCACCAGGTGTTAGAATTCCTGCAGGGTGGAGGTGTGAAGCACGGACACAGTGTCGGCTTTGTTTCTGGCCTACGAGAGCACAAAAGCTCTCACCCCATGGAGTCAGAAACTTATCTGTTCGTGGTAGGCTGGCGCAGACCCGTCAGTCCTGCATTAAAGGAATGGGTAAATACAGGGAGCATCTCTAAGATGCCCTCTGGGTGCATGTTTCAATAAAACCACCACTGGCATCAGTTTGGGTTTATTGTGCTGACAAGTTTGATACCAAACATTCTAGACTTTAGTTTATGGATCTGTGGAATTCATAATGACAAACTCCCAGCCCATATACTTAATATGGCCTCACTAGACTTACAATGTCTAAGAATGGTCTTAGACACTTAGGGGCATATTGTTCATGCAGGTATGCCCTCACCTATGGTACAGTGCACCCTCCATTAGGGCTGTAAAGCCTGCTTGAGTGTTGACTTACGTATACCACCGGCAGTGGTTCGTGGTGTGGCACACTGAGAGGTGCAATGTCGAATTTGCCTTTTTCTCACCACCAGCGCGCACAAGCTGCAATGGCAATGTGCATGTGCTAGGTGAGTGGTCCCCAGGGTGGCATAAGACATGCTGCAGCACTTGGGGACTTTCCAGTTAACAGGGCCCTTGGTACCATGGGTACTTTTTACAAGGGGCTTAACTGTGTACCAAGGGTGTGCTGTTGTGTGGACACAATGCTACAGTTTTGGGAAAGCACACTAGTGCTGGGGCCTGGTTAGCAGGATCCCATCACGCTCTGTCAAGTTATCACCAATATCAGACAAAAAGTGGGGGGCAACCATGCCAACAAGGGCACTTTCCTACACAGATTCTCTGACTTTCTTCCATGACACAAAAGGAGTTTGCAACAAGACTGCAAAACCATAGACCTAAGAAGCACGACTGACGTGGTGCCAAGCCTGCTGCACCTGGCCCTTGATGAGCATCCGACCTGTCCTGCCACTGCAGGTTCCAAAAATCAGGGAGCGCTGTCCGTGCTTCACAAATCACCAAGAAGAACTCTTTTGGATTACAGGAGCTGCTGCCCTGCAGGCACCCAAGGAAGAACCATGAGGACCTTGACTGCCAAAAACCCAACACTGGGCAACATCACTGCAGCTGAGCTGCCTAGCCCGAGTTGAAGTGGGCCAGTGGTGTCACCATGGTCCCCAGGCCGTTCAGACACAGCCTACCTAGAGCTTGCCCTATGTGGACTTCCTGACAGCGTTTGCAGCCTGATTCTGCAGACACCTAGCATCAGTGAGTGACAAAGATCCCATGCATCAGGACACCTCTGCACCCGTCTGCCCTGGGCCTAGGAGAAGAGGACCAAGGCTGTCCCCACATCTCTCTGCCTCGTGAGACCTGAGGCCACTTGTTGGCTTGGTCGGACTAAACCCCCAGTCCATGCCTATAGACTGTTTCTGCGGGGCTCCTTACAACCACAAGGAACTCCAGCACCAGACCTGATGCGAGAAAACACCACTGCACCTGCACCCCACAGCCTGAGGTGAAGTGGACCGGTGGTGTCCCTAAGTGCCTAAGGGTCTCAAGGTTCGAAACCCACGTGGGTTCCTCTGATGTGGACTCCCAATCCATCCCTCAAGCAACTTTGTGACCAAACCGGTCCCCATAGACTTACATGGGGCACCTGACGCTGAGCTGTACCCATGCACCCTGCTGGCTGAGGTGAATGGTCCGTGTGGACGAAGTCCAGGAGATTGATCACGTAAGTCGCTTTACTATACCTGTATGCAGTGCTAGTTCTTCCTTCATAGGATAACTTTACCACATCTGAAAAATGCACTGTATCAAGTTGTGCAAGCTGTAAAAATTCATAAATCAAAATATCAGACTTTATATAAAAGTACATGTTATTTGTATAAATTGGTGTGATTTCTTTCAGTGTGTGTCTCACTTACCGTAGGAGTCGCTTGACCACACTACCGAAAAAGGGAGCATTTGGGATGTAATTTGTTCCTCTGATTGCTTTGACTTTTTGCGCACTGTACCTCGTTTTGGTTCACTATATATGCTGCTTCCTACAATACTCACATACTCATGCACCCAGTAATACACCCACAGAGGCACTCGTGAACTCACACAGACCTGCTCAGAGAATCCCCAAGCACTCACACTCACTGAGGTACTCATGCGCACACTCACAGAGCCACTCAGACTCAGCGACTTGTGCACCAACTGAGTCTCTCAGACCCAAACAGAGACCGGTAACTCCGCTCTGCACAAGTTGCCCTTGCTGCCACCCCTAGAATTGGTAACAATGCAGCCAGAGGGAGATCCTTTTCCTACATCACAGCACAGACCTGGAACACGCTACCTCGCCAACTCAGTCAGTCCCCCTTTGTAGGAAGCTCACTCTTTATATACTATATCAAAATGACATGCACAGACTCCAGGTGTTCCACAGAGGCTAAAGTAGATACTACAAATGTATTTAGAAAAAATACATTTTGTTAATTTATTTCTAGAATCACAAGATTCTCTTTGCATGTAATTACATCAATAGATAGTATTTCACATATATATCAATAATAATACTTTGAATGGAATTCATATAGCATACAGTTTTTGAATAAATGCCAATAAAGCTATTTTAAATGTTGACACTGCAATTTTCAGGACACATCCTTGGGGAAGAAACTAAAGCACAGTTTTAGAGGTAAGTACTTGACTTACAGTTTCAGTCTCTGGGGCTTAGGAAGTCCACAGCTGGGGGTTCAAGTGAACCCCAAGCTCCCAGCAACACTGGGCCGGTCAGGTGCAGAGGTCAAATTTGAGCCATTTTAAAGTGGGCTCCTACGGAGACAGGGTGCACTCTGAATCAGATCTGCCAGCAGATAAGTACCTGTTCTTTGGTGGGCAGACCTGGGGGGAGGAGGGGGAGGGTTAGAAGGGCATTGTTGGGGCCACAAGGAGGCATCAAACGCACACCCTCAGTGGCACTATGGCAGCTGGGTGCAGGATGCAAACAAGGCATTGGGTTTCCAATGGATCTCTGTGAGGAGACCCCGGGGTCACTCAGATGCTGCATGTGAGGAACAGGAGGTCCCCTGGAGCAAACCCTAAGCTAGACAGGGAGGAATGTACCTGTGCTGGAGGTTGGGTTCTCTGGGGGTTGCGGGTGCAGTGGTCTTTTAGGCATCTGTAGGAGGCTGGCCTTCTATGCAGTGTGCAAAACTAGGCACACTATGCAGTGGGTCCAGGCGAGCACACTTTGGTTTCCAGGAGCAAAAATTAGACCACCTTATGCTACAACTTTTAAGGTAGCTGGTCGAGCAGTTAGGCTAATCCAGGAGATGTACTAAGCATTTGTTGTGCTCACAAAACCAATCATGCAGCACATGCACTCAATGAATAACTCGAGACCAGAGTTTATAAAAATACTTCAGTTTTATTTAATTTTTAAGACCAAAATCTTTCAAATACTTTTTTAGATATTAGTTTTAAAAGTTGTAATAAAGTTAGTCTTTCTGCGCATAATTACGCATCATTGGAATCAATGTACAGTTACCATTCAAAATTGTACAAATGAAGTTACCAGTCTCTTTTTTTTTTTTGCAGGGTGGTCACAGCAGTCAGTAGGCACCTTGCACCAGCCGGAGAGCCTCTTGCAGCTCCCGTTTCCAGCGGGAGCAGCGTAGGAAATGCTTTTGGCACAGGGCCACCTGTAGGGGCCAATTGGAAAAGATGGTTTCTGGGGGTCCCCTTGGGCTGTCGAGGTCGCAAGGGTTTGGGGATCAGTGGAGCACAGCTGGTTCCTTGTTGCGGACGCAGAGCGGCCGGATGAGGGGTGAGATCCAGAGCTGTGCGCAACTGAGTCCTTTTGGAGGTGAGTCTCTCTGGCTGCTTACAGGACACTGTGAGCATTCTGGTGGTAGGTCCCAGGGTGTTATTAAAGTCCCTCTACAGGGGCTTCCTCCTGATCCTTTCAGCTCTTGGGGAGCTGGTTTGAGGTTGTCCCAGGGAATTGGCGTAACTCGGCCACTGGAGGGCACAGTGCCACCAATCTTGGCACACTTGTAGGTCACGTCCAGGATGGTAGTTAGTGTGTCGTGGGGTCCGGCTGCAAATTCCGGTTGTGGACATATCGGCCGGCCAGTGAAGCGACCTTCACTGGCTTATTGGATCTTGCTTGGTTTTTGAGTGGTGCCTCCACTCAAAAGGTATATCTGTGGTGATTCTTTAAGCCTGGATATTACCTGGGTTTCTTGGGCTCGGTCCAGTGTCCAGCTCCTCCACAGCAGCAATTTGCAGGTCCTGGGTGCAGCAGGCAGGGTTTGGCACCTTTTCTTGTGCAACAGGTCCGTAGTTCTCTTGCTTTGGATCTTCTTTGGTGCAGGTCTTCTTTGTATTTTGAAATCTGATTTCTTGTACTAGGGATGTCCAATAAATACAGAATTTAGTGGGCGTTCTAGGTGAAACCTGGTAATGTCCAATGGGACACTTACCTATGGGTTGCTCCACCCACTTTAGTGTCCACTTCCTTTGGGAATGGTGACTTCCCTAAACTTGATTGGCTAGTTTCCTCCATTTCAAGATGAATTTGAGGGTCCACTTTGCAGAAAACACCTTAGAGGTGGTGCATGCTAGGCCACCACTCCTAATCTTTGTGTGGTTTCCCACCTTTGCTCACTCAAAAAGTGGGTGTTTTGCAAAGTGGCAACCCCTCAGATGCTAGCAGCAGGCCTGGAGGCTCGAGTTTCAGGGGCTGTAGCCCTTTGAAGCTCACTACCGGGGTTTTGCACGTTCCTGGGGGAGGGGTGGTTAGCTCCTCCACAAAGGGAGGGCATTGGTTTACGAACCAGGGAGACGGGGCTCTCCACCAAGGTTTGTATATGGACTGTGTGGGTGTGGCAGGCTGGATGAAACCAGTCAGAAAATATGGCAGGATAGTTGGCTTTTGCAGGGGACACCTCTATGGTGATCCCTGGGTACATTTTATTATAAATCCATTACTGGTACCAGTTTGAATTTATCATTCGGAGTGGTTTGATACCAAACAACCCAGGGTTCAGAGTAGCCATTATTTTGCTGGGAATCTCGTGTTGGCCAGTGTTCAGCACATACATTAAAATGGCAGCTCTATTCACTCACTATATCCCAGGTTTGCCAGGGACACAGTGGGAACATACTGCTCATTCAGCTGTGCCCTCACATATAGTATGGAGTATCCTGCCTTAGGTCTGTAAGGCCTGCTATAGGGGTGTCTTACCCATAGTTAATGCGGTGTATGGTGGACCGGGCACACAGGTAGTGTGCCAAGTAGAGTTTGTATTTTAGGTTTGCAGCAGGAGACTCTGGGGGTGATTCTGACCCCGGCGGTTCCTTACCGCTGGGGCCAGGGTCGGCGGGAGCACCGCCGACAGGCCGGCGGTGCCCCGCAGGGCATTCTGACCGCGGCAGTTTGGCCGCGGTCAGATGCGGAAAACCGGCGGTCTCCCGCCAGTTTTCCGCTGCCCATTTGAATCCTCCATGGCGGCGGAACGCGCTCCGCCGCCATGGGGATTCTGACACCCCATACCGCCATCCTGTTCCTGGTGGGTCTCCCGCCAGGAACAGGATGGCGGTATGGGGTGTCGCGGGGCCCCTGCAGTGCCCATGCCAATGGCATGGGCACTGCAGGGGCCCTCGTAAGAGAGCCCCACTTTGTATTTCAGTGTCTGCTTTGCAGACACTGAAATACGCGACGGGTGCCACTGCACCCGTCGCACCTTCCCACTCCGCCGGCTCAATTCTGAGCCGGCGTCCTCGTGGGAAGGGTCTTTTGCACTGGGCTGGCGGGCGGCCTTTTGGCGGTCGCCCGCCAGCCCAGTGCAAAAGCCAAAATACCCTCAGCGGTCTTTCGACCGCGGAGCGGTATTTTGGTGGGGGAAGTCTGGCGGGCGGCCTCCGCCGCCCGCCAGACTCAGAAGGACCTCCCTCTGTCTGCTATGGCAGTGCTGTGCACATCTTGATGCATGTCCCTTGAGGTTGGCACAATCAGTGCCACTGCCACCAGGGGCTTATCCAAAGTACTGCATGCCCTGGGTACCTAAGTACCTTTTACTAGGGACTTGTAGTAATAGCTAAAGATGTATCCAATCACTTTTCAAATGTTTTAGGTAAAGAACACTGGTACCGGGAACCTAGTTAGCAGGATCTCAGTGCACTCCAGTCCAAGTTGTATTCGGAAACCAGGCAAAAATGTGGGGGAGTACAGCAATAAGGTGCCAGTCTCTCACAGTGCGGGTATATTCATCCAGTGCTTTCGCATTCAGGGGTCGGTGTCCTCGGTCTTCCCTCTGCAGGCATCTTTGTGGAGGGGTCGAAAGGTCAACCCAGGGTGGGCACTTGCTCACAATCACCTGATGATTCTTTAGCTGGTTGGGCCACGTGGTCATCGACCGTAGGGTGTCTGGTGCAGGGTGGGCAGGACTCGCGTGTCTGGAGGTGTGCCGGAGTCCCTGGATGTTTCCTTCTTGGACAGGGCCACTGTCCACTGCAGTTCTTGGTCGTTTTGGGTGCAGGACAGACTTCTATAACTTGGTCGAGGTGGCTGGTCCCGCTGGATGCCTCACCTTTTTTGTGCAGGTTTTTTGAGGCAGTCAGTTGTCGTTGTCTTCTCTGCTGGGGGTTCAGCTCAGCAGTGCTTCTTCTTTCTTGGCAGGTCAGCCTGAATCTCATGAGCTGGGTTCAGGGAAGCCCTTAAATCCTGGATTTAGGGGGGTTACAGGGGTCAGAGGGCAGTAGCCAATGGCTACTGTCCCAGAGGGTGGCTACACCCCGTTCTTGTGTCCACTCCCTTTGGGGAGGGGGACGCAAACCTAACCCTATTGGTTTCTGTTCTCCAAACTAAGATGGATGATTCTGCAGGAAGGGGGGGGGGGGCAACCTCAGCTCTGGACACCCTAGGGATGGTCCTAGCTTTGGATGGCAGGGGGAGGGGTGGGTTTTGGGGGGTCACTCCTCCCTGCTTTCCATAATTTTCCTGATGGACTTGCTGCCAAAAGTGGGGCTTTGTCCGTGTGCGGACAACTCCACTAGCTGGAGTGCCCCATGGCACTGTAACAAGAGGCCATCAGATGTTACAGCTCCTGCAGGTGTGATACTGGAAATGGCCCTTTTTGCAGGGTTATCCCCAAACGTTTTGCTGCCTTCCTACAATATTTTTCTGGTCCGTTTTTGATGGTTTATTGTCTGTGCACTTCACCACTGCTAATCAGTGCGCAAGTGCTCCCTATAGAGCTTGTACCGTTGATTGGTTTATCCATGAGTGTCATATTTGATTTACTGGTAAGTCCCTAGTAAAGTGCACTAGAGTTGCCCAGGGACTGTAAATCAAATGCTACTAGTGGGCCTGCAGCACATTAGTAGCCCTGTAACCAAGGCTCAGACCTGCCACTACAGTGTCAGTGTGTGCAGTTTTAAACTGCCAATTCGACTTGGCAAGCTTACCCACTTGCCAGGCCTAAACCTTCCCTTTTACTACTTGTCAGGCACCCCGAAGGTAGGCCCTTGGTAGCCCTATGGGCAGGTTGCAGTGTATGTTTAAGGGAGTACATATATGTAGGACGTTGACTCTGTATATACTATTTCAAATTGAGAAGTAGTGTGCACAGAGTGCAAGGGTTCCCCTTAGAGGTAAGATAGTGGCAAAAAGAGATAATTCTAATGCTCTATTTTGTAGTAATGTGGTCGAGCAGTAGGCTTATCAGAGGGTAGTGTTAAGCATTTGTTGTACACACACAGGCAATAAATGAGGAACACACACTCAAAGACTTACTCCAGGCCAATAGGTTTTTATATTGAAAAATAGCTTTTCTTAGTTTATTTTAAGAACCACAGGTTCACGATTTACATCAAACACTTTAAATGCAAGTTACTTCACTTAGATACTTTAGGAACTTTGAATAAACACAATATCATGTACAGTCTTTGTAGAAATGTCAATAAGCTATTTTAAAAGTGGACACAGTGCAAAAATCAACAGTTCCTGGGGGAGGTAAGTAAAGGTTAGTTTTGGAGGTAAGACAGACACTTACAAGTCTCAAGTTTGGGGCATAGGCAGCCCACCATTGGGGGTTCAAGGCAACCCCAAAGTTACCACACCAGCAGCTCAGGGCTGGTCACGTGCACAGGAAAGAGGTATCCAAAACACATAGGCGTCTATGGGGAACAGGGGTGCTCCGGTTCCAGTCTGCCAGCAGGTAAGTACCCGCGTCCTCTGGGGGGCAGACCAGGGGGGTTTTGTAGAGCACCGGGGGGGGGAGACACGAGGAGGCACACAAAGTACACCCTCAGCGGCACAGGGGCGGCCGGGTGCAGTGAGTAAAGCAGACATCGGTTTTTAGGTTGTAAACAATGGAGGGACCTGGAGGGGGGGGGGTCACTCTCTAGCGTTGCAGGCAGGCACAGCGGGGGCTTCTCGGGACAGCCACCACCTGGGTGGGCTCGGCAGAGGGTCACCTGGGAGTCGCTCATGCACTGAGGTTCGGTTCCTTCAGGTCCTGGGGGCTGCGTGTGCAGTGTTGGTTCCAGGCGTCTGGTCCCTTGTTACAGGCAGTCGCGGTCAGAGGGAGCCTCTGTATTCTCTCCGTAGGCGTCGCTGTGGGGGCCCAGGGGGGTCGTCTCTGGCTACTCACAGGCTTGCAGTCACCGGGGAGTCCTCTCTGTGGTGTTGGTTCTCTGGATCTCGAGCCGGGGACGTCTGGTGCAGAGTGTTGTGTCTCACGCTTCCGGCAGGAAATGTGCAATCTTTGGAAGTTGCTTCTTTGTTGCAAATAAGTAGCTGGTTTTGAACAGGGCCCCTGTTCACAGGAGGTTCTTGGTCCTTTGGTTCAGGGCAGTCCTCTGAGGCTTCAGAGGTCGTTGGTCCCTGTCGGATGCGTCGCTGTTGCAGTTTTCTTTGAGTCAGGCAACAGGCCGGTAGGGCTGGGGCCAAAGCAGTTGTCGTCTCCGTCTTATCTGCAGGGCTTCAGGTCAGCAGTCCTTCTTGGTTTAGGTTGCAGGAATCTAGTTTCCTAGGTTCTGGGGAGCCCTTAAATACTGAATTTAGGGGTGTGTTTAGGTCTGGGAGGGCAGTAGCCAATGGCTACTGTCTTGGAGGGTGGCTACGCCCTCTTTGTGCCTCCTCGCAGTGGGAAGGAGGGCACATCCCTAATCCTATTGGGGAATCCTACAAACTCAAGATAGAGGATTTCTCAAGGCAGGGGTCACCTCAGGACACCTTAGGGGCTGTCCTGACTGGTGGGTGGCTCCTCCTTGTTTTCCTCATTATCTCCTCCAGCCTTGCCGACAAAAATAGGGGCAGTGGCCGTTGGGGCGGGCATCTCCACTAGTTGGGATCACCTGTGGTGCTGTAACAAAAGGGGTGAGCCTTTGAGGCTCACCTCCAGGTGTTAACAGTTCCTGCAGGGGGAGGTGAGAAGCACTTCCACCCAGTACAGGCTTTGTTCCTGGCCAGCAACATGTCTGGTCTGTGGCAGGCTGGCAAAAACTAGTCAGCCTACACTAGAAGTCTGGTTGGCATTCAGGGGGCATCTCTAAGATGCCCTCTGGGTGTATGTTACAATAAATTGCACACTGGCATCAGTGTGCATTTATTGTGCCGAGAAGTTTGATACCAAACTTCCCAGATTTCAGTGTAACCATTATGGAACTGTGGAGTTCGTGTTTGACCAACTCCCAGACCATATACTCTTATGGCTCCCCTGCACTTACAATGTCTAAGGTTTTGCTTGGCCACTGTATGGGCATAGTACTTATGCCCTCACCTGTGGTAGAGTGTACCCTGCCTTAGGGCTGTAAGGCCTGCTAGAGGGGTGACTTACCTATGCCACAGGCAGTGGGAGGTAGGCATGGCACTCTGAGGGGAGTGCCATGTCTCCCCAACAGCACACAAGCTGTGAAGCAATGGGCATGTGCTGAGTGAGGGGTCCCAGGGTGGTATAAGACAATGCTGCAGCCCTTAGAGACCTTCCCTGGCATCAGGGCCCTTGGTACCAGGGGTACCCGTTACAAGGGACTTACCTGAGTGCCACGGTTGTGCCAATTGTGGAGACAAAGGTACAGTTTGGGGAAAGAGCACTGGTACTGGGGCCTGGTTAGCAGGGTCCTAGCATAGTTTCAAATCATAACTTGGCATCAGCAAAGGCAAAAAGTCAGGGGGTAACCATGCCAAGGAGGCATTTCCTTACAACATCCAAGAGATTCCCCTGATGCTGCACCTACTGGAACTTCAGGTCTCACTGCAGACACCACATATGCCTTCTTGCATGATTTATCAGCAGGATGCAAGAGGCCATGAGGCCCAGCAGCCTCAAAGTCCGTCTCACCGAACCCAAGATAGAGGCCAAAACATCGGTATAATAACCTGAATATCCTGGACACGCTGCTCAGGAGGATTAGGCCGATACTGCACTGTATCCACAACACCTCTGATGGACGAATGTTTCTGAGGGAGTCAGGTGTGACTTTGGTATGTTTATAGTGAACTCCAGCAAATGCATGGAGGTCTGCTGTAGTCTGTAAGTGGGAGAGGACAGTCTGGGGCGAGGGATGCCTTCAACAGCCAGTCATCTAGGAAGGGGTAAACTGAATCCCCTGACCTGCGCAGTTGAGCTGCGACTGCCGACATCACCTTGGTGAACACCTGAAGAGCTTCTGTAAACCACAGTTAACGTCTGTGGGCAGGCAGGATGTGAATGTAAAAAAAAATTGCAACCCGTAAGTCCAGTGCTACCAACCGTTCTTCTTGGTCTAGGGCACACAAGACCTGAGCATCTTTAATTTCTCCTTCTTGAGGAAGAGATTGACGATTAGGAGGTCTAGAATAGGGCGAAGACCCTTGTTATTTTTGGGTATCGTAAAGTAGCGTGAATACCAACCACTGCCTACTTCTGATATGGGGCCCTTTCTATAGCTCCCTTGGCTAAGGGCTGTAACTTCATGTCAGAGCATAGACAAATGATCCTTCACGAGCCGTTCATATGCCGGTGGTATTGGTGAGGGAAGGATTGAAAAGGCAGGGCATAGCCCTTCCGAATGATCTGCAGAACCCAAGCGTCTGATGTAACAGACTGCCAGTGGAGGGGATGATGCTGAATTCTACCTCGAACTGGGCATGCATGGTAATGCAGAATCAAACTAGGCGGACTTTGAGGTTGCAGCTGCCAGGGGCATGGTGGCAGACAGCTTCTGTCTTCCAGACCCCCTCGTTCTGAAGAAACAGCACCCACGTCCACCCTTAGCTTGTAGAGCCAGCACAGGATGGTGGATGGCATAGGGCTGGTGTGTTGGTACGCCCCTCCCATGAGGGATGAAAGGCAGACTGTGTATGAGGGGTTACTGAGAGGCCCAAGGACTTGGACGTAGCCCAACAGTCCTTGAAGCGCTCCAGCGTCGAGTCAGCCTTCTCTCCAAACAAGCCAGTCCAGTCTAAGGGCATATTCAAGGTTTGCCTGAACATCCCTCGGAAAGCCAGATGTTGTCAGCCTGGCGTTGCACCATAAGTCCAGCATTGACGAAACTGCTCCTCCCAGCGAGTCAGTCCTATCCAGTACACACCTATCTTCCGTATCTCTCCAGTCTTTCACTGCTTGGGGGAGGTTGGCCCTGGCCGTCTCTGTGACCTTTGGGCAGTCCTTGTGCAACCATATCCTCCCGTAAGGTATCTTAAAAATGGGCCAATTAGTATGAGGTGTGCACGGACTTCAATGCCAGGCTGATGGAAGTAAACATCTTGTTTCCAAGCTGGTCTATCATCTTGGATTCCCTGTCCAGGGATGCAGAAGGGAATGCACCTGGTAAAGTAGAGGCTGGGACTACCATGCTGTAGGGAGCTGTGTTCTGTTTGCTGTACCCCCTCTCCCCCCTCCAACTTTTTGCCTGGTTTTTAGATGCAACTTAGACTGACGTGCACTATGTTCCTGCTAAGATGATCCTCGGTGCCAGTGTTCTTTGACATAAAACTGCACAGTTGTTTTTGCAATTGGCAGAACCTTTCACTATCACTCTAAGCCCCTAGTAAACGGTACCTCTGGAACCTTGGGCATGGGTTCCTGAAGAAAAGCCTGGGAGGGCTGCAGCACAGATTGTGCCACCCTCGAGGACCCTGTCACCAAGTGCACACTGCACTGCCATTGCAGGTTGGTTGCTTGGTGAGGAATTAAAATGAGAAAATTACATGGCACGCAGCATATGTGCCATGTCCCCTAACACTGCATGCACTATATGCAAGTCACCCCTCCGTCATGCTTTATAGCCCTAAGGCAGGGTGCATTATAATAAATGTGACAGCGTGAGCAGATATGCCCCATTATGTCATTCTCCGGCATAGCATGTGACCAGGGAAGCAGTTTTAGGTACATGTGGTGGACACCGGTAATTATGTGTTCCCCAGCTACATGATGGCTTCACTGAAGGTAGGGATGTTTGTTATCAAACATCTTGTATTGATAAACCCTCACTGAATCCTGTGATGAATGTAATAATAAATGCACCCACAGGGCACCTTAGAGGTGCCCCCTACAAACCTACTGTAGGAAGCTGGCTCTGTCTGTACAATATCAAAATGATACACTTTGCACGGAGTCCAGGGGTTCCCCAAGAGGCTTGACAGAGGCAATAATAGATAATAATAATGCTCGGTTTGTGGTGTGGTCGAGCAGTTAGGCTTATCAGAGGGTAGTTGTAAGGGAATGCCTCCTTGGAATCGTTACCCCCTGACTTTTTGCCTTTGCTGATGCTAAGTAATGATTTGAAAGTGTGCTGGGGCCCTGCTAACCAGGCCCCAGCACCAGTGGTCTTTCCCTAAACTGTACCTTTGTCTCCACAATTGGCACAACCCTGGCACTCAGATAAGTCCCTTGTAACTGGTACCCCTGGTACCAAGGGCCCTGATGCCAGGGAAGGTCTCTAAGAGCTGCTGAATGTCTAATGCCACCCTGGGGACCCCTCACTCAACACATGCACTCTGCTTCACAGCTTGTGTGTGCTGGTGGGGAGAAAATGACTAAGTCGACATGGCACTCCCCTCAGAGTGCCATGCCAACCTTACACTGCCTGTAGCATAGGTAAGTCACTCCTCTAGCAGGCGTTACAGCCCTAATGCAGGGTGCACGCTACCACAGGTCAGGGAATAGCTGCATGAGCCCTATGCCCCTACAGTGTCTAAGCAAAACCTTAGACATTGTAAGTGCAGAGTAGCCATAAGAGTATATGGTCTGGGAGTTTGGCAAACACAAACTCCACAGTTCCATAATGGCTACACTGAAATCTGGGAAGTTTTATATCAAACTTCTCAGCACAATAAATGCACACTGATGCCAGTGTGCAAATTATTATAACATATACCCAGAGGGCATCTTAGAGATGCCCCCTGAACGCCAACCCGACTTCTAGAGGTAGGCTGACCAGTCCCTGCCACAAACCAGACAACTTGCTGGCCAAATGGGGACCCTGTACTGAGTGGAGGTGCTTCACACCTCCCCCTGCAGGAACTATAACACCTGGTGGTGAGCCTCAAAGGCTCACCCCTTTTTGTGACAGCACCACAGGGCATACCAGCTAGTGGAGATGCCTGCCCCTCCGGCCACTGCCCCCACTTTTGGCGGCGAGGCTGGAGGAGATAATGAGGAAAACCAGGAGGAGCCACACACAAGTCAGGACAGCCCCTAAGGTGTCCTGAGGTGACCCCTGCCTTGAGAAATCCTCTATCTTGAGTTTGTAGGCTTCCCCCAATAGGATTAGGGATGTGCCCTCCTCCCCACAGGGAGGAGGCACAAAGAGGGTGTAGCCACCCTCCAGGACAGTAGCCATCGGCTACTGCCCTCCCAGACCTAAACACACCCCTAAATTTAGTATTTAGGGGCACCCCAGATCCCAGGAAATCAGATTCCTGCAACCTGAAGAAACGAGGACTGCTGACCTACAAGCCTGCAGAGAAGACTGGTGACCACAACTGCTTTATCCCCAGGCCTGTCTCCAACTTCGAAAACCTACAACCAGCGGCGCATCCATCAGGGACCAGCGACCTCTGAAGCCTAAAAGGACTGCCCTGGACTAAAGGACCAATAAACTCCCTTGAACAAGTGCCCTGTTCAAAACCAGCTACTTCTTTGCAACAAAGAAGCAACTTTCAAAGACTTCACGTTTCCCGCCGGAAGTGTGAGACTTCACACTCTGCACCCGACGCCCCCGGCTCAAGATCCAGAGAACAAACACTACAGGGAGGACTCCCCGGTGTCTGCGAGCCAGTGAGTGACAAGAGACGACCCCTCCCTGAGCCCCCACAGCGATGCCTGCAGAGAATCCAGAAGCGCCCCCTGACCGTGCCCTCCAACAAGGGTCCGGCGCCTGGAACCAACACTGCACCCGCAGCCCCCAGGACCTGAAGGAACCGAACTTAAGCACAGGAGTGACCCCCAGGTGATCCTCTGCCTTGTCCAGGTGGTGGCTGTCCAGAGAAGTCCCCCCTGTGCCTGCCTGCACCGCTAGAGTGACCCCCAGGTCCCTCCATTGAAACCAGACGCCTGCTTTGCACACTGCACCCGGCTGCCCCTGTGCTGCCGAGGGTGTATTTTGTATGCCTACTTGTGCACCCAATCCCCCCTTCCCCCCCGGTCTGCCCCCCCAAGGATGCAGGTACTAAATTGCTGGCAGACTGGAACCGGAGCACCCCTGTTCTCCATAGGCACCTATGTGTTTTGGGCACCACTTTGACCTCTGCACCTGACCGGCCCTGAGCTGCTGGTGTGGTAACTTTGAGGTTGCCTTGAACCCTGAACGGTGGGCTGCCTATGCCCCAGAACTGAGACTTGTAAGTGTTTTATTTACCTCCTAATCTAACCTTTACTTACCTCCCCCAGGAACTGTTGATTTTTGCACTGTCCATTTTGAAAATAGCTTATTGCCATTTTTACAAACACTGTATATGATATTGCTTTTATTCAAAGTTCCTAAAGTATCTAAGTGAAGTACCTTACATTTAAAGTGTTAACTGTAAATCTGTGGTTCTTAAAATAAACTAAGAAAATATTTTTCAATATAAAAACCTATTGGACTGGAGTAAGTCTTTGTTCCTCATGTATTGCCTATGTGTGTACAACAAATGCTTAACACTACTCTCTGATAAGCCTACTGCTCGACCACACTACCAAAAATAGTGCATTAGTATTATCTGATTTTGCCACCATCTTACCTCTAAGGGGAAACCTTGGAATTTGTGCAGACTATTTCATACTTTGAAATAGTATACACAGAGCCAACTTCCTACACATGGCCCCAGAGGTTCACACTCATACTAAAGTCTTCTGCCCACCTCAAGGACCGATAGGTTTTGTGAATCCTAAGGACTTGCAGTTCTTACTCCCTATCAGTTGGTGGATACTGCTCAGAACTCCGAGGCTACAGCTCACTGTTAGGTGCCTTTGGATTCCAGCTCATCTTCTGATCACTTGATTTCATTGGGCGGACTGGATAAGAACCAGTTTTTTCATCCATACAATGTGAGTCATAAAACTTCTTGGTACTAGAAATCCTTTATCCTCCAAATCCAGAGGGTAAAGTACATTGCGTATTTTGTTCATCATCAGACAACCACATGAAGTCTTGTGTTTTTCCTTCACTTTCTTTTGCCTGTCATTGGAAGTCTTACTGTTACAGAAGCGGCAGCCTCCACTTCATATGTTCTGGAGAACATAGCAAGGGTGAAAAGGACACTTTGTGATTTCATACCTGAAACGCCTAAAAAAGGCTCAACCACGTTGTCATTCTAAAGTCTGACCTAAGCAGGGGAAAAGGCTGTAGAGTGTTGTTTGCTGCCCCCAGTTCCCATCTCAACCAGACCTGTATTTTCCTACTTGTATCTTGTTTTATCATACAAAAGTTAAGTACTTCGAAATTGACTGAGGTTTACCTTCCATTAGGGAAACCTTTCAAAAGTCTGTGTATGGATACCTACCTTCCATAAGCCACTACTTTGCCATGCAATCATCCACAACATTTTAGTTCCACTACTTGAGGAAATCGGCGTAGTGACGTCCGTTCTTTTATGTGCCACACGCTGATCTGGAGAAGAGATACCCTGTTAATTTTTTAACTGTATTGGACCCTTTTGTCTGTTTTTTTTGTTGACCCTTGGCGCATCATGATGTCCCCGAAGAACGGGTTCAAGCCTTGCGAGGCCTGTCACCATATGATGTCGGGACAGATCAGCATCCGGTTCGTTTGTGTTTGTAGTGCAACCCGAAGTTGTGCTTTGAGTGCCAGGCCATGCACCCGAAGGCTTTGAGGGAGCGGTCCCTAAAGCTCATGAAGGCCCGACGCTCGACTCTGCATCGTTCATGGTGTCACTCATGAGGAGTGGCTTGAGACTGTTCGCGGAGTCACCACCACTCATCATCATAATACTCGTGTCATTCAGGTCAGAGAAAGAAGTCGTCGAAGAAGGCCAGGCGTTTTCCAACTTCACCACATCGCTCAGCCGATGCGACGTGGGAGGAGTGTCCTTGCTGTGCTACGCACCTCCCCAATTTTCCGTGAGCCAGGGCAACCCTTGCCAAACTCAAGGAGTTTTGAGGCCATGCGCCTCATATTTGGGCATTCTGACCCTTCTGTAGCACCTTCGAGGCCAAGGGGTTCATATGAGGGCACTTTTGGTTCCACGCCAGCGTCTTTGGCCTCTGCCCCCAGTGGTCCCTCCGGATCCTTGCTGACTCTGGTCGTGCCATCGCGACCTTCCCCGACACCAGCTAGGTCATCAGTGCTCCCGACATTGGTGGTGCACACGATCGACGTTGACCCAATTCTTACCCACGATGACCCGGAGAAAGAACGGTGCCGGCCGACGCTGCTTCTGACTTCGATGTGGTTCTCACCCCAGATTGGGTTTGGACCCTTATTACTATGGGTACAAATACAAGGAAGGATAGGAGGGGACGCTGGACCCTTTAGAATACCAGCTAGATAACCCTGATTTGGACTGGGCACAGGAATAGGGTGAAGCTAATGGTCTAGATACTTCTCCAGATGCTGGCATGCATTCTCCCCCTACCGTGGCTACAGCGGAGGAAACCTCTTATTCTGTGGTGGTCAGTAGGGTGGCTGAGGTCATTGGCATGGAGCTGTCCACTGTAGCGGTCAGGACGAATCTCCTGACGGAGGTGCTTCAAGCTGGGGCTTCTACTGCCGAGCCTCCCCTTCAATGAAGCCCTCATTGATGTCCTTCCGGGTACTTGGTCCAGAACATGGGCTCCTGTAAACAGTAGAATCGCTCGCCCCCATCAGTCAGCTCCAAACGACCCTAAATTCCTGGCCCAACACCCCTCACCTGAGAGCCTTTTCATCCAGGCATCATTGTCATCTGGTGCCTTACTTTCCACTCCCCCGGATAGAGAATCAAAGACCAACTTGGTAAGAAGATGAGGTTTTCTTCCTCCAGTCTTGCGTTGCGGTCGGTGAGCACTGCATGCCTTTTGTGCTGCTTTAACCACTGCTTGTGGGATACGGTCGTGCAAGTTCTGCCGCAGATCCTGGAGAAGACCCGGGCTAACATCTCCCAAGCCTTTGCTGATGGGAGAGATGCAGCTAAGTTCACCATTCCCTGTGAAATGGACACAACCAATTCTACAGGTAAATCGGATGCGTTGACAGTGGCCTTGAGGAGCCATGCCTGGTTGAGGGCATCTGTTTTTCCAGGAAATGTCCAACAGACCCCCATGGACATGCCCTTTGATGGCACCTGTCTCTTTGGGGACAAGGCGGACTCGGCGCATGAGAGGTTTGAGTGCCGGGCTATGGCTCAATCCCTTGGCCTCTCGGTTTCACCTCACCACCAACAGTCCATATTTTGCCCCTTTCGTGGCAACGGAACGGGCTTCCTGTTGTGTCCCTTTTACAGCCACAGGGGATGCAGAATCCTGCAGGCTCATGGGACAGGAAAACACAGGTTTGCCCACTCCACCCTGGTGCAGCCTCCAAACCTTCCTAGTCCGTACCCACCCTCATATACCAGTTGGTGGCAGGATTCGCATTCACCTGCCCCACTAGGAGACCATCACGACAGACAGGTGGGTTTTGCATATCATACAAAGGGGGTAATCCCCACCGGCCATGCCTCCATCTTAAGGCCCCTTACCAGAGGATCATCTGGCAATTCTCTCCTAGAAAGTCACGGCTCTCTTCGCCAAAGGGGCCATAGAGAGGGTCCCTGTGCCAGAAGTAGGTTGTAGTTGTTATTCCTGCTACTTTCTGGTGCCCAAAAAGACTTATGTCCTATCCTAGACCTTCGGGCCCTCATTCTCTTCTGCAAGAAGAAGTTCAAAATGCTCACTCTGGCTCATGTCTTGTCTGCCTTAGACCCAGGAGACTGGATGGTAGCATTATACTTGCAGGGTACTTGTTTCCATATTCCCATCCTGCCTGCCCACGGGTACTGTCTACGATTCCTAGTAGATCACGAGCACTTTCAATTTACTGTGATCCCTTTGGGCCTTACCAGCACCCCTCGGGTGTTCACGAAAGTGATGGCGGTGGTTGCAGCTCATCTGCGCAGGTTAGGGGTTTCGGTCTTCCCCTATCTCGACGACTGGCTGTTGAAGGCAGACACGCCCCAGAAAGTTGTCTCCCACCTTCAGACTAAGGCGAACCTCCTGCATACATTGAGGTTCACTATAAACATGCCAAAGTCTCACCTGACTTCCTCTCAGATGCTCCGTTTAATCGGGGCTGTTCTGGACACAGTGCAGTTTCGGACCTATCCTCCCGAAAAGCGAATCAAGAATATTCATGCTATGATCCTGATGTTTCAGCCTCTATCCTGCCTTTCGGTGAAAACAACTCAGAGGCTGCAGGGCCTCATGGCGTCCTGCATCCTGCTAGTGACACATGCCAGATGGCATATGCGAGCTCTTCAATGGGACTTAAGTTCCAGTGGGAACAGCATCAGTGTAATCTCTCCGACATGGTCTAGATCTCGGAGGGGACTGTGAAAGATCTGCTGTGGTGGCTTTGGAATCTGGATCTCTTGCTTCCCCAACCAGATATCTCAGTAGTGACAGATGCCTCACTCCTGGGATGGGGCGGCCACATAGGAGAGGCGTAGATCATAGGCCTCTGGTCTCATGCAGATTCTGGGCCCAACATCAACCTTCTGGAGCTCCAGGGAATCACGCTTGCATTGAAATCCTTCCCTCTCTCAAAGGGAAAGTAGTGCAAGTGTTCAGACAGCACTACTGGCATGTGGTACTGCAACAAACAGGGTGGAGTAGGGTCCTGGACACTTTATAAAGAGGCTCTGTGATTCTGGACATGGCTAGCACATCAGGGCATATCACTGGTGGTTCAACATCTGGTGTGATCACTAAGCGTCAGAGCAGACAAACGCAGCCATCGAGTCAGTTGATCTAGAATGGCGTCTACATCTAGAAAAGGTGCAAGGTCTCTTTCACAAATGGGGAGAGCCTTGGTTATATCTGTTCGGCTCTGTAGAGAACACTCAATGTCAGCTGTTTTGCATGTTGAAGTTTTCATGACTGCACTCGCTCTGCAACGCTTTTAGTCTTGAGTGGATCTCTGGCTTCCTTTACGCCTTCCCGCCAATACCACTTCTGGCCCAAGTAATCTTTGTGGCTCCAGACTGGGCACGGAGAGTACGGTATCCAGAGCTATTGAGCATGGCCACCGATCTTCCAGTCAGCCTGCATATTCGGGAGGTACTTCTGGCGCAGCAGCAGGGGATGGTTCTCCATCTGAAGCTGTCCAATCTTCGCCTTCCATGTGGCGATAGAGCGGCGGCAGTTGACGGCTTTTGACCTTCCACCCGAAGTCTGTGAGTTTATCTTGGCAACCAGGAGTCCCTCCACCAAAACGGTATACGCTTGTCTGCATCAATTTGTGTCATGGTGTAGAAACAAGTCTCTTGATTCCCCCCGCTTCTTTCTCTGCAGTTCTTCTGTTCATCATATCTTTCACCAAGTAGGGCTCTGCATTGGCACTGTTTAAAGGTTACTTGGCGGCTCTCAGCCTCCCTAATGTTGGCGGACCAACATTCTCTTTTTAAGTCTCCTCTTGTGGGTAGATTACTTAATGGTCTTACCCATTTGTTCCCCCCCCCACTTTATCATGCCTCAGTAAGACCTTAATGTTGTTCTTACTTAGCTAATATGTGCTTCCTTTGAGCCATTACACAGCTGTCCTGTGCGCCTCCTTATTCTTAAAACTGCATTTCTGATGGATACAACTACCTGTGGATTCCTCACCTAATGAATTCTCCCCATGCGCAGCATTCAACGGAAACTTCTCTCTAGCTCTGCACGTCGGCGAGGACATCACAATTGCCCGGCTCCGCGTGACGTCATCGTGGCAATAAGAGGTCCTCGCCGCCGTGCTGACGTCAGTTCACTTTTTTCCATGCCTTCGATAACGGTTACTTTTCTGTTACCTGTATCATTAGCTCTTCGGAAGGTATACTTTGTGTATTTCCAGGATGTCGGCTCCGAAAAAGTCGGGGTTCAAGCCTTGCAGGGAATGTGGAGGTCGGATGTCTGTGACTGATCCGCACAACGATTGTCTTTGGTGCCTCAGTTCCGATCACGACTTCCAAGAATGCGGATCCTGCCAAAAGATGAATACGAAGGCATTGAAGGAACGCGAGGCAAAGCTTTTCTTGGCAAGGTCCAAGAAGGAGAGGAAGCGGCACCATCGGTCCTCTTCTGGAAAGTCATCCCATAAGAAGTGACGTCATCGTGACTCCCGACGTCAGTCCAGAAGTCGGTCGAGGTCTCCATCATCCCGGCACCAAAAGTCTTGGGAAGTGAGTCAGACTGTGTCCCCCCTCAACCTGCGAAGCCGCAAGTGTCCCCGGCCCCGTCAGTCTTTGAAGTTGTGGAGCCTCAGTCATCTGGCTTCGCCGGTGCATCCTGAACCTGAAGAGTCCAGCCCGGCACCGGCTCCACAGGCTTATCCTTCGTTCCCGGCTCCGGGTACGGATCCTGCGGCATTCCTTAATGCCATGTTCCAGATTTTTCAAAATATGGCTCCGGGAGGTGGTGCGCCGGCTGGCCCCACTGGTCCCCTGGCTTTCAATCTCGTTCCAGCTCCATATAAACCAACGCCGTTTATGCCATTTTGTTCGGCTGGAGATTCAAGTCAGGCCCCTCTGCCTACAGTGCAGCCCTCGACGTCGAGGGAAAGACCTTTAATGCATGTTGGAGGTGATGGGGCTGAGAGGTCGGATGTCTGCATCGGATGCGGGTGCCTTCTCCATGGCGCCGATGGATCCATCTGATGCGTCGGTGGATCCGGAGAACCTGTCATGACGCCTTCCCGGCGCCATTCACTGACGTCGCTCTGCTCCATGACTTAGACTTTTAGAGGAGAGGGAATATCAGCAGCAATTCCTCGAAGAAGAGGAGATCACTGACCCCCCAGGGTGATTTCCCTGGGTTGGACACAGCAAGTGGTC
Source organism: Pleurodeles waltl (assembly GCF_031143425.1). Taxonomy (NCBI): domain Eukaryota; kingdom Metazoa; phylum Chordata; class Amphibia; order Caudata; family Salamandridae; genus Pleurodeles; species Pleurodeles waltl. The sequence continues at coordinate 56,635,806 of NC_090446.1, read as the reverse complement.
TTGATACCTCTCGAGTATGATCTGGCCTCCCCTGGTGAATATACAGAGGAGGCAGCCTCTTACCAATCTTATTAGGAAGGCCGCAGCATTTCTGGATCTTCCTTTACCGACGGCGCAGGTGAAGACCAACCTTTCGACTGAGGATTTGCATCCTGCTACAGCCATGGTGGATCCTCTTTTACCATTTAATGAAGCCCTGATGGATCCGATCGAAGAGGTTTGGGAGAAGCCTCTTTCTTCTTTGGCTGGTAGTAGGTCGGTGGCCAGTCATTATAGATCTGCGCCTGGGGACCCGGAGTTTTTATCCAAACACCCTTCACCAGAGAGCTTGGTGGTGCAAGCATCCCGCTCTTCGAGGTCGGCCACTGGTTCGTTTCCGGGGGTACCCTCGGACCGGGAATCCAAACGGATGGACCAATCGGCCAGGAAGGTGTTTTCTTTTTGCAGCATGCCTCTAAAATCTGCCAATGCAACATGTATTCTGGGCAGGTATATCCATGCCATAATGGATGCGACGAAGACTGTACTTCCGGACATGTGCCAGGACTTGTGTAGTCTTCTTTTGGACGCTCGGGCGGCGGCTACACAGGTTATTCAGACAGGGCTGGATACCACGGACTCTATTGCAAGAGCCATGGGGACTTTCGTTGCCTCCAGACGGCATGCGTGGTTACGCACTTCCGGATTTTCGACAGACGTCCAGTCTATGTCGCTGGATCTGCCCTTTGATGGGGCAAAACTGTTTGGTTCAAAAGCGGGCTCTGCGCTAGAGCACTTTAAAGAATGTAGGGCCACAGCTAGATCTTTGGGTCTGCAGGCTGCTGCTACCCCATTTCGATCTCTTAGACGGCTGCATGTTTTTGGAAGAGGTTCTTCCTTTCGTGGGAGATCGCAGCAGTCCTCCAGCCTCCCTTATCGCTCATACAGGAGGCGGGGTAGAGTCAGCACAAGAGGTGCCACCCAGCAGCAGCACCCTTCCTCTTCCACTGGAGGGTTACCTCAAGGAAAGAAGCCCTAGTCCTCTCACCATTGTTTCTTATACCTCTCCGGTAGGGGGGAGGCTTTCACTCTTTCTTCCCATATGGGAGTCCATAACAACAGACTCTTTGGTCATCAGTTTGGTGAGAAGAGGTTACGCCCTTCCCTTTCGGGAGATTCCGCCTCCCTTCCCGCCCCGTCTTTCCTTTTTGTTCAGAAGATCATCTCCTGCTGTTACAACAGGAGGTTCTCTCCCTATTATTGAAAGGTGCAGTGGAGTTGGTTCCAGAGCAAGAAAGGGGTCAGGGGTGTTATTCCAGGTACTTCCTGATCCCCAAGAAGGATGGTCATCTGAGGCCTATTTTGGACCTGAGGATTTTGAATTGGTTCCTCAAACAGGAGAAATTCAAAATGCTGACTCTATCATAGGTGCTTTTGGTGTTGGACAAGGAGGATTGGATGGTGTCGGTCGACTTGCAGGATGCTTATTTTCACATTCCCATTCTCAAGTCGCACAGGAAGTATCTCCGGTTTGTGGTAGGATCGCAGCACTACCAGTTTGCGGTCCTTCCTTTTGGTCTTACTTCCGCACCACGGGACTTCACGAAGGTGATTGCAGTTGTTGCAGCACACCTCAGGAGGAAGGGAGTAGCAGTATTCCCTTACCTAGACGATTGGTTGATCAAAGCCGAGTCTCCGGGGCTTGTGCTGCGTCATCTGCAGCTGACAACCCAGTTGTTGTTCAGTCTGGGTTTTTCAATAAATGTGCCCAAGTCTCACCTAGAGCCCTCTCAACTTCTCCTGTTCATAGGGGCAGTACTGGACACAACATTGAATCGAGCCTTTCCTCCGCCACAGCGGATACGGGACATTCAGGCTCTGGTTCCAATGTTTCAAGAAGGAGCGGTAGTTCCGGTCCTCAAGGTCCTTTGTTTGCTCAGTCTGTTCGCTTCTTGCATTCTGTTGGTCACGCATGCACACTGGCATATGAGGGCTCTTAAGTGGTGCCTCCGCAAGCAGTGGTTTCAGCACAGAGGAGATCTCGGGGAATCGATAAGGGTCTCCAGAGACACTGCAGCGGATCTCCGATGGTGTGCTGTGGAAGGCAACCTTTCTCAAGGGAAGCCGTTCTCGCAGCCAACTCCGGTGGCCACGGTGATAACTGATGCCTCCACCGTAGGGTGGGGAGCTCATCTGGAGTATCTGGAGATCAAGGGTCGTTGGTCTCCAGTAGAGCAGAGGTTTCAAATCAATCTGCTGGAACTGCAGGCGATTCGTTTGGCCCTCAAGGCCTGCCTCCCTTCCCTTTGCGGTCAGTCAGTTTAGATTCTGATGGACAACACGACTGCGATTTGGTATATCAACAAACAGGGGGGTGTAGGGTCGTACCTTCTTTGCAGAGAGGCTCTGCGACTCTGGTCCTGGGTGCGGGACCATCGGCTTTGTGTAGTGGCAAACCATTTGGCCGGGGTCCTAAACGTACGTGCGGACAAGCTCAGTCGCTTCTTCTTGGACAACCACGAGTGGTGTCTGCATCCGGATCTAGTTCTTTACATCTTTCGGATGGGGGTTTTTCCCTGAATAGACCTCTTTGCCACTCGAGAATGGGCATTGTCAGTCGTTATGTAGCCTTCAGTATCCGATGCAAGGAGCGTTTGGGGGCGCGTTTCAGATGTCCTGGTGCAACCAGTTGCTTTACGCGTTTCCTCCCATACCCTTGATTCCTCGGGTTTTGAGGAAGATTCGCCAGGACCAGGCCCAAGTCATTCTGATAGCTCTGGATTGGCCATGAAGGGTGTGGTATGCAGACCTTCTCCGACTCACTGTACCCGCCGCTCCGTCTCCCTCTCAAGGCAGACCTCCTTTCGCAGTCGCAGGGGCAGGTTCGACACACGCACCTCCAAAGCCTGCAGCTTCATGCCTGGAGATTGAACGGGGCAACCTGAGCTCCTTTTCTCTCCCACCGGAGGTGGTGGACGTTCTTTTATCAGCCAGACGACACTCCACCAAGTTGGTCTATGCAAGTAGGTGGGCTAATTTTGTTTGTTGGTGTAGGGAGAAGAAAATGTATCTCTTAAGTGCCCATCTTTCTGATGTTTTGTTGTTCGCGTTGTCATTGGCTCAGCGTGGTTGTGCTTTGCCCACGGTTAAAGGCTATCTTTCGGCCCTTTCGACTTTTTTTATATCTTCCAGATCAGCCCTCCCTATTCAAATCTCCTTTGGTTGTTCGATTTTTGAGGGGGCTTACTAATAAATTTCCTCCCAGGCCTCTTATTATGCCGCAGTGGGACTTGAATTTGGTGTTGACTTCATTGCTGCCCATTAGGATATTTGTTTTTCAAAACGGTGGCCATCACTTCGGCTAGACGTGTTAGTGAACTGCAGGCTCTTTCTGCTCACCCGCCTTTCACCACTTTTTATAAGGATTAGGTGGTTTTGAGGACCAGGGTGGCTTTCCTCCCCAAGGTGGTGTCTCTATTTCACTTGGGACAATCAATATCTCTCTCAACGTTCTACCCTCCTCCGCATACATCTAAGGAGGAGGAAAGACTCCATCGTCTGGACCCTAAGAGGGCTCTCAGTTTTTATGTCGACAGGACGAGAGAGTTCCGGTTGGATGAACAACTCTTTATTGGATACGTGAGGAAGGGGAAGGCCGTCCACAAGAGAGCGATCTCCAGGTGGGCCGTTCTTTGTATTAAAATATGTTACTCATTGGCAAAGAAGGATCCTCCTGAGGGGATCAGGGCTCATTCCACCAGGGCCAAGTCAACCTCATCAGCTTTGGCCAGAGGTGTTCCGATGGCGGACATCTGCAAGGCTGTGACTTGGTCTTCCCTCTACACCTTTGTGAAGCATTATTGTTTGGATGGAGAGGTGCAGAGGGATGGCAATTTTGCGCTGTCGGTGCTGCAGGATTTCCTGGTTTGACCAGACGGACACCCTCCGAGGTGGTACTGCTTTGGGACTCTATTCATTAGGTGAGGAATCCACAGGTAGTTGTATCCATCAGAAGAGCAAGTTACTTACCTTCGGTAACGCTTTTTCTGGTGGATACATTAGCTACCTGTGGATTCCTCACGGTCCCTCCCGCCTCCCTATTGTCTGTCTGGTCATACCAGGATCGCCTTGGGTGTGCACTTCAGTTTCAATGTTTCTACATATGTATATATGTTTATAGTTCACATTCAAGTTATTTTCAAGTTTGCAAACCATTCATGTTAGTATGTGCCCTTATTTAAAGAACTGTGCAAAAGTTTTTAGATGAAGATTCTATATAAAGTTTATTCTTGTTAATCTTAAAGGGTGTAGATTGTCGATGTTATTTATATGTTTCAAAGGCACCTAAAAAATTGCATGAACTAATGTCAGCACGACGGCGAGGACCTCTTATTGCCACGATAACGTCACATGGAGCCGCGTGGAGTCGGGCAATTGTGATGTCCTCGCCTGACGTGCAGAGCTAGAGAGAGAAGTTTCCGTCTAATGCTGCGCATGGGGAGAATTCTTTAGGTGGGGAACCCACAGGTAGCTAATGTATCCACCAGAAAAAGCGTTACCAAAGGTAAGTAACTTGCTCTTCTGGTTGCCGTGATCTGTGCTCGCTGGGTGAGTGAGCTTCAGGCTCTTTCTTCTAAACCCCCATTGTTGTCTGTTTTCCCTGACAAGGTGGGGCTCCATACGAGGGCCTCATTCCTTCACAAAGTGGTCACGTACTTTCATGAAGCCCAATCCATCACTTTCCCTTTTTATTCACTCCCACATTCTTCTCACAAAGAGGAGAGACTCCACCGTCTGGATGCAAAAAGAGCCTAGGCATACTACCTCAATCTTACCAAATATTTCGGGTTGGATGATGAACTCTTTTTTTGGGTGGGGGTGGGGGGGGGGGTGGGGGGGTATGTGGGCACGAAGAAAGGGAAGGCAGTGCAGAAGTGTAACATTTCACGATGGGTGCGTCTTTGCATCAAAATGTGCTACGCTTTGGCTAAGAAGCAAGCCCCTGAGGGGTTGCGTGCTCACTCTACATGAGCTAATGCTGCTACCACAGCGTTAGCACCTGGAGTTCCTGTCATTGATATCTGTCAAATAGCAACGTGGGTATCTCTGCACACATTTAAAATGCATTACTGTCTGGACAGTCAGGTCTGCAGAGACGGCTGCTTTGGTCATTCGGTCCTGCAGGACTTTCTAGGATGAGCTTAGATTATCAGCCTACCTCAGAGGATGGTCTTGCTTGGGTATCTATTCTGAGAAAAGAATCTGCAACTAGAAGTCTCTATCAGATGAACTAGTTACTTATCTTCAATAAAAATGTATCTGGTAGAGACATTATAGTTGCAGTTTCTTTACCAACCCACCCATCCTTCCTGCTCGCAAACTAATTTCATTGGACAGGGATAACCATCACAGGGCCTTAGTTTTGGGACACCGTTCTTGGTGTTCTTCATGGCTCTGCGCTTTGGCGTCAAAGTTGTGAAAAGAAACTTGACGTCACTACGCTGAGGTGGCGCCTATATACGACCTCCTACGCCATCACGGCGACAACGACGCCAACGACAGACGCAGAGACGACTGCCACCACTTGACTGTGCACAAGGGTACTGCGATAATAAAAAAATCTCCGGATCTAGTCTGACGCCTGGGAGAAATTCAAAGGTAAGGAATTTGCGATTAGAATATGTCTCTACCAGATAAATTATTACCGAAGGTTATTCTGAAAATGTATTATGTCAATGGAAAATATTTGAAAATGACAGTGCACAACCATATCACTTTTTAGCAATATATTTTTTTAAACTGAGATCTTTATCAAGAATTAACAAATTTCTGCCCCCACCCTGATGACAATGATATTAGTGAACTAAGAGGCAAGTCAGGGTTCATGTGTAGCCTAATGTGGGCTAGATTTGTAATATGCATGAAGCAAACGTTTAGCCTATTAAATCAAAAAGGGTTTTTTGTACAGCAGAAATGCTGAACTTTCATATTTGAAGGTGCTCTCATATATGATAATGAAAAAATGACAGCTAAATAAAATATTGCCTAGGATCACACAACTTAACAACAGTGTGAGGGTCAAGTATATTACAGATAGGTCAAGTAGATTCAGTCTAATCGTTCTGCAGGCCAGGTAAGATATTTATGAATTTTTGATGCATGTGAAGATTTGCAAGCTCATGTCAACAGATCTCAAGATGCGACCCCTGCGTTGGCATGAAGAGTTCTGTTACTGGACCTCTGCCAGTCAGCAGCGTCTGCTTCCTGCACACGTTTATCAGACACTACTGCCAGGTAGGCCCAGGTCTATAAAAATGAGAATTTTGCCCCTTTGGCCCATCAGGACTTCCTCCTTTGAAATTGGTCTGCAAACACACCACCGGAGATGGTATTGCTTGGGTATCGATTCTAAGGCTAGGTGTCTGCGGCTAGCATGATCCTCACCTCTGTTCCTGACACCGAATATAACATTTCCCAGCTTTAATAACTTTCGCTGCCAGGCCTTTCCCCCTCAGGTGCCAGGCCTTTTCTTGGCTATTCGGGGCAGTTCGTGCTTAGGCTTTCATTACTTTTTGGCCACATAAGCTACCCATGCCAAATGTGCGTTTTTAAAAAAAAAAACTTATTTATTTTTATTTTTTGCCAATTTCATAGGGATTCAAAAGGTACCCATAGTTTGTGGGTTCCCCTGGAGGAGAACAAGAATTTATCCCAGACGACTCGGAGAGGCATCGGCCGACGGCACCATCGGCTTCAGTGGGGCCTATTCACCCAAGGGCTGATTCGGACCCTTTTTCCTATGGGGAGGAATTGGATGGACCGCTGGACCATTATGAATACCAGGATGACCATGCTGTGGACTGGGAACAGGATTTGGGCGAAGCCAGTGGTCTGGATACTTCTCCTGACGCTGGCATGCTGTCTCCTCCTACCGTGGCTACGGCGGAGGGAGCAACTTACAGTATGGTGGTCAGTAGGGCAGCTGAGGTCTTCGGCCTTGAGCTACCTACTGTGGAAGTCAGGTCTAATCTCCTGACTGAGGTGCTTCAGCCTGGGGCTTCTACTTCAGAACCCCTTCTCTCATTCAATGAGGCCCTCACCAATGTCCTTTTGGGTACATGGTCCAAACCCAACACAGGGGCTCCTGTGAACAGGACTATTACTCGCCCCCATGGCCTGCACCGACCGACCCAAAATTCCTGTCCCAACACCCCACTCCTGAGAGTCTTGTTATACAGGCTTCCACTTCTTCAGGTGCATTCCCTTCCGTACCCCAGGATAGAGAATCCAAAAGGCTGGAACAATTTGCCAAGAAGTTGTTTTCTTCCTGCAGCCTCACACTGCGGTCTGTGAACACTGCATGTCTTTTGTGACGTTATACCCACTCCCTGTGGGTTACAGTTGTGCAAGTCCTGCCGCAGATACCGGAGGAGGCCCGTGCTATCGTCTCCCAAGCAGTGAAAGATGGGAGAGATGAAGAAAAGTTCACTATCCGTTGTGGGCGGGATACGACAGACTTTCTGGGCAGATCGGTTGCAACAACAGTGGTCTTACGTCACCATGCCTGGTTACGCACTTGTGGCTTCTCGGGGGATGTCAAACAGTCACTCATGGACATGCCCTTTGATGGCACCCGTCTCTTCGGAGACAAAGCGGACTCTGCCTTGGAGAGATTCAATGATTCCCAGTCTACGGCTCGGTCCCTTGGTCTTTCCTCTGCCACTCGCCCACCGCATTCAGCTTTTCGTCCATTTCGTGGAACACAGAAGGGGCACCCTGTCATGTCCTCAACCCAGCCACTGTGCCACGCACGCTGGGCAGCCTCTGCATGGCCGAGGTCGCGGAATTCCACGTGGCTGTGAGACAGGGAACCATAGGTCTGACCAGTCCACCTCTGCCCCCCCGCTGCAGTCTCCAAACCCTTCTAGTCCGTCCCCTCACTCCCACCCAGTTGGGGGCAGGATCCGCCATGACCTGCCCCACTGGGAACTTATTATCACTAAAGATTTCCAGGTGGACGATCAACTCTTTGGTTATGTGGGTGCTAAGAAAGGGAAGGCGGTGCAAAAGCATATCATCTCTCGATGGGTGCTTCTTTGCATCAAAATGTGCTACACTTTGGCTAAAAAGCAACCTCCTGAAGGCTTGCGTGCTCATTCCACCAGAGAAACTGCGGCTTCCACTGCGTTAGCACGCTGAGTTCCTGTCCTGGATATCTGTCGGGCAGCTACATGGGCATCCCTGCACACGTTTGATAAGCATTACTGCCTGGATAGTCAGGTCCGTTGAGGCGGCTACTTTGGTCGTTCAGTCCTGCAAGTCTTTCTAGTGTGATCTTTGTTCGCAGCCCACCACATAGGATGGCATTGCTTGGGTATCAATTCTAAGGTAAGGAATCTGCAACTAGAAGTCTCTATCAGATGTACAGGTTAGTTACCTTCGGTATTTGAAATATCTGGTAGAGACACATTCTAGTTGCAGCTTCCTTACCCCCCACCCATCCTCCCCACTTTGCGAAATTATTTCTAGGGACAGGTGTTCCCCCTTTCAGGTCCTTAGCTCTGGCGCACCAATCTCAGTGTTCTTAGCGGCTCTGCGCTCTGGCGTGGAAAGTCGTTAAAAGAAACTGACATCACTGCGCGAGGGCGGCGTCTATGTACTACTCCCGACGTCATCAAGGCGTCAGTCGATGCCTGCGGAGTCAACCAACGCCACCTACAGACGCCCAAGGGTATTGCTCGAAGAAAAATCTCCGGATACAGTCTAACACCTGGGGGGAAATTCTAAGGTAAGGAATCTGCAACGAGAATATGTCTCTACCAGATATTTTGTTACCGAAGGTAAGTAATTTGTACTTTAGGCCATTTTGGAGCTTGCATAAGGGGTCGCTCCCCTTATCAATATAAAGGTTTAAAAAAAAAAAAAAAAAACCTGGTTTCTAGTGGCTTCTGCACCCCACCTCCCTGCCAAAAGGGGCAGATCGGCCTAATTAATATAGGCCAATCTGCCCCCTGTGGGGGCAGAAATGGTCTTTTAAAAAAAATTGCTTGAGGGGGGAACAACCCTTGCCTAAGGGGTCGCTCCTGTTCTCAACATAAATAAAAACACCCCTGGTGCCTAATGGCTTCTGCCCTCCCTGGGGGCAGATCGGCCTATTTTAATAGCATTATGTCCATGGCAGTGAAGGGGTTAAGGACATGAAGACAACACCCGCTTTAGCAAGAGGTTTCTGTTGACCCGGTGACAAAGTTGATGCAGGATACATTTGGGACTTTCCTATGGTAGTAGTATGACTATTTTGCCATTATCATGCTTTTGAATACTGTATTTGAGATTTAAGGTGACATTGCTATTTGCGTGCCCTCCACTTGAACGTCATATTGGTTCTGCATGGAATAGTTACAAGGTGTATTTTCTCTTCTAGGGAATGACGGCTCCAAACAGGAATGAACAAGAAGGAACTTACCATTTTTATCTCACGAAGAAAGAGGGGACATAAACATGGACTATGTTATGAATTTAGAGTTTGATAGGTTATGTGGAATACCCCTTCCCTAAGATTTCTGTGAAATAACATTTTTTTTCTAATTGTAAAGGCTGCTGATTAATAAAATGGACAAAGGAAATGCATAATCCATGGCTCCGGTCTTGAGATTGAATCATAGTTCATAATTTCAATAATTATCAAAAGTAAATATGCTTTGCTAATGTGTCCCTCATTAGTGCTGACCTACCATTAGTATTTTTTTTGTGAAAGCTAACTACCCAACTGCATCTCCAATAACTTTTTTTTAACCAGTTTTAAATTGCATTTTCAATATCACAATCTTGAATACATTACATCTATGAAAGTTACATTATCATTAGTAAAATCCGCAATCCAGCTACATCGTCATTAATAAAATAGTTTCACATCAGTATCAGCAGGAGTCCTTGGTTCAGTCCTTAAACAGCAACATTGGAAAAAACAAGTCATGTGTCGATGTTAACTCACATTCTGCCGTTACCATAAGTGCTATTCAATCTTCCTATCTCAAGCAAGTACTGCAAACATTGAAAATCAACAGTGACATCCATGAAGCTATAATGGCCACTAGGAAGCTATTCGGGGACATCAAAGGGTGTAACAGAAGGGTGTTGTCACTCACCCATGGACAGGCTGGAAGGGGTTATGATGGAGGTGTGGGAATGTGGATAAAAGGGGACAGGGGAGGAGGGGGTTATGTCCCCGCCAGGGTAGGATTAAGTGACGGGCCACCAACTCTTGTATGTGTGCAAGTCAAGTAATAGTGCTTCCCATTCCACATTTCTGGGGTATTTGCGTAGTCCTCATATTTCTTGCCTCCTGAGCTCCTCTCCCTGTCCCCACTTCAGTATTGCCGCACACCAGTGGGCTATATCTAACAATACCTGGGCTTTCCAGTGCATGGCAATTAGTCTGCATGCTATCAGCAATGCTTGGTTTATAAACCGGTTAGCAGCTTTATCTGTTTTTGAGCACCTGAACAATCCCAACAGTGCAACTTCCATTGTGAACACATCCAGTCACCTCTCAGCAAGTTGGACACTGACACCCATAAGGTTACAGACTGAGCAACTCCAGAATATGTGCATCGTGTCAGCACCTGCATGTTGGCATCTCGGGCAAACAGAGGAGGACCCAAACATTTAGGACAGAGTTGAGGGAGTGAGGTAAGCTATATGAAATATATTATGCAGGATCTACTGAACTTGGTATTCTGCATCATCCTGGGGTATGTAAGTACTGTTTCCAGTCTTTCCTAGTCGACTCGCCACCTAAGCCCCACTCCCTAAGGACTACATTTAACAGGTTGTGTGCGGTGTATGCTAGTGCACAAATAAACCAGGTGACAAGTCTACAGCCTCAACCCATTATATACAGTGTGTGTATGAGAGGGTGCTTATGGGGTTGCCATGGAGCCAAAGATGGCAGCCGTGGAGTAACTTTGCTCGAGGACCTGAATGCTGCAATCAACATTAATCCTGCCATTACACACACACACACGGACACGGACACAGACACAGACAGACACAGTGCTGCATCAGACTGTCGACTGGCCAGAACCAACCTTGCATACCATACTGGGGCATGCCCGGCACAGGGGGAGGGGGAGGGTGTAGGGAGCTGGCTACTACAAAGACCACAGCTGACACTAGCAGACTTTTACCCCACGGACCCTGATTGGAGTCATCCTGCATACAGTGATCCAGCAACGTATTGGCACGGTAGACTGGGAGCACACCATGGGTAAACCGAAATCACCAAAACCTCACCCCCGTCCACCCTATCCCACACTCCATCATGGGGAGGAGCCTTGACACGGGGCAAAGACCTCCAGCTCTCCACAGGACTTGGGTGAAAAACAGGCCACCATCCTACTTACCGATAAATCCTCTTGCTCATCAGTAGAAGCGCACATAAAGGAGATATGTGTGGAATTTGGTCTCCTTCAGAAGGACCTGCGAAAACTGGCTTCCCGGTTCACCAACACAGAACGTAATATCACAGAGATGGTACCACAGCTGAAGACCCAAAAACAGACCACCCAAGACCTTCTGGACAAAGTGCACTTGTTAGGTACATGCTAAGTCATGCCAGGCTAAAGCCAAGTGAAGCATGCCAATGGAACTCATGACCAGGTTGTGACCCTGCCATTAGCAGACTACCTGTAAAAAACAAAGACCACGGGCCAGCCCATCCACTTCTTTCTTCAACACTGTAGGCGGCTTTTTAATCAGTCTGCTCCACACTATTAACGAGGGCTTTTGAGGCACCGTACTGCAGTATCTCTCAGGTTGCCAGCCTAACTCTAGCAAATACACAGCTCGAATCCACTCATAAGGGGACAAACCTGGATAACTGCTGGTGTGGTGGTCCCCTACAAGAACAGAAATCACCCTGCCTACAGGCTGGATATTACAATTTCAATCTGCCATTCTTCAGTATGTATCACTCTCGCCTATTCAGTGTAATAGACCAGGCCTCCCCACTATATACTAGATCAGCCTAATAGTCTGTATTGATTGACTCTTATGGAGTACCTGTTTGCGACCCTATCATCCTTCGTTCTAGGTCCATGCCTCCTAGCTTACAACAAACTACTAAACATAAACCCCTCTTCAAGGGTCCAAGTGGGCTGCCTAATATTGCCCCCCTTTCCTGTTGGTCGTGGTTAAACAGGGTTGTCCCATCTCCCCAATCCTGTTCTCCATATCCATGTAGCCAATGGCGCACTGCCTTAGTTGGAAGAGCCCCATTTTTTGGGGGGGGATACAGCTGCACGGAGGAACTTAGTGTTCCTTTACGCAAATTATGTTCTACTTTACATCGGAGACATGAAAATCAACACCTCCTGTTCGACATCGGCCTTTCAGGACTTCGAAGCGGTGACTGGGCTCCAAGTTAACTGGGGAAAATTCTATACTTTATTGTTCCGAGGTGAAACCCCACACCGCCAGCATTGCCCCTACACCCTTAGCTTGGAAGTCCACAGCCTTCCATTACCTGGGGCTCCACTTCACCACTTGCAGGAAGACAAATTTGAGGGCAACTCTGTCAGCAGCTCCCCAGAGCCCTCACCAGCAAGATTGCATTCTCAAAGATGACAATCCTTCCCCAATTGCAGTATTTTGTCAACGTACCAGCCTTTCCACCATACCACTTCTGTGATCTAGATCACTTGATGGGGGATACAATCTGGAATGATTGGTTGACAGTGGTTCAGGGAGGTTTGTGGGGACCCATGTTTCGAGTCTTACTACCTGGTGGCACCGCTTGATTGGGTGGCTCGATGGCTGGTGGGCAATAACACATTCAAGATCACCACTGATGATGCCCTGCTCCTTTCCTGGATGGTTGCCGTGGAAATGTCTAACCAGAAACTTTCGCCTAACAAACAAACCAGATTGCTCCATATGCCCCTAACCTTGCAATACAGGGCCTCACCAGCGTGTAGGGCTCATTGACAAGAGAGCAGCTACCAGACTGGCAGGCACACTCATTTGACACAGTGGGAGACCCCTTCCGGGACAGCCAGCTTTTGACCAGGACTATGCCATCTCCCAGGACAATTTATCACATACTGATGCCTGCTGCCTCAATGGACTCCCTATGGTAAATCCTTACAGAAAAAACTAGACACAAAGTTGTTTGTACAATATATCAAATGGTACACAGGTGACATCTTATCATTTGGCTTTGTAAAGCCATTGGAACACATCAACACACCCCTGAGAACCACAGGAGGCCTTTTCATGATCATGAATGTGCCAGGGCCCTGGAATCACATAAGATGGTAACACATAAAGCATGCTAAAAGAATAACCAATAAGTGCTTCTACATAGGGGCTACCTCAACCCCACCCCCTTAACAGAATATTCCTAGTGGCACACCTCACCTGCCTGAGATGCTCTTTCCCAGTGGTGCACCTTCAACACATGCTCTAGTCCTGCTCCACATTGGCACACTTTTGGGACAAGCTGCATAGCACTTTGGCCACAGTCCCATAACTTAATGCACTGAAAACATGGGAGGCCACCGCACTAGGATTATTCCCATTGATGGAACCAACACAAAGTACAAGGCAAATTTGCTAAGTTTGCCATCTTATTGGCCAAATGCCTCCTCACTTTGTATTGAAAGGCCCCGCAACCACGTTGCAGGCCCATGGCAATTGGCAGTGTTCTGCTAGGATGAGGCAGATAGGCTTGCACTACACTGGTAGGAGGCCGGCTGTATCAGACGGTGCCCCATCGCAGCAGCATGGGATGTGATGTTGCTACAATATATGGCCCTTACAGCAGGGGCTTCCCCTTGAGAAACCCATTACTCACTAAACCACAGCCTTACCCAATGACAAAGTGGAACCTTACCCATGCCAACGGGAGGCCCCATATCGATGAAGGAATCACAATTTCATCAGTTTATCCACACAACACCTCTCAATTCCCCAGTCAGATGAGAACTTCTCTTGCAATGCCCCTATGCAGGTGTACACATCACAAAGGAGAACCGCCACCTTTCTCCTCAATCCACCCATCCCCTCCTGTTAAAGCAACCTCTCATGTAACTACCCTTTATGTGCTCTCTGTCACCAGGCGCTTCATACAATTAAGAGGCCTGAAGGACAACCGACACACGGCCCAAGTTTGCCTTTCTGCTCCCAATTAGAGAGTTCAACTCTCTTCCAAATAATTATTTCTGTTTATTTCCCAACACAGCACTTATTACATACAGCGTAACTCCGAGTCCTCCTGAATTCCTTGACCAGCAGCCTTCCACCATAGTTAGCCGCCCTCAAATTGCAAATCATACCAGGCAATTTCCACTGCCCCAACCAGACAGCCCTCACAATGCAGTGCACATGATCCCCAAGCTGGAGTACGGCCACCCTCGAGTGACGTTCCCATGCACGCAAGATTGCAAGGTACCTACATAGCTGATAGCTATGTATTGCATGATGTAATTCACTGCCAAATTTCCTTTTCCACTATATAAACTATGTGTAATGTGTTGTTTGTCGCTCTACTGGCATATTGTCTGTGATGGCCCAGAGTATTTCTATGGTGGCCCAGCAAGCGCCCGTATGCCAAGAAATGACCTGCTGGAAGGGCATGTTCCTCCTGTAAGCATTTATAAGAAAATAATGTACCCTCCTGATACAAAGCAACTAGTGTACTTATGCCTGCCTCTACCCAGGCCCTCGTGCTCACGCTACCAAACATTTTGCTGAATGAGGTTATGTAGCTCAGTGGTATCTCAAGCAAAGAATCTGCATGATGTATCGCAAGCTCTGATTAAAACTCATGTGATCAGCAATAATCCATTAGCATCATGTGAAAGCCTGTCCTGGGGGAGGAAGATCCGCTAGACCACAAAGTGTGCTCGGGCTGCTGTGGGAGATTCAAGTTCTTCTGTGTGATGGCCTGACAACCAACTTGCCGACCAATGCACCTGGGCCGCCAACTAGTAATGTTTAAAATCTGGAGCCCCAAATACCCCTTAGTCTAGGGACAACTGTAGTTTACGGAGTGCAATGTGGCAACTCCCCTTGTTTTGAATGAAACTCCTTATGGCCAAGTGTAATGGATGGGATGTGCCTCTGGGTGACACAGACCAGGAGGTTATAGGAAAAGTAAAGTAGCAGAGGGAGCATTACCATCTTAGATAGGGACACTCTACCTTGCAAAGTGCTCCAAAAAGCCATGTGGGGATGCAGGTTGCTATGCTTCTTATAAGGTTGCCATCTATTAGATACTTTGTCTCGTGATAGATGTTTATGCCAAGGTATCAAAACGTGCGGGCTCCTAACACAAAGGATTGGAATCCACAATAAAATGCTGCTGGGGACAGTTCGGGTGCAGCATAAACAGGCATGATTTGGCACAGGTCACCCCCAGGCCAGAAGCAACATGAAACTCCAGGGGTATGTCTTGGATATCAGCTATGCCCTCCTGTATGTTTCGGATGTAGAATTATGCATCATCTTCATATAACAAGACTACATGGATCTCCCCAGACAATGGGATACTCCAGGAACGCCCCTGCTGTTGGAGCCTCAGGGATAAGGGCTCCATAGCGAGGCCAAAGAGCAGAGGGGACAGCGGACAGACTTGCCACATTCCTCTGCTCACTCAGAAACAGGGGAAGATATACTGGCCAATATTCACCCGCACTGTGCTTTCAATGTATATGAGTAAAATTAACGCATCTAGTCATCCCTTGATGCCAAAAGTAGTCATGGTCAAAAACAGGCAATTTCAATACACTATATCAAATGCTTCATGCAAGTCCAGCACCAAGCATGCAGCAAATGGCCACTGGACCAGAGGAAGCTTCATTACCCTGTGCAGAAGGTGTATATTTAAAGTGGTGGTGGACCTACCTGTGTGCACCAGACGTGGCATGTGTTCACACAGCCTGCCCGCTATAACCTTGTTCAGGATTTTATAATCAGACCTCAACATAGAATGCAGGTATTAAGAGGCAAGCTCCATGGGGTCTTTCACAGGCTTGGAAAAGGATACTAAGATTTGCGGAGGGTGGGCAGAAGTCAACCGTCCGTTTGGAACTCTTGTTAAAGTTTGAGGAGTTTCAGGGCTAAAAGGTGCTTGTAGGCTTTGTAGAATTAGATTTGGAATCCATACCCAGTGTTTTATGAGTTGCTGTGCCCCGCATGACACCGTCTCTTTCTCTCATGACAGAGGTGTGTTAAGATCTTGCCTATCTAGTGGACGACGGACTACTAAGTTGACAGACGCAAGAAAGTGACATATTGCAACCTGACTGACCATAATAGAGGGTCATATGCGGTCTGATAATGCATAGTAAATGCCTTGTGAATCTGACTGATTTGTGACAATTGCTGGTGAATCCCTGATTATCGTGATCTGTGTGGGCAGGTTCATGCTGCGCAGGAGCCAGGACAATAAACATCTGCATACTGCTTCGCTTGGTACGCACGGATGTCGAGGTGTTGTAGTTGCTCACTCATTTGAGCATGTCTATGCAGTGCCTTAATCAATGCACCCAGCATTGTACAGTCAGCTTGGGCCGTAGTTTGCAGTGCACCCAGGGATGTCTAAATGCAGGACATGTCACTGTGTGGGCCTGCCTTCACCCCTACAACCTGTGACCTCTAAGGATAACTTTCATCGCTTCCCAGTCAATTACCTTGGACACAGATGTTCCCCAGTTGTCGAGTAGGCTATGGGAGAGTGTCTCTGCTGTTGTGTCACAGAATACCTGATCTCCAAGCATGGTGGGCTGTAAATGCCTAGTGATCTTTCAATCTTTATATTTCAGCAAATGAATTGATGTACGCCCGGTATAGAATGAAAACCCATTGCAAGGTGCAGCTCATTTATTGGCTCTGGGTACCTAGGGTTATTGATGAACCGACAAGCCCAATATATCCCCGCAGCGCTTAGCAGCGCTTCCGTGCCGCGATAGGTTGATGAGTAAACGGAGTGCGATGTTATGGCTTGCCCAGCCAGGGCTGCTCCAATTATGAGTCAGGGGAGGGCCAAATTATGCGACAGAGTTAAGTAAATTATGCGGCAAGGAAAATCAGATTACGGGGCATTATGCGGCCCATTTTGTATTAGTATTATCTCATTTTGTCATTTTGAAACTTCTTAACAATATCACAGCATGGGTTGCATCTCATTAGTATCAGTTTAACACCTCAATATAGCAATAAACCACAGTTAGGTGACCAGCCAACCTTTGCAAAGGACCCTCCACTGCTCAGCAACGCGTATTGCTGCGTTTTTAGTAACTTTTGAACCATTTGAGCTTCGTTTTTAGTAACTTTTGAACCATTTGAGCTACAAACCGTATTCAAGCTCTGCAATGACTCTGGAATCCCTGCTCCATGCTTGTCAAATTAATAAGAGGGATCATGATCCCCACTGCAAAAGCCTGAGGGCTTAGTGTTCTATATTATGCAAAAATACATAATCGGATATCGTCACTAATCTTCCTATGGGCCAATAGTATTAAAACATGTAACATTACTACATGGAAAAAAAGAGCACTACGGAATAGCGCTTAGCTGATGTGCAGCAGCTAAGAAAGCCGAATGACGGTTGGGGGGGGGGGGGGGTGGTGGTGTCACAAGGTGTTATATATGGACTAAGAGGACCTGATTGGTGGAGCAGAATGGAGGCGGGCTAGAGGCTCATGGGAAGTGGTTTATATTTTTCTGTTTGTTTCATTGATTGCTGTGTTTTCGGTAGTAAAAGAAAGGGAATCACATTTACAAAGCCTCCTTCCTGCCAGAGAACGGAAGGGTGGAAGCAAAGAGTAAGGGCCTCATTACCATGGCGGCGGTCGGGCTACCGCCAACAGCCGCCAGGACTGCGATGGTGGCCAGACCGCCACAGGGCTGATGGTCCGACCGTCAGATTACAATGCTGATGTCAGACTGTTAGCAGGCTTGATGGGCTGTCAGTGGACCCATTTCCTAAGCAGCTGTAGCGGTGCCTTAATTCAGCACCGCCATACTGATTAGGAAATGGTTTTCTGCCAGCCTTTCCATGGCTGCTTTCCCACCACGGAAAGGCTGGAGGAAAGGCTAAAAGGGAGCCACTGGGGGCCCCTGCACTGTCCACGACAATGTGAACAGTGCAGGGGCCCCACCATGAAGGACCCACACAATGCGCAGACAGTGTGCATTCCATTAGCAGGCGGTGTCTATTCCGTGGGTGCTGCATTGGCCTCGATGTGGAGCAGAGACCTACGCAGCCGTGGATGTTCCAGCCGCCACCATGGCGGGAACATCATAATGGAACAGGAAGACCTTCGGCCTCTCCTCTGCAAATTTGGCAGGCTGCATACGGCTCTCGGAAGTCCTAATCAGGCCCTAAGTGCATATTGTGTTCTTGTGAGTGAGCATGGCTTTTGGTGATAATGAAAGCAGACACTGGAGGATTGCAGCTCTCAAATGTTGTGTACTCAAATCGTGCTCATTTACGTTGCTTGCCAGATGCAGTGTAAAATGTATATTTTATTTTTAAATGTAGTCCAAAGCAAAATCAGTGGCAAAAGTATGTTTAAAAAAAAAAAAAAGTATGGGAACAGTGATGGTGCGCATTGTGGGGGTAGGATGAGTGAGCGTGGGATCGGGGTCAAGGGCATGGCTTAAAAAAAAAAAAATATATATATATATATATATATATATGTCACGTTTTTCAGTCTTTCACCTTCAGATATCTACATATAAAATACAACACAGCTTAAGTGAAAATTAAATGCAAGTTATATTTTTATATTTCTCAGTGGGAAATGCACTATTGCAGGTTAAGAAACCTATCTTATTTAATTCATTGTACTAGGGAGCCACATAATCGATTCATGGTTGGTGCAGTAGAGAATACGGACGTGTGTATTTAGTGCTACATGTAAGTAATTATTTTAAGCTTGCATTACTCACAGTATATAAAATAGGCTGCTACAAAATTCGCAAAAAGGTTTGAGATAAAAAAAAGTGCTTCTAAAATATAGATTCTAGTGATACCCAAACTATACATAGTGCACATTTTTTTATATATATATATATATATATATATATATATATATATATATATATATATATATATATATATATGTCTTTAAAAGCACACACTCTTCACAGTTTAGCTGGTAGCTTCCTTACAGTACATCTCAAAAAGAATAAAAGTGTTTGTCATCAGGGAGCTGCAAGTGAATCCATCAATTAAAGGCAATAGCAGCTTCCAAACACCCTTTATGGTTGGCAATTGACCTCTCTTCCATTCAGGCATAATGTATGCCAGGGGGGTGTTCCCCCATCAGGGGTACCACAAAATGGCGCAGTGGAATCTGAGATTCCACTGTGCCATTTCTTTTGTGTCATTTTTCAACACCTGCACAGAGGAGGCATTAAAAGGAGGCACACCATTATTTATAATGGGCTTGCATGCACTTTTCTGCACTAATCCTGCAAAGTACAACAGTAGGGTCTAAAATGTTGATGCTATTGTCCCAAACCTGCGCCATGGTGCGCCGTATGTTAACTACGACGCACACATGGTGGTGTTAGGGGGGCGCAAGAAATATGGCTCTGCATATAATGCAGCACCACTTTTCTTAAATTTGGACCTTAGGCCAAACAGTGTCCATAAATAATTATGCTAGTTTGGCAAAAGGAAGCTAGGGCCTAAGGGCCAGATGTATGACCCAGAGTTTTGAGACTCATTTGCGAGTTGCGAATTGCGAGTCACTAAACTATATGTACAGCAGTGTACTTCACACTGTTTGCAATTCCGAATGGGGTTGCAAATGACCTACCTCATTAATATTCATGAGGAAGGTCGCAATTTGCGACCGCCATTGGGAATAGCTGCACACTCACAGGGATGGTGGCCTGCGGGAGACAGCTGACAACCATGTCTGTGACTGCTTTTAAATAAAGCATTTTTTTTTTTTTTTTTTTTTTAATAAATGTTGCCCGTTTTCCTTAAAAGAAAAAAGGGGTGCATTTCAAAAACCAAAATGAAGTTTCTTTTCATTTTTTCAGAGCAGGCAGTGGTCCCTAGGACCACTGCCTGCTCTGAAAAAATATTGTCGCTACCATTCACAAAGGGCAGGGTGTCCCATGGGGACCCCTTCCCGTTTGTGAATGGGTTAGTACTAATTTGAAATTGGTGCTAACTGCAAAGGGAAAGCCCCTTCCTTATTGTGACTCGCAAACCTATTTTGGAATACGGTAAATAGATTACTGAATCGCAAACTAGGGGTTGTACATACGAAAATGCTTTTTTCTTGTCGCAAACGGCAGGATTATGTGGAAAAAAGCTACGTACATGTGGTCCTAAATGTGTGAGCTCGTCACGTGCAATACTCGCACATTGTAGTTCAGTGAATTTTTCAGTTATTGGTTATTTGCAGTAAATCTGCCCATTTAAAGGGCTCCGCAAAGATTACGCGGAACACCTCAATGAATAGTGTTAATTTCAGTCCTAGAAGAAAAGGCGCGAGTACAGGGGACGATGCGTGTGTCCTACCGGGTACATTCATATGACACTGTACTTTGAAGTTTGAAGTAATGTCGTAGGTGTCTGCGTCCTTCCAGTCACATCAAGGCACCCTTGTGTTTCACAGGTGCGGTCTATACAGTATTAGTAGTATATCGTGCTGACTGCAATATAATAGTCTACAGGCGACATCTAAAATAGTTGAAAAAACAGACTTCTGCGCTGCATCGGCTACAAGGACATCTGTTTCTTTTTTAGATCATGAGTGGACTGACTGTATGAGGAGCCTGCGCAGATTCTCTGAGTTGATGGGGCTGGTAGCTGTTTCGTCCATCATTATAACGGGTCTCATAGCGTGGATCGTAGGTGAGTTGCTTTCATGGTCATGCATTTCTCCAGTAGTTAGCGCAATCGATGAGGGACGAGCGCCACCCAGTGGCCATTGCTAGCAGTGCTTCAATTTATGGAATACCAGTGATAATAAAACGCTGATCCTTATAGTATTTTTGAATATTTAACCCCTTAACTGCTGAGCCTTTTCTACCCCCTCAGTGCTGAGCTTTTTTTGGCCATTTGGGGTAGTTCGCACTTGGGGCTCTATAGCTCTTATTTTTTCTACATAAGTTAACTTTCCAAATTTGTATCCTTTTTAGGTTTCACCTGTACAGCGCTAGCACTGTGCTAGGCAAATCTATTTTATTAAATAAACAAATAGCAGGTGAGAGACCCCTGACCTTTTTGGCCGGAGCTCACTCCCCTGCGCCGACAGCACCCCCTTGCTGTGCCGTTTTCCCCTGACCCCACCCCTGACCGATCGCATGTTCGAGGCCCTCCCTGGTGTCTAGTGGACGCTGGTCAGTGTTACTAGACTGTGAATGGTATTTTTTTTTTGTGCCTTCCCACTGTCTTTCTCACCGTATCTAGTCCCCTTCTGTCTGCCGTTTTGCGTTACTAGTCTGTGCATTGTATTGTTTTTTGTGCCTTTCCACTGTTTTTCTCACCGCATCTGTTTCCCTTCTGTTTGCCTTTTTTGTGCCATCTCGACCCTTGTGCGCTCCCCCGGGTTCTGCTCTTCCCGTCCGCCTCCCAGCTGCTCCTCCCTCCCACCACCCCCTCTTAATGGCGGTCGCGCCGCTGGTGCGCCAGAGGCAAGCCCATCCACGCCCGGACCGTGCCCAGCACCAGTCCCCCTGGCCCAACCAGCCAAACTCCCCCCTCCCCCCCCCCCCCCCCCCCCAAGCCTACACTACCACCCCACACCCTCCTCTCCCTCAACCCCAGAGCTCGCCCCACCTGCATTCAAACCAGCCCCACACACACACACACGGCCCCTTCACCTGCCTATTCTCCTGTTCCACCCACCAAAAAACCCCACAACCTGCACAAGCCCCACACCAATACCACCTCAACCCACAGCAACACCACAAGCACCCCCACCAACACAATTTCACAACACAACAACCTCACCACTCGCAACCATCTCAGTTGCCTGCTACTAAACACCCTATCCCTACACAAACATGCCATAGAACTCTGGGACCTCATCACATCACACTCACCCGACGTCATCTTCCTCACAGAAACCTGGACAAACCTCTCATCCGAGCCAGATATAGCCACAGCCACCCCGGAGGGCTACAAACTCCAACACAAAGACTGCCTTAACAAACCAGGAGGCGGCATCGCCATCCTTCAGAGAAACCATCAAGGTCACCACCAACACCCTCAACAACGCAGCACACACGCACTTCCTCCTCCACATCAACACCACCACCACCCTCAGAGGCACACTCATATACAGACCCCTAGGACCACCCCCCCTTTTGTGACACCATCGCTGACAGCATCAGCACGCACGCTCTCACCTCCACAGACTACATACTCCTCGGCGACTTCAACTTCCACCTGGAAAACCATCACAACCACAACTCCTCCTCCCTCCAGGACAACCTCACCAACTTGGGACTCAAACAACTGGTCACAGCCCCCACCCACTCGGCTGGACACACACTCGACGCAATTTTCACCGCAAGCCAACACATCACCAACACCCACACCACCAAACTCCAATGGACGGACCACCATTGCCTCCACTTCTCCTACAACAAACCACCCACACACCACCCCCCTACCGCATGTGGGACAAGATCCCCCACAGAGCACCTGAACTCCCAAGTGACACAAACCCCACCCCCAACACCACCGACCCCAACATCGCCGCACACAACCTCAACAAATGAATCACCACCTGTTCAGACGCTCTCGCGCCCCTCAGAAAAAACATCACTACCCGCAATATATAGAATGCCCCATAGTTCACCATTGAACTCCACAAGTCAGAACACAAATGCCGCAAAGCAGAGAGAACTTGGAGACCAGAACCCTCCACCACAAACTTCTCCACCCTCAAAACCACCACACGCATCCACCACCAACTCATACGCACCACCAAAAGAGCACACTACAAGGAACGCATTGACAACAACTCCCAAAGCAGCAAAGAACTCTTTACCATCATCAAAGAGCTCTCCAAACCCAAAGCCAACAACCTATACCCCACGCACACACAAACCCTCTGCAACTCCCTCTCTAATCACTTTCACCGCAAAATCCTGGACATACACAACAGCTTCATACCACACACACCCTCCACCCACCCAACACACTCACCCCCCCAACCTACTCACCACCTGCGCCTCCACCACCGATGAAGAAACTGAAAAGACAATGAACTCCATTCACTCTGGCTCCCCCTCCGACCCATGCCTCCATCAAATATATAACAAGGCCAGCCCCACCATCGCCCCCAAACTCCGAGCCATAATCAACAGCTCATTCGAAACTGCCACCTTCCCAGACCCCTGGAAACACGCAGAAGTCACCGCTCTCCTAAAAAAGCCCAAAGCCAACCCAGACGGCCTCTCCAACTACCGCCCATCTCCCTCCTCCCTTTCCCAGCCAAGGTCACACAAAAACTAGTCAACTCCCGCCTATCCCACTTCCTCGAGGCAAAGCACACACTCGACCCCTCCCAATCTGGGTTCCGCAAGAACCACAGCACGGAAACCGCTCTCATCTTATGCACCGACGAAATCAGATCCAGAGTCGACATGGGCGAGACAATTGCACTCGTACTCCTGGACCTATCCGCAGCCTTTGTCGCTGTCTGCCACCACACTGGGATCCGCCACAAAGCCCTGGACTGGCTCACCTCCTTCCTCACCGACCGAACCCAAAAAGTCAGTTTCCCACTCTTCCAACCCTCCGCCACCAAAATCACCTGTGGAGTCCCACAAGGCTCCTCCCTCAGCCCCACACTCTTCAACATCTACATGGCCCCACTAGCCAACATCCTCAAACCTCACGGCTTCACCATCCTCTCATACGCTGATGACACACAACTCATCTTCTCCCTCATCCGCAACCCCACCACCGCCAAAACCAACCTACACTCTGCACTCCTTGACACCGCTGCCTGGATGACAGCCAACCACATTAAACGTAACTCCAACAAAACCAAGATAATCATTTTTGGCCCACACAAAAACACTTGGGCCCCCTCATGGTGGCCCACCACGTTAGGCCCCGCAAACCACGCACGCAACCTCAGCATCATCCTGGACCCCTCCCTCTCAATGGCCCAACAAATCAACGCCCTCACCTCCTCATGTTTTACCACACTCCACACACTGAAAAAAACATTCAAATGGATCCCCACAGCGACCAGAAAGACAGTCACCCACGCACTCATCAGCAACAGGCTAGACTACAGCAAAGCCCTCTACGCCGGCAGCACACTCAAACTCAAGCGCAAACTACAGCGAATCCAGAACTCAGCAGCACGCCTCATCCTCGACCTCCCCTGCCATGAACACATTTCACCATACCTCAAATCCCTCCACTGGCTCCCCATAGACAAAAGGATCACCTTTTAAGATCCTCATCCACGCACACACATCCCTCCACAACACCGGCCCAACCTACCTTAACGAAAGAGTGACCTCCCACACGCCACCTCCGCTCCGCCGACCTCTCTCTCGCCACAGTTCCTTGCATCAAACACACCACCACTGGAGGCAGATCTTTCTCCTATCTGGCCCCCAAAGCCTGGAACCCCCTCCCCACCCACCTCCGCAAGACCCAGGACCACCTCCTCTTCAGAAAGAGCCTTAAAACCAGGCTTTTCGAACAGAGATCTCCCCTCCCCTAACACACCCCCCCCCCCCCCCAGCGCCTTGAGACTCTCACAGGTGAGTAGCGCGCTCTATAGGTCTCTTTGATTGATTGATTAAATATATCTCAAAAGGGGCTTAAATTCCATCCCTGTTTGCACTGGTACCTCTGCTTGCCTCTTACTTTAGCCTCCTTATTTATATTTCCTGCAATTACCAATGCTTGTTCCTCATGTGTTTTGCTCTTATCGGTGTCAGGGCCTGAGTACTGCTTTCATCCACTTTGTGGGACTTTTTTAAAGCTTTTGTCTGAGTCTCTTGTTGATGGGGAGCCAGTGCAGGTCTCTCAGGTAGGGTGTGATGTGGCAGTTGCGGGGATATCCAGGATGCGTTCTGTATGCGCTGCAGTCTTTTCTGGAGCTTGGCCATGGTTCCTGCGTGGAGGGTGTTGCCGTAGTCCAGTCTGCTGCTTACGAGGGCTTGGGTGATGGTCCTTCTAGTTCCGGTGGGGATCTATTTGTAGATCTTCCTGAAGCATGCAGAGGGTGTTGAAGCAGGAGGTAGAGAAAGCGTTGACTTGCTGGGTCATTGATAGCGATGAGTCCAGGATGAACCCCAGGTTGCGCGTGTGGTCGGTGGGTGTCTGTGCATTTCCCAGTGTGGCAGGCCACCAGGAGTCGTCCCAGGCGGAGGGGTGGAGCCAGGATGAGGACCTCAGTCTTGTCAGAGTTCAGTTTCAGGCAGCTGTTTCATCTATTCAGCGATGGCCTTCATTCCTTCGTGGAGGTTGGTTTTGGCGGTGGCGGGGTCCTTGATGCGGGAGAGGATCAGCTGAGTGTCATCATCATATGAGATGATGTTGAGGTCGTGTGATCGGACGATGTTAGCGAGCGGAGCCAGGTAAACATTAGAGGGTCGGTTGGGTTGAGGGACGACGCCTGGGGTACGCCGCAGATTATCTTGGTGGCTTCAGAGCAGAATGGGGGGAGGCGGACTTTCTGGCTTCTGCCGGTGAGGAAGGAGGTGATCCAGTCCAGGGCTCTGTCACAGATCCCTGCGTCGTTGAGGCCTGTGCCTAGGGTGTGGTGGCAGACAGTGTCGAAGGCGGCCGAGAGCTCCAGGAGGATGAGGGCCACACTTTCACCGTTGTCAAGTAGGGTCCTGATGTCAGTGGCGCGATGAGGGCGGTTTCGGTGCAGTGGTTGCTGCAGAATCTTGATTGGGACGAGTCCAGAGTAGTGTTCTCCTTGAGGAAGCGAGTCAGTTGTTTGTTGGCAATCTTCTCAATGACTTTTGCTGGGAAGGGGAGCAGGGAGATGGGCCAGAAGTTCTTGAGGTCCTTTGGGTCCGCCTTGGGTTTCTTGAGAATAGCTTTGATCTCCGCGTGTTTCCAGCTCTCCGGGAAGGTGGCGAATGAGCTGTTGATGATCTTTTGGAGTTGGGGTGCGATGACAGAGCTTGCTTTGTTGAAGATTTGGTGAGGGCAGGGGTCAGATGGTGAGCCAAAGTGGATGGTGTTCATGATTTTAATGGTATCATAGTCATGGGTCCAGGAGAGCAGGCGGTTGGTGTGGCTGGGGGGCAGTGAGTCTGTGGTGTCAGTGGTTGACGGGGGGTCTGGGTATTGAAGGTGTCATGGATGTCTGCGATCTTGCGGTAGAAGAAGGTGGCTAGGGAGTCGCAGAGGTCTAGCGATAGCGGGATGTCGTTGACGTTGGAACCGGGGTTGAAGAGTTCCTTCACGATGTTGAAGAGTTCCTTATAGCTGTGTGCATTGTTGTTGATGCGTTCTCTGAAGGAGGTTCTTTTAGGAGTGTGGAAGAGTTGGTGGTGTCTGCGGATGGCGTTCTTGAAGGCTGTGTGGCTGTCCAGTGTCTTTTCTTGGTGCCACTTCTTCTGGAGTCTTTGGCATGTTTGCTTGGATTCTTGGAGGTCGGGGTGAACCAGAAGGCCTTTCTGTCGGTGTGTCTTTTTGAAGGTTTGATCGGGGCGAGTGTGTTGGCACAGTCGATCCATTGCCTGAGGTTGCGGGTGGCTGTGTCGGTGTCGATTGGTGGGTTCCGGGAGAAGGTGGTGATCAGCTGGTCTTTGGTAACCTTGTTCCATCTGCAGTGGGAAATCCGCTGCGGGTGGTGGTGCATTGTGAGTTTCTCAAAGGTAAAGTGGATGTAGCGGTGGTCGGTCCAGTGGAGTTCGGTGGTGTGGCTGAAGGAGACGTGTTTGCTGGCGGATAAGCTTGGGTCGAGCGTATGTCCTGCGGAGTGGGTGAGTGGATGCCGTGACGACCTGCTTGAGTCGAGGTTGTTGAGCAGGGTGGTGGAGTTGTTGTTGGTGTTCTCGCAGTGGAAGTTCAGGTCCCTGAGAAGTATGTAGCCCTTGGATGCGAGTGCGTGCGTGCTGACTATGTCAGTGATGGAGTTGCTGAACTGCTGTCGGAGTCCTGGGGGTGGGGGTCTGTAGATGAGGGTCCCTCTGAGGGTGGTGTTTGGATCTGTGTGGATCTGGAAGTGCAGGTGTTCGGTGATGCTGAGGGTGTCTTCGGTGCTGGTCGTGATTCTGGGAATATTCCTGTGGACGATGGCCACGCCTCCTCCAGGTCTGTTGGTGCGGTCCCTGTGGGAGATCTTCTAGCCGCCCGGGATGGCTATAGCAATGTCGGGCGCTGAGGAGGGGTTCATCCAGGTCTCGGTCAGGAAGGCGACGTCCAGGAGGCTGAGTCGAGTAGGTTCCAGAGTGTGATGACATGTTTGTGGATGTAACGGGCGTTGAGTTGGATGCATCTGATATGCTTGCATCCTGCCTTGTTGGGCGGGTCGCTGGCATGGAGGCTGGTGAAGGTGCAACTCCGACAGGAGAAGGGTCTGCGGGTGAGACACCGGTGGCCTGGTGGCAGGTGGATGAGCGGCAGACGTTGAGCGCGTGGAGGGTGATGGCGTTGCGGCAGTTGGGGGAGAAAGAACCAGGGGTTCCAGCGCTGGGTGCAGTCCGGTTGTGGATGTGCGTAGGCGGCCTTGCCTTAGGCACACCTTTGCGTGGCCGCTTTTAAGTAGGGAGAGGGGAAGGAGAGGACAGGTGGGAGACGGGAGCGGAAAACGGCATGAAAAAAGGGGGCGGGCGGGTCCGCCCGGGGGCAACAGCAGCGGGGACACAGCGCAAGAGAGGAGGAGGTGGGTCAGCAGCTGCGGGGGAGAGAGAGTGGGTAGAGCGAGAGAACAAAGAAACTGGGAGGGGAAAGTGGAACACAAAGACAAAAGGAACACATGGGGCAGAACACAGAAGGAAAAGCACACAAAGTGAAACGGAGGCAAAGTAGGAAAAAGGAGAAGAGCGGCAGAGGGCAGTTTAGAGAAGAGCAGAGCTCTTTCACTAGACACCAGGGATGAGGTGCAGGCAGAAGCCTGCGGTGGAGGAGGGCCTCAAACTCCTGAATGAGGTCAGGGTTCAGAGGAATAAAGGGCTCGACTTGCTGGTGGAGCCATGGGAGGCAGAGCAGTTCACTGACTAGGTCAGTAATATTACTCGTCCTACAGCGCAGCGGCTGCCATTTAGTATGATGCCATGCTGGGACTCTAACCTGGCTCCTGGGCTGCTCAGTGGAGAACTCTGGTGATTAAACCACACCTCTTTCATGCTACCGTCCTGATTAAATAAATAATTCACTGGAGCATTGTTGGTCTTCATATAACATAATTTCAGTCAGGCATTCACTGCTATACTGCTCATGAGTCCACTGATGCAGTGCTGCCTCCTTTTGTTAGTGCTGCTTCACCCTTTTGAATATACCATATACTGATATGTGGTGCATGCTATTCAGCACTGACCGGGAGGGGTCTGATAGAGGATGCAACAGGGGAGCAGGAGGGAGGAGCCAAGATGCTTCTGTTTGCAGTTCTCTTATGGATGGTTTGGGTTTTTGCACTTTCGTGGCTGGGAGACTCCCAAGGTCTGAGTGGGGAGTGTAGTTTTGCTTTGTAACATACAGCGTCAGAAGCAGCATACGTTAAGCTTAATGACTGAAACAAAACACCAATGTATACTTTATGTCTTTGTAAGATGTAACTTTGTATTGAGATTCTGTTCTTGGCTTCAGTCTACTGCTGATAGTTCAGTGTGGTAAACTGAAACGCAGGTGTGTGTTTCTCAATCCTGCAGTGTGTGTGTGTCTCTTGCACACTCTGTTATTTTGCGGTAGCATCTGTGCAGGTGAACAATTAATGCAAATCAGTTATGTGGCCCCATGTTTGTAGCACGCTCACCATCCCTCCCCCCCCCCCCCCGGGGCCAAAAGTGAACTCACCAGTTCCCCCCCCCCCCCCCCCCCGGGCCAAAAGCGCACTCACCAGTCGTCCCCCGCCCCCCAAGTGGGCCAAAAGCGCATTCTCTGGTCTCCTCCCCCCCCCCCCCCCCCAGGTCAAAAGTGCTCTCTCCAGGCCTCCTCCCCCCCCCCCCCCCAGGTCAAAAGTGCTCTCTCCAGGCCTCACCCCCCCCCCCCCCCCCCCCCCCCAAGGGTCCAATAGTGTACTTTCCAGTCCCCCGGGGCCGAAGCCGGGACCCACTATTGCTTGCAACCCAGAAGCGCCGCATCAGAGCCCAGCGCTCATTTACATAGTAGAAGGAAAGTGCCAACAGCGGACCTGAAAGTGAGCACTCCATACGAATTTTGCATAGCTGAAGTTAATCTGCCGGTTCACGTTAAGTGTGTTTTTGTTGCTGCTTAGTTGTTGCCTTGCAGTTTGACTAAAGCTGTGTTTTATTGTTGGTCTTTGGTACGAGTTTACCTCAATGGGGACCTACTGTTGCCTCAATTAATTTTCAGTCCGCCCTCGCACCCTTGCTAGAGAGGATGTTTTCACTTGTCTGGACAGCAGGCAAATCAGCAGCAATTTAATGGCAAGACCGGAGGCTCCTATTATGCTTTAGTCTTTATTTTTAATAGAAGCTGCAGTCAAGAATAAAACTACCGATCCCATAAGGCGAACGAAAGTAGCCAATGAGGATCAAGAGGAAGTTCAAATTAATGGACCAATCACTAACAATTTGCTCTAATTATACCTATCTTGACTGAGAACAGCCCTCTTTTCTTGCTGCTCGCAGTCAAGATAAGTATTATTTCCCTCTAATATTCATTTAACATTACGAAAGTTTACTGTGTTTTTAGTGTATGCACTCTTGGTTGCTTTGTTATACTGCCATTTTTATGCCCTCGTTTTATGTCGCTTTATCAACAGTCGGCTTGTAGCCGCATTCCGTTCCTTTCATTTGCGGCGCGCGCCGCTCATTAACTGCAGCTGAAAGGCCGTTTTTTTCTCCTCAGCGCGCAGTAGCTGTATTCTGCCACTAGCTGAGAGAGGAAACGCACGCACGACAAAACCCTGACCGCTTTTCTCGTCGGACCCCTTTTGCTGCTTTATTCCTCCCATGACCGACTCCTCGTCTCTGTGGGGGCTCCCGGCTTCCTCGGTTACACACATTTTGTTCCGCCCAGAGGGAGAGCCCACCTGCTTGCTCTCACTTCTGTGAGAAGTTTAACCCCTTCCTCTCTCCCTAGTTTTTACCCTTCTTACCCTTCTGCTGCCACCATGGACAGCTCCTCTCATTCACATTTAACACAGGAGGAGGAGGAAGATGTCCTTAAGGAGAATCTTAATTACTTTATTCAGTTTTAACCCCTTCCTCCCTCCATAGTTTTTACCCTTCTTAACCTTCTGCTGCCACCATGGACAGCTCCTCTCATTCACATTTAACACAGGAGGAGGAGGAGGAAGACGTCCTTAAGGAGAATCTTAATGACTTTATTCAGTTATCTGTGGAGCAAGCTATTTCAGCTTCATGGCAAAAATTATCAAAAAATTTGGAGAATTCAGTCGTCAATTTAGTGTCTAAAACCATGCTGGCCCAATCTGCAGGGGAATGCAGAAAGCGTCCTATTCCGTCTAAAAATACTAAAACAACTCTATTGGTTAGTGACAAAGGTTCACATGCAGCAGAGGACGTGGTTCCTCAAAGGCCTCCTCTTAAGGAGGGGTTAATTGCTAAATCTTCTAAGAAATGCATGGTAAAATCCAAACCTATATCTTCCCCCTATCTCTATATCTAAAATTCTAGGCACGGACGACGATGTGCAGGACCCTAACACGGATTCGGATGTTTCCGACAAGGACGTTGGAGATATTCTCTCCCCTCCTCCTCACAAAAAAATTAAAGTTGGGTCCCAAGACCTTGCAGGGTCTTGCACAATACTGGATGCTCAAGGGGTCCCTATGTTTGATCCGAGTAACATCCAAATTATACAGAGTGGTTTCACACTGATCATGTAGCAGAATATGTGACAGCCAGATTACGCACCCCCTTGGATAAACCGGTTCGGGCAAAACTCAAATCCGAATGTCCTCGCCCTGCCCTTTCTTCCAAAATCACAGCAACTCAGACTATTGATGGCTTCCCTTATCACCTTCTTCACTAAATACGGGAAGGACCCACGGAAAGCAGTCAACAAAGCTTGGTCTTCTTGCCAAGATAAGATATTCGATATAGCAGGACCCCCTAACTCGCATTTTTGATTTGGCAGAAACTGCCAGACTGGAGCATGCTTCTATTGTGGAATGCAAATTCCTCCTTCACACACGAACGCAGGAAGGGTCTCCTTAAACTTGATCCCAAGCTGGTCAACCTTGCCGGTTCAGATCCCGGTGTCAAGGCAGACGGTCTCCTTTTCGGAGACTCTTTTATTAAGAGTTGAGCAAGTACGTTGCAACTTTCTCATCCCTCGACAAAGCACAACAATCCCTTAAAAAAAAAAAAAAAAAAAAAAAAAAAATGTTTTCAACACATGTTTTTGCCAGGGCCGGCAGAGGCAGGAACCGCTTTGCCAGCTGTTCCTATGCCAATCAAGGTTCCTGCGGTTTCTACAGTTATAATTCAACCCAGGATTACAGACCGCAATTCTACCCCCAAAGGAGCAGGGGCTTCAGAAACAAGGGGAACCGTAATTCCAGATTCTTTACGCAAGCCGTTAAGTCAGCATTTTCTTTCACCTATTCTAGGGGTCGTATTTCTCTATGCCTGTCAAAATGGAGGGAACTCACAGTAGATCCCTGGGTTCTAAATACTGTTCAAGGATATGTTATAGAACTCTTTTCAGAGCCTTTTCAAACAAGTTTTCCTCCTCCCCCCTCCCCCCCCCATCAGTTCTCCCTTCAAATGACAGACTTAATTTATTTAGAAATTCAATCTCTCCTACAAAGATGCGCCCGACATTCAACCAGTTCGTACTTTTATCGTCCCTTCAAGATGGAAACTATCCTACATCTCGGGAATACTTTGCTCCAGGGAGATTGGATGGTAAAGTTAGACCTTCAAGACGCATACCTTACGGTACTCATACACCCAGATTCCCAGAAATGTTTCCAATTCCAATGGGCCGGTCAGACTTTCCGTTTTAATTCCCTTCCTTTCGGTCTGTCTTCTGCTCCATGGTGCCTCACAAAACTAATAAAACCAGTAGCGGCCTTTCTCAGAGCTCGAGGCATCAGATTAATTATCTACTTGGATGATATTCTGATCATGAATCAAAATCGTTCTTCTCTTCTGTCCCAGGTGCACCTTGCTTGCACTCTACTTTAAGATCTAGGCTTTATTATAAACTACGAAAAATCTTCCTTGGATCCAATCCAAAAGATCGAATTCTTAGGCTTCCTGGTAGACTCTGTTTCAGCTACTCTTCTTCCATCTTCAAAGATCAAATCCATAAAGTCAGAAATTCTACTGATTCTACGCAACTCTCGGCTTTCCCTCCCATCCAAGAGTCGTAGGACTCCTCTCTTCTTCAATCCAAGCTATCTTTCCAGGTCCACTTCACTACCGCACATTGCAGAGTCTAAAAATTCGTCATCTCCAACGGGGGCTAGCCCATACAGATTCCATAGTTCTAGACCAAGACTCTAGCTCGGAACTT
Source organism: Pleurodeles waltl (assembly GCF_031143425.1). Classification (NCBI taxonomy): domain Eukaryota; kingdom Metazoa; phylum Chordata; class Amphibia; order Caudata; family Salamandridae; genus Pleurodeles; species Pleurodeles waltl. The sequence goes on along the minus strand of NC_090446.1, from coordinate 56,603,183 downwards.
CAGTGGTGGATAGACTATTTAGACGCCTGGAACGGCAGCACTATCTTTGCATCAGTCCCAGATCTTCTATTAGAATCAGATGCAAGTCTGCTGGGTTGGGGAGCCCGGTGTGGTCCAATCTCGACTGAAGGCTCATGGACTCTAGAGGAGTCAAAACTGCACATAAACTGTTTAGAGATCTTGCCGGCTCCTTTGCAATCAGGAGCCTAGCAAGAGACAGAGTTTCCTGTTCGGTTCTTCTCAGAATGTACAACATTTCCGTGTTTCGTTACATCATGCGCTTAGGAGGCACAAAATCCAAACCTTTAACGGAATTGGCAAAATGGTTCTGGGAGTTCTGTCTCCAAAACAGAATCTCTGTCCAAGCGGAGTATTGCAGAGCAATCTCAACTTTGTAGCGGATTGGTATTCTCGCCACTTCCAGGACTCAAGCGACTGGATGCTCAATGCACAGGTCTTCAACAACCTTCTCCACAAATGGGGTCCCTTTGACATAGATCTTTTTGAATCACGTCTCAATGCACAGCTCCTGCAATTCTTCAGCTGGCATCCGGATCCTCTAGCTCTTGCCTTCGATGCTTTCTCTCAGGACTGGTCATCCTCCCTCAATTACGCTTTCCCCCCCCCCCTTCATTTTGATTTCCAGAGTACTGGTGGAGGTCAGGTGTCACGAAGCCTCCATAGTGCTCATAGTCCCCTTCTGGCACTCCCAGGAGTGGTTTCCCTCTCTCCTGGAACTGTCAATAGAACCTCCGTTTTTAATCCCCTCGTTTCCAGATCTCTTAACCAATCTCCACGGTCTCCGCCACAACCTGATACTCCAGAACGTCCTCACCCTTTCAGCCTGGAAAATATCGGGGAACCCCAACCTGGCGTCTCTATTTCGGCAGAAGCTTCAAACTTCATTGACTTGGTGAGAGCTTCAGGAACAAAGAAAGCATATAGATCCGCTTGGTCTCTCTGGCATAGCTGGTGTGTGGGGAAAACACGTTGATCTCTTTACAGCAATTGTAACAATGATTATTAACATCCTGGCGGCGGAAGCCTGCAAAGGTAAATCTTTTCGTACTATTAACCTGTATAGATCCGCAATTTCTTCCTCACACTCTTTATTCCAGGGAAAACCAGTTGGAGAGCATCCTTTGGTCTGCCGTCTTTTAAAGGGAGTAAAATTTTCCAATCCCCCGAAACCTAAAATATAGTTTGTTATGGGATGTTAATGCTGTGCTAAAATTGTGTATGTCTTGGCCAGACAATTCTTTATTGTTAAAACAGCTTTTTGCTAAGCTCACCATGCTTTTATGTTTAGTGTCTTTCAAACGTTTATCTGATGTTAGAGCTCTAGATGTTACAGCTCGCCATTTTATACCCTCTGGCATTATGTTTAATGTGTTTAGGCGTAGTAAGACTAGTCTTTCTTCAGTTTTCTATCCCTTTCTTCCGGATCACCCTAAGCTTTGTGTAGGCCAGTGCTTATAAAAGTTTACGAACAACAGACAGCCGGTCTGAGAAAGTCCTCCTCTACCCAACTCCTCATTTCGTTCAGAAAACCTTTCAAACCTGTGTCCTCTCCTACTTTGGCTCGCTGCGTTCATTGGGTTATGTCCCTGGCTGGCATTGATACCTCTGCCTTTGGTGCCCATTCGGCTAGGGGAGCCATGGCGTCCAAAGCTTTTTGGGCTGGTTCTCGCTTTGAGGATATTCTCAGGTCGGCTGACTAGTCTAATGACACTGTTTTTAAAGTTTTCTATTGTAAACCAATTCAACATGCCTCTCTAAATGTGATTGATATACTTTAAAATAGCATAATAGGAGCCTCCGGTCTTGCCATAAAATGTAGATTTTCCTAGTAACTTATGAAGGAAAGTCTTAATTTTATTAAAGACACGGAGGTGAGTATAATCCCGCCTCTACAACTAACGCTGTTATTTTGTTACCCTCCCTTCCAGCATCTACATCAACGCAACAGACCTCTCCTTAGAGATCCTTCCTTGGTTTCTTCGGCTACTTTGTCTGTTACTACACCTGCCTTCACGGACACTCAGTTGTTGGATCAGTACACCCTTCCGGAGTTTGTTCAGAGACTTATTTTCATTCTACAGGAAATTTTAGCGCTTTGCCTGGCTATTTGTGTTTGTTGTTTCATTTTTCCATTGTTTGTTACTGATTAGCCTCACACAAGAAAAGAGGGCTGTTCTCAGTCAAGATAGGTATTATTAGAGCGAATTGTTCGTGATTGGTCCATTACTTTGAACTACCTCTTGATCCTCATTGGCTACTTTCGTTCGCCTTATGGGATCGGTAGTTTTAGTCTTGACTGCAGCTGCTATTAAAAATAAAGAAAAGACTAAAGCATAATAGGAGCCTCCGTGTCTTTAATAAAATAAGACTTCCCTTCATAAGTTACTAGGAAAATCTACATTGTCCTCGAGTCGAGACCCGTTTCTGTCCTGATGGGCCCGTCAGAATCATCTGAGCGGGTGTGGATGGCTTGCACACGATTTAGCTCTTTGCATAGATTCTGTTAAGCGAACCATACATGTGCTAATTAAATCTAATTTTTGCCCACTTCCGTTCTTTTCCAGACTTGGTTGGCCGGTTTCCACATTATATCAGTGATACGTTTGTTGTAGCATTTTTATTTGGAATTCTGCGTTCAGTTAGCCTCTTTACAAGAGGCTCGAAAGTGGAATACAACTTTGGACAGGACCACCTTTAGCAGTTTTGTGTAGAACATATAAAACCTGTCTCTTGCACTGTGAATTAGTGCCAATTTCCTTTTGAAAGTGAGCGCCCGGGCCATGACTCCGACACTTCACTTAGCAGAAAAATTGCATCTGAAAGTGGCACTTTGGAAGGAAGACCAAGAGGCAAATTTAATTTAACTGTAAGATGACAATCGACCCTTTATTGCTGCCTTTCCCTAGTTTCTATTCCTATTTCTTTCCTCTGCTCTCCCTTTGAGTTTCCAAGTCCAAGCACTGTGACTGTTTTGCTTGCTCTCTGTGCTTCCCTCTCTCTCCTGTTTATTTTAAACCACAAAAGCTGGGACGAGAGAGCTACTTGTGTGTCTTTGTGAAGGCGTACAAAATCTGCATGTGAGTATTTGCGATGCTTCAGAGAGAGGGGCACTGTCAGCAAATTTCACTGTGCTTCTGGAGAGTGCCAAGGGTTCAGCATCCGTCACAGAAACCTTTATTTTAAAACATGATCTAACACCCTGTGTCTCCTGGGTGTTATATTTCTGATCACAGGAGACTTTTCTCAGGTTTGAACGCATTTCTGGAATTGACTGCTTCGCAGCACGCTTAAAAAATAAAAAAAAAATGCATGCAGTACAAGGATGTGGACACAAAATAATCTAATTATTAATCAAATAGGCGAAACCTAATGCATCTACCAATGCTTGTTTTCCAACATCCTGGGGATTCTAAATGTACCCAGGGTTTATGCATTCCACTGGAGGGCACTGAGAAAATAGCCAAAACATAACAATTTTTGAGTCTTATGAGAAAAATGGGGAAAACAATGCTCTGAAAATGGCATCAACAAATGTCTTAATGTTCTAATATCTTCCCAGCTTTCAGGAACGTGCAGAGGTGAATCAAAAAACGTAATCTTGTACCATAGTTATGGTACTTTTCAGAGAGGTAGTCTATTTTCCTACTTTTTTGTGCTCCCAACCTACTTCTTGTTTGTGATGGAAACAAGTGTGAAACCCATGGGTGATCCAGAAAAACTATAGATTTCTGAAAAGAAGACCTTTAGAATTGCATCAAAAAGATGTTAGCAAAATCTCTTGTTTCAGACAAAGTTTGAGGTTTTCAGAGCACTGTGGGTAAGAGAAGCTCATGAGATCGATGCAAGGAACACTGTCTTGGAATCCCCTGGTTGTATAGTTCTCAAAAATGCCTGTGGTTCGTAGGATTGCATGAGTGGCGCAACAGGATGGCACCAAATATAACAGCTACCCCTATTGCTTATCTCTCAATTTAGCAAAGTAGGCCCTTCTGTGTCATCTCTTGGCCCACCCACACAAGTTGTGCACCTTTCGTTTTTTGAAGATGTGTGGGATCTCAGGGTGGTGGGAAACCTGTGGCGTCCCACAGATTCCAGGTATTTCCGTCATGTAATGTGAGGGAAATGTGTTTCTTACCAAAGTTAGGTGTGTGCAAGGATTTCTGGTATAATTACATGGTGAGAGGAATAAATGTCATGCACCTTTGGACTGCCATGGTTGTCTATTTTTCAAAAGTGTGCAGGTTTGCCTAGGTGCCGGCTGAGGTAGTGCCCAAAATCCATAGCTACCGACATTGCCAAAAACACAAAATTATGTTTTCACTGCATAAATGTGATGTCTGTTGTGAGTGTTTTTTTTTTTTTTTTTTTAGCATTTTCTAATTGTGGGTACTGGTTGGTTGTCCATTTGTGGTCCTCAAGAGATTGCAGAAATTTCCAACACAAAATGTAAATAAATGTGTAATGTTAGCCATACATGCACTTTAAAGTTTTGTACAGCATTATGTGAAAGTGAAAAGAATCAATGCAAGTTACATCACCCTAGACAGCTCCGGGTGTTTAGATTGCAAACATTTAAAAAAGAACAAGGAGTTCGTAGTAAGGACCATATTTACACTGTGGCTGACAAAGAAGACTCTGTCGCTTTGGCGAAGGACTTGTCTGCCATGCTGATGCTACTCCACCCACCAAACCTTGAAATGACTGCCAGACTGGTGGTCAATTGAAAAACATTGACTGGAGTCGCCATTACAGTGGTTTCTGTCAATGCCTTTTTACATTTGATTCACTGCTCCATCAACATGACGGAACCGTCCCAATTATTATTATTATTATTATTATTATTATTATTAAAAAAAAATTAAAACAAAATTCAGAAGTGAGCTTTTCTTTTTGAGGGGAAAAAATGCCCCTCACCCCATTGGAGTTATCTCCCATAGCAAGGGAGGGCATTAAACACCGTGGTTTTTCAGAAGGAGACGGGCAGTGAAAACTGACCTGTCTGCACATCTAAATTAGGTGGGCGAACATGTACGTCCCCTACAGATGGCCCTTATTCAGTCAGGATATTGGAGGGGTGCATCCATGCCTGAGATGGAGCAGTCTTCCCCACGTTTACACCAGTGGTCCGTCCCCTTACATATTGTGTGGGCAGACCATTATCTTCATGGTATGGATACTCTGTTGCCATTGTAGTGGAGTATACTTACTGCCACATAAATAAATCTGGTACTGTTTTTTTAAAGTTAGTCCACCAGTTAAACTGGTTGCTTTTGGCACCTACCCCTTCAAAGCACAAATACTTTTCAAAGTATCTGAATATTGAAACCAAGCCTTCTGAAGGTGAGCCACAAAGCCATGTCAGGGTGCCAACTGCCTTATGGTCCATTTGCATGACATTCACACACCACACACAAGACTTTCATACCGCCAGCCACGGGCCCAATCCAACAGAGCAGTGCACTTACATCAACATACCTCCACCATGGAAGGGCCCATCACATTCATATGCCACAGGATGAAATCCCGATTCAAAACAACCTCTCAACCAGTCATAAACTAAATTGCACACAAACACACCCCGATCAAACCTCTATAAACACACGTCAAGACCTTGTGAAAGTTGGTGCATCCACAACCTTCACAAATGAATAAACTGTTTGACTACTTTTTTACCAATTGTCTAGTAACTGTCTCCATCCTGAACATTACAGAATGCATGTCTAGTGAACCCCTACTAATGACTCCTATGACCACCAAGTGAGGCTTAAAAAGTAATGTTGTACATGTGGATTTAGCATGTGGTAAATCCAACTCCTTCCAGTTTGTGAATGCAGCTTTGGGATGTCTGAGAATGCATTTAGAGACCTACTTTGCTCAAACTGAGTGAGCAAATCTACCTTTGAAACTTAAGCAAACATGCTGGGAATACTGCTCAAGTTCTCTAAAGAGCATGTCATAAACTACAAAGAATGTTAATTTTTGGATACATGGAGTAGTCAGTGAGAGTGAAGCATGTCACGTTCACTGTTGTGTGCAGTGTTGTGACTGTAATGCATTTGTCATATAGTAAACATATACTGTATACTCTATACTACCATGGCAAGTAGGATAAACATTTTGCCCATGTTTGTAGCGTGTGGTGGAGAGTACTCTGCAATATTGTGCTTTTTCTTTAAAAAAAAAAAAAAAAAAAAAAAGCGCACTATCACCCAGGGGGGGTGTGCTGTTGCTGACACAAAGGTATCAGGGCTGATTCATGAATTAACCTAGTTGAAGAGCCACGTGCTCCGCTTCGTGCAGAATGCACTAAGTTCAGAGAAATTGCATATGCTTATAGGAGGTCATTCTGCCCTTTTGAAGCCAATCAGAAGCCTGGTGCTGCATATGCATTGATTGTGTTTGAGTAGGAGTCTGGTTGAGCTAAGGTGTCTGGAAGGTTCTGAAATCTGAGGCAGTATTGAACTATGTTGGACCATCGCTGCGTAAGTGTTTCAGGAGTTTGAAACAAGCTGTGGATTGCGGGTCAGTGAAGCTTTTTCAAGTGCCAGGTGTGTGCGTTTTGAGATGTTTAGGGAGGAGGCTGCCTGCTGCGTTCAGTTAGGTTTGGAGTCATCTGCTTAGTTGTGAGAGAGCGTGATTCAGTGTCGGATGTAAGTGTGACCCCAATGGATTTGAATCTGTAGGTGAAGATGAAGTGGTGCCATGTGTATCTGTACAACCTTTATTATCTGCCTTCTACCTATGCAGTGTCCTAGTGAAAGCACAACTAGCCTAAGCTTTTCCTACCCTCATCAAAGTCCTTACCAATCATGTTTACATGGCAAGTGAATCTATACTAGCGCCTTCTGTCTCTTACTACTTGAAGCTCAAGACAATGTGTCTTTCATGCTCCTTCAGCGCAGTCATTGAGTTAAATCCAGCTGCTTCCAGTTCGCAGATGCAAGTTGGAGGGTGTACAAGAATGCCTTTGAGGCCTACATTCCTCGAACTGAGTGAGCATATCTGCCTTTGAAACTAAAATGAATATGCTTGAAAACACTGCCCAAGTTCCCTAAAGTACTAAACCAAACACATGTTCTGTGGGAATCATTCACTGATACTTCTACTTTGAAAGTGTTAAAATTCAATTAGTAACTTGTATCATAATCAGTGTTACTCAAAAAGTGTACAGGACCCAATATCTTGTATGATGATAATTTGCACATTTTTAGTCTAAGGACAATGTAAGTTTCATCATGTATCCAAGTTAGTGCAGACAACATAGTGCTCAGGCGATGAACACATATATACACAACAACATAGAACAAGACACTGATCAGATCCCAAGGATGCATAGGATTTTATATTTCATATCAAACAAACATAAGCGTATATCTTGTCTGTTCATATATCGTATCTATTGGTGAACCGTAACAAGTTAGGAAAGCAACTTAGGGAAGGGATGTCAGTGTTTCAGACTGTAGTTAGTCTTCGCGTCTCATCAGAACAAAAGTCTGACTAAAGTTCCCTAGAAACCATGGAATCTTGGAACCTTCAAAAAAGGCATCCTGTACGAAACATGTATAAGAATACTTCAAGACTTAGAGCCTAATTTCAACCGTGGTGGATGGGATAATCCCTCACAAACGTAACTGATATCCTGCCTGACGTATTACACGTCCCATTATATCCTATGGAACTTGTAAAGTGGTGGGCGGGATATCTGTCACGTTTGTGGCAGGTTATCCCATCTGCCTAGGTCGTAATCAGGGCCAGAGTTTACAGTGTATACTCTGCCACTCTGTTAGTAAAACCACTCTGGTTGGGTAAAGAAATTTCTCAGGAGAAGTAAATACACCCTTCTATTATTGTGTGGAGAAAGTGGTTACACCTACACAATAAAGATTATTCCTAGACAAAATCAACAATGTAAAAAGAGCTGCTCTGTTCCTTAGATGGTTCCATAGAGGTAGATGGATTACTCAGAAAAAGCACACCTTTGCTTTGTCATGCCACAACACGATCTGCAATCATGGTGGTGGCAGGATAAATGCAAAGGTGTGCTTTTCTGGATGGTCTTCGGACTGTGCATCAGAATTGTCACTGAAATGCAGCATATGCTGTAGTAGCAACCGATCTCTGCTCGAGTATGGTGCGAAGATGGGGGTTACCCAAACCATGCCAGTAGACCAGAAGGACTGCAAGCTTGGTTTGTGCACTAACCCCATTTTGAGCATAAGGTCCAAAATATCTTCCACTTCTCAAGTGAAGTGGGAGTCCGCTCATGTGCCTTAGAATGAGACCCAAGAGTGCCTCCAGGCTCTCACAGAATTTGTCTCGTAAATTTGTTTGCTGCACAGTTTGCTTATGGAAGACTTCATCTAAAACTAGATGGACATATTCAGGTGGCAGAAAAATGGCATCATTGACTTTACTCTGTCACCAGTGAAAGGTGGAATTTGGGGATCAACTAAATTGGGTGGCTGCCAAGAGAGCACTTTTTCTGTCCCTACCGTCGCACGGTCCTGCTCTCTGGGTTGATCTAACCTGCTATGGTCCCTCCAGTGCACAGACTGTGCTTGCAAAGGAGCAGCACGACTGCCATTGCCGTGTCTCTCCGAATCACTGGCAGATGAGTCTTCAGATGGGACTCTGCTGACTGAAAAATCACTTCCAGGTTCTGCTCCATTTTTCTCTCCCTTAGATGCGGTTTCGGTATCTGCTGTCTGTCTCTGATCCTGCCTCAGACCTGTCCTTCATAACCAGAATTGGGGCCTGAGAAGCAGTCCACCACTGAGATGCCATTTTTGCTGAGTGGCCAAAGCCTGCCTTCTAAAACTCTGTCCTTTATAGGAGGCAGAATTTTTGTTCTAAATCAGTTGCTGGGTGTGTGAGTATGTGAGATGTGTGCAACAGTAAATAATCAAAAAACGTACTTTTTTGGTGAATATGCAGGTTCTCCAAAGGTTCTAAAAAAGAGTGAATTACTTCAGCTTGCCACATACCCAATTCGACAGCATATGTTTGTCATGGCATATGCAAAACTTTATTGTTGAGGGATATGTTGGGCCGTTACCATTATACCATTTCCTGAAGCTACAATTCTGCCTTTGATCTCAAGAAGCACACGTTCAGTAGTAACCCCTCAGGCTGTTGGGGAAGTTCTTCCCGGCTCTTTAGGCTAAAAATAAGTAAAAGGAAATCCCTCTGGTGCTCGCACTAGTGGGATTTCCCGCCTTGGGTACAAAGAGCCTGGAGCCGTCCTCCGCACACGAGGGCCGTTGCGGAGGACGGCGCAGAGCCGTCCTCTGCACGGAACCACTTAAAAAATAATCCCAGAATCCGGACAACATTATTCCAGTCTCTTTCCTGCCACTACTTGGCAAGGTGACTGAACGGTAGCCTCTCGGCTTACATCTCAAATCCGTGGAAACATTCTCTTGGATACTGTTCAATCTTGTTTCCGCCAGGACCGTAGCACAGACCGCCCTTCTGCAGCTTGTAGACTACAGCCCCCTCCCAGTCGTCTTGGTCTCTTCAGCCCCTCTGCTGCGTTTGATTATCAGCTGCCATGCTTTGCTAAACACCCTGAGCTGGTGAATGGGGCTTGAGGTGTAGCTCTAAGCTGGCTGTTCTACCTCTCGAACCGCTCTCAGACAGGACAATTCAGAAACATACGTCCACAGATCCATTATTTACCCAGCCCTTTTTAATCTGTATCGTGAGCCCCTCTGTTCAGTCCTCTTCCACGTGTACGCCGACAAAACCCAAATCTGTCTGAAGGTCACAGACTCATATAGCTTCTCTCCCCTATCCAACACCTTGACGAATATTAAGTCATGGATGATAAAACATCACCACAAACTAAACCCAGCAAAAGCAGGATTTCTTCTTATATCCCAAGGAATGCTAACAAAGTGCTTCAAAGCTGGGCGGAGCTCCTCCCGCCCTGGGGGGCGTCGCACCCTCGTTCAGACCGCCGAGTCGCTCGGCTTCACCTACGCCGTCTCACCCCCCAGAGCCATAGCTCAGCCTGGTTGGGATTGCTCGGTTCCAATTAAGGCTGATTGGAGAACCTGGCACCTCGTCCGACACCAGAACCTAAAACTCACTTTCCCAGGCGCTTGTTCATTCCGGACCCGACTACGGAACCTTTCATGCACCCCAAAGTCCACTTACGACCGCTCAGAGGAGTCCTACATAGTACAGGCTGCTTTAGGACCGGTCACAAGGAATTGGACCACTTCCAGGGGCGAGAACCCAAATCAGAACGGCAACTCTTAAAGGTTGGTTATCTCGCGATCTCCACCCGCTTTCCGTTCATGGTTGTAATACACAATCTGTTTTTTTATTTTCTAAATCTAGTTAATTACAACAGTTTACAGTATTCTAAGTTATGTGTCCATTTTCCATCACTAAAGATATCCTGCCATTGCCATCGTACAAAAACAAGCAGTGAGTTGTGAATAATAAGGGGCACTGCCACCTTGGACCTGCCAAAAGCAGCACTTTGGTGTATATAGAAGGCAGGCACGCAAATGTACTTTGTATTCGATACAGCACCACAGTGAAGACGGATTTTGCGAAACCTGAACACTTATGATTGGCATTTCCTCATCAATTCTGTTATTTTCCCGTGAAGGTTTAAAGTGGTGCCTTGTTAAGCACAATTAAGAAATCCTTACTTTTCATCTGAGCTAATGATTGTTTTGTCAGTGCAGGGGTGCTGCTATGAAACAGTAAACATGGGCGACATTTACTACTGTGGGCTTAAACCACTCTCCTAGTTCGGAGCTTATGGCTGATATTCTAGCCCTGCTCCGTGGAAGTCATTGTTTTGATGAAAGATAGATGGCTTGCTAGCGGGATTGTGTCTGCTGTAATGTGGCTTTCAGTGTCCACACATCTATGCAGTAAGTGCTCAACCTACTGAGCTGAGGGAATAGGACACACTACATTTCTGTGTGGACGCGGGCAGCCTTTGGGAGAGCAGAGCCGGGGTCATGAGGAGAGCATCAAAAAATGCAAATCTGGCAAGCAGGATCCTGAAGAATGTGATGGACTTTAATATGAAAACGATGTAGTTTTCAACATTTCCTACCGGCTCATAAGGACATACTCTTATCAGTGAATGCAGAGACATTTTTCGAAATTAATAGTTTTTTTAACGTGAAACATTCCAGAAGACTGCCATGCCCTGACGATGTTGTTGTGAGTTACCCAAAATGTCCGTCATGTTCACAATCTACCTAGAATATATAATTACATGTAAAGTAAGATTTTATATTAACCGTATATAACTTAGGTTGTTGGGGAGCCTATTGTGTGTACTAAACTACTTCAATGTACTCTCAAGCTGGAGAGTAAAAGAGTTTACATAGGGCCTGATGTACGTAGATTCTTTCTTCTCGCGAACGGCCCGATTCTGTGAATTGGGGCGTTTGCAACAAGAAAAAAACATGTTGCTATGTACAGACCCTATTTTGCGATTCGGTAATCTATTTACACAATTACAAAATAGGTGTGCGAGTTACTAATAGGAAGGGGCGTTCCCTTCCTAAGTGTGAGTCACAGCGCGATGCTGTGTTGTTTTGTGACCGTGAATCCGATCACAAAACACTTGCAGTTAGCACCAATTTCAAATGGGTGCTAACCCGTTAGCAAATGGGAGAGGGTCCCCATGGGACCCCTTCCCCCCTTTGTGGATGGTAGTGAAATATTTTTTTGGAGCCGGCAGTGGTCTTACGGACTGCTTTAAACTGCTTTATTTACAAAGCAGTCACAGAGTTGGTCTGCTGCCCCCAGCAGGCCACCATCCCTGTGAGTGCAGCCATTCCCAATGGGGTTGCAAATTGCGACCTACCTCATGAATATTAAGGAGGTAGATCATTTGCGACCCCATTGGGAATCGCAAACAGTGTGAAGAACACTGCTGTACTTATGGTTTTGCAACTTGGAAATGAGTTGCAAATTGCGAGTCGCAAAACTGAGTCCTACATCTGGCCCTTAGCGCCATATGTATGAACACATTTTCCTGTAGACACAAAATGGGTAAAACCCTTTGCTACATCTGGCCCTTAGTGAAGTAAAGCGATGGCCGAAGGTCATACATTATGGTCCAGTGGGGCAGCTGGGATTTGAATCCAGGGTTGCATTTTGTAGTGTTCAGACCGTAGGGCCGCAGCCTTCTCTCTTCAGTTTAACATCCAAGGTCATTTCTTTGTGTTCATGCATTCAGTTAGCCTCGGTATAGGGGGTTTAATAAATCCTTATGCCTCACTCGTTTAAGATTGAAACGTGTGACGTCGTTTTCAGAATATTCCCACCGGAGCTCAGACACAGCGACAGCCCGTGCCTTCCTGAAACCAAGCTGCGCGTCACGGGCGCCTCCTCTAAGCGCTGAGCCCAGAGAGCGAGCTCTGCGCGGGCCCCAAAGCTGCCTTGTTTCTTCTAAATATTGAGGTGTTTGGCCTCCCCTAAAATCGGTTTTTTTTTCCTCATATCAGTAGTAATATTTGCGTATAATAGCACCTTCTGCTGCCCGTCCTGGGTCTATTGATTTGACAAACAGAAGGCTTTTATGAGAGGTTCAACACTCCAAAGGCCTCATTTGTATAATTAACAAAACAAACAGTTGGTAGAGCCCCCGCAGGGTTTTACCGGGATACCAGTGATTCATCGAGACTTCGGCGAGGGGGAGAACGGCCGAAGGGAGCCACGATCTGTTTCTCGTCACCCACGCTGCTGAACTCTCAATGGATTTAGAAAGTACTGAGCACCACATCCAGCAACTTGCTTCAGCCCCGGCCCGCCTGCCCCACGAGGGCGCGCGCGCCCTGCGCCTTTCTCTTTCACTTATGTCCTGATTTCGCTTCACCAGCAGCATGCCAGTGTGTCCTGATTGCACTTCACGGTAAAGCCTGCCCCTGTGTCGCGAGTTTCAGCGCAGTAAGCGCGTGCCCTTGTTTTAGCCCCATGTGCCAGGTTCCCGAGAATTGCCACCCATTGCCAGAGCTCTGTCACGATATCATTTGACAAACATTGTGCCTTAAATATAAATGCCAAAAATATTGCCTCATTGGGAGTAATTGTCTATTCATGGGCAACATTTTTAACAATATTTAAAATATGATATTTGACAAAGATTTCCTGTTTGCAGACTAAATCCATGGGTCATGGTTTCCTTCAACGTTTCAACCCAGTGTCCGCGTTCACTTGTGTCTGACCGGGAGCAGCCTCCCCTTGTGCGCGGAGTATGATCCTAGAGCAGCCTGTCCTTGTGCTCGGAGTATGATCCTAGAGCAGCCTGTCCTTGAGATTCAGTGGCAGCCTGTCCTTGTGTCTCGATTGTGAACTGGGAGCAGCCTGCCCTTGTGCCCTGAGTATGATCCTAGAGCAGCCTGCCCTTGTGTCTAGATTGTGAACTCTGAGCAGCCTGCCCTTGTGCCCTGAGTATGATCCTAGAGCAGCCTGCCCTTGTGTCTAGATTGTGAACTCTGAGCAGCCTGCCCTTGTGCCCTGAGTATGATCCTAGAGCAGCCTGTCCTTGTGTCTCGATTGTGAACTGGGAGCAGCCTCCCCTTGTGCGCGGAGTATGATCCTAGAGCATCCTGCCCTTGTGCCCTGAGTATGATCCTAGAGCAGCCTGTCCTTGTGTCTCGATTGTGAACTGGGAGCAGCCTGCCCTTGTGACTCAGTGGCAGCCTATCCTCGTGTCTAGATCGTGAACTTGAAGCAGCCTGCCCTTGTGCCCTGAGTATGATCCTAGAGCAGCCTGCCCTTGTGTCTAGATTGTGAACTCTGAGAAGCCTGCCCTTCTGCCCCTGTAATGTTGTCCAGTTGCAGCGAGGTGTTTTGAGTGTCCGGAGAGACCTAGTTTCTGGAGTACCCTCTCCGAGGTTCAAGGTTTGCACCTTACAGGCAGTTGGAGCACTGGTCTTTGCACAGGTCACACGCTCCTTAGCGGTGATCATTGTGTTGTGTGCTTTTAATCACAAATAATTTGTAATCCTGATATATAGTTTTTCTGCTTTCACAGTTCTACACACACAGTTGAGCTTTGCTCAGCGGCTCCTGACTAAGTGTGTACAGAGCGGCCCTGCAGAGGCTGGAAAGGACGGTGAAGTGCCGCCCCCTTGTGACGAAGATTGGATCTGGCACCGGAACGTGTGTTACTATGTCTCTGTAGAAGAAGGAAACTGGACGGAGGCCCAAGACTTCTGCACGGTTCTCAACTCCTCCCTGGCGATGATTGACACCCAGAAGGAACTGGTGAGAGCTGCGAAAGAACGAGTTACTTACCTTCGGTAACGACTTTTCTGGTGGATACATTAGCTACCTGTGGATTCCTCACCTGATGAATACTCCCATGGCGCCAGCATTTGACGGAAATCTTCTTACTAGTCTCTGCACGTCGACGAGGACGTCACTCTAGCCCACGCGACGCCGTCTGACGTCATACAGGCAATAAGAAGTCCTCGCCGACGTGCCGATGACAGTACCAACATTTTTTACGTGCATGAGAATAATAATAATAACCCAATGCAATGAAAGAGCAAAGCAACATCTCATAATATTGTAAATCACACAACATTGCAATAAAATAGCTGTAGATTTAATATAACCTTTTTTTTTTTTTTTTTTTTTTTTTTTAAACAAATAAATATATTTATACATACGAATCATGTATATACCCAATATATATATAGATTTATATATAAATATACACATATATACAAATATCATACATGCAAAATGTATTGCAACTTTGAAGACCAAAAGGAGCACACTCAAGGATTGCTTGGAGAGACCAAAAAGGCAACGGGGAGGCGGGTGGGACCGTGAGGAATCCACAGGTAGCTAATGTATCCACCAGAAAAGTCGTTACCGAAGGTAAGTAACTCGTTCTTCTGATGGATACAACTACCTGTGGATTCCTCACCTGATGAATAGAGTCCCAAAGCAGTACCACGCCCGGCGGTGGGTGCCTAAATGGTCAAACCAAGAAATCCTGCAGCACTGACCGTGCAAAATGACCGTCCCTTCTGACCTCAGAGTCCAAACAGTAATGTTTCACAAAAGTGTGAAGGGACGACCAAGTTGCGGCCTTGCAGATGTCAACCACAGGAACACCCCTGGCCAAGGCCGAAGAGGCCGACTTAGCTCTGGTGGAGTGAGCTCTAATGCCCTCAGGCGGATCCTTCTTTGCCAAAGAGTAACAGATTTTAATGCAAAGAACAACCCACCTGGAGAGTGTTCTCTTGTGGACTGCCTTTCCTCTCCTCTTGCCCACGTATCCGACAAACAGCTGATCCTCCAGCCTGATATCCTTCATTCTGTCGATATAGAAGCTCAACGCCCTTTTTGGGTCCAGGCGATGTAGTCTTTCTTCCTCCTTTGAAGGATGAGGCGGAGGATAAAACGTGGACAAAGTGATTGTCTGAGCCAAATGGAAGGGTGAAACAACCTTCGGAAGGAAAGCAGCCTTGGTCCTCAACACCACCTTATCCCCATAAAACGTTATATAAGGGGGTTTAACCGATAAGGCCTGCAACTCACTCACTCTCCTTGCAGATGTTATAGCTACCAGGAATACTGTTTTAATAACCAAATACCTTAAGGGGCAAGAATGCATAGGCTCAAAAGGGGACCCCATAAGGAAAGTCAGGACCAAGGACAAATCCCATTGAGGCATAACAAATGGTTTTGGAGGATATTGATTCAGAAGACCTTTCAAGAATCTGAGAACAATAGGGGATTTAAATAACAATGGTTGGTCTGGAAGACAAATGAAGGCTGACAAGGCCGACAAATAACCCTTAATGGTAGCTACTGCACAACCTTTCTGCGCTAGAGACAGTGCAAAAGACAAAACATGTGACAGATGAGCATGTAAGGGATCAATCTGTCTCTCTCCACACCACATAACAAATTTAGACCACCTATTAGCGTAGATAGATTTAGTGGAGTGTCGCCTGGCCGCTAAGATAACATCCACTACATCAGGCGGGAGAGAGAAGGAACTCAGGTTGCCCCGTTCAATCTCCAAGCATGTAGGTGCAGACTCTGGAGGTTGGGGTGTAAAACCTGCCCCTGCGACTGCGAGAGGAGGTCTGCCCTGAGAGGGAGACGGAGCGGAGGGCACAGTGAGAGTTGGAGAAGGTCGGAGTACCATACCCTCCTTGGCCAATCCGGAGCTATTAAGATGACTTGGGCCCGGTCTTGGCGAATTTTCCTCAACACTCGAGGAATCAAGGGTATGGGGGGAAACGCGTAAAGCAACTGGTCGCACCAGGTTATCTGAAACGCGCCCCCCAACGCTCCCTGCATCGGATACTGGAGGCTGCAGAATAACGGGCAATGCGCGTTCTCCCGAGTGGCAAACAGATCTATCCGAGGAAACCCCCACATCTGGAAGATTAAACAGACTTGATCTGGATGGAGACGCCACTCGTGGTCTGCCGAGAATTGGCGACTGAGACTGTCCGCACGTACATTCAAGACCCCGGCCAGATGATTTGCCACCAAGCAAATCTGATGGTCCTTTGCCCAGGACCATAGCCGAAGAGCTTCTCTGCAGAGAAGGTACGACCCTACTCCTCCCTGTTTGTTTATGTACCACATCGTGGTAGTATTGTCCGTCAGGACCTGTACCGACTGACCACGAAGGGATGGGAGGAAGGCCTTGAGAGCCAAACGTACAGCCCGTAACTCCAACAGATTGATATGAAACACCTGTTCCTCTGGAGACCAAAGCCCTTTGATCTCCAGATCCCCCAGATGAGCTCCCCATCCTAGGGTGGAGGCATCCGTTATTACCGTGGCCACTGGTGGCGACTGCGCGAACGGCTTCCCCTGTGAAAGATTGTTGCCCGCAATCCACCACTTCAATTCCACAGCAGCATCTCTGGAGATCTTGACAGTACCTTCTAAATCTCCCTTGTGTTGAGACCACTGCCTTCGGAGGCACCACTGAAGAGCCCTCATGTGCCAGCGAGCATGCGTGACCAACAGAATGCAGGAGGCGAACAGACCGAGCAGACGAAGGACCTTGAGGACTGGAACTACCGCTCCATTTCGAAACATTGGAACCAATTCCTGAATATCTTGAATCCGCTGAGGCGGAGGAAAGGCTCGACTCAATGTTGTATCCAGTACTGCCCCTATGAACAGGAGGCGCTGAGAGGGCTCCAGGTGAGATTTGGGCACGTTCACCGAAAAGCCCAGGTCGAACAACAACTGGGTTGTTGACTGCAGATGATGCGACACAAGCTCCGGGGACTTGGCTTTGATCAACCAGTCGTCCAAGTAAGGGAATACTGCTATCCCCTTCCTTCTGAGCTCCGCCGCAACCACTGACATCACCTTTGTGAAGACTCGAGGTGCTGAAGTAAGACCAAACGGGAGGACCGCAAACTGATAGTGCTGCGACCCTACCACAAACCGGAGATACTTCCTGTGCGACTTGAGTATCGGGATATGAAAGTAAGCATCCTGCAAGTCGACAGACACCATCCAATCTTCCTTGTTCAACGCCAAAAGCACCTGTGCTAGGGTCAGCATCTTGAACTTTTCCTGTTTGAGGAACCAATTCAAGATCCTCAGATCCAGGATTGGTCTCAACTGACCATCCTTTTTGGGAATCAGGAAGTATCTTGAGTAACAACCTCAACCCTTTTCCTGCTCTGGGACCAACTCTACCGCGCCCTTTGAAAGGAGGACTTGAACCTCCTGTTCTAGCAACAGGAGGTGTTCTTCTGAACAATAAGATGGGCGGGGCGGGATGAGGGGCGGGAACTCCCGAAAGGGAAGGGCGTAGCCTTTTCCCACAATGCCGAGAACCCAAGTGTCCGTTGTGATAGACTTCCACTTGTGGAGAAAACGCTGTAATCTTCCCCCTACAGGAGAGGAGTGAGTGGGAAACGGTGGAAGCCTAAGGCTGCTTCCCCTGCTGCACCCCTCCAGAGGACGAGGAAGAGGCAGAGTGCTGTTGAGAGGCTCCTCTGATACGGACCCCACCCCTCCCCCTCCCTCTAAATGACCTATAGGGGAGGGAAGAGGCGGGTTGCTGGAACCTCCCCCGAAAGGAAGAGGAATAAGAGCCACGCCCAAATCCCCGAAACCTCCTGAAAATTCTAGAAGAGGCAGAGGAAGAAGGAGCTTGCAGTCCTAACGATTTGGCTGTGGCTCTGATCTCCTTAAATCGTTCCAAGGCTGAATCTGCCTTGGCTCCAAACAGTCTGTCCCCATCAAACGGGAGGTCCAGCAGGGTCGACTGCACATCCGCAGAGAACCCTGAGTTTCGGAGCCAGGCCTGTCTTCTTGCCACCACAGCCGTGCCCATCGCCCTGGCCACCGAGTCGGTCGTGTCCAGCCCAGACTGGATAATCTGGGTCGCGGCAGCCTGGGCGTCCGAGACCACATCCAAAAGACCCTGGGGAAGCTCCGTGAATGAAGACGAAATATCATCCATCAGCGCATGGATGTACCTCCCCAGAATGCACGTGGCGTTGGTGGCCTTCAACGCCAAACTGCATGACGAAAATATTTTCTTGGACTGCGCATCCAGTTTCTTGGAGTCTCTGTCTCCAGGCACCGTCGGGAAGGAACCAGGCGCTGACTTTGAGGAACAGGAGGCTTGCACCACCAAGCTCTCCGGCGTAGGGTGTCTAGAGAGAAAGCCAGGGTCAGATGGTGCAGCTCGATACCTCCTGGCCACAGCCCTATGAACGGCCGAGGAAGACACCGGCTTCTTCCACACCTCCAACACCGGATCCAGCAAAGCCTCATTAAATGGCAAGAGAGGCTCAGCTGCAGCAGAGGCCGGATGCAATACCTCTGTCAGCAAATTCTGCTTTGCCTCTGCCACCGGCAAAGGCAGGTCCAAAAAGCTCGCTGCCTTCCTCACCACAGCATGAAAGGAAGCAGCCTCCTCCGTATATTCCCCTGGAGATGAAAGGTCCCACTCAGGGGAAGTGTCCAGCCCACTGGCTGTATCCAGACCATGCAGTCCGTCTCCAGAGTCCTCAATCTCTCCCTCCTCTAGGACTCGCTGGTACTCTTGTTCTTCTAAAAGACGGAGAGCACGCCTCCTCGAATGAAGTCTCTCCTCGATACGCGGAGTCGACATGGCCTCCGCCGACGTCGAAGAACGGCGCCGATCTCCAGAAGCATCTGACGCCGCGTCCGGCGCCACAGGCAGCTTCGGCGCCGAGGCAGGAGCCGGAGGACGAGGTCTTGGAGCCGATGGACCAACCGGAGTCACAGGGCAAAATCCTGACTTCGACGGAGGGGCAACCTCCGGGGCCGAAACATCCGAAGCCACCGGAGCGGCCACCGACGCCGGCACCGGCGCCGAGCCCACATTCCCAAAAGGGAGAAAGGGCATAAAGGGTGCCGGCCGAAGAGGCGCAGGATCACCCAACGAAAAGGCCAAGGGCCCCGAAGGACCAGCCGGAGCAGCTCCTGGAGCCATCTGCTGAAAGATGGTATACATCGCATTAAGAAACGCGGTACTATCGGCTCCAGGAGTGGGAAAAACCGGATACTGGGGTGCCTGGATCGAGGGCGACCCCGACGCCGGCCTCGACGTCTGCGACGCCGGAGAAAACACAAGAGGCTGCACCACCTCAATCACTGACGCCTGACCAGGTGAAGCCGGTGACGCCGGAGAGGGCAACGGCGTCGATGGATGCGGCGTGACCGTGGGGCTGACCTCTCAAGTCCTCCGACGCCGAGCCGAAGGTGACCTCGAATGAGACTCCTTGCTGGAGTGACGTCGTGAGTCTCTACGGCGCCGGGAGTCTCGATGACGCCGGTGAGACCTTGGCGAAGAAGACTTCTTATGATGTTTCTCCTTCTTCTTTGACTTTGCCATGAATAACTTGGCCTCGCGCTCTTTGAGGGCCTTCGGATTCATGTGTTGACATGAATCGCAAGTCGAGACGTCGTGGTCGGAGCTCAAACACCATAGACAGTCGGAGTGAGGATCTGTAACTGACATCTTGCCCCCACACTCTCGACAGGGCTTGAAACCCGACTTCCTCTGAGACATTGTTACCGCAGAGAAGACTACGCAGCAGACAATACACTGTAACCACGAAGGTAACAGTAACTCCCTCGAAGATAACCGTTTCGAATGCACGGAAAAAAGGGAACTGTCATCGGCACGTCGGCGAGGACTTCTTATTGCCTGTATGACGTCAGACGGCGTCGCGTGGGCTAGAGTGACGTCCTCGTCGACGTGCAGAGACTAGTAAGAAGATTTCCGTCAAATGCTGGCGCCATGGGAGTATTCATCAGGTGAGGAATCCACAGGTAGTTGTATCCATCAGAAACGCGGTGTTCACTGTGTGTCTTAAAATATCTTCTGCAGGGTTTCCAACCTTTTCTGGAGTGAGACTTACTTCTGGTCAGTGAAAATCACCCTGAGTTACTGAAGGCTCAGTAAATCGCGCATTGTTACCAGACGCTTCCTTGCTGTTCAGCCGATGTCCACAGAGTTGGGTACTTTAGTTTGAACACAACACCTTGACTTGGGGCACTATAACAGGGCTGCCATGTGCCAGGGAGAGTGTGAGCTTTGGGGGTGTATGAACATGTGTGCATAAGAATGGGATATATGTGTATGGGTGATTGAGAGCCTGTATCATATGTACCTGTGGCACAGGACATACCATTCACCATATGTGGCGCCGTTCCATGTATAACACTACCATACAACCTATTTTTTTTAAACAGGAGAAATTTAAAGTGCACACATGTTCATAATATAGAACAATTTTCTCTACTTTAAATTTCTCACATTTTAAAACAATTACTATTTTTCAATTATAAATATGGCACAGTGTTCTACTAGCCACTGGGAACAAGAGACCTGCTGTTTGTAAATACAGCACTTTCGGTAAAAAAAAAAAAAGAGAATTTAAATGAAATGCTAATTAAATAATTAATGTAACTTCATTTTAAATTTCTCCGATTTAAATCATTGAGAAACATCATTTTGTTCTCACCACCAATATTGAGTTGACAAGGACTTTTCTTTTTAGATTTAAATATCTTTGTGTTTCAATTCTTCACCTCTGTGTCCCTGCCAGGGTCATAAATCTGAATCCAGGACTGCTCATAATCAGACCCTGCTATCTGCAGCCTGTTGATAATATAAAATAAACACAGCCATCTCTTAACTTAAAAAGAAAAATGTGATCCTGTGCTTACTTAAAAATGAACTCATGGCTGTGAGCGACTGCGTTGGTGTCAACTGGTTTGGGGCACCTGATGTATGTTCATCATAAATTTGCAGTCCCTCCCTGGCTTCTTCATAACCCCACACATAGACAATAACAATCTTATTTCTTCGAAGAGTACTCCAATGCGCTGTCATAAATTACCACCTTTCATTTATATGTAGTCCTAAAAAGAAGCATTTTGTTATAAAATGTTCCATGGGTAGGGTTTTAACGTTATAGAAAAAGTTCTTCTGAGATGGAAGGTTTGTGTGCGAAGCATGTAAATGTTTCGTCCACAGTGAAGCATTGTAAGTATAACTGCATGATATTCTGGTTCCTGCGCGCACAGTTTATTATACAAAGTAACAAGTTTAGAGATATCTTTCAACATTATATGTATTTCAGGAACAACTGACACATGCATGTTTCATGACAGTCCCTTCTTCAGTCTTGCTAAAAACACGAGCAACCCAAATGTTCATGTGAATCCAGGAATAAATACTGAGGCAGAAAACGTAAAACAGAAAGTTATGCATGAAATAAATCAGTGGAGAAAATATTCTTAATAGGGGCAGTATATAACCTGTCCGGTATCGATTCACGGGCAAATGCAAAAGAAACCGGTATATGTTGTCCATCAACAAAACATAATTTTAATTCCTAAAAAGGAAGACCACAAATATGTACAGAAATGGAAAAGTCTTTGTCTTGATGAGTGAATACCAAAGTGAACAGTGCACCCCAAATGAACAAAACCAAAAATGAACTGAATATATATTTTTAAAACATCGTTGGTCTATTGGGTTGTAGTTTTCTGGACAGCCACAGTTCTTTTAACATATGAATAAAACACAAGGAAGTTTCCTGTGGGGAAACTAGCAATACAGAAGTCTGTCCTAGGGAAGTCAACAGTGTTTTGACCCTTTGATAGATACATGGGTCTCATCAAGACAAACAATAACCTTCCCTTTTTTGTTGTCTTATAATCAAAACCATTTTGACCAATATGCATATGATTTGTTTGGATCCGTGCAGGTGCACCTGTCATCCATGGAATACATGTAATGTTAGATACATTGCTTACCCAGTATGGTTTAGGAATGGAGTTTCCTAATTTGATTTTTACAGTTGCTGTTGTGCAGGGCTATTCAAAATTTACAGTAATGGGTTTCCAAGACGCCGACAAATGCGGCAGTGAAGCGGTTTCCAAGACGCCGAGGACACGGATGTCAAGCGGTCTCTAGGGCGCCGAGGACGCGAAAGCCAATTACGGAGCCACTGCGCCCCCCCAGCACAATACACAAAGGTAGGGGTCTTCAGGAATAGACTAAGGAGGGGGGAAAGGAGAGAGAAAAAGAAAAAAAAAAAAAACAATAACTGGGAGATTGAACTGAAAAGACTGCTGTTCGATACTATTACTTTCTTTTTTTGGGGGGAGCTGGACTGTCACTGTGCCAGTGGTGTCTTTTTTAGAGAGCTATCTTTTGGTGGCTGTCATGCCTGATTGCCTTGACCCTAAAAGAGTGGCAGGGTCCGAATATGGCTGAACGCAGACGATTGTTTATTTTGCCTCTGAAGGAACTACCTCTTAATCTACCACCCTCCGTGACTAACTTGACAAGCACTCTCCTCAGCTCTGACTGTCCATCTGACGAATCAAGGGCTCTGCCAGCCGATTTGGATCCTAGCCCGGGATCATTTGGTAAAGGCTCTCCACTGCTCACTCAGTCAACCCCTAGCTGGAACTCTGAGACCTCTTGCGGTCAGGCGACGGACATAGACTCTGCTTCCAAACCCCTCTATCCCTTGTTTGGGGCAGGGAAAAGCCATAAGGAGTGTACCCCTGCACTAATTAACAGCTGCTCCCCTGCCCCTCAGGTAGACAGCTCTGCCTCTCTACCAATGCACGAGTCAATCAGCAGGGGCGGCGAAGACACAGCAGCTGGATCTCCCCTTCCCCCCCATGTTGCTATTCCTGCTCTGTCTTCCGAATTTAATGGTCAAAATGGGGCTCTCTCTCAGGAGCTGAAAGATACGGCAAGCAGTGGCATTCCCCCGGGAAACTTACTTCTGCATATACTAAGGGAATTAAAAACGCTGTAAGTTTCCCAAGACGACGCAAATCAGAGAACAGCATCACAAATGAACTTGATCTGTAGTAATATCCAGCAACTTAACTCACAAATTACGGATATCGAGCAGCGAGTTTCCGACCTTGAGGATGTCCGTGTGACTGTAGAAACATCTCTGGCAAAATGTCGAGCTGACCTGCTAGATCTACAGATTCGACTCAACAATGCCGAAAATCGATCACGTAGATCTAATTTGCGATTCACGGGAGTACCTGAAGGCCATGAAAACGGCCACAAAGTCATAGATCTGGTCGAATTAAAAGTCATGTTCTATTAGGACCAACAGACAAGCATCCGGATCTCACTATCATGCGGGCCCATCGGGTCCCCGCAGTCCAGCCACCAAACTCCAAATATCCTCGCACTGGTGGCTGCGCATCGGAGAAGAAAAATTGAAAGGGATGATTCCGGCATTTCAATAAGCAGGGGCTCAGGCTGGACTTGTGCAACAATCCAAACTTAGTGTTTTTTCAGGGTCACTCGAATTGTATTCACACAGTGGATGCTGCTAAATCTTTGCTACATGTAATTCAATACTCTGAGCAGTCAAGACGAATAAGGGGTGGTGGGGCCGGGGTGGAAAAAACATAATAAGAGACCACTAGGGTGACATATTGGACATATTAGACCATGCGAATAATGATATTGTAAGAGAATGCGGCTTTTTTTTTTTTTTTTTTTAAATAACGCCCACAACACATTTTCAGGCTATTTCTATTTTGGTCTCTCTAGTCTGTGGCTTAGGGTGTTATGACAAGGCACCACGCATTGGAAGGATGGGGGCAAGGGGGTAGGGGAGGGGTGTGGCCTCGGGCTGTCCAGGTGTAAGGGCTCCAGGTGTGGGCCACTAAGGGTGAGGTATGGGGGGATAAGGAAGGGTGGGGGGTTGGGGGGAGAAGTATGGACACCAGGATCCGTCTTTGTCACTTTAGTGGATTGTTATGTCTTTGATAGTGTATTTCACTCTAGAGTGGGGATGATGATATTCAGACGAAGCCAAGGCACAAATCAATGACAACATTTTTTCTTCCATTAAGAATACTTTCCTGAAATGTTAATGGATTAAATAACCATAGGAAAAGATCTGTAATCGAGGAAAGTGTAACTGCTTTAAATCCCTCAGATGTACTTCATCAGGAGACTCCTATTCCGGTTAATAAAGTCCCGGATTTTCACATGTTTAAAAAAATGTCTAATTTCAAAGTAGTCGTTGCAGCTTCAGCGGCTCACAGAGGTGTGGCAGTCTTTTTAGCCAGAGCCCTCAACGCACAACCACTGGATTTTTTTTTCTGACCCTGATGGGCATTGGTGTTGGGTTCAGTGTTTAATTGCCAAGGAAAGATTTGTCTTTGTTAGTTTTTATGCACCTCTGTTAGACGACCCTACCCCCTATATAGGCCTGTTTCACTCCCTTTTGCAACTGACAGGCAAAATTATTATTGAAGGGGATTTTAATTTCCTTCAGGATCCAGTTTTAGATACCACAGTAAGGGGTAAGCGACAGCACAAACCCAAAGCTGCAAAAATCTTCAAAGATTATGTTAAGGTTTTGATGCTTTGTGATCCCTGGAGAACGAACACTCCTGATGCGAGGGAATATACTTGTATTTCCACTCTGTTTAAAAGCTCCTCATGTATCAATTTTTTTCTAATATCACAAACATTGTGCTATGGATCTCAGTCGGTTCAGCACTCTGGTCTTTCAGACCATGCCTCTCTGCTGCTGGAAGTGTCTCTCTATTCCACAGCTTATACAGTTCAGACCAGAAGGTAGATTTTTAATCTTCAGCTCCTTTCGGATGAGGGGTGGGTACAAACTTCACAGGCCAAAATAAGGGATTTTTTCAAGCGCAATCAGGGATCCTCAACTCCAGCGGTAGTCTGGGATTCATTTAAGGCTTTTTTTTAGGGGCTGGGTAATCGCCAAAGAGGCAGCTAATAAACTGTTCTTGAGACAACAAATTGTCGTATTGGAAGATGCAGTTCAGAAGTGTTTAAATGCCTATCTATATGCCCCCTCGGACACTAATAGGCAGGCCTTTGAAGCTGCCAAGAAGGTGTTGGCAGATAACTTTTTTAAGAAGGTGGATATAGAATATCAGACTTATAAACAAAAGGTCTACGAAGAGAGTAACTTTACAGGAACATTTTTGGCACGGCAAGCTCGAGATCGTGTTGCTGGTAATATCATACACGCTCTAAGATGTCCTGTCACCGGGGCTAGATGCACTGACCCCGGAGACATCGATAAAATTATGCTGGCACATTATAGACAGATTTATAGTTATGCCCCAGGTATAGATCCCAGGACTATTGAGAAATTTTTGAGGGACCTGGATATTCCCAACCTCTCAGAGGAAGACTGTGAGCTGCTATCACAGCCATTTATGAAGCCAAAACTTCTAGACGTTGTTAAGAACCTTCCCACGAGGAAAAGCCTGTGGACCGGATGGCTTCCCGTTGAGTTCTATAAGACTTTCATAAAAGCGTTTGCCGATGATTTTTTGGCCTTAATTAATGGCCTACTGAGGGGCGAGCAGATTCCTAAGACCTGGTATTCAGGAAACGTGGTTAGCTTTCCTAAGAAAAACAAGGACAGGGAGGATCCAAACGCATATCGTCCAATTTCGTTGTTAAACTCATATTATAAAATAATCACAAAACTTTTGGCCAATAGGCTTAATGGGGTAGTTAATAAACTGGTACATCCCAATCAAAACGGGTTTATAGCTGGCCGACAACTGGCTTCAAACACACATTTTTTAGCTGAGACTCCTGATTATTTTGCTTCTATAAAGTCCCTGCCATTATTCTTTTGCTAGACGCAGAAAAAGCATTTGACTTGGTTGTTTGGGACACGCTTTTTTCAGTTCTGTCTAGCTACAAGGTACCTTCTCAGGTCACTGCACTAATTCAAAGGTTGTACTCCTACTCAGAGGCCAATAATATTATAAACTCAAAGTGCGTCAGCCAACTTCAAATACAATGAGGGACTAGGCAGGGTTGTCCTTTATCCCCCATCTTATTTCCCCATTTTTATTGAGCCTCTAGCCATTAAAATTAGACAACATATTAAGATCCAACCTCCGTTAAAGTCAATGGGAAAGATCAAACTTTACGCGGACGACTTCATCATGTTCTTAGCTATAGAACGTTCTTCTCAGGAAGCGGTCTTTAATCTATTTAATGAATTTGAGCAAATTGGTGGCTATAAGATCAATATGAGTAAGACTGATATTATTCTTTGTGGCACTTCTATCAATATCCTTCCTGAATTAAAGCTGCTAATGTTGCGTAAAATAATCTCAAAATCAAATGTTAAACATACCGAAACAATACTGGCTGGCCAAAGAGACAAAATAAATGTAATCTAATCAGAGCTTGAGCTGCTAAACGTTCTAAAGTTACAGTGCAAAGTATTAGCAGAAACAACTGCGCAAACGATATTACATACATTTAGATTCAGCAAATGAAAGATACCAAATGTTACTCCGGGTATTGATTTCCATTAGTGAGGCTCCTAACTAACACCAGATCAGAATTAACATGTTTGGCCTTTATGCAAAACAATTTAGTCAACACAAATTTGGAAAAACATCTAAATATGGCTCTACCAAAATAGCCCAGTTGGTACCTAGAAAGAAAATCAAGTAGACATAGCAAACAATATCATCATCCATATACCTATCCCAGTTCGGATCTGCAAGCTGTGACAGTCTTCGTCATCAGGACATCAGTCTGGTCAGCAAGGCATCAGGATTCAGCATTAAAGCTCAGAAGAGGCAAAGTCTTTTTAAGCAATAAAGTTAAGCACGTCTTTTCTCAAGACGCTCATAAAAGTAATGGCCTTTCGGCAAGAAAGAAAATGGGCAAATGTGTTGGGCAAATGCACAATGGCAAGTGTCAACTTCTTCTCAGTGCAGACTGGCTGAGTTAGATTTCCTAAAACTATTCCCCAAGTCCCTATTGGTCAAGGGATCGCATGTTCACACTTTGTCCAATAAAGCTAGAACTTCAAATCTACATTTTCTGCTAGTTCACGGTTCACATATCGATGATTGGCTCCTTTCGTAATGTCCTCATCATCCAGCTCGTCAGGTAACAATATTTTTGCAGCTTATACTCTAGTCAGTGTCTTCATCGTCCTCGCCTGAGAAAAATCAGTCTTACACACATTACGTCTACAATGTTACATTTAGCAGGAACAGCATCTTCTAGCAAGCAGTTCTCATGAAAAAGACTTTTAGCTACATGCACATTAGGTCAGCACAGTGAAAAATCACAATGTAATTCTCTAAGCAGACATTTTATTAAACGTTAAAGAAATACAGCTTGACATTAGGCTGTGGAGCTAGGCCAAGACCTCTGCTAAGTTAAGGCCTACAATTAATAAGGATAATACATAATGCATAGCCCTTAATATGATGTATTACTACATTAATCAAATATAAGCTCAACATTTCATGTTAATAAGTACACGTCGTGAACATTGGCGGCCATTCACGTGATCACACTTTCCAATGCGTGCATTATTTTTCTCTAGATTTACATTTTCTGTGCCAGTCGAAACACACAAATATTCATCAATGTTTGTATTAATACCCCTGCGCTAACAATCCCTCCTCTGATGACTAAACCCTTTTCACAAATTTTTGCATCAGCTAAAATTAGATCATTTGAGTCCCCTCAGCTTCTTGTCCCCTTTTCAAATTTTCCCTGAACAATTTTTCTCTTCTTTTCTTCCCTCCTGTGGTTATTTGTCTTCTTCAATTTACATATTTCCCATATTCCAATTAGACAAACTACAATAATTAATATTCCCTGTATTATTGTCATTAAAATCCCTTTCCCAATGTTGCTGAGCTAATTTCCCACTGAAACAAATCCCTTGCTAACCTTCTCCCAAACACCTGGTTCCTTCAATTCTTTCAAATCAGCACTCTCATTAGTCAGATTAGTAGGTAAACTTCTAATCGCTTTACTATTGTCAGGAATAAATGAACAACAGTGCCTAGAATTAGTAATTTTTCAAACTCTGCCATCCTTTGCTAAAATAATGTCTAATGCAAGGCAGTTCTGAAGCGTCATAGCTCTTTCAGCAGCTAATTCAGTATCTACCAGGAGTACAGCCCCAGGAACATTTGTCAGTATGTTATCCACAATAGTAGACAACTTTCAAATATTTATCAAATTCAGAACACCCACTGAAGGAATTATGTCCCCTAATATATCTCCCACAATACCAGAAGTAGAGACTCTCTTCTAATATGATGTAACTAAGTCACTTTCGGAAATTTCTTTAAGGCAAGTTGAAAAATCTTTGGGAAAACTATTCTCAAATAGCATGTACCATACCATCCCTTTGGAAGACAGTAATAAGCATTAGGACCACAGATGTAATATATCCGAGGAATCGCTAGATCTTGTCCATTTAACATAAATGTCCATTTACTCTGGAACAAAAACACATATCTACATTCACTAGATAGTGTCAGTGCAAGATTTAGACCTATATACGCAAAGCTTCCCTTCGTGTTGCACATCTAAAGATAATTTCCCTTGTTTCATTATTGCACTATAAGCATAATCATTTGCGGAAGTCCTTTTCTCTAAGTCTTTTTCTAATTTCTCCTTCAATGCCTTTCTCCTGTCACCTGTGTGATCTAAGAAGCTTTTCTCTAAAGCTGTAAGTAAGCATGTTAAATTGTTTCGGTGCGCGTAAGCTGTGCCAAAAGTCAACGTAGGCTCGAAGAAACCTCGAACTAATACTATGCCATTATCTTTAGCTATTCTACTCAAATATCTAAATATAGGGACAAACTGAAACACTGCATTGTGATTTAAGTAGAAGTACTGGATGTACTCCTGGTTATAGAATCTTGTTAGAACAGACTACAACGTATCCCGTAAGCAAAAGGCAAACTATGATAAGTACCTCATTCCTCGTCTGATGAAGGAATTTGCATACACACAAAACAATTCTTTGCATCCATTGTCTCAACATACTCACTCAATAAGTGATAGAACACGTTAGAAGAAAGTTCCCCTTGTGCATTAGTACCCTCGTGCAGATACTTTGCGTCTAACCTAAACTTCTCCATCGCTATTAATGCAGTAGTTGTCTCCAAAGCTGGAGCATGGTTAGCTTTACCCTTGTAAAGAACAGTCGTAGCCACAATCAATATCACAAACAATATCATACATACAATTCCCAAACCAATGCTCATGTATTTAAAGCGCCTATTCTTCCTAGCTTGCTAGATAATGTTACTCATGATCTGTAAAGAATCAGAAATCAGAAGAGAAAATTTAGAAAAAAGCAGCAAACAAAAACACAAAATCTTCAATCTTCTTTCAGCAGTTATTCACAGCTCTGTTTCACTTCCAGAATCCTTTTATCAAAATCGGTTTAGCAGCTTGTCAAAATCAGGTTTAAAAAGTCAAATCAGGTTATCAGTCTTTTCCGGTTACTTTCAACAGTTTTTTCTCCTTGTATTTTTTCAATTTATTTTCCCAACAGTTCAGTTCATCAGCTTCCTTCAAGTGCCAAACTATTGACCTGCAATTTCTCAATCAAAACAAAGACAAAAGCTCTCTCTGCCATTCACTTGTTGTTGCATATGCCCATTCAGGACTTGCAACTCTTCGACTTGCTATTCTCTTTCATATTATCACGATCTCCATTCAATTCTCCTTCACTTAGATCTTCTCTCCTTGTAGTACCTACTTCTTCTTTGATTGTTGTCTCAACATTTACTTCCTTTCTCTTTGATTTTGACTCCGGCCACTTATCTCCTTTCAGTGGATCCTTGGTCAATGTTATTTTCAATGTGGAACTTGTAACTTCCCCTCGTTCTGTGGTGTTTTCTCTTGACAGACCTGCAACTGGTTCAGGAGAAGTCAGATCACAATGACTTTGATCCGCTTCATCTCCTTCCCCC
Organism: Pleurodeles waltl; assembly: GCF_031143425.1. Lineage (NCBI taxonomy): Eukaryota > Metazoa > Chordata > Amphibia > Caudata > Salamandridae > Pleurodeles > Pleurodeles waltl. The sequence goes on along the minus strand of NC_090446.1, from coordinate 56,572,883 downwards.
TCGGGGTCTGGCAACTGCTCTGCTTGTCTCGAATGAGTTTGCTTCCGGGAAAGCCGCCTCTGACTAGGCCCTCCTGCTGCCTCAGTTGATATAGGCTCACTATCACCCTCCTGGGGGGCTTATCCTTAGTCTCTCGTAGGCGTGACTGAACCATCCTCAACTGGCTCAGATCCGGTCTTAGTTCCCCTTTGTTCTCCTTCCGGCCCGAGACTGGTCCTATCAATGTTGGTATTCTCAACAACTTTTCTTCCTCATCCGAAGGACATTCCACTTTCTTTGCGTGGCTGGCGTGGATCCAGTTCGGAATTCCAGCACACTTCACAGCTGTGATAGTTGTCAGAACTACCTGATAAGAACCCTTCCAATGAGGCTCTAAACATGTTTTCCTGACGTGTTTCCGGACCACAACCCAGTCACCAGCTCTCAGGTTGTGGCCTGGATCATGGACTGGTGGCAGTGCGGTCGCTTCCACCTTCTTAGAGAAAGAGCGAATCACATCAGCTGGACCTTTGGAGTAGTCCAACACCATATCATCTGTAATGTTGACAATAGCATTTGCAGGCACCGCTGGCAACCTCATGGCTCGGCCCACAAAGATCTCATGCGGCGACAATCCTGTTTTCCTGTCAGCTGTTTCTCATTCTCATCAGAACTAAAGGCAGTGCGTCAGGCCATTTCAGATTCGTGGACGCACACATCTTTGCAGCGCTTGACATCAAGGTACCATTCATCTGTTCTACTAGTCCTGATGCTTCAGGGCGGTAACTGCAGTTCAACTTCTGCTCAATGTTCAGTGCTGCACACAGTAATTTAATTACTTCATTGTTGAAGTGACTTCCCCTTTTTGATTCTAAAGAGATCGGAAACCCAAAACGTGGTATCGGTTTCCCTAAGCAGTAGTTTTGCTATTGTGAGGCTGTAATTTCTTCGTGTAGGGTACGCTTCAATCCAGTGACTAAAAATGCAAACAATCGCCAACACATATCTCAGACCTCCACACACAGGCCTCTCAATAAAATCCGTGGCTCAAATTAACCACTGTCCCTTTTTTTTTTTTTTTTTGCTGGCAAATGGACTCAACCATGGCAAACTGCTTCAGCAACCTGTCTAAACTTTGGATTGAACCAATTGTGCTTGAACAAACAAATCATGGCATCCATCCCAACATGTGCTTGACCATGATAATACTTAGCCATTTGTGACAACAAACTATTAGGCAAGACCAATTGTCCCTCTTCTGAAACCCACAATTCATCTTGTTGCTGCACACATTTCATTTTGCTCCATGAACGTTTTTCCTCCCTGTCAACATTATACTGCAACATTTTAAATTCTTGTAAATTATCGATTACTTTCAATGCAAACTCTGACAAGTTTCATCTTCTTCAGGTAACAATTCCCACTTATCTTTGAACAATATACAGTTTAATGTGAAAAACCGTGCGACTTGATCCGCATATCCATTTCCCATTGATACAAAATCTTGTGACTTCAGATCTGCACTGCATTTCACCACCGCAATCTTTTCAGGCGTTAGAATAGCATGCAGCAGCTCTTTAATTCTCTCACCATTTCTCACTAGTGAACCAGAAGAGGTCATGAAGCCACTCTGTGACCACAGTTGGCCAAAATCATGGACTTTTCCAAATTCATACTGGCTATCTGTATAGATTGTAACTTTCAGCTGAGCAAAAACATGGCACGCTCTAATAAGGGCTACCAGTTCCGCTACCTATGCAGAATACACCCCTTGAAGCCAAGACGCTTGCAGGATACCAGTAATTGTGCACACAGCATATCCTGCTCTCAGTGTCCGTGTATTGTCTCGTAGATAAGAACCATCAACAAAGATAATTTGGTCATTTTCCTCCAGTCGGGTGTATCTAATATCGGGTCTCGGTTTCATACACATCAGTTCCTTCATGGCAATCATGCTCAATGTCTTCCAATTTTTCAATCTCAACATTTTCACTTGGGTGTAAGGTTGCCGGGTTCAGTAGTGTACATTTTTTCAATGACACATTTGGTTACCCTAGAATATTCGTCTCATATCTAGTCAATCTTGCACCTGTTAAATATTGGGTCTCGTCTTTGTGAGTAGGATTCCAGTAAAGTGAGGAGCCATCATAGTTAAGGGATTTCACATCACAATGCCTTCACCCTGTGTAAGGCTCTGTCCAACCACTGCAACTGCATGCTGACAACCTGGTAAGGCTGCTGCAGCTGGGTCCAAAGTAGCTGAAAAATATACTACTGGGCGGTTTACACCTCTATGGACCTGCATCAAGACAGACAAAAACATGCATCACGCTCGTGGCAGGGAAAACAATGTGAAAGGTTTCGTGTAGTCAGGCATACCAAAAGCCGGAGCTTTGCATAGACTCAGTTCAGTAAACGCTTTCATCCCAACCTGGTCTAACACTATGGGATCGGAGACCTCCTTGTGGATCAGCTTCTGCAAAGGTTTAAAACTAACCGAAAAATAAGGAATCGATTGGCAACAATAGCCTACCATCCCTCGGAGCATCCTGACATCTCTGTGTGGTCGGGTGATTCATCTGCAGTATGGTTGTGACCCTTTCTCTGGATATTTTCTTTCTTCCTTTCTCAATCTGGTGATCCAAATTCTTCACTTCTTTCTGACAGTACTGCAATTTAAGCAGTGACCGTTTATGGCCATTCTTTCCCAAATGGTTTAGTAAGGCAATCGTATCATACTCGCACTTGTCCATTGTTTTGGACGCAATCAACAAGTCATCAATGTGTACTGCACCAATGTCGATTGGAAAGGCAGTTCC